>NC_046367.1:13988020-14588020 GCF_011125445.2 Fundulus heteroclitus
CCTCACTGGCTCCCTGTGCATTTTAGAGTTCATTTCACGATTCTTTTATTTGCTTTCAAAAGTTTACATTGTCTTGCCCCCTCTTACCTCTCTGAGCTGCTTCACCATATTCTCCTGCTCCTTGCCTCAGATCAGCTGACCAGCTGCTCCTGGAGGTACCGATATCTAAACTTAAGCTCAAAGGAGACAGAGCTTTTAGTGTTGCTTCTAATATATGGAACGCTTTGCCGCTCCTTATATATAGAAGTGCCCCTTTATTGTCCACTTTTAAAACTCGCCTTAAGACAACTCGACATTTTCATTCCTTGGCTTTTGACACATGTTGAGATTTTTGCTCTTAAAGTAGTAGTAGTAGCAGTTTCCTCAGCAGGTAAAGTCTGACCCTTCCTCTAAAGAGCATCAGTGCTGTGACTCCGGCCCGGTTTTATTGTTCAGGTGAACACCCAGGTACTCATAAGAGTCCATTATGTCAATGTCAGTTCTCTGGATGTGCATTGGTGTCAGTGTTTGGGTCTGGGCCCATGGAAATCCACCTCCTCCTTGGTTCTCCCCAGGTCGATCAGGTCCTGCCGTTACAGCTTCTCCCTCAGTGGTCCCGGCTGGATGGTATTAAAGGCCCTGGTACCACACAGTGAAGTGAATGATCTTCTTATATTATTGCTATTATTATTATTATTGCTAAGATTCAGCTAAAATCTGTATCTGCAGGTTATTCTGGGCTTGGGAGCCTGCTGAGGACCCAAATCTGAGAATCCACCGTCTGCTTGACTCTTGAGTAGCAACTCGAGCGCTGCCAGGTTTACTGTTGGCTCTGAGGGGGGGGCTACATTTTTTGACATGTTCATATTAAATTTCATAGCCTGAATTATTATCCCGGCGTGATCACGCTGGCCAGTGGCTAATAAAACGGTCAGGGATTGTTTACAGCAGCAGTAACGGCAGACGTACGGGCGTTTAGGGAAAACGGAAACCAATTTTGAACTCGGCGAACTAGTTCCGATAAAAAACAAGCTGGAAAAGACTTACATCCCGGCTTTATCCCCATGAAAGAAGGCCGGGGTTTGATTTACTTGTTTTCTGCGGAGCACCTTTTTCCCCTCTTTCGCGTATTTGCTTCCATCACACTCCATCAGGTCCGGCCACCACTCTGCGCGCCTTCCTCCTCCTCTCCTCAGAGAGGCCAGCCAAGCCACCAGAAGCGCTGCTGCCTTTCGCTTGACTCTGCCCAGTCCAATTATAGGGGGCCTTAATTACGGAGCCTGTCAGCCTCCATCAGCGGAGCCATTCGTCATGTGGGACTGGGCTGGACCGGCTGAATCAGCCTGCTTTACTTTGGTTTGGTTTGCTGTGGGTGGAGGGGGGACACATGTTCTCTCTGCCTCCCTCAGTATCTGTCAGAACTTCATTCAGTTCTGATTCATTTCCTGAATGCACATAAGTCTGGTTGAGCAGTACCGTCCTCCAGGAGTCATGATTTATAGCTCATCAGTATAGCTTGTCTATAACTCATTTATAGCTCCAAGGCACTTTGAATGGCTTGGAAAAAACAGAAGTATGAATCTGAAAAGTGCTTCGTTATATTACAGAAATGATCAGGGAGGACCTATAAGCGCGACACCGGTCAGTCTCCCTGCAGTTTTCTCTGACGCAGAGCGAGCGGGATGAGCACGTCTCCATGTTTTGTGTTTCATCTGCGTGCGTGTGTGGTTTCTTCCTCCACTCCCCTGCCTCAAGTCCTCCTCTTGTCCTCTGAAAAACAGCATGAAGGAGGTTATAATTGGGAGGTCCAGAGCTCTGCCAGGTGGAACCACTTGTATCTGAATACAGGCTCTCGCTTCTCTCTCAAGATCTCTTGTTTATTATACCTCTGCCACTCTCCTAGTTTTCTCCTCTGTTTTTCTGCTACTTTCTCCATCTCTTTTGGACATATGCAGGTCTCATTATGCTCACGGGTCTATCTGCCTCACTCACCCGACGGGATGAAGCTTTGGAAACATGATGAGTTTTTCTGCTCCCTACTCAGGCTCAGCCAAACTCCCACCCCACCCAGGAGCTCACCGAGCATTGCTGTTAAAAGACGGTCTCACAAATAAGACCGTCTCTCTCTTATTTGTCCTTCTGCTTCCTTTCCTCGTGTTTTTTCTCCTTCATCCAACCCAACAACAGTTTCTTGTTGTTTACTTGGTTCTCTCTGTATACTTTCCCCACACCTTTATGTCAGTATTATGAATAACCCTGATTCAAATTTATCAGTTAGTGTCTCCAATAGGAAACTAGTTCGACTTGCATTAAATGTCTTTGATTTGTTCTGGTCCCGCTCGTTTAAGCACTATTCTTCTGCTGCTTTTCTGTCTTTGTGTACAGTTTGTTTTAAGTTACTATTTGGTTTGGTTTGAGGTTATTGAATGTAGTATAGTAAAAGAAAACACATTTATAAATAAAGACGAGAAGAAATGGATATAAAGTTATTATTAAACCCTCCCCCCTTTTCCAGATGCAACATAATTCAATCAATTCCTAACACTGTTGGTTTTAGCATTCTTTCCTAACAACTAGTTTTTTTTGTTAGAAATAATGAAATTCTTTTTCCTATTTGCATGCCTTTATAAACAAGCATCAATACTATTAATTTATTTGTGTCAATGTGCCGTAACACAAAAATAACCAAGACTTCAAAGGGTATAACAATGACAATAATATTGGTAAGAACGGAGTAATTATTTCTTATATTCATATGCAGTCATGACCATCATGTTAAATAACATGTTAAACCGTTCCATAGCTTCGCCTCACATGTTGCTGCACAGAAGCTCCTTTTTGTAGTTCTGTATTTAAGTGTTTTATATTCCCATTTGTCCCTTAAGCTATAAAGTCCTTTATTTAAAAAAAAAAACGAAAACTTTTGAATATTTTCTGGTTACAATGCATTTTTTGCTTTGAACAAAACAATACTTGTTTGTAATTCCACTATATCGGCAAGTTTTTTACAATATAGATTTTTTTGAATGGTGCGTTTGTGTGATCCAAATAACCAACCTTACTGGTTATCCTTATGGCTCGTTTTTGCAATATTATTCAATATTTTAGTGTATTTATGTAGTTATTAGCCCATAATTCTGTGCTGTAACTCATATGAGGTAAAGCTAGGAAACAGTAAAGACTGTGGAGAGCTGTTTCCTTCAGGGCATGTTTGGCTTTATTCAATATAAACAGACTTTTTGACTTAATTACATATCTAATTTGAGGTTTTAAGTTTATTTTATCAATAACGATCCCAAGAAATTTGTAATCATATACTCTTTCAATGTTTACCATATATAAGTGTATTTTCATTTCTATATTTGATCTGCACTTCCCAAATAGCATAATTTTTGTTTTGGTCAGATTAATTTGTGGGTTTTGGTGCGGCTTGTAGGTCGATGACTGGTGATGATGCGCTGCCTCTAAATATGCTGGTGGAGCGGATAATTGACTGGTTCTAGTTTTCAGCGCAAAACCTTTTTTAAAATCCAAACCTGATCTCTGGTGGGTCATGTAGAGTACGATCTATAGGCACTGCAAATCTTTTTAAAAAAAATATTTTCCAGATCTTTTCACCGGCTTCTTATCTGAATGTTTTGTCTGCCTCGTTGTGCAAGAGCAATCATAGATTTTATGAAGAAAGCACCGCATCGCCGCATTGTTCTCTCTGCTGTTGTTCTTCAAAGGGTGTTCTCAAACCTAGCTTGTTGATGTCAAGCCCAGAGCTGTTGTCATGATGATATACTGAGTTGATGTATGATCAGGAGGCCCCACATGGTGACTTTAAACATTTTTATCAGCACCGCAGATCCGCCTCAGCCTCGTCTTTACCCGTCTCTTCTGTTCTCCCTCCTTCCTCCTCCAGGTGATTGACGGGAAGCTGGCGCCCTTTCTCTCCAAGGTGATCAAGTTTGCCAGCTCGCACGTCTTCAGCTGCAGCCTGTGTCGAGAGAAGGGCTTCATCTGCGAGCTGTGCCAAAACGGACAGGTCATCTACCCCTTTCAGGAGAACGTCACCCGGAGGTACACGTCCGCACGCTCGCTCTAGAAACCTCACCTCACCGGGAGGAGTCGGTTAAAGACCCGATTCACGCTTTCTTTAATCTGATAAGACTTGATTTAGAGGAGATACAGGCAGTTCTGATAGATCCCACATAAACAGTTTCATTTAGCGTGCACCATTACTGGGAGCTAAAATAAGGGAGCCGAGATCGCTGATTGTTTATCGCCGTAGACCTCCTGCTCCACTGTTATGAAGAAACGGGACGTTTCCGACGAGTTAAGCGACCGGGTGGCTTACAGTATTGAGTTGAGGCGATAACGTGGAGCTTTTTGCCCTGCTTTTTGTCTGTAACACCAGCTGAGTCACAGGGACAGGGGATTTTCCTCGACACAGTCCAGAGCCTCGTCTTCTTCACCGAGAGTCAGGGAGACAGACAGCAGCGAGATAAGAGGGTAACAGGAGCGATTCCTGAAAGACGCTGAGCCGTGGCGTGGAACCCACACACTCACAGGCACCTCCCAGCTGTTGGGCTGAGTGTTAAAGTGTGAACTGATACCAGCCGGGTCTGCAGCCCCTGGAGACTCAGACGGCGAAGAACCCAGCAGCAACTCCATGCACACGTTTCCTTCAGTCGTATTTTAAATTGGAAGCCATATTTGTAGTTCATATGTAGTTTTGACATTGTTATCTGATGTACCTTCCATCAGATAACAATGTTATCGTCGTATCCAACAAAGATGATCTGGTTTCAGACAAAACTTACACTGTGACTCAGTATCATCCTCTGTAACTCAGAGGCTGTTCAGTCGGCTGGTTTTGACATTCTAACACTGAAGGCAGAAATGGCATAAAAGGGTTTATTAAACCCCTGAACCTTCAGGTTTACCCTCAAAACAATCGATTAAATCTTTTGGCCTGCATGCAAAATGCTTCAACTCAAACATCCTATATAGTGAAGCACGGTGGTGGCAGCAAACGTTTCACTAAAACTAGAGAAAGTGGGAGAAAGTACTACTTGTGTGGATTGTTGTGGGAGGTTCGAGATTAACTTTTTTTTTTTCTTTACTTGATCTAAAAACCACATCTGGTGTTAATTTCAACATTTCAGTACTTTTACTTTAGGGGCGACGGTGGCACAGAGGTTAGGAAATTGTCTTGCAATTGGCGGGTTGCCGGTTTGATGGCAGCCTCGCCTCTGTCAGTCTGCCCCAGGGCAGCTGTGGCTACAAACATAGCTCACCACCGTCAGGGTGTGAATGTGTGAATGTCTAAAAACTGTATAGTGAAACGCTTTGGAGGTCGTCAAGACTGGTTAAAGCGCTATACAAGAACAAGCCATTTACCATTTTACAAGTCACATGGTTCAGATGTTTTTTTAGTCAGATTATTTTTGTGTGATTTGTTTTTTTACAAAGTAAAACTACTGACTGAACAGTTTGCATTTGGTCGTCAAACTATATGCTGTTACCTCCAAGAAATTAAGAGGGAGGAAGTTGGCTGGTGCGTCGGGATGTTTGACTTTTAACTTCAGTATTTGCTGGCTGGCAGGTGTGACGGCTGTGGCGCCGTTTTCCACGCGGAGTGTCGGCAGAAAGCTCAGCCGTGTCCCCGCTGCGTGCGCAGAGAGCTCCACCACAAGAAGCCGGCGTCCTTCTGGTCCCCCGACGACGACAGCCCCGGCTGCTTTCATCTCCCTTACCAAGACACCTGAGGTCCAGGAGGAAAACGGGCCGTCGCGCCGCCGCCAACCAGGACAAAGTGCCTGTGCTTCTCGTTTATGTATCTGCAGGTTGGAGCTCGCCGCAGCTTTGGCCACCAGGCAGATGTAGCTGCCGAACTCGCGCCCGAGCTGAGCCTCCTTTGTTACACTCTAGCGAAGGAGAAAAGAATCAGCTGCTGCGAAAGGCTTTACAGGCCCAAGCACTCGTCATTTCTTAGTCAAGTCCTCTCCTTTAATGCAACCTCTCCCACTTTCACTTACCTCCGACTCCAGGTTAAACACAGCAAATCACAGCTGATAACACTAGAAAGATGAACCGCACAAACTTGGCTGCTTGTTGGAATCTCTTAGAGATGATTTCTTGTTTTCTTTCTTTTTTTGTCCACATACAGGAAGTTGGAATTAAGCACAAAATCTGCTGCTTTTCTTCTGGGAGGCTATTGTTGCTTTTTGCTCCTATTTCATACTAAATTGCTAAATAATGGAGAAAAATGTATTATTCTATTGTGGATTAAAAAAAAAAATCTTAATGTATCAGCTGTCAAGTGCTACCCAGAATATTCTTGCACACCGTAGCCTCTAAAGTATGCAGAGAATAAGACATTTGAAATCAAATAACTGCGTGAGTTATGTTTGTGTGTTTGTCTTGAAGCAATATTCTGGTGCTCTGAGGAATAAAGAAGGTTGCTTGGTTGTAATCTTCCTCCTCTTCTTACTCTGCATTAAACGGGTCATAAGCCGTCCTGAAAAAGTATGTAGATCGATTTAATCGGTTTTACTAGAGTGGAAAGATCAAGAATTTTGACATTGATTTCTAGTTAAATGAAATTGATCATTGGTTTGCCATATCACAAGCTGGGTTGTTAGTGTTTGAGGTACTAATAGGAGTGCACAGATAAATGGAAACTCTTTCAGAAATGTAAATTGAAATACGCCTAAATACCTACGCTTTGATCATGGTTTAAAACTGGTCCAGTGGTTCTCCAACTATCCTGTTTAGAAACCACACCAGTCATTGGAGCTGCCTTTTATGAATTTCTAATAACAGATTTAATCAAACAGATCCTGAACTGTGCTTGAAAAGCAACGTTTTAAAATTAAGCTAATTTAAGTTGCTCAGTCTGCCAAAAAAAAAATCTGTGAAGTAGCCTTTAGCACATGGCTAATTAAGAAATCCCAAGTGTTTAGTGCACAAATGTCCAGAATGTTCTAAAATTGCAGAAAACTATTTGGATATATGCGACAAGAATGAGAGTTGAAAATTTGAACATTTCTAGAAAGAAAAAAATCCTTTAGGATAAGGATACTGTCTAAATTTGACATCATTGCAGATGATGGAGAGTACTTCCATTGACACGGCTTGTTTCTAATATGACATTTCACTGTATTTAGATATTAACTAATAGGAATTTGGGGCTGATTTCTGACCTCTGGTTTTTGTGAACCTTTTACCTGCCATTCAAAATATTTTTTTCTAGAATTCAAATAGCGTGGTTAGCTCAGCTTGTTTTAAAATAAAGCAGTATTGTCTGGATGCATATCATAGTAAACGTAGATCCTTACCTTTACTCTGACATTGCCAAAAGCTTTCCAGCATTTTTCCCTCCACGTTCCATGAGAAAAGTAGAAACTTTGCGGGAATACATCCGGCCTTCCTGTTATCTGCTGAAAGTCTTGCTCTCTCTCACTGCCTGAATATAGAGAAGATGTGTATCGGCGTGTTATAGAAAGCGCTGTTTGCTTTTCAATAGCTTCTTATCTCTGACTTTGTCACTTGATCTTAATAAATCAAAGTAATAATTAAAAGTAATTATCATTAATTGTCATAATCACGCACAAATCAAATCTATAGTTCTGATTTTTCAGGTGACAATAACCCACTAGGAAATGCTTGAAGAACACAGGCCCCTCTATCCTTTTGCTTCAACCCACTTTTCATGAAAGTGATCCGTTGCGTAGATTCTTAATAAAAGATCTTTGTTCAACTCGCTTTCCTCATGTAAATGTGAAAATGCAATTGGACTTTGATCTAAAAGTTACTGACTGGGCACATTGTCCAGACTGGAAGATAAAGCGGGCAATAACTTACCGGGACTCCTTCTCTCATTGCTGCCTTCACCTCCCTTCTGCCTCTCTCCTGTGATTCTACTTCCTGTTGTGCTTTACTCATGCATAATCTATCAGACGTGATAGCAGCTTTAGCTTTTAGTGTCTCTATGCAACCTAGATGGCCTTTATAGCCCCCCGTCCCTCCACCCACCTACACACACACAGACACACACATCCACCACTTTTTGGGTAGTTTGGGAAATCCTTGACAACGGGGGGAAAGAAGGTAATTTTCAGACTTATCATTTTAAATGCAAATTACAACAAAGCTCCAGCCGGGAAGGGAGGATCAACATATGGGTTTTATTGCGGGGGGAAAAAATTCTAAAAAAAAAAAACAATCCACAAAAGCTGTAAAAAGAATTTGTAGACCGCTGTTGCTGCTTTGGAGCTGAAACAGGAGAATTTCCTGTACCAGGAGAAAGCTAGCTGCTGGTGGCACCGCCTCCCAGTTTTTCTTTCTTTCCAATAAACGGAAACGTTAGCGCTTTGCCATTCTGATCTACCTGCCCTTATTGAACCTCACTTTATTTGAGCCATAAAGCATGTCGGCTTTGAAACTCACAGATGTGAAAATCACTGTTTTTTGTTTTTTTTTGTTGTTTTTTTTCCCCGGAGCTGCTGCGTATTTTGCCGTTTTGTGCCGTCAACGTTTTTGTCGCTTCCTACCCGACTTGCTTTGTTCTGAACAAGTCTCCATTTATCTCCACTTTGACAACCAATGATAAGTAATTATCTACAGGCTACTGGAAGAAGAATCTGGTTAAATGAGTCCCACTGAAAAATATCGACAAGCAGTAGAAGTCGCCTAGTTGCTTTGGTTTCATCAGGGATCATAATCTGTCTCATTTTATTAGTCAGTAGGCCTAGTTGGGGATCGCAACCAAAATAGGTAGAAGCTGTTTTCTAACAATTAGATATACCGGTAGTCAAATTATCAGCAGATTTAAGGATTTATTAATGATTAATCACCTTATGCTATGGCACAAATTGCGTAAAAACACAAATGAACTGCTAACGTATGGGTTTGGGACATGGATACGGAAAGATGTGTTTCCATGTACCGAACGGAAGATGCCAGGGATGAAATGAAAGAGAAAAACTACAAAATGGCAAACATGCTTGTTTTTCCTCAAGCCTATCGCATTTCTTTGCTTTATTTTCCCCATCTGAAGTGAATCATTTGCTTTTGAAAATAAGGTTTAATTGTACCTCGCTGAATGATCATGCTTCAAAAAGATAAGAAAATGTCTTTTGTTTTTTGACTACATTGTTTCGTTGAAATCGTGTTATTTATTTGTGCTTGGGAGCCTGGCAGGTCCCGGGGAGGGTTTCTGTGTGTGGACGTGTTTACACTAATTGAATTCAGCATTAAAAGTAAGCCATCAGCACCAAACTCAGTTTGAAGGACCAAACCCTTATAGCTTGTTGTCAGAGCCCCCCATGCTCATTACTTATTTATTACGAGATGAACTATTATCATTAGAAAATCGACATTCCAGTGAAATGTGTTCAGGGAACTCTAATCTGACCATATATTTCAGTTTCATCCAAAATAAAACAGTTTTCAGGATACATATTTCCAGGTTTGAAATCTTAGTGGAACCTCACATGGACAGAGTCCATTTATTGCACAATGTAACAAACTACTTGAGTATATTTCCCAGTATTGGAGAACAACGATTCGAGCGCTCGCAGAGAACCCCCAAATACCTGCTGGGCTCCTTAGTTTGCCTCTGCAGCAAAAAGATGTTCAAGTTGAGCATCAGATATTTTTACAAGTTTTCATTTATTTATTTATTTTTATGTTCATACTTTTGTGTTTTTAGCAATGTTTGTGATTTTTGTCGCTGTAGCACTATTTCTTTTTTAGGGTACTGTAACATGTCGTGTGTTTAATGTTTCATTTGACTATGAATTGAGTTTTATTTCAGTTATTCTGGGGGGGGTGGAGCTCCTGAACATACCATGACTGAAACCTGCACTGGTGTTGTTTTCAGTTTGCTGCAGGAGATGCTCTGTATGCTTCAGGCACATTGTTACATACAAATACATTATACGGTATTTAAGGAGCGTAAGTGGACTGAAGCTCTGTGATCTTTTTAAGGGATTTTTGTTACAGTTGTTTTTGTTCCGTTTTTTTTTTTTGCAGCCAAAGTCTTATGCAAGCCCATGGAGTTTGTTTTTGGTGCATTCAGCTCATCCTCATGTCTGCTTCTGTTTGAATTGATCCACTGATGCCAATAAAAACAAACTTATTAATATCAATTCATTGTTTTTAATGTAATACTCCTAAATGGTCTCTGGCTTCTATGATGTGAGTAGCGTTTGCATAAAATGACAATAAGTGGGCTAATGGCATTACTGGGGTGACGGTGGCACAAAAGTTAGGGAGTCCGTCCTGTAATTGACAGGTTGACGGTTCTGACCGTCTCAGTTTTTGTCCTTGGGGTCGTTGGACTAAAGTGTGATACAAGTACAAGCCATTTACCACCGTCATATACAGTTGTGGTCAAAAGTGTACATACACTTGTAAAAAAATCATAATGTTATGGCTGTCTTGAGTCTTCAATAAGTTCTACAACTCTTATTTTTCTGTGATAGAGTGATCGGAACACATACATGTTTGTCACAAAAAACAGTCATAAAGTTTGGTTCTTTCATAAATTTATTATGGGTCTGCTGAAAATGTCACCAAATCTGCTGGGTCAAAAATATACATACAGCAACAAAATTTGTCAACTTTGGTGATGTAGCGAGTTGTGTCAATCAAATTAGCTTCATGTCATGGCCTCTTCACTTCTTCTAAGTGATTCTGATTGACTACAGCTGTTGACTTCTCATGAGCCCATTTAAATAGGGCTCATTTGACCCAGTGATTAGACTCAGCTACAAAAGCTACAATGGGAAAGTCAAAGGAACTCAGTGTGGATCTGAAAAAGCGAATTATTGACTTGAACAAGTCAGGGAAGTCACTTGGAGCCATTTCAAAGCAGCTACAGGTCCCAAGAGCAACTGTGCAGACAATTATACGCAAGTATAAAGTGCATGGAACAGTTGTGTCACTGCCACGATCAGGAAGAAAACGCAAGCTATCACATGCTGCCGAGAGGAGATTGGTCAGGATGGTCAAGAGTCAACCAAGAATCACCAAGAAGCAGGTCTGCAAGGATTTGGAAGCTGATGGAACACAGGTGTCAGTCTCCACAGTCAAGCGTGTTTTACATCGGCATGTACTGAGAGGCTGCCGTGCAAGAAAGAAGCCCTTGCTCCAGAAAAGGCACCTTATGACTCGGCTGAAGTTTGCTGCTGATCACATGGACAAAGATAAAACCTTCTGGAGGAAAGTTCTCTGGTCAGACGAAACAAAAATTGAGCTGTTTGGCCACAACACCCAGCAATATGTTTGGAGGAGAAAAGGTGAGGCCTTTAATCCCAGGAACACCATGCCTACTGTCAAGCATGGTGGTGGTAGTATTATGCTCTGGGGATGTTTTGCTGCCAGTGGAACTGGTTCTTTGCAGAAAGTAAATGGGATAATGAAGAAGGAGGATTACCTCCAAATTCTGCAGGAAAACTTAAAACCATCAGCCCGAAGGTTGGGTCTTGGGCGCAGTTGGGTGTTCCAACAAGACAATGACCCAAAACACACATCAAAAGTGGTAAAGGAATGGCTAAACCAGGCTAGAATTAAGGTTTTAGAATGGCCTTCCCAAAGTCCTGACTTAAACCCCATTGAGAACATGTGGACAGTGCTAAAGAAACAGGTTCATGCAAGAAAACCATCACATTTAGCTGAACTGCACCAATTCTGTCAAGAAGAGTGGTCAAACATTCGACCTGAAGCTTACCAGGACCTTGTGGATGGCTACCAAAAGCGCCTAGTTGCCGTGAAAATGGCCAAGGGACATGTAACCAAATACTAATGTTGCTGTATGTATATTTTTGACCCAGCAGATTTGGTGACATTTTCAGCAGACCCATAATAAATTTATGAAAGAACCAAACTTTATGACTGTTTTTTGTGACAAACATGTATGTGTTCCGATCACTCTATCACAGAAAAATAAGAGTTGTAGAACTTATTGAAGACTCAAGACAGCCATAACATTATGATTTTTTTACAAGTGTATGTACACTTTTGACCACAACTGTATTCAGCATAGGCATTTGAGATGGCGAATCAAATTTTCTTTGTTTGAACTTTTTATCTTTATAGAGATTTTGGAGAATATAAGGTTCTGTGTAGAGGGCGTGTCTTTCTAGATTATCTTCATCTTGATCTCTAATTTAAGCAGCAGCCCATTCTGGCAGTGTTGCCACTGAGCAGAAAAGGTCAAGTTTTAGAATCAAGTCAAATCTCATATTTCAGAAATTTCACTTTTTGACTGTTAAAGATTGGAAAAGGTAAGGCTTTCATGTTAGGTTTTTATTTTTATTTATGCATTTATTTATTTTTTGCTAATTTATTTCACCATAGCAAAAAATACGAGAGTATTTCACATTTCTGATGGTTGTATGAACATGTAATCTACGAGGACATGATTTCTTTAATTGTAGTCCATGAGACATTTCTCTGTCCAATGAAGAGCTGGTGCCAAGGAAAATTATAGCAAGAGTAGGTTCTTAGATTTTCTGAAGAGTCCCAACATCTTGGATGCGTGACATTCCCCGACTTTGCAGCGTTGTTGGCATCAAACTGCAGCACAGAACTTTGTTTGGCTTTGGCAGAGTTTTCCATGAGTGCAGCTCACAATCTCAACTCCGCTGATCTACCAACAAATGTGTGATCCTCACAAAGGTGTCACCATGTACAGGGAAACGACAGCTTGCCAACAGTATAAGATTTACAACAAACAAAAACTCAATACAAATTTCTTTAGGTTAACTTTAAATTGACGCTTGAATTGCATAGTAACCAAGATCAAAACTTGCCTCTGTGCTTTGACAGTTTGTGGAAATAATATCCAAATAGAGTAAAAATTAATCCAAAATAGCACAAAAGATTCAACGAGACCAAATTTTAGATTCTGTTCAAGTAAACCCAGAAGATGGACCAGCGGTGAAGAGCTGACTGAAGAGGGTTTATATGGAGAGGCTGGCAGGTGGAATGAGTCCGTGCTGATTAGAAACGGACAGGTGTAGATGATTTAGTGGAGGGAGAGGAGCAGGGCAAGAGGAGGAAGGTGCTAGAAAGTTCCTGAGACTGGCAGGCAAAAACTGCCCCATGACAATAAATCTCAGTTCAACTAAAAGGTCATATTAAAACGGTGCAAACCAACATATAAAACCAATAAAAAAATTCCAAGCACCACTGCCCTCCCAGTTTACTGCTGTAGATCATGAGACCATGGATGGAGCTACCTACATGTCCTTGCCCTACTCCTATTGATCTTCCCATCCCAAACCATGCGCTCATTACCAAGTTTTAATGACAGAGGGATGATTGCATGTTTTTATCTGTTATATTTGCATAAGGGGATCCTGTAACTTCTTCCAGAGTTCAGTGGCACAAACTCAGACTGGAGCACATGAGCGGAGTCGGATAAAAGGATGGTGTTCGCGTTCAGCCTGGGGAAGGTTGGCAGCACCCAGAGACAGTTAAAGGATTGTGAGAAAAGATTTTGTGTCACTCATTTCAGGAAATAAAACTCATAGAGACTTATTACACCTAGAGAACAATATTTCAAGCCTTTATTGTACTTTCAAAGTTTACAGGTTACTGGGTTAAAACCCAGAATCCAGTGTCTTAGAAAATGAGAATATCACATAAGATCCATAAAAGCAGGGTGTTTTAAGCAGACGTTTCAGGCTTCTGAAAATTTTTTATTTCTAGGCACTCAGTACTTGGTTGAGCTCCTGTTGCATGAACTACACTGCATCAGTATGCCGTGGCATAGAGGCCATCAGCGCATGGTCCTGTGTAGGTGTGATGGAAGCCCAGGCTGCCCTGTTAGCTGCCTTCGGGGCATCTGTCTTGTTGGGTCTGGTGTCTCTCATCTTCCCCTTAACAACAGCCAATAGATTTTCTATGGGGTTCAGGTGAGGGGAGTGCGCTGGCCAATCAACAACAGGAACACTATGGTCACTGGACCAGCTTTCGGTGCCTTCCAAATCAAATGCAAACTTTTGTTTCATCTTTAAAGAGGACCACTGAACTACTTTACTGTTCTTTTTCTCCTTAGCCCAGGTAAGGTACTTCTGAAGTTATCTTTGTTTCATGAGTGTCTTGAGGAATGCAACATTTGTAGCCCATATGAAGGATTTGTCTCTGCATAGAGGCTTTTGATTCGCTGACTCAAGCCTCGGCCTGAATGGATTTTGTCTGACAATCCCCTCGAGACTTCTCCCTGTTGCATCTTATCCTACCAGACGTTTTCCTTCCACTCAACTTTCTATAAATATGTTTGGATGCAGAACTATGTGAACAAGCAGCTGCTTCAGTAATGATCTTGTGTGGCTTCCCCTCCTTGTGAAGTGTTGAAGACCATTTTCTGGACATCTGTCCAGTCAGCAGTCCTCCCTATGATCGTGTCGCCTACTGACCCGGAGTGAGAGACCATTTAAAGGCTCAGGAAACCTTTGATTAGCTATAGGGTGTGACACAGTGAGTTTCCAGTATTTTCACAATATTAAAAATGTGTATGCTTCTGTCAGCCACAATCATCGGAATTTAAAAAGATGAAGGCTTGAAATATTTAACTGTGTGTAATGAATCTATGACTGAATTGAGGGACGGGGAAAACCTGATGAGGTGCTCTTGATGCAGCTAAAATTATTGTTTTACCACTAAAGTTGACACCCTTTGAGATGATCATAAAAATAATGTAAAACACAAAGAATGAATATGTCATGTATATTAATTATGTGGTTTCTTTGTGCCTTCTGGACATTCGAGATACTCACAGCTGCTTGCTTTCAGGTTGTGGTCCTGAAACATGTAATGTCACTTATGGCCACTAGGTGCTGGCTCTGAAAGACAAATTCAAAAATAGTCTGCTTCACTCATGAAATTCTAAGACAATTTGTCCTTTCTTCCACTCATTACGCTGGAATTAGAACATAAAAAAGTCCTAAATCTAACATATTAGGTCTTAACAATCACTGTTTATTGTACATTCAACTTTAAAGGGGAGTTTTTCTAATGTAGGTAGGACAAAAAAAAAGTTTTATCAACAGATGTCACAGGATCACACTGCAGTTAAAGAACTACTAACTGTGCTAGCGATATGCTGTACAATCAAGATCTATTCTCTGCTTTTAATCTATATGTATGTTATAATCATGTCCATTTAGATGTGTGCCAATGTGTGATATCATTGCCCAAATTCTTTAAGGAGATGAAAAGATATCCTGATGTCTTTTGTAAGCCTGCATTTAGGAGGGGGGGAGGGGGGGTTCAAATTGAATACATAATTGTCGGATAAACACTCAGCGACACCCCTAAAACACTTCCTAGACGATGAATGTAACCGCACTTTGCTTTTTTCATTTGATCAGAGTAAGACAGAAACTTTGGATTGTTAAGCGCAGAATAGATATAACAGGAAAATGGTCTAATTTCCCTCAGAAATTGTTCAAAATGAGTAAGACAAGAGAAAAATACACAGGCAGGGCGCTCCTTAAAGAGCGTAAAACAGCGGTGACTGTGAGAAACCAGGCTGGACGACGACCCGAGCTTATCTAGTGGCCTCGCACAGAGAGCAGGAAGGTAGTAGTGGTAAAAATAATATAACTCCAAGGCTTACTCTTAGAGAGCTGCTGAGCATAATATTGCCAGAAAAGCTCAGTATGCCATTACAGGAACAGTAAAAGCTCTTTGGAGGGGCCTGACTCTGAGTTTGTCAACACTGAACATAGACCTTAACCTGCACACACCAAACAGGCATAACTTTATTACTGCTGTCAGGAGAATCACGTGGACTGGCTGTCTTTTATTTTCTGCACCTGTTAGTAGCTGGCTATATAAGGCAGCAAGTTAACATTCGTCCTCAAAAGTTATGCGTTAGAAAAATGGCAATTTCTGCAGCTTGTGGCCAGCTTGAAGAGAGACAAATTATGATGGCTGGAGGACTGGGTCAAAGCATCTCCAGAACGCAAATCAGTTTATGTCAATAGCACCAATTTACAACGGATGTCATCAAAACTGAAGCTCTGCAGGGGCATTCCCATTGGTCAATGCCTAACAAACGTGGTTCAAAGAAGGACCAGTGGTGAACCGCTAATGGGTTCATGGTAGGCCATAGCTCACTGATAGCTCATTCATAGCAACAACGCTTCAGGAATGGATGTGAGGAGCGCAACGACAACTTTAAGGTGTTGCCTTTCCCTCCAAACTTAATCCAATCAAACATCTGTGGGATGCCCTGGACAAACAAGTGCGATCTATTGTGATTGCATCCCTTCCATCGTTTCTCCAGGACTCAAAGGATGATCTGCTGCTAGCATCTTGTCCATGCTGTGATTGGTCAGGACAGTTTTGGAAGCCAGAGAGACCAACACATTAATAGATAGGTGGTCATGATAGCATTTACCCATTTAGAAATGTAAATGTTATTTTTTATCAAAAGGTTAGAGGGAAAACAAATTAAATTATATAAACTAAAAGAAGGGAAACAATCTAAAACCCCACAAGTTCAGACTCTAAGGTTAACCATAACTGGGACATGACCTCACTGCTTGCTCACATCAGTGTGTGTGCTGTGCCCAACTAGCCATTTTCCCTCCTGGGTGTCATGGCAGCTGCTGCTGTTACAAGGTGTCAGGTGGGAATGGGGAGCAGGTTTGTTAAATATGGGGTTAGCGCTCTAACACTCTCTCATGCTGGTCAGTCAGCTCATGGCAAATGATTCTCTGAGAATCTGCAAAAAGAAATAAAAAAAAGTGGTCGCTCTGCGTAAAGACGGCCGAGGCTACAAGAGGATTGCCAAAACCCTGACCCACAGCTGCAGCGTGACAGCCAAGACCGTCCAGCGGTTTAACCAGGACAGGCCCACCCGGGACAAGTTGAGTTCAGGTTAGTTAGTCTTTAGATCATACAATGCAAACTGCATGAAACTGACTGGGCAAAGAGAAGAAGCACAGAGACTAAAGGTAACCCTGAAGGAAGACGGAGAGCTCCACAGCATAGACTGGAGGATGTGTCCACATGACCACAATAAGCTCCACAAAGCTGGGCTTTATGAGAGACTGGCCAGAAAAGAAAGCCATTACTTGGCTGCTAAAAATAAGAAGGCCTGATTTGAGTTTGCCAAAAGGCACGTCTGCAACTCTCTATAATGCTCTGCTCAGAGGAGACTAAAATTTAACTTTTGGGCCACCAAGGAAAACGCTACGTCTGGCGCAAACCCAACACATATCGTCACCCAAAGAACACCATCCCCACAGTGATACATGGTGGTGGCAGCATCATGCTGTGGGAATGTTTTTCAGCAGCAGCCATCCCATTGGGGGGGGACGGTGTGATCTGAGACTGGGACTGAGGTTCACCTTCCAGCAGGACTATGACCCGAAGAATCCTGCTAGCGCAACACTTGAGGGGTTCATGGAGAGACGTTTAAAAGTGAGACTTATCCAAAGCAGCTCGAGCTGCAAAAAGTGGCTCTACAGAGTAGTGACTTTAAAGGGGGTCATGCACGATGCAGAGGTTTTCTGGGAAGACGGCTCACCTGTTATTACCATCTAATGTAGAACAGATTACTGGATCAATGTGTGCTTCTGTGCTTGTTTTTCTCTCTTGTTGTCTCTGCTCTGTCTTCTGTAACCCCCAGTCGGTCGAGGCAGATGACCGTTCATACTGAGCCCGGTTCTGCTGGAGGTTTTTCCTTCCTGTTAATGGGGAGTTTTTCTTCCCACTGTCGCTTCATGCTTGCTCAGTATGAGGGATTGCTGCAAAGCCATGTACAATGCAGACGACTCTCCCTGTGGCTCTACGGTTCCCCAGGAGTGAATGCTGCTTGTCGGGACTTTGATGCAATCAACTGGTTTCCTTATATAGGAAATTTTTGACCAATCTGTATAATCTGACCCAATCTGTATAATATGATTGAACTTGATTTTGTAAAGTGCCTTGAGATGATATGTTTCATGAATTGGCGCTATATAAATAAAATTGAATTGAATTGAATTCTTAGTTTGTCCTATTTGTTGTTTGCTTCAGATTAAGAAAATATATACAAGTTGTAGGTGTGTGTGTGTGTGTGTGTGTGTGTGTGTGTGTGTGTGTGTGTGTGTGTGTGTGTGTGTGTGTGTGTGTGTGTGTGTGTGTGTGTGCGTGTGTGTGTGTGTGTGTGTAAACCTTCCCAGGAGAGTCTGGACATTTTCTGAGGGCTTTGGAGGCTGAACCGTTCGCCTTTTATGTACGTCGAGCAGCAGCCGCAAATTGAACCTGAGTGTCGACCGCGCTTAATTGTCATCGCCAATTAGTGCATTGTGGGACGGCCACAATGGATCAACTGTAGCGAGCAGAACGAAGTCCTTTGTGCTTCTCCAGTGGCCTGCGAGCCAGTCAAGACTCATTTGAGGGGCCTGGACGACGACGGAGCAGAAATGCCACCCTAAATGAAAACAAAAGACAGTTTAAGGAGGGAAAGGGGGGACGGAGGGAGGAAAACGAAGGCAGAGGGAGAGGAGGTGTGCAGAGGGGAGGATGTGGACAGCGGTTACGGAGGAGGGAAGAACCGGGCTGACAAGCACACACAAATTACCCCCCTCACAATATTTAGCGAGGTTCTACACAAAAGCTGGCAGGGCCCCAGTGTTCCTGGTGACCTGGTTATTCAGAGGCTCCGTTGGCTACACTAAGGCTTTCAGCAGGTTGCAGCTGAGTAGGCTGGTTTTGTGTTTTTATTACTGTTAAAAGGTCAGATCCACTCTATTTCAACTACATTTACTTTTGAAAAACGGAATCTTCTTTGAAGGAGTGTCGCAGGCCGTCAACAAAGAGGACTTACGGTTTGTTTTGTGCGCTTAACTCAGAGCGGCTCCAGGTCTCTGCATGTCACTGACATGAATGTGGGAGGGGAAAACACGGCCTACCCAGCACACCCGAGCTCAGCTCCGATGTTCAGCTCCCTGGTAAAGAAGCAGCCTAAAGGCGTTCAGGTCAAAGATAAATCCACGTTGGGACACGCTGCAAATCGAAATCTGAAAATTGCGGCATACATATCTATACTGAGGCACCCTGAGAGTTTCAGACTTTGTTGAACCACCTTTGCTGTGACTACAGCAGCAAGTCTGGTCTACCAGCTTTTTCCAGCTCTACATACGCAATGCTGCTTTTTTTGTGCTCATTTCGCTTTGCAAATATAGTGAGCACACCAGAAGAGCAAATTTGAAACGCCAGTTTTAAAGTCTTTCTACAGATTCTTGGTAGGATTTAGACCTGGGTTTGGACTGACCCAACATGCTTTGCTCCAAAACGCTTCATCGTCGCTCCGGTTGTGTGTTTAGGGTTGTCGTCACGCTGCAAGGTGAACCTCCCATGGTTGTCTGCCACACACCATGTTGCATTTAAGCCAAAACACTGAGCTTTGGTTTCATCTTGCTGTGTCCCCCTCCATTGCTTTTCCATTGCTTTTCTTGTCCGGTTGATAAATAGATGATAGGTTCTCCCTGCAATGTGCAAAGCTCAGGATATTGTTTTTTTTAACAGAACGCTTTAAACTTCTCCGCAACCTTCTCTCTGACCCGTCTAGTGTTCTTCATATCCTGCGTGACTGTTCTCTAATGCTCTGTAACAACCATCCGATGCCGTCACAGAACAGCTGCATTAATGCCAGGATTAAATCACACAAAGGTAGACCCCATTTAGCACAATTTTTATTTGTAAAACAAATGTAAAATCCTTCGGTGAGTATTATTAGAGCAAAACGTTTGGCTGCATTTTCTAAAAATATTCAAAACTAAAGAAAACCCCAAACTGATTTTCATAGCTTAAATGGTTGAAATTAAATGCAAAGGAAAACAGGTTTCTCTCACTCTAAACCAAGTGAAAACGTGCGAGTCCTCTGATTAACAGACCAAGTAGTAGCAGCGCAGGTCTCCTTGTGTTCCCTCGTGAGTTTTAGTCAAACAAGCCTGCCACCAGAGAAAAACATCTCTACACTTCCTAAAATATATGTTCGTACGCATCCTTGTCTGTACACGCGTGTCTATCTGCACCACAGAACGGATTCCTTTTCGGGCTTTAAGCACAAACTCGCCACTGTTTACTTTTATCTGTCAGCGTGACCTGAGCGAAGGTAAATCTGGACCCGGAGAGTCTCCTCCCGGCTGATACGCTGAGCACACACACCCTCACTGCTCAAACACACACGTCCGCGCACAAACACACCTTCGGAGCCCTTTGTCCCCAGGAGAGCGTTGTGACCTTTGTCCCGTGTGGCTTATGAGAGACAATAGAGAGGAGAGGTTCTGTTACAGAGCACCACAGATTGGGTTTTCCTTTTTTTACTTTGTCGTGTAAAGCAGTGCAGCCAAATCCCCTGTGAACTGTTAAAAATACGGAGGACTACATGAGGACATTTACAAGAGTGTCAGTAGGGGCTGTTTATTTAAACTGGGTGAAATGAAGAAGAAATCAAACAATATTTAAGATGTGCTCTTTGTTTTTCCAATGATTTTGGTACAGGTGTTGCTGCTTGGATCCCTGACAGCGTTTTATTATTTTTTTACTGTTATTTAAGATTCCAGTTATGAGCTAGTTTTATTTGGCCGAGGAAGAAAATGGGTGTTATGTCCAATCTTAAATCAATGCAACTTTTTAACATAAAAAACAACAAGACCTCATAAACCATCAAATGTCCTTGAAGGACCAGAACAGCTTGAAGTTGAGAACAGCTACTTTCCTTTTTTTGTCATTCAATCAAACTGGTTTAACCTCATTTAAGAGCTGCAGGTATTAGTCATTAGATTTTGTGGCGTTTGAAAAGCAGTTTGAAGCATTTTCTTTCTTTGCTTTTAAAGATAAAAATGAAGCTCAGTTTACAAATAGTAAATGGAAAAACAGAGAGGTTGTTGGTACTCTAACCATGCATTAAATGCCGTTTTAGAAACACGCCACCTACAGGTGATCTTTAAACCTCTTTTGTAAGTGAACATGGGCTTAATATTGATTCATTTGCACAAAGTGTGTGTTGCAACAAATTTTGCTTTTTTTCACTGGAAATGACAAAAAACACCAGTAATAGATATTTCTCATTGATCTGGAGCTAACCGATGCGACAGCAAGGACGGGGAGAGAAAAAGGAGAGGTAAAAAAAAAGGAAGAACCAAGGCGAGGATGTGACCACACTGAAAAAAATACGAGGATAGAGAGATAGAGAGAGAGAGATACGAGATAGATAGAGAGGAGAGAGAAATGAGAGAGACAGAGCGGAAGATATGACAGAGAGACAGTACAGAGAGACAGACAGACCATAACATACATACTAGACAGACATACAGAAATACAGACAGACATAATAGAAATATATAGATAGAGATATATATATTATATATATATATATATATATATAGATATATATATATGATATATATATATATATATATGTATGCACGTAAACATTTATACATACCATACTTTTCCTAGTAGTAAATTACAGTTGTCAAGAGTCCCTCGTAGACCACTTTAAGCTCTCCTGGGATCTCCTGCCTCTTACTGCAGGAGTTCACATCAGCTACAATTACTCCCTGGTGTGTTCACGTACTGATGGATGTTAGAAATTTGAATCTCAGAGCAAGAGGTCATGTAAATTATAAAGTTGGAACAATTTAAGAAGGAAACTGAATTTTTGAGGGCAAAAGAATATAAAATAAAAAGCACAGGAAAATGTTTCTCTCAAAATGTGAGCGCAAATACGCATGTATCCTATAAATATTATTAAACTGGCTGATTATATCACCGAACAAGGTCTGCACATTAAGAAATGTTGTTATTGTTCTAATAAGCTTTATTATTATTGGATTCTTGTTTCTTCATAGTGTTTTGGAAATAAGATAAACCTATACCCCCCCCCCCCCTTCCTTATGTAGACCAGTTCATTGTTATTGTTTTGATTCGGGTTTTTATATCTCATTTATATATAGCCTATATACATGGAATTTACATATTTCTGTGTGAAGCCCATAAAAAATTGTGACTAGTTTTGTCCGAAGCCGATTGATCAGTGTTTACTTATTTGACATGATGTCAAAAAGTATTTCATGTCAGTTCAGATTTATAGAACACTCCACGCATTTGAATGTATCACAGAGTGCTGTGTAAATGTTAAAAAAGGAAGCCAGTGTGCATTCAATGACCGACACTGGCACCACAAAAGTGCTTAACTAACTCCAACCAAAATAAGCGCAGTTTGTCAATGAAATTCAGGGACGGCTAGGCGCGCTCCTAGTTGGGTGGTGACACTTTTCCGACAGCCGTGAACGCATCACAGCCTGTGTTTGATGAGAAGGTGCCGCAGCTTCAGGCGGACTTCAGTTCGTCCTCGGGCGCAGGGAGCGCAGCAAGCCGCGCGTGGCCGCACACCTAACTGCACGGGATAAGTTTTTATCCGGAGGGACTTTTCTTCTTCTTCTCCTCGTTTCATCTGCTCTGCCTCTGCTTTTCGCACAGAAACGTCCAAGAGGTCACTTTTGAGAAGTTGTTCAAGTCGCAGGCGGATTAAACCCGCCGAGGAAACGCATCAAGTGGATTTTACGCACCTGGCTCCTCGTGGCGCAGAAACAGGAGGCTTTTTGAATATTTTTTTTTTAACCAACTGTTAAAAACCATCTTTGTTTGATTAGACCACCTTTTTGTGGTAAACTCTGCAGAGCTTTAAGGATGTGACTCTTTCGGGATTACTAGGACATGCTTTGGGGACATGCAGCTGGTAAAAATGTTACGGGGTCGTTAAATTTATTGGAACGTGACTGCCGGATATGAACTTTCTCCGTAATGATTGCAGGAGTGCTGGTGAATGATTGACAGCGTGCAGGGCTCTGGGTCCACTGGCTCCTCCATCAGATATCAGTTTTAACCTTCAACAGGCTGACTGAAGCATTCTCTCTCTGAGCAGAACTTTTTTTTATTATTACTGCTTATCCAGAAGATAAAGTTTCAGTCATGAACTTGGGTAGAATAAGCCCTGCTTTATTTTAATTGATGTGAAGACTCTACATTACCCTGAAACCAGAGACTTTTTTTTTTCATCCATGGCATCAGCGGTGAGACTCGAGCTGCACAGCCTGGCGCTGTTTCTGCTCTTTGTGATCTGGTCTCCCGGTTTCACGTCAGGAGCCTCCAAGAACCTGGTGTGCGAGCCCATCACGGTGCCCATGTGTAAGGGCATCGGCTACAACCTCACCTACATGCCCAATCAGTTCAACCATGACACCCAGGAGGAGGTGGGCCTGGAGGTGCACCAGTTCTGGCCCCTGGTCCGGATCCGCTGCTCCCCGGACCTGCTGTTCTTCCTGTGCAGCATGTACACGCCGATCTGCCTGCCGGACTACAAGAAGCCGCTCCCCCCGTGCCGCTCGGTGTGCGAGCGAGCCAAGCGGGGCTGCTCCCCCCTCATGAGCCAGTATGGCTTCGAGTGGCCTGAGAGGATGAGCTGCGAGCAGCTGCCCCAGCTTGGCGACGAGACCCTCTGTATGGACCAGAACAGCAGTGAGACCACCACTCTGGCTCCCCCGTTCCCAAAGTCCACCCCCAAGGTCAGGACCAGACCTCCCAACCCATCGCAGTGCGACAGGGAGTGCCACTGCAGAGACCCCCTGGTCCCCATAAAGCGGGAGTCGCACGTTCTGTACGGCAGAGTCCAGACGGGCCCCTTGCCCAACTGCGCCCAGCCCTGTCACCTGCCCTACTTCTCCGCGGACGAGCGAGCCTTCACCAGCTTCTGGGTGGGACTCTGGTCTGTGCTGTGCTTCGTCTCCACCTCGGCCACCGTGGCCACCTTCCTCATCGACATGGAGCGGTTCAAGTACCCCGAGAGGCCCATGATCTTCCTCGCCGCCTGCTACCTCTTCGTCTCCTTGGGTTACATCATCCGTCTGGTCGCGGGTCACGAGCGGGTGGCGTGTGGCTCGAGCAGCCTCGGCGGGAGCCAGCTGCACATCCTCTACGACGCGTCCGGCCCCGCTCTCTGCACCCTCGTCTTCCTGCTGGTGTATTTCTTCGGGATGGCCAGCTCCATCTGGTGGGTGGTGTTGTCTTTCACCTGGTTTCTCGCGGCGGGGATGAAGTGGGGCAGCGAGGCCATTGCCGGATACTCGCAGTACTTCCACCTGGCCGCGTGGCTCATCCCCAGCGTCAAGTCCATCATGGTCCTGGCGCTGAGCTCTGTGGACGGCGACCCCGTGGCCGGAATCTGCTATGTTGGGAACCAGAGTCTGGAGAATCTGAGGGGGTTTGTGCTGGCCCCTCTCGTGGTCTACCTCTTCACGGGCTCGCTTTTCCTACTGGCTGGGTTTGTCTCTCTGTTCCGGATCAGGAGCATCATCAAGCAAGGTGGCACCAAGACGGACAAACTGGAGCGACTGATGATCCGCATCGGGCTGTTCACCGTGCTGTACACCGTCCCCGCCACCATCGTGGTGGCCTGCCTGGTCTACGAGCAGCACTACCGACCCGGCTGGGAGCGAGCCTTGGCCTGCTCCTGCCTGTCGGAGCGCCAGCGCTCGGGCTCGGGCCCAGACTACGCCGTCTTCATGCTCAAGTACTTCATGTGCTTGGTGGTGGGGATCACCTCTGGAGTCTGGATTTGGTCGGGAAAGACTCTGGAGTCCTGGAGGAGATTCGTGTCCAGATGCTGCCCCTGCTGGCCACAGAAGGTCACCGCACCCCCTTCCATGTACAGCGAGGCCAGCACGGCCTTGACCGGACACACTCGGACTGGGTTGACATCAGGGATCTATCAGAAAGCCCCCCCGTCACATATATGAACCGCGTGGCGGCGTGAAACATTTTAGAGAGCCGATCGCTTGACGGGATTGTGGACGAGAACCAGAACTGTGTGTTTGTGTCGTTTTACCCTAAATATCAAAACCTGAACAGGAAATGTACTGAACGAAAAGATTCAGAGCATTGAGCAGCTCTTGGTAATAATAGTTGAAACAAGAGTAAAACGAATAGGTTTCAGGTTCTGAATCTTGAGAAAATCTGAAAGTGAATTTTTTTTTTTTTTTTGCACTGCAACTGAGACACTTGACCAAATCTGACTCTCGCTCAACAACGACAACAACAACAAAAAAGGCAATCGGATATTCCTGAGCACTGGAAAAATAACAAATATATATTTATTGTTGTACATATTGCAAATATTTGTTGTAAAGAGAAAAAAAAACACAATATGTTTAGTTTCTGTTTGAAAAAAATAATACTGCCAAGCTATGTATAAGAGACTACAGAAACATTTTTTTTTTTTTGTGTGTGTGTGATCTGGAGAAATTGTCCATAAATGTGACGTTGTAGCTGTGTGATTTGAGTTGTAGTGCTCGGTGTGAGTCCAAACTCGGTGTGTTCTTGGAAATTCATCACTGTGACAATAGGAGCTGCCTCTGTTTTGTCTGTACGGTGAGCTCTACCACGACCTCTTTAGTTCTGTGAACTCATTAAAGCGTCTTTGTGAACGGGGAGCTAGTTTTGTCTGTGTTGTGTGAACAGACGCACAGCAACCATCAAAGCAAAGGAGACACAAAGGGACTTGGTGTTTAGCCCCACCTACTGGTGGACAAAGGAGCTGCTCACTTTGTGCTCTAGAGGAGGAACGCCTAACAGATGAAGGTCAATCCTCAGACCGACCGCAGCCTGGTTTAACAATGCACGTTTTAATAGTTAAAAAAAAATATAAAGTATACAATTTACAGTTTTTACACTACTTCAATTCAAGCAAGTAGCTTGTTGCTGATGGGAAGAGGGATCTCCCCAGAGAATAAATCAATGTGTGTCAGATTTATAAAGCAGAAACTTATCTTTGTTCATGGTTCATGTCAAAGGTTTTTTTTACACCCTTTAAAACAAAGAATGGAAAAAAATGTGTGCTGGCATCACAGCAAGGAAAGCCTTTCAATTATTGAGCAACTTTTTTTTTTTTTTTGCATGTTTCCACCACCACTGGCGCTTCTGTTTTAGGTGATGAGCGCCAGGTCTTTGAGGTTGGAGCGGCCTCCTTGCCATCGCCCTAATCTGTCGCTCCCGCCACAGATTCTCTGGCTGGGCCGCTCCAAAACTTTAAAATGACTCTCGGGGGGGTATGGATCATTCCAGGCTTACCTGAATATTTATCTTTAAAGCTTTTCAATATGATAGTCAGCATTTTAAACCTGGCTGAGAAATAGTCTATACATTACCACCTTCTCATTCAATGGTTTGTCTTTATTTCTATTACTACCTCTGGGATCTCCTTCAGGACTGTAAAACCTTTCAGGTGACTAAGGAGGGATGATGCAGTGTGCAAACAGTAGTGAAAACAAAGGGCGGCTATTTAGAAGAACCTGAAATCTAAACGATGTTTGGAGTTAGTTCAATTTGTTTGCATAATTCTACATAGTTTTGCTATCTTCACTACGCATCTACTATGTAGAAATGAAAAAAATAAATAAGAAAAGGCCACTGAATGACAAAGTTTTGTTCACAGTTCATTGTATGTGACTGAAAAACGCAATATGAAAACGTAAAGTGTAAATTATGAGGAACTCGCACTTGAAATCACCTCAGTGATTTATTGATATAAAATATTTATTTTGTTCTAGATTTGCTCACATTTAATCATTTGCGCTATTTCATATGTTGAATAGAAAATCATGTGAATTTAAACAAAGTGACTGAATATTTCTGAAATATTGCGACACCACTAGCAGAATTGATGCCGTAATGTTACCCAGAGGATAAAAGTCAAAGTTCCTGCTGTGGATCAACCACATTTTTTTTTCCAGGTCACGTCTTGTTTCTGATGAGCGGTCCAAAATCTATGAAGTAATGTACTAGAAGGGGTTTCAGTAGAAAAAATAAAATCCATATGTTGTAATAATACATTTTATTTGTAGGCACCTTTCAGGACACTCGAGGCATAAATGCTAAAATTAAAAGTCAGAAAATAACATGCTGCATATAAGATTGTTTTAGGTGTTCTTGTTGGATGTTTTAAAGTCTCCACCAGTGTCACAGCCCACTGCGTGGTCCGGTGTGTGAGTGAACGTGATGTAACGGCGGTCAGGTGCTGGCGTTTAGTTTCTGTTGGTTTAGTGAGCCTCTGCTTCCGTGTTGGCAGACGTCTTCAGAGGAAGTAATAAACATGCTGTAGATTTTAAATTCATGATGTGGAATTAAAACAGCTGCTTTTGAATTTGGCAGAATGTGTGATTTGACTGAGATTCTTGAATTTACCAGAGCAGCGGGTGTTCAGTCACATACTCCTGAGGCGCCAGCTGCAGTCCACGCTTTGGGAATCCCCCTCCCACACACACACACACACACACACACTGAACTCCTAAATATGCTTTGCCTCCCAAAACTCTGAGGCTGCAGCTACTCATATTGCTTGTGCACTTTTTCCTTCCACTAAACTTTACTCTGAGCATCCAATTCTTTCCCCATTGACAGGAAGGAAATCAGAAGCTCAGGGTAGGCTGAGGGTGTTGACTTGAATGGAGACCACATGGAGGTGCACCAAAGAGTTTCCAACACTTCGTCCAATCATATCTTTGCACACATTTTGCAAGTCGTACGTTGAAGTAGGGCTGAACGATTCTGCAGCGGTAAAGTATTGTGTACTTATCCTTTAGAATCTGAGCCGTTAATGGGGAAAAAATAAATAAATAAATAAAAAATAGTGGGCTGGTTTGCTGGGAGAAATCTGGGCATCACTGACACTTCTGAAAATGAGTAAATCTAAACTGATTGAGCGTTGAGTAGTAGTAGTTTTCTTTTTTTAATAAAAACTAAACCGAAATGCCTTGTATCTTTGGTGTTCCCACCTACACCAGACGGCTTATACCAATTATTCATCACTGATTACATCTTTGACAGGTTTTTTCTTTTTTTTTTTTTTTTACATTGAGTACAAACAACAAGCACACCACTTCTCTGTCACATGATTAGTGTTTATTTAAAATATTCCATTTGCAAACTCCTCTTTTCATTAAAAAGAATAATTTCACAGCTAGTAGCCTACATAGTAAGCAAAAAAAAGGAGAGGGTTCATCCATCAGTCTTTTGTTCCCTCTGCATCTATGTGGTGTTTCTGAACAAAGGGGTTGGGAAGCTTCTGACGATGGTGAGATCTGAGGGGCTTAAAACCAAAGATGGACGGTGGGGGGATCCCCCCCCCCCACCCACCCACTCCCACTCAGTAGCAGTACTGACCTAACATCAGTAGCATTTGAGCATCCAAAGGTACGCATGTATAGACGGCGTTACAACAATCCCACAATTGGCACTCCTGACTCCTGAACCACCACAGCTGACCGGAGCTTTGTTTACTCCAACCATCTCCTGTTAACGGTTAGATTCTGTGTTAGAAAGACATCCTCAGCTCAGACCGGGACAATTACTAAAAAAAAAAAAAAAACCAAATTTCAAGTCAATTTTTACTCAAATCTACTATACTGTGTTAAAGTCTTGAGTTCTCCTTCATCTCTGTAGATTTTGCATCTAAGGACCAGGATGGTCTTGATCACAGTTCACTGGCCTCTCTGACGGGCCTTTTGCTTTTTGACACTTTTCTTTAGTCCAGAACCCATTTTAACACCAAAGTCAATCATTTCTCTAAGCCACATAACACTGAGCAGGTTGTGGCCAGCATCGGCTCCTCGCAGCGCGATAAACCTTCACGGTACGACGGCATCAGGAAGCCTTTAAGCAGCAGCAGCACAATATGATCTGCTGGCTTTTATTTAAAACAGAGAAGCAACAATTATTCCCTGCTGCTGCTAAATTAACAGAGGCTAATAATTGGGATGGCAATTTTAGCCGTGATTAACCCGCGCTTTCTTTTACCGTTACACAAAAGCTGCACCGCTCTCTGTGAGCTTTAGCATCTCAGCCAATAAAGATGCAGATCAGAGGACAGCAGGAACGAATAATCGAAGGTCCGACTCCCGAAACAGCCAGAACGCGCATCCGTGCAGTTCTCTATGAGCGACTTTCTACAAGCACGGCTGCAGCCACGACGACTGTGTTATAGTGAACTTTACAACGCTGCCTATAACCTTTATTACTTATTTTGATTCATACGCAAGCATACGGAGAAGCCAAGCATTTCCACGTACCCAATCAGCTTCCATCAATAAAGCTGTTTTGAAGTAACAAAAATAAAAATCGAGGATGCAGATAAACATCAAAGAAGGTTGATTTAAAAGACTTTAGCTTTAAATATGATTCTGTTTCCTACGTATATAGACAGTGGTGGAAGATCGAAGCAAAATGTAGAATAAAGTAGAAGCTGGTAGTAAATGCGCTTATTGGGCAGAAGTTTATCGCTTGTTTTGCTCTTTATAATCGGACGAGGAGTGCCACAAGCTGCAGTTCTCGTTTGGCCTCACCAACCAATTACTTTAGATGTCCAATCAACCAAATCGAGTTTTAATTTTTTTTTTTTTACCAAATATCAATTGGTACTCCTGCACAAATGAAGACGAAACTATCAGCTAGAAAATGGCCAGCCCAAGAAGGAAGCGTCTGTGATAACAGTTTATGTTTGTTCGTTGATTACATAAAGAGAAATGTCAGCTATGCTAAATTTAAAAATGGGGCTTTTTTCCCCACCCATTATGTTGAAATAGAACAGCTAAGCGAGTTTAAGGCCAGGGTTAAGTGGCTTAAGAAATAAAATCCCACTACTCATTTAGCTTTAATGTCAACTTTAAGCCCCTAAAGACAGCCAGGAGAACTTGTGATCATGACCACTAAAACATACCAAGACATAAATACATCAAATATTAAAGAATTATGGATAATTCAACACCTTTTTCCAAGTACTGCGTAACAGAGAATACACCTTTAGCTATTCCAATCAAAAAGGCTAAAACGAGCACTTTCAGAAACCAAAAAGGTCAAACTAAAGCTAAAATGTTCCAAAAGCTTTTCCATCTGATTTTTCTCAGGGCGCGCTGAGGCCCTGAGGAGCAATGACGCAATAAATAAAATCAGTGACTATATTTGGATGCAAGATGTGACCGTCGCCCTTCTTTGTGGGACCAAAATCGGGAAAATCTGTTCCGACAAAACTGAGTTAGAAATAAAAGCCCACGTTTCCAACGTTATTGGATACGATTATGAAAAACAGAGCGTAAAACACTGAGGATAAAGAGACGGGGTGTTCTGATGAACCAACGATATCTCAGTCTTTGTTCAGACGTTTCTGCTGCGGACTGAACAACCTCACCAGCTGAGCTTAGACGGTCGCCAACATCCATTTCTTCTCGATTTGTTCACAAAAAAAAACGACCAAACCTCAGACCAAGCCTTCGCCTCGTCTGTCAAGACAGAACGAACTACACACCTTTGTCCTGACGCCGCTTTGTGTGACGACTACAGATCAGTCGCTCCTTCACTTTTTAACACCGTTTTGGGAGAAAGAGAGTTTGGTAAGAAATAAATTAAAAGAAAAAGAAAAAAAAAAAACAGTAAAAAGAATCGCTGACAATCGGTTTAGTCAGAAGCCAGAGTTTCAGCTTCACCCATGATGCGGCCGTAAAGCTGTGACAGACCGCCGGGAGCGGCTCATGCTGCGGCGCTTTGAAGGCAGAAGCCCGTCAGCTGCGGCCGCGACGACTCCATGTTTGTCCGCCGAGGAGGAGGGGGGAGGGGGGGGGCTACGACAGCACGGCGTTCGAATGTCGTACTCCTATCAGGTTGTCTGCGCTGAGGGATCGTCTCATCGCTGCTTTGCTCAGATCCTTGTATTTATCCTCACACAGTCTTGAAATGGCCTGGACAGACAAAAGAGTCACACAACGAGTTAAGGCAGCTCTACGGGGGTCACTGAGGGACAAATCTAGGCAGAAATATTCCCCTCTGAAAAAACCCACAACTATGAAAACTCACCTGATGCACTTCTGAAAATGAAAAGCTCATTTGACCGTACGTTTAGGTACAGCAGTTAGTATATTGCTGCTTTCCTCCATGTAAACAAAGCATTAAGATCATGTTATGCAACTATACTTTTAAATGTAGGTGTCTTTTAAAAAATATGGACAGACTTGGGCTCAGTCATTCATTTAAGTGAGTTTCCTGGACATGTAAGGTCTGCTCAGGAATCACAAAGACTCGAACCGGTTTTATGGCCAGACGACAGAGAGTGGGCTGTTTGACATCATTGATGAGAAGACTGTTTAGAGGAGACATGGTGGGGTCTTTAAACCTAATGACGCTGGGGTCTGCTTTCCTGCTAGTGGTGCAGGTGAACTGCAAAAGGTGGGCTGAATAATGCGCATACAGGACTCCTGATTTACCCGACAGGATGAGCACATCAAAACTAAATGAAAACAGGTTAATATGTTGCTTCTGGACCAAATCAACCCGGCTGAAAACTGATGGACGGGTCCGTCAAAAGAAAACCAACTAACCTATAAGAACTGCTCAAGGTTTCAGCCGCTTTTAAAACGTGTTGGTGGCTACAAAAAGCATGTGGCTGAGGTGCAACCTGTGTATCCCAGATATTATCAGGACCCTTAACAGGATCTTATTTCAGCAGAATGGTGGACGGCAGGCGGATGTATTCCCGCAGCGTTGAGTTGCGTATTGCAGCTCAGAGGGGGCCGTTCGTCAGGCTAATAACAGTTAGCGCTAGCTTTAAAGGTTCAGGAGGTTTATAGCTGGGTTGATGCATGTTCAAGAGCTTTATTGACTTTAATATGTTGCTCTCAAACAGCCGCGTCGTACTGACCCTTAATGCTTATTTTTGATGAGCGTAACTGAAAACTTTCAGCATAACGCTGAAACACGCTGACGAAAACACTGATTAGTATGGGTGTATGTAAATATTTGAGCTTGTTTATATAATTTTGACATTGTGTGGATGTGGAGGGGAAAGAAAATCCATTAAAAACCTAAAGACTGTGTGCTTAATTCTGGTTTTTCTTACAATCTGTGCGTTTGTACGATGTCACATCAATCCAGCCACAGTAAAACAGCTCCGATAAATCAAATAACCACAGAGATGGGTGCATGAAAACATCAAAAACGGCCTTTTTAGGCGTTTGGAGGTCAGCCCACCTCTAGCTTCTGAGCACGCTGGTTGTCGAGGGGCTCCAGCGGGAAGTTCAGGTTGTTGTCGTCAGCCAGCTGCCGCAGGTCAAAGTAATACTTGGCGTAAACGCTGGCCGGCACGTTGATGTTGAACTGGAGGAGCTCCAGGGACTGCCGCTCCATCTCGTTCCTGGGGGAGGGAGGGGGGGGGGGGGAAGGAGACACCCGCGGGGGGTTAATCAGAGCAACTCAGACAACAACCTCAGGAAACCGAGGAGGCGGGAGAGAAGCATCGGCCGCAGCGCTTTGTCTATAACCTGAGGTGCCACAAAAAAAGCTTGCAGGTCATCAAACATGTATTTGCAAACACTTTCCTGGAGTGAAAACGCTCGCCTTCCTCCAGACAGCAGCCTCCATGATCCCCTCATCATCACAGTCACGAGGAAATCTAAGGGAGGTGGTCTCCAAGGAGACAACATCCAGGATGCTTTGTTGGTCAGCAAAGGTGGCGAGAGCACATACGAGTGAGTGTGTGTGTGTGTGTGTGTGTGTGTGATGTCTGGTTTCCCGGGGCAACTAATGGAGCGGACGAGAGCCGGGGCCATTATGTAGAAGCAGTGAGAGCACTTGAGACCCTCCCTTCCATTTCCCTCTGTTTCCCTCTCTCCCATTCTTCCCGTCCCCCCGGCCCAGACTCCGACCAGCTCACAAAGACACTTCAGTGGCAGCAATGAAAACAGAGCGGAGAGCGCGTGGGTCAGACGGAGCGAGGGAGTCGGGGAGAGGATGGGGGGGCACGAGCGGCGAACGCACACACACACGGGCGGGCGGGAGCGCCTCGGTCCAAATCAGGAAAAAAACAAGCCGGCACTCTCAACCTCTTTTCCACGCAGACACGAGAAAAGCAATTGCAGGAAATAAAGCCGCGGCCCTCCCGAGTGCAGCCCCCTGGCCTCTTCACCGGCTCGCAGCCAGACAGCAGAGATGCTCCAGCCTCCACTTATTCCAGCACCTTCTTCTGGCTGCTTTAAGTGTGTCTTATTATATTGCTTTCATTCGAGGGACAAGCATGTTGTGCCAGAGCCTCTCTCTGGACATCTATGTGGCACCGAGAAAGCAAAAGCACTTTCCTTCCTTACGAGAAGCGCAGAAAAACCTGGGAAGCGCAGCTCTGAGGCAATAAACTGAGCAGGGATCTGATACTCATAGTGGATGTATTTAAATAAATGCTCTGATTTTAGGTGATATCCACTTACATCTATTTGTCTTTCTATATTCTTAGGCAAAGGATTTTCCCCTGTAATTCAGCGCATTACGACATCTTGGACGTCCAGATGTGTCATTGTTCACCTATTGCTCCCATTTTCTGCTGCTGACATTTTTCAGCTGGTTTATAAGAACTCGGCTCTTTCTATTCCTTGAATGGATCGACGGCCATTTTATCTCAGTCCCTTCCCGTTTTTTTTCTAGGCTTCCTTTTCCGTATGAAACCACAAACGCTCACTATGAATTTATATCCTTCACAATTTCATTGCAAAACTTACCGAGAGACTCAAATTTCAGAAACAGCAGATTTTGTGCTTATTTTGACGATTCAGACTCACCGTCAGGAACACAAATCTGGTAAAACCTGAATTTTAAGTTGTCAAGAGATGAAATGGTTAAAAATTGTCCTTTTATGGGTTAGGCATGGCTGGCCATAACCAAAAACCCTGCAGACAGGGTACTTATAACGTCTCAGGGCCGATCGTGGGTTTCTCTACAAAGTTTTAGGTCATGTTTTAATTTTGGGGATCAAATACTTATTTTACTCAAAAACATGCATGACATTTGTTTTACGCTTATGGTTACTTCTGCTAATTCTAAGCACATTGAAGTGTGTAGATAATATTGCCATCTGAATGAATAAAGTTTAAACTAAAACTAAATAACTAGGGACAACTTTAATAACTCATCGTTGTGTTAGATGCCAGGTTTTGGTCCATTTCCAGTTCAGTCTCTTCATATTTGACATGTTTTGTAACAGAACTGAGAACAGGTCCTAGATTAATTAATAAAATTTCAAATGATTTATTCCAATCAGGGACCTTGATGTGATGGAAATACAAATAAAAAAACTGCACCGTTCCTTAAATTCCCATCTGTCCAGGCTTCACATGGAAGATGGCAGCATCCGTGCTTGCACACAACTTACAGGTCCTCCACGGTGAGGTCTTTGAGGATCTGGCAGTAGTCGACGTTCCACACGGCCTGGTCGTCCCACACCTTGGAGGCCAACAGGATGGCTCCCAGGACGATGCGCTTCCAGTTGGCCGGACAAATGTCCAGCTCCGCGTAAGTCAGCAAGCGCTCTAAGTAGACCTGGATGAAGAAAAATAACACCCATAACTATTATTAGACAGCTATTAACAATACTTTTACATCCCTACAGGTCATTGTTCTGCACTGTGCATTACATAAACAACACTTTAGTTGGAAAAGTCAACTCAAAGATCATTAGCTGAAATAATCAAGACTATTTTTTTCTTGCCATTGAATCAAATTGCCTGATTTGTCTCGTTCGCAGGACTCTACTGCCCTCTAGTGACAAAACAGCGAAACATCACAGCAACCAGCAGCAGAGAACTGAGATGCAAAAACATCCTTTGCACATTTATCTCAATAAAATTCAACATTGTTGAAGATCCAGAATCTTTCTGCACCGTTTTATACTGTAAATGCGGTGAGGCATTAAACACACCAAGCTTTGGCATAATAACAGTAAACGCTGCCGTCTATCATCCAGGAAGTGACACTTACTAGAGTGACGATGGCGCATTCTGCCGTGAGCTGTGCGGCGCTGAAGAGCGTTCTGACGAAGCGATAGATGTGTTTGTGCTCGGGGTCGACGTACGCGTAGTCGTCTGGCACTGGCTCTTTCTGCGTGGGACGAAAAGATTCACAGGTGACTGAGGGAGGAAGCAGGAACTGAAGACGGATGGTCTTTTCCACTATTTGTTTTAGGACATTTAAAGGTGGTCATACTAAACAAAATTTCAACTATCTAGATGAGCTTCTCAGATTTCTCAGATCTCGTTTAGCAGAGACAGAAGGACACGCGGTGGATCAGCCGCTCGTGAAATGAAGCTGCACCAGGTCTGCTATAAAGCAGCTCTGCCAGGTGCTTCTAGTTTCAGGGCATCGCCTCTCTGCCCTTAGGCAACACTTCCAGAAGAAGTAAACTTCCTGTCCCGCTCTGTGCTGTCAGCATGGAAGCGCTGATTTGCTATTTTTGTTGTGTAACGTAGAAACGGGTCTGTCTGGTGACACTTGAAGACTATCGTTAGTTTCACTAGCAAAAAAAACGAAACAATCCCTCTATAATCAGTTTCTTTTAATCCTCACAGCTAACTTAACACCTACTACAACTTTACTTTAGGGCTGGACGATAATTCAATAACGATATATATCGATCGATAGACATATACCGATGATGGAAAAAAAAAAAGTCAATCAAAAGTTCAATAGAATAACAGTTTTTCTTCCTTTTACATTCTAGCCGTGTAGATTAATATTATAGTCATTACATCCTCCCAACCAATCAAACAGAGACCCAGGAACCAAGCTCCGCCCCCTTCAGAGAATCCAGAGAGCATGTGTTATTTTTTTTTCCTTTATTAAAAACTTGCAGTCTTAGTGAAAAAAAATTTGTTAAATAAAGGGTGAGTCTGAATTCAGTGTTTGTGTTCTTTATCTGAAAATAGGTTGGCATGCAACAGCATAAAATGTCCAGGACTGCACTTAAAATGTATGTTTTGAAATTGTTGATAATTATTGATATCGAGCAATATGATTTCTATTTTATCGATATGCTTTTTTTTATATCGCCCTACTTTACTTCTTCGGTTAGATACTCTATCTGTGCTGTAATACTACCCAGGATTAATTTTCGGTGCTTACGCCCCTGTGAGCTGCAGCATGGTGTTTGCATAAGACAATGGGTTTTCCTCCCACTGTGGTTCCCCGTTCATTTTAACCGGGTCCGTTTCAAAGCGGGCCTACTGGGTGGGACAACAACGCCACAAAGCAAAGCTCCAGATTGGGAAACCAGGACGTGTCGCCATGCATTTGTTGTTCCACTGAGAAAATTCAAACGCACACGAAACAAACATGACAACGAAGGAGAAAACGGTACACAACCCCGTTTTGATCCCGGCTCAAAATCCAACCTGAAGATCACCGGCGCTGCAAAATCTGACACGTGTTCACGGAGAGCTAAAGAACAACACGGCGAATAAATCATCTGGAGTAAAGCCCTGAAGGACGGACCTTAAAAAGCGTTACTCAGCAGGACACTTACTGATAAAGGGTGCAACTTCTCATCAAAGATGTCCAGCGACCGGTCAGAGTCCCTGGAAACCAGCAGAACCTCTGTTAAGATCACTTCAACTCACTTAGAACGTAATAAATAGCAAATAATAAATAGTAAACAACAACATTAGAATAACGTGAGACAGATTAAAGCTGCAAACCTACCTTTTTTTGATGTGGTAGTATATGGCTAAAGTGACACTGTGGAAAAGAGGATAAAGAATAACATTTTGGTTCATTTTAAAACTCTGTTCCAACCAAATCAGTGATAAATCATTCCCTGCCTGTGGTTTTAGAGCGACCGAGTGTTTGACTTTAAGGATTTAGGTATCGAACCGAGACGAAAACCCCCTGATAAAACAGGATAAACCATGATCACTACAACACTCGTCATCATGTGGAAATGAGGTGAAAAGAGGCCAGAGAACGTCTGCTATCAGGCGAGTCAAGCATCCGTCAGCTGGTGCTTTGGATGCGTGACGTAACGCTGTTTTCTGACGTGAGATGCAGAGATTACTCAGCCGCGCATGGAGGAGAGTTTCTGTGGGGAGAGGTCTCACCATTTAATTGTGCTTTTGAGGTTGGGTTGGCTCACGGTGCTGTCGTCTATGAAGATGGTGGAACAGGAGCTGTACTTCTTCATTGGGGGACCAGGAGAAACCTGGAGACCAGGAGGAAAAAAATAAACAAATAAAAGATTTGTTTATGATTTCTGGCTCTTTTTGGAACAAGATTAAAAAAAACACCCTTTTCTGTATTTAAACATGAACAATGCTATCTAGTTAATAATCAATTATATTTCACAACCCAGAACCGTTTCTCTCTACAAAACCAACTTGTGGCACACGACAAAAACCAAACGGACCTCGTGGATCACATCTCTGAATGTGGCATGTTTATCGCATTGACCTTATTCAATAGAGACATTCAGGAACTGGACATAAATGAGCGTGAAAACGTGACGAAACCGCGTCAAACAGCTGGTCTGGCCAGCATGAAATGTTGGAAATGAAAAAAGACCTGCTTCAAGGAAACTAAAACACCCGGTGCTTTTTCAACTCTACCACAGTGCCAGAGACCTGCAACCCCATTGTGCCGAGTGGGATATTTTTTCTATTTTCTGGGGGGAAATTATGAGAATTACATAAATAAAGTCATATATTTGTAAGAACTCCTACAAGAAAGCGCAGCCTTCCCCCTGCAGTAAAATGAGAAATGTTGAGCATCTTGTAAAGTTGCACTTTGAGATGGTTTGACATCAGAAAATGCTAAATCTTTTCAGCACATTAGCATCAAATCCTCTCTCGTGCACATTCCAAGCAGAAAGGCCCCAATCGGGATTTAAACCCAGAACCTTCTTGCTGCAAGGCAACAGCACCAGCAGCTCAACCACGGTCATTTTTTCCTGTTGTGTCTTAATGTGTCCAATGGTTGTTGTTTTTTTTTTGCTTGACTCACGGGTCCAAGTTTGATAAAAGTTAGATAAATGTGACATTAGACTTTCACTGACTAAAAAGGAAGGTTTGGAACATCAGCTGGTTCTGTCACAGCCGCTGACCAGGAACACTTTCATTTTAAAGCTCAGAGTGGAAGGCTGAGCCTTCTTGGGTTATTACAGCGGGTCCCTACCGCTGGCCGGATGTGTTTTTACGACTACGTCCCAAATATTGATGACTTTTAGATGAAGCGTTTATTGGACAAACGGCAAAACTCCAGTAAAACTTGAACAATCACAGGTTTACTGAGCCTTCAAATGCATCTTAAAAGCTACTCATACTTGATCCCAACTATTTCTAGACAAGCCAGCCTGGGGGAAAAAAATGTTAGCACCAATTCTTAGAAACAAGCAACAAGAAAAAGAAAATACTTACATGACTGATATGGTTTAGGTGGTTGCTTTTTCTCTTGTCGCGCACTGCAAAGAAAAAAAAAGGTTTAAAACAGGAGGCAGTAACAAGAACATGATATTCTTTACTTATTGCCACTAATAATGAGACTATTATATTACAATTAATAAAAACAGCTACATCATTAATTCACGTACATATTTGTACATTTTAAACCTAATCCACTCGTAGCCATGAAATGATCCTTTTTTTTTTATTATTTAAAAAGGCTTTAGTACATCGTTGGCCTTGGACTGTCGGCTAGCTACTTTATTACGCTGCACTTGCCAAACTTTAAATTAACAGCCAGATCTTTTTAAAGCCAAATTGTAGGATGTTATTACTGATAATAGTTCCCCCAGCTGTAGTTAACAGATGAGCAGACTTACCAGAGGGTTTGTAGAAGAGTACAGAATTGCTAAGGGCACCGTAAGGCTAACGGCTAACGCATCATCCACCAATATAGTGTTGTAACCTTTCACTGCTCTGTGGACTTTTGTTTTTATTGCTTCGAACTGACTTATTTGACACGTTTCACTGCAGGAACAAGAACTGCTGACGATAAAAACTTCACGGAACATCGCTTCAATCCTTTCTAGCTTTCCCTTTAAAAGCAAGTTGGCCACTCAAAAATGCAGAGGATGAATGGGTATAAAGAAGATGCTGAGTAATTATTCACATCAAAAGAAGCCTCTCCTCTTCCCATGGCGCCGTTAACTCGATCAGAACCATCTTCCTTGCCTCAGTGGAGAACAGCACTGCATCGGGTCTGATATCCAGGAATTGAAGCTTCCCCTTTAGATCAACCCTAAGCTCCCATGATTGGGCTGTCTGCAGGAGGCTTATTGTGTTTTCTCGGGTGCTGCTAGCTTTGCTCCCTCCTTAATGAATGTTATTTGTGGAGGCTTGATGTCGTAGGGGTCCTTCTTTCTTCTTTCCTGCTCCAAGATGTCAGCGAGCACCGTCATGGCACCACCTATACCTACCCTGAGACGGGGCAGTCTTACTTCCTGTCAGGATGTGCCGTGGTTCCATTTTGCCTCCAGAGCGTCTCTCATGCCTCACCTGTTCAGATTCACAGGTGTTGGATGGGGATCATAGAGAGCCCTCAGCAGGAAGGAGATCTGGAAAGGCTCAAGTCTCCATAGTTCAGCCCATGTAAGCCTCCTCTTGGGAAGTTCCCATCTTGTCCATGACCCCTGAGATCCTAGCTCTACAACGTTCTCTGCTCTTCCTCTAAGTTCCTAACTTCTGCCTGTACCATAGTTCTTTTTTCCATTAAGTTGGCTTTCCCTCACCTTTGGGTGGGACATTGACAGACTCTGCCTTCCTGTGTCTGGAACACCAATGATCTCCTTAAGTTTGAGGTTTCCTTCTGCCTTAGCCATTAAGTCTGAGGCCTCCCACTTTCATCCTCATCCTTCTTTTTTGTTCCTGTGTCCCTGATCTTGGCATCTCTTGAATCCCTAAAAGTCATAACCAGCCTGCAGCTTGCTACTCTGAACTTTTGCACCAGGGATGAGATTCTGATTGCCTCTCAGTGCTGCGGACATTATTGTGGTCTCCCGGTGACTCTTCAACCTTCTCTAGCTTTGTTAGGACCCATCTTGCTTATACAGGGCTTGACGTTGTTATTGTCAATTAGTCCATGTATCCCCTAATTACATCCAGTAACTCTTCCCGTCTCGAGGCGCTGCTACTGTGTGACGTAATCTTTGGGCCTTAGACGGAGCATTGAGCTTCTCCGCTGGGGTATGCCGCTGGGGCTGAAGCTGCTCACGCCCTTTTAATTACTTCCTTGTCATTTCTGAAGAGTGCATATAGATATTGGCGCCGCTAATATTTGAGGTTCTAAACGCCATTTTGGATGATCGGATTTATGAAGAACGAACGAGCGAAACATCAACTTCAAACAAATACAGCAGTTTAACGAGCTTAGTAAGCTGACCCACCGTTCCTGATGGGTCTACTAAATAAATAAATAAATAAAAAAAATACTTCCCTTTATAGTGCCACAGAGGGGAGGATGTCTCAGTGTTTGACCCATCCCTTAGGGAGCTGTGGGCTGCCAACACAGAGTGGCGCAATCTGTGGTCAAGGGTCTTGCTCATGGAGCCAGACAGACAGTTTTGAACCGCTGACCTTTGGGCCCTCTCCAGGAGGCAAATACCCGAATCTAACAACTTCCCCGTCAGGGAATCGAACTCTCGGTGTCCCGCCTGAAAGGCATTTAGTTTTGTTATAGCTCACGACGAGTACCTCTGAGCTGGTCTGAGATCTGCCGGTAAGCGATGGGAAGTTATTTGATTGTTTTGGTCAATCTGTAAATACGTGCTCTGTAATAACATTTTTATTTCCTGTTATAACAATTAGATCAAAATGAGCTGAACACATTTAAATGTGATTTATGTTGACTTTATGCAAACTTAAAGGTTAAATAGAAAAATTTTAATTAAAAACACTGCCAAGATTGTTGCTGTCCAGAGTTTGGGCCCCATCAGGTGCTCCAAGTAGGCCCAAAGGAGGACCATCACTGGGACGACGTGCAAAACAAGTCGTTTCACATAAATGCCGACCGTTCCCATAGATGATGGTCAATGCGGCGTTTCTGCGTGTATATATGCTGGTGGGACATATCGGGACCACTGACCGTCTGTCTGGGACTTGCTGAGGAAGATGGTGCTCGCCCGGGCGTGGTCCGAAGGATTAGATTCCAAGGCCAGCTCTGTGGAAACAAACAAACAAAAAAAAAAAAAACCGCTTAAAAGCAATCTGGGAGTGTCTGTTTGCTTTACGATTGTGGGCAGAGATGCGCCCGGTGAGGAGAGCTAAAACCACAACTAGACACATGACAGCACATGGAGCAATTGTGTAAAACAATATATCCCGGTATGAGCCACCAGCATCAGCTGATTGCATGAATTGTGGGTCAAGCCCAAAATGAAAACAGCACAAAAGTAAAAAAACAGCCTTCTATGTTGATGACGTGGACGTGTTCTTTCTTCAAATCCCTGCAGAAGCCACATTATATAAAAGACAGGGGATTAGATGATGGGGGGGGGGGGATTTGTGAAGTGAGGACTGCGAGGAATGCACGACGGACTGCCGGAGGGGTTTTGACCCCCGCCCGGCCGACAGCTGCCGTCTCTGGGCCGTCCGCAGCGACACGAATGCCAGAAATGCTGCGCAGGTCTGGGAATCAATGCGAAGAGGGAAGACGAGCGCCGAAACCACAGACCGTGAGCTTCCACGGCAACTAGAGGGGAATACTTGAGATGCCTCGACTAATCAGGGGTCTGCGGGACAAAGGGGGACAAAAATAAACTTCGCTGGACCTTTGGAACGTCAATTTGCAACGTAGACGTCGTTAAAAGCCGAAATCAAAGAGCATTGCGAGAGTGCTTGTTACGCGTTATAAAGATTTTACCTTTTGTTGCTAGAAGTAAATAAAAAACTTCAAAGAAAATTAAACGGACATGCAATGGTTAGTTCTAAAACTATTAAAGTCCTTAACTTTCATATTCCGTTGTACCACATGTCATCAATGTGTTTTAGGGGGATTTTTCTGTGACGGACCAACAGGAAGTAGTGCAACATTGTAGGAGTAGAAGGCAAATGGGAACAAAAAGTGTTGCAAGCACCTTGAGCCGGAGATCAGATCAGGCTTGCACATCACTTGGGATTTTGCTAATTCCTCTTTGCAAAACAGCTCAATCTAGCTGTGGACTTTGACTGGACCACTTTAACACACAGTTACGCTTCGATCTAAACTATCCCATGGCAGCGCTGCTGAAAGATGGACCTGTGTCCCCATCTCAAGCCTTCTGACACATCTTCCAGGAATGCCCCACGTTTAGCTCCGTCTATCCTCCCATCAGCTCACACCAGCCTTCTGAGAACGCTCCTCTCCCCAGAGTGATGCCGCCCCTACCATGCTTCGGTGTGGGGGCGATCTAATCTGATTCACGACCTCATCCCTGGCCCGTCTGGCTTTGTTCCTTGGTTTTAACGAAACCGTACCGTTTTCCCCTCCACTTCACAGCCATGCACTCCTCTCTGTGGGTTTATCACATGAGCCCTCCCCACCCACAACCACATAAAGTCAGGGTTTTGCAGCTGCAATGTGACAAAAAGCAGAAAAACCTCTGCATAACAACTATATTTGCCTGTTTAAACACGTAAAGAGGTGACGTCTCATCAGAAGAGTTTCATTTCGTATCTGGTGAACTAGCTTTTAACCTTAATGTCCAGCCGTATAACTTGACGCCAGAGGGATAGATATGAAGCAGCGGGGTAAATAGCTGCTGTCCAAACTCTAATTATTTATTTTATAATAATAATAGCTACCTGTACATCATGCTCACAATTCTGCCTATAGTAATAGCCACCTGTACATATATTCATAGTACATGTAAACTATGTTATAATAATAATAATAATAATAATAATCTGTATATTATGCTATTGCACATATCTGTAAAACTCTATTCACAGTAATATCCACCTGCTATTGCACTTCTGGTTAGACCTAAGCTGCATTTCGTTGCCTTGTACCTGTACCTGTGTAATGACAATAAAGTTTAATCTAATCTAATCTACACGTTGCCAGGAAATGCCTTCGTCGTTGACTAAACACCTGAGGCAACTTGGGCAACAACAAATAAAATGTCTGTCTGAATACTTTCACTATCGCGGTGAAGCATCTGGGCGAAAACAATCCTACCTTCTTAGTTTTTTTGTTTGTTTTTTCTTTCTAACCCGGTCCTGTTTTACGTCTCGCGGGCTAACTAAAGCGCACGGGGGGCACGAGAAGTCTGCGTGGGGGGTAACAACCCGGAGGGACACCTACCGTCGGGGACCTCCCTGTCGCTTATGTGCTGCAGATAGGGCCCGGCCTGGTCGTCGCTCACTTCGGTGCTGGTGTGAAACTCCTCCAGCCGCTCGGCGGGCTGCCTCGAGGGCAGCTTGGGACTGGACTCGGGCGACACGCAGCATGACACCGTGTTCCCCATCCCGAAACCCTGGCCGCGAGCGTCACACTTACCGCCGCCGAGACCGAGTAGGGCACATATATATATATATATCTGTAGCTAGCTGAAGCTGACCTCGCCCTTCCTAGCAAACATCAGGAGACGACAGTCGAGTCGGCGGCGGCGCTATCTTGGCGTGCTAAGCTGCCGCTGCCCGTCCACTCCCAAGCGAAGCATTCCTGTCCATTTGTGGAAAGCCAGCGTAACAGTCGGGGAAGAGTCGCCCGAGAAGGTTCTCCGGAGTAGAGGAGAGATCAGTGGCGCCTTGTAGGAAAACAGGACATCAGCTGGTAGTGGGGGGGATAAAAGCTTGTTGTTGTTGTTTTAAATCCAAGTAGTTGCAAGCTGCTTCATTCATTCATCCGGCTCTTTGCTAGGTAGCTACATCAGTTAGCTCGCCCCCTTAATTTAAATCTACTCCGCGTTAATTGCTATGACGTGAGCAGAACCAACTTTATAAAACATACCCATAACACCCTCAATGTAAACACGTCTGGCTAAATACGTTTTGGGAAACTTTCCGAACAATACCGGAGACGCCTTACGCCGGGCTCCGTGTGTGGCCAAATTTAGTCCGAGGCTTTTGAGGCCTCCGACAGAAATCTGACGTCAAGACAAATAAAAGAACAGCTATAAGGAGTAAACTATAAGTACAAATCGGATGACTTGGGTTTTTTCTTCTTTCGGATCCAACGCTTAAAAGAAATTACGAATCTGGAAGTAATCAGGAACTCTGCGTTCAGAACGTCCACCCTGAGAGATTGGAAACGCGACTAAACGCTACTGCCGTCGCCATCTGTTGCTGGAGCTCACAATGACACTACTTGGAAGTGGCACCCATAGACATTATATAAGAGTAGATCCTGCATTGACTGTCGCGGCGCAGGAATTACGGCCGCCATCTTGGGGCGGTTGGCCTGCTATCCTATCCTGTTGATTCAAGCTGAACAGACGAATGATGCCTCAGCACTGTTCGGCGTATTTTTGTTTCAATCGACGGACTATTGACGTCAGGGGCAGGGCTCAAGGGATATAACTTTTCATAAGTTGTTGATATAAATATATTCACAGATATAAATATATTAATATAAATATGAACACAGATGTTGTTCATATTTTTGATTAGAATGAGATTTTTCTCATAGAGAGATTCTACTTGGATGCTATAAATCTAAATTTATGACAAGAATCCAAGTTTTTGTGACTTAGTCTCTCCAAAATTGCATCTGCTCCGTGAAGGCATCAGAGCTTTAGACATTAGTCAATAAACAGCATATATATATATATATATATATATATATATATATATATATATATATATATATATATATATATATATATATATATATATGTGTGTGTGTGTGTGTGTGTGTGTGTGTGTGTGTGTGTGTGTGTGTAGTAATAAAAAAATATAAAAATGTATGAGTGGCAGTGTTTTGCAATATACTGTAGATCCTATCAGAACATTATATTATTTTAACCCCACTAAGGATATTTCAATGCACAGGCCCATTTGTTATAATAGCTAAAGTTTTCGGCAAAAAAAAAAAAAAAAAAAAAAAAAAAAAATATATATATATATATATATATATATATATATATATATATATATATATATATATATATATATATATATATATATATATATATATATAATATAGTTCAATTTTCAGCGAGTTATAGTTGATTAAAAATGATTCTGCACCTGGTCAACACATTACACTGAGCAGAGCTGTCGACCGCCCCAAGATGGCGCCCCCAAATCTCGTTAGCGCTCATAGGCGAAAGCGGTCGTTGCCGGGTCTACTCTTTATATTACGTCTGTGAGTGGCACCGGGATGCTGTAGCCCCGCCCATTTCCGAATTTTCTCCGCTTTCATTGGCTGACATAAATCAAAACAATGACTCTTGAGAAGTACTCATTGGTCAAATGAACTGTCACTGAAAGGTGATTTAAATCGCCGAATTTACAATGCTGCTATTTTTGTATCGTTACTGATCCGCACCCTTTCTCGACAGTGAAAACTGAATCACCTCCATGATTTAAATCAGTCTTTTCCTTTTAAGTAAACACATCTCGTGTTACTAAAACATTTTATTTCCAAATCCCATCCTCCTGGTGTGCCCTTCAAACAGAACTCACGGAGATCTGCATTCAGATGAATTTCATGCTGTCTACTTTTTGAGGCTAGGAGTGTTTGCTCTTGTCTTGACCTCCAAAAGTTGATCATTCTTCATTTTGTCCACATTAATTACAGTATGGAGGAGTTAGCACTCTAATTGACCAACTCTCTGTACACTGACGTATGTTCATTATTAAGTACCTCTATTGATATCATCCAAAACTTTAGTTATCAGTGTTTTGTTGTGTGTGTGTGTGTGTGTGTGTGTGTGTGTGTGTGTGTGTGTGTGTGTGTGTGTGTGTGTGTGTGTGTGTGTGTGTGGATGCAGTCGAGCATTACCAGCAATGACTCAAGCGCATAACTTTGAGGGACCCCAGTTTGCAGAGTTTTTTTTTTTTTTAACAATGCAGACACATGATCCAACCTTCACTAGTTATTTAAAACAATTACAGTCATAGTAAAACATAGTTGTTCCTTGTCATGGATTAAATATCTAATTAAACAAAAATACATTAACTATTTTAGAACAGTTTATTAAGACATATCCGTTGTTTACAAAAGAGTGATGTATATCAGAGTAACAGCACTTTGAAATTTTGGTCAGATACAATGTTATAATGAGATTGTGTTAAAACAAACTTTGTATGTAATATGACACTTTGTAACCTTGTCTTAAGAGGTCACTGTACAACGTGTGTGATTTATGTTCAGACTTTGCAAAAGTAACAATCATTACATCGATCACAATAAAAATTATGCATTTTATATTTATATGGCAATAGGTACAAACAATTCGGGCACTGAGTTTCACACAATGCAAGTTTGCAAGTAAAAATAACAAGTAATCATGCCACGAGGTCTTATTTAGCACCAGCACTGGATGTGTGAATCTCAAGGGATGGCAATTCTTTTTTATTTTGATTCAAGAATACACTTTTTATTGCAACGCAAATACCGTTACGGCCGGGTAGTAAGTGAAACTAAGCCCCGAACACAACATACATATCATGATACTGATTCAGACGGTTTGTATGAAATATCAAAACTTGCATGTATAAAGTTGTCTTGTCTCTACATTGATCTATTGAACCACACCGTAAAGCAAAACACCAACAAAATGTAAAAGCTATATTACATGCTGATCTGATATTTAAAGTAAATGCTAGTGCTTTGTTTGTTAAAAAAACTTTTTTTTTTAAATCAAGAACAATACCTTGAAACTAAAATGTACAGTAAACAAACAAAATATAGAGGTTTTTAGAAAAAAAAGCCTCTAATGAAACAGTTGGCTGGATTATTATTTTATATCTACGTTATCACAGGATTGAGTTATCTTTGTTGTGTAATTTCGGTTCAACCCATAACATCTGTTTATCAAAACTGGGATTCATTTAAAAACTAAGAGTTTTGAATGACCGAACTTTTTTTTTTTTTTTTTTAGGTCAAGACAAAACATTGACATATAACATTATAATAATGTTGATTGACAAACATGATTAGAGAGGTGAAGTTTTCAGATCAAAATAAAAACCTAAGTATTATTTTTTTTCCACCTAAAAAAAGAAGTCACTCGGAATCGGAGAAATATTGATATATATTCCTGAAAGTTGATTCCCAGTCGTTTTCCATACAACTGTAAACAAATTCAATGATACAAATAAGAGGCAACCTTGTACTGAAATGAAATGCAGTATAAAGCAGAATAAAGAACAACAAAAGGGCCTCAATGCGGGGGGGGGGTAACATTGTGCTTTCATTTCATAACTTTGTAATGTATAAAAAGATTTGGTGTTGGAGCAGTTTACACTTAAAAGATAAAAAATATGTATATAAAGATCAAAAGAGTAACATTCACAGATGAACAAAAGAGACCGAATTGACTTGTGTTTTGTGGCCAAACGTCTTTCAAACAGATTTACCCTTTTTCTGCAAACACCTCTGATCCAAAAACAGATTAAAACAATCCAAAATCAAGCCCCTCCTACACAGGCCATTCCTCATTCACTAGCTGCCATAACGCTGGTTGGCCAGGAGGGACACATCAATGCACACATACAGAACATTGCTTTGAATTATACACTGATGTATATTACAAATATGCAAAGTTTTTTTTTTTTTACTCTCCATACAAGTCATAAAAACATTTGTTAAATAAACGGAAATATATGAAGTCTACACATGCTGTAGAGTTTATGTACAGTAATATAAAATATAGACACTCACATAAACATTCCTTCTCAACACACGCACACACAATCTCACTCCAACAGGATTTAATATACAACTTGTGTTATTTTCAAGAAATTGTAGCAAATAGGTTTTTTTTTCCTAGATCTCAGAGTCCAATTTGCAACAAAACAAAATAACAGCAATTTACTACATTTACATGGTTCATATTTTGCCAATATTTCATTAAATTGAAAAAGTCTAAAAAAAAAGAAGCAAAAAAAAGTATAAACGTGTCATTTCGTACACCTTTATCGTGTACCATAACAGATTAGATTTCTAATTCATAACTTATTTGAACAAATTTTTGAAACTATTTGTAGGTTGTCCTGTTATGCATTAAAACGTATTGCTTTACACAAACTTTAATATGTGAGGATATTACAAGTAACATGAGAGGTTAATATGAAGAAACTACAGTTTAAACCGTAAACTCTCTTAAATACCCTCAGAAAAACTGCTTGTGTGCCAATTAGCAAGATGCTATCCGGCTGTACTATTGCTCTGCCGTGTGATAAAGGTTATTTTAGTCTCTCTGAATAGAATATTGTATTTTTGTTATATTCCAAATAATACAGCTAATGTATCGGCTTTGACAGATATTATTATGGATGTCACAAGCCACCTTTTTTTTTGAATGAGAAGTAATGGGAGTCCCCTAAAACGACTGTACATGCGGCGTCTGTACTCTTTGCGATTTTGTAAGCAGCATTTCCACCATGCCATGCGACACCGACGTTGATGGCTAAAAAGGAGACGATCGCTCTCCGCGCTTTGCTCAGGAATCCCTAACATTCGTGGCAGATGCGCACACACTCCTCGTTAAAAACTGACATATTTAAAATAGACTTTAAAAAATAAGGAACATGCTAGCATTAGCCTAGCACTGCACCGCATGAAAACATCGCCAGCAGGAGCGAGGCGCGAGTTTATTGATGGCTGTCAGTCAGACATTTTTGTAAACAAATGATAAAACTATAGATTTGTTAGGAGTGCACTGTCTTCCCAAACACTGCTAACTGGTTAGAGCAGCATGTTGTGGCTGTCCAGATGCTCCGGTTAGCAAAAATAAAAGTATCGCTGTAAACGTCCTGGATGTCATTAGTGAGTTAAACGCAACACAATCGCTAAATTTCGACCCTGTCATTCTTACAAAATGTGTCGTTTGATTTTACCGCAAGCACATGACGTTGGATTTCATGACGTTTTGAACGGTGTGCAAGATTTGCCAAAATGCCAAACGCCTATTCTTGAATGACTCGGATGACTTTTGCTGAGGAAAACCTTCACTGGAAACATCCCAGTTAGTTAGTGGAGAAGTTAGAAAGCTATCCCATGAACAACAGGTTAGACAAGTGTTTAGTTACACCACGACTGTCCTCTTTCCAACAATACAGTATTAGGAGTTAGTTAAAGACTGAATGAACTGCGAATCTAGCCCTGATGTGCATTATGCTTAGCAGATCAGTCTACAACTGACTTGGGAAACTAGAGACCCAGCTTGCAGACACCCTATTGAAATATTTAGGATGGGTCCATTTAACTTATCGTAAAATAATGATAAAATGAAAATAAACAAATCTGTTTTGTAGCTGAATATACAGAGGCAGCCAATGTTTCTTGGAAGAGGATGCTTGACGTTGCTCTTTCCTGCCTTTTCTAAGTGTTTGTAACAAACGTTCTAAATGGTAACAGAGTGAACAGAGATACCTTGAAAAGACATTATTGCTTGCACAGTCAACACAAGTCTTTCCTAGCGAGGCCAAGTGATGATCCATAGCGCAGAAACAGCGAGAAGACAATATCTGGAATCTGCGATCTGTCCCAGAAGCTAACCCATGCGTTCGACCCAGCTATGATTGTACCTAAAAATAACATCTGGGTGTTTATGTTGAAAACAGATCTAGAGCTTATATCTCCATGGCATCCTTTGACTCAGGCACCTTTTCCATACAACAAAAATGGATCACAACAAACAACATAGATACAGTGATGAACAAACTAATGCAGGGCGGGGGCCTAAACCGTTAAGAGTATGTAGATCTCTGCAGCATCCGGCACCGACTTAAAGAATGGTTAACGGGATTCTGGCTCTTTAGAGTACCGCGTCTTAGATGGGACTCTTCTCATCTTTTCCCTATTGATCCTGATGACAGTATGCTACTTTATGTTGTTGAAATTTATTGAACCGTTGAATAAAAAGGCTATATAAGGAGAGCTCGCCTGGGTAGAAAAAAACAAACAAAACAAAAACAGGCCAGCCATGTCGGATAGGAAGGCCAAGGCAGGCAGAATCAAACAGTCAAAGCATTTGAAAGAAACCGGAAAACTACTTGGCCCAGCTCCGTGTTCAGGACACGAGCTACTCGGATTTATGACAGTAAAGATCTTTAAGTGCTTTCAGTTCTTCAATTAGTGTCTTGTTTTGGTTCTCCAGGACGGCGACTCTGTTCTCCAGACATTTAACATACTCCTTCTTCTTCCTGCGACATTCCCGGGCTGCCTCTCTGTGGGAAGGATGAGACACAGTTTTGTTTCTTACTTGTGTTTTTGATACGAAAAGGACTTGATGGGATGACAGAAACAATAAAGGTCGGCTCTATTCTTAGTCTTTAAAAAAACTTAATAGAGAGCCTGTCATAAATTTGATACACGAGTCTTCCAGTTTATGACTGTAGTCCATTTTCCCACTAAAACAACTCCGGGGTTTATCTTATGGCATTGATGCCACACTAAGGTGGCCGTCCGTCCTCTGCTCATACCTGTTCTTCATGAGACGGACCTCCCTTTTTCTGGTGACTTCTTCTGTGGCTCCTTGTGTTGGGAGGGCAGGGGAGGAGGCCATGACAACACCAGGAGTGATGGTGCTGGCGGGAGCTGCTCGGATTTGATAGGCCTGGACATCACCTGAGGTAGCTATATGGCAAAGTCGGCGTGTTAAACCTTATTAATCCGCTTAAGAATAAATTAGTTGTTGACAAAGAGTAGCCTGTGTTTAAGAGAACATACCAAAGGTTGCTAAACATAAGCATTTATAATGTCAGGATAAAAGATCCAGCCCTCACCTTGGACGACCACCTGGTTACTGGGAACCAGTATCTGCTGGCCATCGCTGGTCTGTGCGTACTGCAGGATGGTGGTTCCTGGCTGTGCGGCTGCTGCAGCAGCGTTGGTCATGGTCAGAGTCTGAAGGCCCTGAACTCCATCTGTGCCGTTATTGGCCAGCTGAATGGCTCCGCCCTGCGTGATCGCAACTGTATGGTTGGAGGGACGAATGAGAGAAAAGACACAAAGAACGAATGAGACAGAAGCAAAGCTACTTCTTTAGATGGGGGCATCGGTCAAAACTTTCTACTGAGACGAGATGTCTAGTAATTCTGATGTCACTCTTCTTTTAAAGAATTTGCTTTTATCTACTTTATGGAAATAAAGCTTTGCAAAAACAAGAGGATAGCTGTTAGCCACAAAACTCTGACCGTGCATCTTCAATTCTATATACACTACTTTTGTTTCTCTTTACAACAGCTACCTTCTTTGGTCTTGGCTGGACATAGTTTTCCCATTTAAGACACTTTGGCGTTTGCCAAAATGACGTATTGGTTATGCAGGCTGGTAATAATCCAATTTCTGTCCGAACAGAAATTCATGTCATTTAAGATCTCAGTATGAAGTACAAGTACTTTGGTACAATAGGGTGTCTTTAGAAGGTAAAGAAAGATATGCCAGTAATATCCGACATATGATGTAGTCTATTTTGGAGACAAAAAAAAAAGGTGATTTGCTTTCCTGTTTTCTACTTTGAGACAGTATGCAGACACGTTAAGTCAGCTGCCGCTTACTGTACTGTCCGCTGCTGGTCTGGTAGATGGGTGTGGGAACGGTGACGGTGGTGATGGCGGGTGTAGCTGCAGCAGCAGACGAGTCCTCCTCTGCCTTTTCCTCCTCGATCCGTGGGACTCCTGGCGCGTCCGACGAAAGGTCGTTCAGGATTTTCCTGTTGGGAAATACAGGCGTGAGGTTTGCTGCCAAAATCCAACGGATTGATTTTCCGCCGTCGTTTAATGACCCACATTTCAGGACTGCAGGTTTCTTGATGGAGATTTAAATAAAAGTTATTGTCATCGCGGCAGTCCTTTTAACCACTACAAGAATTAAAAAAGCGTAACCAAAATGGAACCTATCCTGGAAGACATGCCCATTCCTTAATGAAAAATATCTGTAGCATCTGCAATAATTTTGGATTGTCTGGGCAGTCCGAGTTACCTGTATGAAGGGCGCCGGGACAGAATCTCCCTGCGCTTCTGAGAGTCCGTCACACTGTCCACTGACTCCTGGGAATCTTCACTTTCAGCTATGGTGGAGATCTGAAACGAATAAATAAATGCGACGTGATGCATTTATGTTCTTTACACAGTACTGAATATCTTTGCACACTCAGAGACCCGAATAAACATCTCTACCTGCACAGCCTGGACCTGTGGCGACTGGATAACAGACGGCTGTGCAGCCTGAATGACGCCATGGACCTGGACCGTCTGTCCGTTGGGAAGCTGCACCAGCGTCACAGTGGGACCTGTTGCCGAGGCGTGGCCTGTTGTCATGGATACCTTAAATGCGGAAGAGTTACAGTTTTCTGTGCGACAGAAGCAGCGTGACATTTGTAATACTCCACATTAGTGTTAGTCGACACAACTCATTGCGTAAAACATAACGCAGCCTCCCAGAGCGGAGACGCTGCGCTCCCAACAGCAGAAGCGGTCTGCTCGCCCCACGTCTTACCTGTGCTAAAGTGGCGATCTGTGCCGGGGTGATCTGCTGGCTCTCCGTCTCCGTCACAGCAGTGTCCGCCGCCTGCTGAGCCTCGGCTGCTGGCTCCATCTTCATCGGCAAAGCTGGGGATGGAAGTTAGGACCAAAGTGGGTGAAAATGGAAAATTTGAGGAGCTGCAGCCAAAACGTTTCTTGGATACAGGTTTATATGGCACCCTAAACTTATTGGAGAAAAATGTCTCTGCTAACAAATGATAACTATTGTTTTTTTTCTTTTTCCAAGAATCCTCTATTCCTATTGAATAAATATGATTAGATATTTTGTTTAATGCATGGTTACTATCAGTTAAAGTGTCTAGGACCTTTTAATTAGCAGTGTGTGAGTTTCTGTCTCCCTGGGGTGTACACATGGGCCTCATTACTCAGACCCAAACTAGACTAAGATTGATCTTTTTGCAGAAAACACTCCAGGAGGTTCTGGTGGTAAATAAAGGATGAATATGTGGAAAAGCACTTAATTCCAATAGTTAAGTACGGCATAGGATCTGTGGTGCTGTGGGTCTGTTTAGCTTCAAAAGGCAATGGTACTACAACAACATTTTAAATTCTGGTGGCCTTTACTGAAAAAACTAAACTGGCCCAACTATTGGCTCTCTGAGCCAGACAACGATCCAAATGATTAACTATACTGCTCAAAAATTAAAGGAATACTTATTAATCAGAGTATAACATCAAGTCAGTTAAACGTGAGGAGTATCGATCTGCTCAGCTTAGTGGTAGAGGGGCTTGTTGCGTCGGCTTTTTTTTTAAGCACTTTTTTTCGGTAGTTTTGCATTTCACCAGGGTCAGTGTCACTTCTGGTACCATGAGGCAATACCTCTGGGCCCTACTGAGGTTGCAGAGACAGTCCAACTCCACCAGGGTGGCACATCAATATACTGTATGCCATCACCAGAGGGTTTGCTGTGTCTCTCAGAGAAGTCTCAAGATCATGAAGGAGATTATTGGAGAAAGTATTTTACTCCAGGGGAGCGGGACAGGGCCTTTGCAGGTCCTTGACCCATCAGCAGGACCGGTTTCTGTGCCTTTGTGCGGAGAGGAACAGGATGGGTTCTGCCTGAGCCCTACAAAGTGACCTCCAGCGGGCCACTGATGTGAATGTCTCTGACCAAACCATTAGAAACAGACTTCATGACGGTGGACTCAGGGGATTCTGATGTCCTCTAGTAGACGCTGTGCTCACTGCCCAGCGCCGTTAAACTCGACTGGCATTTGCCAGAGAACACTGGAACCGGCAGGTTCGGTTCTGGTTCTCTTCTTTCAGCAGCATCACTCTGAGCTCATGTGCCAGACATGAAGGGTTCTGGAGAAGTTGGGGTGAACGTTATGCTGCCTGCGACATTATTCAGGATGATCTGTTTGGTGTTGGGTCAGTGTTGGTCTGGGGGGGGGGGGGGGGGGGGCAGGTCCTTGGAGGCACATACAGACCTGTACAGGATAAATGACAGCACCCTGACTGCCATCAGGATAAAATCCTTACAGGGTAGACCCTTCACTGGTGCAGTGGGTCCTGGGTTCCTCCTGGTGCAGTGTTATGCCCGACCTCACGTGGCAAGAGTATGCAGGCGGCTCCCAGAGGACGGAGGAACGGATCCCATTGACTGAGATGTTCTAATAAAGCATCTCTGATACGTCATGGTTAGGTCCATACGACGCCACCAGGTTGCACCTCAGACTGTCCAGGACCTCAGTGATGCCCTGGTCAGGATCTGGGAGGAGACACCCCAGGACACCATCAGTCATCTCATAAGGAGCCCCGACGTTGTCAGGTATGCAGAGAAGCTCATGAGGGCCATGCTACCTACTGAGGACCATGTTTAGCAGCTACAATAACATTTCAGCAAACTGGAGCAGCCTGCTGCATCAGTTCTCCTGTTTTGCTTTTGTCCCTTAGACATTACCCATTCAACTTCAGTATGGATATCCAGTAGGATTTTTTCCCCCCCATTTGAGATCTGATGTGTTTTCAACGTGTTCATTTCAGATTTTTAGCAGTATATTTTAAGGTGTTTTAAACCTCTTTACCAGATGTGGTCAAGACCCTTAGAGGGCTGATCAGTGGAAACAAGAAACTTACTAATCATGGTTCCTGAGAAGTTATGTGTATAAGTTATCAATAATCAGTTATTGTGAATATTTTTGTTTCCCTACTGCAAACATGCAAGACTCTGGTGATAAAAATACACAATTTCTGGGATCCCCCTGAATGAGTTGTTTTCAGCGCTTTTTTTGCTGGCAGAAAGTTAAAACTGTGGTTGTCCAGACGCTGTGGGGCACAGCTGTAGACCTGAAGCCCCATTTACATCCTTGACCCAGCCCTGAGGGGTTTGGTCCCCGACCTCAAAACCTTTTGTGCATGTATGCCTTTTTTCACGTCTGAACACTTAATAGTCAGTGAAGCTTTAATAAAATGACTAAAGTTTAACATTTCAAAACAGAATCTTTAGTTGATTGTACGGCTTCAACCTGCAACCGACCGTGTGCTCCATTAACCAGGCCAGACAACATTTGTTACAATAAACTCATTCCTACATAAAAAGGGGGAAAAAATCAGCCCTAAACACACTTTATGTAACGTGGGGGTTTAGGAAAAGTAGGACAGAACTTTGCAGCGGCCTCCATATTTACTGCTGCCGCTTATAAAGATGTTTAAAAGCTTCAAAATAATCTTTTAACGCTGTTGCATAATCTGAGAATGTTAGAAACTCCCACCTAAAAACTAAGCACATCTATTCAGCAGGGGAAAAAAAGCCCTTAATAAGGAAATAGATGTTTTTTTTTTAAACAAGATCATTATTACCACACTTACTGGATAAAATTCCTAGAAAAGAAATGCAAGTAAAGACTTTCAATGTATACTTTAGTGTTTTAAGATGACCAACGTCTCAAAGGACTTTTATCAGTCATCCACAAGTGTTTTTTGTTAGAACAAGAATTAAAAAGATTAAAAAAATCACAACAAGAATTAAAAAGATTAAAAAAATCAGGACAAGAATTAAAAAGGATAAAAAAATCAGGACAAGAATTTAAAAGGACCACGCCTCCACAAGCAGTGAAGATGATAAGCGAGGTGGGAAAAAAAAGGTTTACTATTAGAAAAGTGTGGCAACTTTTTTCAACGTGATATTATTTCACAACAATAAAAGGCTAATCTATTTGATGTTTATTCACCTCTACCAGTGGAGTTTGCGACTGTGTATGAACAGCTGAGGTTATTCTGAACAACTATGACTGATCTCGAAGCAGCTGTCTTAAAATGGCATGCAAATCTGGCTGGAAGCACAGAAATGTACTTTAAGATTGTAAAACATTGTATTTTGTTTGATTTTCTGAAAAGGTCGGGTTAATTTATTCCAATCGCTTAGTTCAAACATAACTTATCGTCTGTGTCCACTGCAGAAGCCACCTTGTCCTGCAGTGAAGGAGGTAGTCCCTGTAGACCTTTTACTATGTGAAGAGAGGCGTGGCGTAAATTAAGGAGAGTTTGAACTGTAAAAAGTTGACGCTAAGGACATTTTTGAACTTTAATCTAATTTTTTCCCCCTTTAGAGGGATGGAACCACCGGCCTGTATGAACTGAGGAGCCTGTGTCTTAAAAGAGGAGCACCCATGGACTGAAGGGCATCAGAGCAGAGGCGCTTGCGTTCAGTCAAGGCTGCAAAAACCCGGTTTGATCCCTGCAGGCTTCCACTGACTATAAAGTGAAATATATATATATATTTATTTTAAGGGTGTTGTCTTTTAGTTACTGTACAAATTTTGTTTAATTCTGCAATACTTGGCCTAAAGCCATCTTAGCGCTGACCTCTATGGGTTGAAACATGGCTACTGCATTTGAATTTTCTTATTGGTTAAAAAGGTGCATTCATTTTACCTCGGAACCTGGGACTGAGGAGTCCAAGAGCCGTAATCTCCGAGGCGACAGCGCTGCAGTTTGTTCGTGGACGCTCGTATTTTACATCGTTCATATATGACGGCTACGGCTAATTTTACAACAATGACAAAAACACCGTTTGTCGTGGTAACCCGATTTCCGAGCGCAGACTGAATGCACCATAAAACCATCTCACTCAGACGCACGCCTCCGTGGCGAGTCAGGAGATGGACGTGCGAGCATTGAGCGATGTTTTTAAGGTGATAATTTTATTACCTATTAGTCAGCATAGCGTTTTAATTTAGGTACTTAGATTAATATCAAATTGAGTGAAACTTTTCCCCGTCTGGATCACCACCCCGCTTAATCCCCTCTGTTCATCCCCACACTTGTGTTGTGCTTTTACATCTGGTTCAGTTACCTTTTAAATATCTGTCCCCCCACCCCCGAGTCAGCTTTTAACATCTGTAAAATCTGTATTTAGTGTAGACAATCCAACCGGCAAACAATGTTATTTGCAGGCAGGTTAAAAAAGGACGGCAGTTGAAAAACATTGGCGACGACAAAATATTTAATCAAAGCATCCACCCATTGTCAATACCCATTTATATGTGCAGGGTTATGGGGGGGGGTACACTCCGATCAGGTTGACTGTCCTTTACAGGGCAACACAGAGACACACAAACAATCACCCAAACACACACTACGGCCTAAGGGCACTTCAGAATGACTGACTAACAGCCTGGTTTTGGACAACAGGGGGAAGCAGGAGTACCCGGAGAGAACCCATGCATACAGGGAGAACAAGCAAGTGCCTTGCAGAAAGAGTTCAGGCTGGAATACAAACCCAGGGCCTTCTTGCAGCAAGACAACAATGCTAACAACTGTGGAAACAGTCCATGTGCTGCACACATATTTCGACTATCTCAACTGTGATTCCATCTATTTTGCATCTTTAAAGTAGATTATAGAGATTCAAGGGTTATCTCCCCGGCGGGTGCAGATTTCTGGCCGTCTTTGAGGTCTGACCGACAGATTTTTATCCAGAGGCCAACAGGAAAGACGTAAATGTCGTAAATGCCGATTTACGGTATTCATCTCGGTATGTTATTCTCTTCATAAGGCATTTATAAAAAGGCATCTCTTAATCAAAGCTTTATCGCAAATGTCTGACAGCCAGGTTTTTAACAAGCAGCTGTAGATAAATATGAAAACAGCTGATAAATGAACCCCCTGGAATACATAATTAATAATTCTAAAGCAACATCTCGATATCAACGATATAATCTAATCTTATATCGCTTTTAAAAAATCTTGTTATTTTTTTAAAAATGTGAATATATTGCCCAGCCCTAGTAGCAGCACATGTCTACATGCTGGTTGTGTTGTGTTTGCATGTCGCGGCTATTATTGTATTTCTCTCAACTGCATTTGAACCTGTCTTTTGCATTTATTCTTTGTTGGCTGCAAAACAAACGACAACTTGGAGAGGAAAAAAAAAAGTTTGTCCTGATCTGGAAAATGAAGGAATTACATCGGCATCCTTTTTTAGACGCCACAGGATACTCTGGTGAGGCCTCAGTAGGCCAAGAAATAAATAAATAAAATAAAACGGAGGTAATTCTTAATTTTTGAAATAATGGGGGAGGGAGAGGGGTCTGATTTTCCAGCATTTGATTGGTCAATCAAGATTATGGGGAAAAACTGGGCGATTTCGATCTTTGAATGCTTTTTCTACTGCCTAGTGGATTGCTATGATAGAACTAGGAGCAAAGAGCGACCTGAAATTACAAATATCTATACATCAGCGTCAGGATTAGAAACTGGACCGACCATTTCATTATTTATAATTAATAAAGCAGACAATTTTTTTTGGCATTGATCCCTCTGTTGGTTCAATCGCTGCTTAAAATAAGTAAAAAGACCAAACAAAACACTAGGGATCAGAGACTTAAGGCAACAGGCTGAGGCAGAATCGGGGTCCAGGTTGGGAAACAGCAGCCATGAGAAGCGGGTTTTCAGTAAAGGATGACGGCCGCAGGGATGTGCAGGAGCTCCTGGTGATCTGGAACGCGCTGTTCCCTCTTCGGCGTGATCTCACACTGTGCGTAGCGTCTCTCCGCTGCATGATTGGCTTCACACATTTCTCCCTCTGCTTTTCAAAAAATCACTCGGATGCTCTTCCGAGTGACAGCCAAAGCCACATGGCCGGGCAACGCCCCCCTCCCCTCCCCAAGGCAAACAACCCAGGAGATGTTTTTAAAAAAAAAAAAAAAAAAACAACAACAAAGCAGAACAAAAGCCGCTCGCATAAAACAGTGTTTTTTGCAGAGAAAGCGAGAGGAGCGGTGAAGTCGCTTCATGGTTTCACGGTGGGGCCAGAGCGAAGGGATCTAAAGGAGGAAACTTCATGGAAGAAAGAAACAAAATGAGTGCGTTTTAAAGGAAAATGAAATCAACTATGTGGAAGAAAATAAAAAATTGAAAAAAGTTGGAGAATTAAAACAGAGTATGTAGCGGGAGATGCTTTCAGTGCAGCTTTTTCGGGGAAAAAAACGGCGCAGATCTTTGCGCATGTAGCGGCTTCACATCAGAGCATCCTCCGGCGGTGGAGAGCGCTAATAACGCAATAACAGCTCACGCTGTGCTCCCTAACAAGCTGCCCGCCTGGCTCCACCACCCAAGCGGCTCGCTCGCTTCCACACATTCCCCTCTCCAAAAAAAAAAAAAAAAAAACACAGCCGCAGCCTCCCCTCCCTCCATCCTGCTACAAACACACCGCGGCGCCATGATCTCTTTGTTTCCTTCGGACCGAACCCGACCAAACCGACCCTTTCAGCGGCCACCTCTCCCGTCTCTCGGAAGCCCGGACATCCCTTTCTCCTTACCGATACAGACACCCTTTCGTCACTCCCGGGTCTCCGGAGCTCCACTTTTATTCTGGCCGACACGTAAGAGCCCGCGTCAGGCTACACCTCCGCCGCGTCACCGGGAACAACAACACGGAGATTGGAGAAGGACGAGAAAGCAGATGGCGACGCTGACCGGAAACGAACGAAGCGCCGACGAAGACGCCCGGAAAGTCCCGAGGAGATCCGGATCATGACGACACTCACTTTAGGGATGTTTTAATCTTAGCAGGTTATTAAATTGTGTCTTTTATTACTGATCTTGCTGCCCCTGGCTAACACTGCTTATGTACATTCGTTGTTTTTGTTTCGTATCTTTGTACATTGTTTAGTATCTTTAATAAAAAAAAACGAAAAATAAAAAAGCAGATTATGAAGCAAGGGGTCAGGGGTCAAAGCTACCTGTATAATAATCTAGTGAGTATTATATACAGAAAAAAAAATTACCTTAGAGCACAGATTTAAGGTAAAATATATATATATTTTTGTTTTTAGACAATGATATTATTAAGTATATTTTTCTCTACCTGTGAAACATTAAAAATTGTTTTCTTTTAGATTTACATTTGTGAATGCAATATTTGGTACATATACATAATAATCAAGTTAATTATGTACATTGTAATTGTTATTGATTTGTTGCTCAATAAAGATAAAAAATGAGCTGATTATGGAGATGTTTTTGGAGTAGTGTTCAAAGTAGAGTTCGAAGCTTTATAAACCTGCAGGAAAGGCCTCGTTAGAGCTTAGATTCACATGTAGCTCCAAAAAAAGTAAAAAACAAAGCAATTGGACTTGTTTTCCGCAGTTGAAGACGTTTCGCTTCCATCTCCATGAAGCTTTCTCAATTCAAAAGGTCTAGAGTAATGATGAGTACCAAACTTTATACTCCTGTCCAAACAAAGGCCTTGTAATGGCTTAGATAACATGCAAATTCAACCAAAACAGGACCCCCCCTTAGTAATGGGCGGTCGTTAAAGGTCGTTAATGTCTTTAACGAGTCCAGTTGCTTTGTTTTTTACCTTTTTTTGGAACGACCATGACCTGGATGACTGAGAATCTTCACCAGCATTCACATGTAGATTCACCTGGAACTGGTCGCCCCAACAATGAAAAGTCGTTAGGCTTATCGTTTGCCTGGCTCACAGGAGGAATGTTGTGGTCACGTGTGTGACGGTGTGAATTGGGGCAAAACTTCTCCAACATAAAGATCACCGTGAATGTAAATAAGACATCATCTGCCCATTCCTATTTCTTTTTGTATTTTTTTCTTATTTTTTTCTTTTTCTTTGATCCACTGTATACATGAAGATTCACTGTATATAACTGATGCACCTTTCCTACTTTTGCACCTTCTTTTATGAGCCGATGTGGAAAGTGAATTTCTCCAATGTGAGATCAATAAAGCCTATCTTATCTTATCTTATCAGAACATTCCTCACTGCACTGAACGGCATACACCATTCTGCTCATCTTAGATTTGGGGGTTTTGTCCTTAGGATGGACCAGCCTCTGTCTGAGGGTTCTGTGGGGTTTCAAATGTACGGGGATCTTTTGTTTAGAGAAAATCCTCCTTGGTTTTTCAGCGACTTCAGCAACATATGGGAGGATAATGTTTTTGCGCGTGCTCTTTTGGATTTCCTTGCTGATTTGACAAAGGCCCAGTTAGGGTATCCACAGGTTTGGAGAGCATCTTTGACATGTTTCTGTTCCTTGCTCTTCCCTTCTGTCCGAACATGTCCCCACTATAGTGGGGACATGTTTGGCTCGATGGTGTAAGGTTCTGATGACAGAAAGTTTGTGTTCCAGTGGATGGTGAGAATCAAAAGGAAGATAGTTGTTTCATTTTTTGGTCTCATGCAGTATTCTAATTGTAAATGTTGCATTTCCATTGGCTGTAATAAAGAAATAAAGACAGAAATAAAGGCTTGAAACCATCTACACTACAAGGTGGGTAAGCAACAAAAGCTAATTTCTGAAGAAACTGGAACTGCCTGATTTGACCAGTGATGACATGTTTAGCCGCATGTCATCATTCAACCGCTGGTTGTCTAGGTGGTGTCCTGAAAACGACGTGGGCTACATTGATAACTGGAGAACTTTCTGGGGAAAACCTGGTCTGATCCGGAGAGACGGCATCCATCCTACTTTAGATGGTGCAGCTCTTCTTTCTAGGAATCTGGCCGGATTTATTAGTCCTCCTAAATGCTGACAACCCAGGGTCCAGACCAGGAAGCAGAGCCGTAGTTTAACACACCTCTCTGCAGCTTCTGTACTGTTACCCATCCATTATCCTACTGAGACAGTGTCTTTCCCACGGCCAAAACTTAACAGATCAAAAACTTATCTAAAAGGAACAAATCATAGAAACCTAATAAAAATCAATACGGTTCACCTTGAACCTAAAAATAAAACAATTAAATGTGGTCTATTAAATATAAGGTCTCTCCCTCCAAATACTTTGTTAGTTAACGAATTGATTTCTGATAAACAGATTGATTTGTTTTGTCTCACAGAAACCTGGCTACAAGAGGACTACGTTAGTATAAATGAGTCAACTCCCTCCAATTATTCAAATTTCCACATTCCCAGATCTGTGGGAAGAGGAGGAGGAGTGGCAACCATCTTTCAGTCTGATTTATTTATTAGTCCCAGGCCAATTAATAACTACAGTTCTTTTGAACATTTAACCCTCAGTTTCCCTCATCCAAACTGCAAAGCAATAAAACCTCTTCTGTTTGTTGTTTTGTATCGTCCACCAGGCCCTTACACTCAGTTTTTGGATGAGTTGTCAGATTTCTTATCTGATTTGGTGTTAAATACTGATAAGGCTATTATAGTGGGTGATTTTAACATCCATGTTGACACAGAATGTGAAAACCTTAGTGTAGCCTTTAAAACTATCCTAGATTCAATTGGTTTTGCTCAAAATGTGCATAAACCGACGCACTCTTGGCTCCATACTTTAGACCTTGTGCTGACATATGGCATTGATTGTGAAGAATTAACAGTATTTCCTCACAACCCAGTCTATTGTTGTATAACAAGACCCTTCGCAGAGTTAGAGCAGCATATTTTTCATCATTAATTGAGGAGAATAAGAATAATCCTAGATTTCTCTTCAGTACAGTTGCCAAACTTACCCAGAGCCACAGCTCTGTTGATCCATCCATTCCCTTAGCTCTTAGCAGTAATGATTTTATGGGATTCTTCATAAATAAAATTGATTCCATTAAAAATAAAATAATTGGCATCCTCCCAAACATGATTACCTCGTCCTCAGTAAGTGAGGCAGCATTGGAGGAATCCTTAGAACCTGCGCAGTGTCTGAACTGTTTAAAAGCAGTAGAGCTTTCTGAGCTAGTCTAAAATTTTAGCTTCATCTAAACCTTCTACCTGTATGTTAGACCCTAATCCCAACCAAGTTGTTTAAGGAGGTATTCCCTCTGATCAGTGGTCCTATTTTAGACATGATTAATCTATCCTTGGTAAATGGATATGTACCACAGGCTTTTAAAGTAGCTGTTATTAAACCTTTACTTAAGAAACCATCTCTTGATCAAGATGAGTTAGTAAATTACAGACCTATATCTAATCTTCTTTTCTTATCTAAAATTCTTGAGAAAGTAGTTGCTAATCAACTATGTGAACATTTACAAAGTAATGACCTACTTGAGGAGTTTCAGTCAGGCTTCAGAGCTCAATCATAGCACTGAAACAGCTCTGGTGAAGGTCACCAATGATATTCTCATGGCCTCAGATAATGGACTTGTGTCTATACTTGTCCTGTTAGATCTCAGTGCTGCATTTGATACAGTTGATCACAATATTCTCCTACAAAGACTTGAGCATACTGTAGGGATTAAGGGAAAAGCATTAGGCTGGTTTAAATCTTATCTGTCGGACAGATTCCAGTTTGTTCATGTTAATAATAAATCTTCCTCAAACTCTAGGGTCACTTGTGGAGTACCACAGGGTTCAGTCCTTGGACCAATTCTATTTACTATATATATGCTTCCGATTGGCAAAATTATCAGACAGCATGGGATTAATTTCCACTGTTATGCTGATGACACTCAGCTATATTTATCCATAAATCCTGATGAATCCAATCAGTTACTTCGACTGCAGTCATGTCTTGATGACATCAAAAGCTGGATGACTTTAAATTTCCTGCATCTAAATTCTGACAAGACAGAAGTTGTAATCTTTGGGCCAGAGTCTTCAAAAAATAAAGTTCTTAATCAATCACTTAATCTGGATGGCATTAACTTGGCCTCTGGTAATAAAGTTAAAAATCTTGGTGTTGTTTTCGACCAAGACATGTCATTTAAATCCCATATTAAACAGGTTTCCAGAGTTTCCTTTTTTCACCTCCGGAATATCGCCAAAATTAGAAACATTCTGTCCAGGAGTGATGCTGAAAAACTAGTCCATGCATTTGTTACTTCAAGGCTGGACTATTGTAATTCTTTACTATCAGGAAGTCCACAAAATGCAGTTCGAAGTCTTCAGCTGATTCAAAATGCTGCGGCAAGAGTTCTGATGAAAATCAACAAGAGGGATCATATTTCTCCAATTTTAGCTTCCCTTCATTGGCTTCCTGTTAAATCAAGAATAGAATTTAAAATTCTCCTTCTAACGTATAAAGCCCTTAATAATCAAGCTCCATCATATATCGGAGCTCTGATTACCCCATATGTTCCTAACAGAGCACTTCGCTCTCAGACTGCAGGTCTGCTGGTGGTTCCTAGAGTCTATAAAAGTAGAATGGGAGGCAGATCCTTTAGCTATCAGGCTCCTCTCCTGTGGAACCAACTCCCAGTTTTGGTCCGTGAGACAGACACCCTATCTATTTTTAAGACTAATGTTAAAACTTTCCTTTTTGACAAAGCTTATAGTTAGAGTGGCTCATACCCTGAGCTATCTCTATAGTTGTGCTGTGATAGGCCTAGGCTGCTGGAGGACATCAGGGTCTAATTTTCTCACTCTACTGATTTCTACTGTTCTTCAGTCTACTGTTCTCCAGTTTTGCATTGTATTACATTGAAAAGAACTGTCGTCATTTCAGCTTTTAACTTTTTGCTCTCTCTCTTTTTCTTCATAGTAGGTACACCTGGTCTGGCGTTCTGTTAACTGTGACATCATCCAGAGAAGACGGCTCACCCGCTATTACCATCTAATGTAGAACAGATTACTAGATCAATGTGTGCTTCTGTGCCTTTTTGTCTGTCTTGTTGTGTCTCTGCTCTGTCTTCTGTAACCCCAGTCGGTCGAGGCAGATGACCGTTCATACTGAGCCCGGTTCTGCCGGAGGTTTTCCTTCCCGTTAATGGGGAGTTTTTCTTCCCACTGTCGCTTCATGCTTGCTCAGTATGAGGGATTGCAGCAAAGCCATGTACAATGCAGACGACTCTCCCTGTGGCTCTACTGTTCCCCAGGAGTGAATGCTGCTTGTCGGGACTTTGATGCAATCAACTGGTTTCCTTATATAGGACATTTTTGACCAATCTGTATAATCTGACCCAATCTGTATAATATGATTGAACTTGATTTTGTAAAGTGCCTTGAGATGACATGTTTCATGATTTGGCGCTATATAAATAAATTGAATTGAAAATTGAATTGAACTTGTCCAGAGTGCTGTCTACAAGCATATTCGTAGAAACTTGAGTAGAAGGAAAATGTGTGACAGGAAAAGGATCACCAGCAACAGGGAGAACCGCAGCCTTGAGAGGACTGTCATGTAAAATCCATTCAAAAATTTGGGACAGCTTCACAAGGAGTGGACTGAGGCTGGAGTCAGTGAGTCAAGAGCTGCTACACACAGATGAATCCTGCACATTGGCTACAAATGTTGCATTGCTCTTGTCAAGCCACCCCTGAACCAGGACCAGGGAGAGGAGTGGTTTACTTGGGCTAATCCAACCATAAGGAGAAAAGGAATTGGACTATTGCTCAGTGGTCCAAAGTCCTTTTATTCAGATGAAATTAAAATCTGCATTTCATTTGGTAATCAACATCCCAGAGTGAGGTCCAATATGAAGTTACCACAGTCAGTGATGATTATAGATGCCATCTTCATCTGCTGGTGTTGGTCCACGGTGTTTTCTGATGTCCACAGTCAACTCAGCCGTCTGCCAGGAAATTTGGAGCACTTCATTATTCCTTCCGGGGACAAGTTTTATGGAGATGGTGATTTTATTTTCCTGTCAGACTTGGCAACTAGAATAGAGTAGAATAATATAAAACCTTTTTTAATCTCCAAAGGGAAATGCAATGGTTCAAGTAGCTTAACCTAAAAAAAAAAAAAACATGTCAACTACAACACCCATTTTTAGTCATCTGTAATACAATATAATAAAAACAATCCAAAAAAGTAATAAATGTTAAAAAGTAAAATACATTTTTTTGGTTTTAAATCTATTCATCCATCCATCCTCTTCCGCTTATCCGGGGTCGAGTCGCGGGGGTAGCAGCTTCAGTAGGGAGGCCCAGACGACCCTCTCCTCAGCCACTTGGGCCAGCTCCTCAGGAGGAACCCCAAGGCGTTCCCAGGCCAACCGAGAGACATTAGGCCCGTTTACACTACACTTTTTTAACCAAGCCGAGACCAGTCCGAGCTCGGGAACCGAGATAACTCTTGTGTGTAAATGGTCAGCAGACTGAACCGAACTGCGCTAAACATCACCAGACCGCGCTAACTGCAGACCAGTTCCTGAGTAGGTCTCGGCCTGTTTTTTTTTTCTGGCCCGGTTTTCTGATAAACAGCGCATGAGCAGACCGCGTCATCCCCTTACAGTCAGCTGACTGTCTGCGGGTTTTCCGGCGTGTCTGGCTGCACGTACCGACTCACACTCCATTCAGACAAATTTCAGACATTCATAATAATACTAGCTTCCTTACCGTGCCACACAGTTTCCAGAGATGATTCTGCTTAGCAGTGTGATGAACCTCAGTGTCTGTTGTTGTTTCCTGCGTCTGTAAATCCTTATTAGACGTTTGTTTGTCTTATCCACGTCCCAAAAGCTGAATCTATGTCTAACCATAACATTTTGATTTGCTCGGTCCCGCCTTCAATTCCAGAGAGAGGTAGTACCGCAGATCGCCACTAGGAGGCGAGGAGCAACCAAGGAACCGAGATAACCGAGATAACTCTTGTGTGTAAACGGCCGTCTTATCCCGGTTAACTGATCCAAGCTCGGACTGGTCTCGGCATGGCTCGGTTTTTAGGTGTAGTTTAAACGGGCCTATAGTCCCTCCAGCGTGTCCTGGGTCTCCTCCCGATGTTACGTGCCCAGAACACCTCACCAGGGAGGCGTCCAGGAGGCATCCTAACCAGATGCCCGAGCCACCTCAACTGGCTCCTCTCGACGTGGAGGAGCAGCGGCTCTACTCCGAGTCCTCCCCGGATGACTGAGCTCCTCACCCTATCTCTAAGGGAGAGGCCAGACACACTACGGAGAAAACTCATTTCAGCCGCTTGTATCCGGGATCTCGTTCTTTCGGTCACGACCCAAAGCTCGTGACCATAGATGAGGGTAGGAACGTAGATCGACCGCTAAATCGAGAGCTTCGCCTTTTGGCTCAGCTCTCTCTTCACCACAACGGATCGGTAAAGCGCCCGCTTCACAGCAGACGCCGCACCAATCCGCCTGTCGATCTCCCGCTCCATCTTCCCCTCATTCGTGAACAAGACCCCAAGATACTTGAACTCCTCCACTAGGGGCAGCACATCCTCCCCAACCCGGAGAAGGCACTCTACCCTTTTCCGGTTCAAGACCATGGTCTCGGATTTGGAGGCACTGATTTTCATCCCGGCCGCTTCACACTCGGCTGCGAACCGCTCCAGTGAGAGCTGTAGATCACGCCCTGATGAAGCCAATAGGACCACGTCATCCACGAATAGCAGAGACGCAATCCTAAGGCCACCAAAACGGATTCCCTCAACACCTTGGCTGCGCCTAGAAATTCTGTCCATAAAAGTTATGAACAGAATCGGTAAGCCTTGGCGGAGTCCAACTCTCACCGGAAACAAGTTCGACTTACTGCCGGCAATGCGGAGCAAGACACCGGTCATACAGAGACCTGAGAGCCCTTATTAAAGGGCCTGGTACTCCATACTCTTGGAGTACCCCCCACAGGACCCCCCGAGGGACACGGTTGAATGCCTTTTCCAGATCCACAAAACACATGCAGACTGGTTGGGCAAACTCCAATGCTCCCTCCAGGATCCTGCTGAGGGTGTAGAGCTGATCCAGTGTTCCACGGCCAGGACGAAAACTACACTGCTCTTCCTGAATCTGAGATTTGACTATTCGACGGACCCTCCTTTCCAGAATCCCGGAACAGTTAAAGAATCTTATTTGCCCCATTTACACTAATTTAGTTGTTCTCATGAAATGTTCAAATGATCTTTAAATGTTCGGCCTGTTTTAGGATTTAGGATAAATGACAGTTAATTAAGGGTAATCTCTTGAGATAAAAGGTCACCTCTGTTAAAGCGGAACAGGTAATTTCACGTTTAAACACTGGGAGAGAATATTCTGCATTGAAGCAAGTTATTCAGCTTTTTTCTTTTGAAAAATGTAAAAAAACATGTAGTAGAATTATTAAATTAGAAATTCAGTTAAAGTTCTCAGTTAATTTATTTAAGGGAAACTCTGCTTGCCTGGAAAAGTCGGCAATCAGTCGATTATTTTTCTCTTAAATTGACCGTACACAACTGTATATGAACCTTTGCACATTTTGTTGGGATTCTGTCAACACATTTTGTTTGGAATCAATAAAACTATTGAAAAGTTGAAGTTGAAGGGAAAATATACATGGTTCTCAAAAACATTTTAGGAATTAGGAAACTTTTTGATGATTTTCTAACATTTTGACAGGCACCTAGACAGTCTATTTTCCCCATCAGTTTTCCGTAGTAAACCACAAACATAAACATATATATATATATATATATATATATATATATATATATATATATAAAACACTTACGACTCAAACCGACCCACTCATGGTGCTGTTCTGGAGTATTTTTCGAACAGATGACCCACACATACAATGAGATACCATCCTTTTCAGTTTTATAATTTAAAGTGTGCTTTTAGTCTTAATTTCTTTGTCATAATATTGGCTGTAGGCAGATAATATTAGGTAATAATATGCCTTATTACTGTATGGAAACACTGATCTAACAGCGGCATGATCTGTGTCAGACAGGCACAGATCATGACAATCAGTTTGTATATTTTTTGTATTTTTTCTTTATTTGAAAGTTTGTAATCTAATATCTTTCTCAAACGTGTTTAGTGGTATCCCGTAGGGGTAGATAAAACTAAATAATGGGATTATGCATGGATTTGAGAAATTTTGTGACATGGTAGAACAGCTTGAACCCTGCTCCCGAGCTTGTCATGTCAGCCAACATTCTAGCTTTTCCTGTCATAACATTCAAACATTCAAAGTCTCTATTCTCGAGACTCCTGCCTTTATTCTTCTCTCTCTGCCTATGGACACGTGTTCCTCTTTTTTTTTTCCTGACCAACCGGAGCAAAATTTCCACCGATCCCGTTGGTCACCAGCACCCATGGCAGTCATTGTTAACCCAGGCTACGACCGATCCAGTACAGAGGTCATCATGTTTCTTGCCTCTTTCTCACAAGCCCCTTCTGAGTTGTGCTCCGGCTACATGGCCAGAATTCAATCTGACATCAATTATTTCATCATGGCTTTAACATCAAGGCACAACAAGTCTATGCAAAACACCATATAGAAAAATAACACTCCACATTACCCTGAATACGCAATCCCCACAGTGTTCTCTAGGGCTGGATACCTGCAACATTTGGATGTGTCTTGAGTCCAACAGACCTGAATTAAAGGACTGAATTACAACCTCATGATGTCAAGTTCTACAGACTCCTGCAAAGGATTATTATTATTATTATTATTATTATTATTATTATTATTATTATTATTATTATTATTATTATTATTATTATTATTCTGGTGAGACATCTAAAAGTTACAGGACACTGACCATCAAGGATTGGACTCTGTTCACCTTCCACCAGAACTTCAACCCTAAATGTAGACCCAGAGCTACAATGCAGTGGTTCACATCAAAACACATTCATCCGATGTTATGATGGCTCATCCTTACTCCAGTTCCCAAATTCATCAGCAAATCTGTCCTAAAAAGATTTGAGAATTGAGAATACCAGAAGCAAATGAACAATCCGACTGCATTGGTACTATTTTGCAAAGAAAATCTGACAAAAAATGTTCCACTTTATGCATGAAAAGCACCCACTACATCAGCGTACATACCGATACATAATTCCTGTGCACATTTTTTCTCCCACTCAACCTTCCATTACAGTGCTTGAATACACTACTCTGAAAAGCCAGCTCCTTCACTAATGAACTTTCGTGGTTTACTGCGAGTATATGTCAGTGCCTGTCTGCAGACTTCCCATAAACTGCCATTCTAACTTTCTGAACAACTTAATTTTGGGGTTTCATTAGAACTTTGGGTTCTGTAATCCACAGTCAACAAAATTATCTGAAGTGTTGAATTTATTCAGTGATATAAAAACTTTTTGGTGATTTTCTAACATGTTGACAGGCACCTAGACAGTCTATTTTCCCAATCAGTTTTCCGTAGTAAACCACAAACACATACTGTATATATAACACTTACAACTCGAACCGACCCACTGATGGTGCTGTTCTGGAGTATTTTCAGCACAGATGACCCACGCATACTATCTTTTTCAGTTTTATAATTTAAAGTGTGTTTTTATTCTTAATTTTTTTGTCATAGTGTTGGCTATAAGCGGATAATCTTAGGTAATAATATGCCTTTTTTCCATCTTTTTAACATTAAACACATTTAATACAAGGAAATCTGCTACAGTGACCATTCTACATTGTTCGTAGTGATGACACACTGTTCAGTAATTATGTGGCAGTCTGACCCTAAACATTTCCAAACTTTGAGAAAAAAGTAGATCAATATAGAAATAAGCCTTCATCCTTGAAGAGTATATTTAAAAATCTATGATGAGTAACAGGTTGCAAGCTTTGGTCATGGATTCAAAAGGATCAACAAGTTCATTTTGTGCCATGGAAAAATCCTGAATCAGTTAAAAATGTTAAAAGTGGTGTAAACAATAGTTCCTCTTACTCTGCTAAATAAACCTTAGCCACAACATAGGTATGTCTCATCATATTATCTCGGTGCTGAATCACGATCATGCTCCTGTGAATGTGTAATATTTTATGTAGGTACAATTATTGCCACTAGATGGAAGCATAAGACCCACAATTCAACCATCTGCAGGTTGTAGCATAAAGTAGAAAACGGACCTTCTACACAAATACCCTTTTTCTGTGTCTGTTTTTGAAGAGTTTGGCCAAAATTCATACAATTCTTTGCAAATAGTTTTTCTGCCTTGCAAAATTCATCTCAATAAATTACAATATGAGCAAAAAGCTAATAAAACTCGGTAATTACAGAAGAAAAAGTGAAATTCATATATCTTATAGATTAACTATGCACAAAAGTTTTTAAGTGTTTATTTCTCTTCGTCTGAATGAATCTGCAATGCTGTTGATGAAAATCCAAAATTTAAATTTAAATAGCAAGAGTGATAAAACAAATGCAGAAAATGTACAGGGTGAACAAAACATGCTTTTTATAGAGTGCTGGTGAAGAGTGTAGGGAAACTCAAGTTGTAATTAAATAGGTGGCTGAAAAAGCTACACAAGCAGAACAGTTAACCACAGGATTGAGAGGCCTGTGAAACATACAATAGCTTGTAAAACAATCAATAGTTTGGTGGAAGAGTCACAAGGTGTTCACTGTGGCTGTAGTCAGGGCTTTAAGAGCCACCACACACACGTATGTCCATGAACTACAAGAGCTGCTATTAGGCTCATCCCTGAACCAGAGGTAAGGGCTGCTGCTTTGTGTTGCAAAGTCCCTGTTTTTAGATGAAAGTAAATTCTTTTTTTCATTGGAGAAGCAATGCCCCAGAGTCTGGAGGAAGAGTGGAGAGGCCCAGCATCCACATTGGTTGAGGTAACAAATTTTAGAACACTTCATGCTCCCCTTAGCTCACTTAAGGTTTATGAAGATGTTGACTTCATTTACATGGAGCTCTTGGCACATGCGCACGCCAAAAGCACCAATATCCGGTTCAATGACTATGACACCACTTTGTTTGATTGGCCAACAAGTTCACCTGACCTAATCCTTATACAGAAGACCCCAGAGGCTCCAAATCCCACAATGCAGGAAAGATGGAGCTCCCTTCAAAGCAACCTTGGCTTTCTTCACTCAGCAGGGCCACAGGCCTCCATACAAAACTTTGACTATGTAATTCATACAAAAGGAGCTCAGAGTAAAGATGCATGAATGACAGAAAAAAATATAAATACTTTTCATCAGGCAGATTATTCTAGATTAAATGTTTTATGTAATATTGTAATTTGGAAATCTGGGGAAAAAGGTGATTACCTGTAAGACACAATAATTATAACAGAACTGAACACAAATATGTAAGAAAACCACATTAGATTAAATTACTGGAATAATTTCACATATTGAAGATATTGTTTAATATATTTAACAAAATGGGTTTGTAAAGGCTTTTATTTAATGTCGCAATTTAATTGAAGTTTCTTCAAATTCTGCTTAAATGTTCCCCATCTGTAAGGCAAGAAGAAAGAAATTGCATTACATTTATGTTGGTTTTATTATTAAGCACATCTTCAAAACCACAATAAGTGTGCAGAATGACATATTTCCTTTTCCACCAAAACACATTCCCACTGGAATAAGACAGAAGTGGAAAACCGTAGTAGGAATGCAAAAGTATTGAAATGTTCAAAGTTAGAGAGCTGAACGAGATCAGCTGAGGTCAGAGTCAGTGGTGGCAGAACTGACTGTATGGAAACACTGAGCTAACAGCAGCATGATCTGTGGTAGACAGGCACAGATCATGACAATCAGTTTGTATTTTTTTTTCTTTTTTTGAAAGTTTGGAATTTAATATCTTTCTCAAATGTGTTTAGTGGTATCCCGTAGGGGTAGATAAAACTAAATAATGGGATTATGCATGGATTTTGAGAAATTTTGTGACATGGTAGAACATCTTCAACCCTGCTCCTGAGCTTGTCATGTCAGCCAACAGTCTAGCTTTTCCATAACATTCAAAGTCTCTATTCTCGAGACTCCTGCCTTTATTCTTCTCTCTCTGCCTACGGAGATGTCTTCCTCTTTTTTTTCTAACCAACAGGAGCCAAATTTCCACCGATCTCGTTGGTCACCAGCACCAACGGCATTCATTGTTAACCCGGGCTACGACCGATCCAGTACAGAGGTCATCATATTTCTTGCCCCAATCAATTTATTTTATTTTTCATGTGTCCTGTCTGGCACTGTAGCAATAAGAATTGCTGTCTTAATGCCAAAGAGAGCCCAACAGATTTGCTTTCACAAGTGGAGCATTACTACTTTTGCCATAGTGCTCCACTTAATATATATGCAAAAATCTTTATTAGATATTAACTTTGGGATTACATTAAATTCAATGGACACAGAAACAAAGACGTAAAAGAGAAAGAAAGAGAAGAGAAAAAGATGAGGCAAAACATTAAAAGGGGGAAAAGGTGACAAAAACAGAGCAGAGGAAAAACAGAGTACATATAACATCATTGGAGTCTGCTCCTACAGCTAAAGAGATATATATAAAAAGAACAGCAAAACCAAACAAAAAAGTATCACAGGTACAAACAACCAACACCTTAATAACATCAATGAGAAATATGTAGTATTATTGAATACATGATATATTTAGTGACAGCAATAGCTAATTATAGGGTTTATCTGTATAGAACTCTGTAAGTACCTGGATCCAAAAACGTGTAGGTGTTTGTGCGAATGTTTGTCCATAACAAAAATGCTCAATAGTGGTTGTGAGGAGCCAAAGACCCGCACCCCAGGATGCCGTGGCAGACACTGGGGAGACCAGAGATCTAAACATCCGAAAAGGCCCCCAGAGCAAAATACATGTTTCTAACATATGTTAGGTTCATACATTCCTATATCCACTTTGGCATGTCAATAATGTCATGATATGACCCCATGGTTAAAGTATGTGATTATCACTCATATAGGTGAATATTTGTCATATAGGTTTAAGAATGGAAATCTGTTACATGACAGCCTGATTATGTAAAAAGCATTAGCTAATATTTTTCTTCTGTGCACTTTTAAAAAAAAATGTTTTTGTGAAATTTCTCAGTGGAAATTAATACTTTACCACCATACTGTCTTTTTTTAGTGCATATTAATTATAAAAACTGGATAATTACCCTTAATGATGATCTTTTCTTAACCTGAGAGGTATTTTGCTGTATAAAATGCCTCTTGTTAAAAATGTCCCTTCTCAGCTTCAGTCATAGATCTCCATAAAGTCCAAGCAGGTTGTCCGGTTCTCTATGCCTGCTCACATGGTGGCGCTGTAGAGTTGTCTAACTGGTCTCCCATTCTGTTCAGCAGCCCTTGCAATCCCCCTCCTCCACCCCCGGCAGACAAGAGCTGCTGGTGTGCCATCTCTTGCAGATACGTGGAGTTTATCAAGGCAATTCTTTTTATAATCCTCCTGATGCTCGTTGCAGGTGTTTTATCTGTTTAATAGCATTTTACTGCTACATGCCGTAAAAAACACCCTTTTTATGGTGGCACCAAACACATTGTTTGGGGAATTGACCCTGCCTCTGTAATGACCAGCAGTAAATTTGTAGTCAGTTATAAAAGAAGAGGGAAAAAAGGAAAACATGTGGGGTAAGAGGAGGGTGGAGGGGCTGCAGAAGGAGACAATTTCAGTCTGAGAAGGAGAGGCAGGAGGAAAGCTCTCTGATTAAAGCCTTCTAACACTTTTAACACAAATTTTTAACCATGTTTGCTGCTTGGTAGTGTACGACTCAGTAGTATATATATATAAATGTATGTATTTTAAAAAGCTGCATTCTAAACCTAAAATATAATATCTGTCTTGACATATAATTGAAACCTTGTGTTGAGTCCACACACACACACACACACACATACATACACACACACATATATATATATATATATATATATATATATATATATATTTATATATATATATATATATATATATATATATATATATATATATATATATATATATATATATATATATATACACACACACACACACACACACACTTCTCACTGTTTAACATTAAATCAGACTAAACTTGTCTTGCTGTAAGTCAGGAAAGATGACCAAAATTATTTCTATCATTCAGATGTCAGAATAATGTTACATGATTTGTTTTCACATTCTGCAAAGTATAAAGTTTGTATACGTTTCTGTAATATTTGAACAATGTTAACCTATTAAAACAATTTTTGGCTTTATGTCAGAAAGTTGTGGTTAATCTTTGGTCATGTTTAAAGCCAAGACATCTTGCTGTGCCATGAGCCATTTCTCAATCAGTCAATCAGTCATCTGCTTGCATAGACCTTTCCACATGCGCGGTATTGGTGACCAAAGTGCTTAACAAAACCAGTTTATAGCAACAAAAAGCACAGCGAGATAAAAGGAAACATAAAAAGCAGGTTAAAAAAACAATGTAGGTGAAACAAAATGGATAAAACAAGGTTGGTAAAACCAGAAGTGCCACCACAGTTTTAAGTATTAAGACCCGGCCTGAATAAAAAGGTCTACAACTGCGATTTTCAAGTTCTGTTACCAATCAAAGATCAACTGGAAGCTGATTCGAGAGTTGAGATGGAAATTAAACAAAGTGGGGTCAGCTTTACAAACAAATAATAAAAGCTGAATATCCATTCTACGACGAACAGGAAGCCGATGTAGTGAACAATAAAACAGGTGTGACGTGTTCCCATCTGAGAGTGAGAGTAAAAGGGGGAGCTGCTGCCTTCTGAACAAGTTAGAGGCGACTGATGGATGACCTGGGGATACCGATGTGTTATACAATAATATGGCCGCTCGCACTACGGCTCCCGGCATGCAATATGACTTGAGATCAACCCCAGCGTACCTGTGATCCCAGCTCCGAGGTGTTGAAACCTGGCTCCTTCTAGCCCACCGCCGCTGAAGTCAGCAAGACCACGCACACCGAGCCACCGCATCACCAGCTGCTGCTGGAGTCAGCAAGAAGTGGAAACGGGCCGCATGTGATGATAGCATGAACAGCCTTTTCCAGGTCACAGTGGTTTAAAAAAGTCTTGACCTTAGTTAGAAGGCATAGACGACAAAAACCAGACTGAACTGCTGAGGCGATTTGTTAAATCATCAATCCTTGTTGAATATGACTCCTAGATTTTTGACACAGTTACTAAAATTAACAAGTATCTGTGAACTTTAATGAGCTGCAACAGAAGCCAGTCGTCATCTGCAAAGAAAACCAGGGGTCATAACATTTGTCAGTCAGCAATATTGTTCACTTTACTCCTGTCAGCCCCATGCTTGTGGACTTGCAAAGGTGAACACGACTGTGCATGGCTTGCTGGTATGTCTTGATGCTCTGGGTCTGAATATGCCCTCTGCACAGCATGCCCTGCAGTAAATGATTAATGAAACCAAATGAGCTGGAGTTTAGACCTCCACTTTCCCTCTTTTAGCCCTCAGAAAAACTTATGACCTGAGAGTGTTTACAGATATGAACAGATCCTTCCGCAGGACATATAAAAGACAAAACCAGTGACATTTATGTTACTTTTTTTTTTTTTTAAACATTTTGTTAAAACACACAAACCGTCATAAATTGTATTGGGATTTAAGAAAGCACCGCACAATTGTAAAGAGGAAAGTAAACGATTCACAGATTTCAGTTAAGCTTGTAGGCTGGCCCATGGTACTCTGGAGGAGGTGCTGGGATTCACAGCTCATGTGGGAGAATATGCTACTAGAGCAACTATTAGCCTTGCTCTCCGCAAAGCTGACCTTTCTGGAACAGAGGCAAGAAGAAGGTCATCGCTGAAGGAAATGTCATGCGTGGCAGAAAACAAACGGTGGACATCACCCTGACAGGGGAAGATGGGAATTCAGTCAACGACCCTAACCACACAGCCAGGACTAAGACTCTCCACCTTAAATAGCTATAATATTAGTCAGTTGTTAGTCAGATCATCCTGTTAATCCCACCAGCCTGGTTCCTTGTGTACTGCTTGTGACAAATAGTTTTAGATTTCCACTACACCTTGTTTTTTTTAAAGATACTGTAAATTCTTTATTTTCACCCGCCTGTCTCCTCATGTGGGTACTGCTCTTCATCATTGCATGACAAAGAAGACTTTGAACACAGAGTACCTGGGAGATTAATGTTAGTCTGCTTAAAATTGAGCTATTATGCCATGAAAGAATGGGCAAAAGTTTCAGTTTCAGTCACTAGATGTGGAAATATACCCCGAAAAAAAGATTTGCAGCTGTGACTGAAGTCAAACTGAAGTCTGTAAATTATTTACTCATTGAAGCTACATGTATGGATGTCACATCTTTCAGATTATTATTTGTGAAAAAAAGTTAAAAGCATGAATAATTTAGTATAATAAGTATTAGTATTAGAAGTTAGTATAATAAGTATTTGTCTGTCACCTAAAATCCAGTCAAAGTAGATTAAATATTGTGGTTGCAAAATGCTGAAAAGGTCACATGGTTTGAATATTTTTGCACAACACTGTATTGTTGTTCTATTTGGGTCAAAGATGCAGTGTAACATTAGGACAAATATGAGTGATAATAGATGTTAAATTATTGCCCAGGCATGTTTTCTTAGTCAAGAAACACATTGGGTAAAACGGACGCATGTTTTCCACCATGTGTGATTCTTTTTGGGAAATGAAACTTGATGCGTACATCAAGTCCGTGTTTGACATTTTCTAGGAGCAGTCTCTCTTTTTGTTTGTATTGTGCCGTGTTTCAATTTTCACTCACTTCAAAGCCCCGCTGCTCAGTTTCAACAACGCACGAGGTTTGGTGACACTTTCACAGGGAACAGGACAAGTGACAAGTTTACCTGTCTAACAAGATTGTCTGTTTGAGTTTGAATCATTTTCTGTTCAAAATAAAAGCTTCTCGTAGTCAGCACGTTATTTATTTATTTATTTTTTTGGTTAAAAAAAAGAAAAAGATGGAAAGCACATTAAAGAATATTTACATAACTTTATTATTTTTAACATTTTCACCAGTTAGTTTTACCATTTTAAAATTAAATTACTATTATGGCCTATGAGATACATAGTTAAAACTACATGTTTTTTATTGTCCATTGCATAACGCATTACAGGAGGAGTTAAATAATAATTTGGATATTTCACCACCAATAGTTGAACGCGGCTGTATTTTGGACTTAATAACTGTGCAAGGAAGACTTTTAAAGGATATTGCGGAAGGAAATGACATTGGTAGTCCTCTGCCTTCAATAGCTAAATGGCTAATGCTAAGCTAATTAACGCTTGGCCGCTAAGATTTGATTAGCTTAGCAGTGAAATATTTACCAACTTTTGACATTTGTTGGACTATTCCAAGGTCTGGTTATAGTCTAACCTGGCCAGCCAGATTGATAATGTGTAGCACTCTAGTTCTGCACATTATCAATCTGGGACTGCTCCCACTGAATCTGTTTGGGGAAAGGAGGGAATTTCAGCAGAACTCTCCAAGCTGATTGGGCGAAGCAATATTGAGTGCCCGCCTACCAAAGGTTGGTTTTAACTAATCATTGTATCAAATTAAAATGTATGCAGCAGACATCATGACACAAGAAGGTAAGACACTTCTTAATGTTGTACTATCGAAGATGAAATCGTGGATTCTTACAAAACAGATATGATAGCATCAGCTACGCATGCGTCCTCCTGCGCTGCCATGTTTATGTTGGTTTGGCTGTGGGTTCGGCACCTCTTGCTTTCGTCACAGCTGTATGTCCCGCCTTAAACCCCAATACTGCAACGTGATTGGCCCGAACCGTTTTTGGTTCGGTCACAAACGGCTGAAGCCGGAGCGGGACAAGATGGATTCTTGTGTGTTTGTGAACGCACAAGTACCACGAGAATTCATCTCGCAGGCAAGGTTAGTTATAGTTGGCATGACAGCCAAAGTAATAATGCTCGGCTTTTCACCTAAACTAGTATGGTGAGTATCTCCTTGGTTAACAGTATCAATTCCAATGAGGAAAAATGATAACTTCCTGAAAACTTTCAAAGATAACAGCCTAATGCTTTCTGTAGAAATCAGATGTTTACAAAACAATATAAAAAGACACATAACTATATATTAAATAATTTTTCTATTTTCCAGTGTGACCCTGCAAGAATGAGCAGGTATGAATGGATGGATTGATTGATCTGCTATATTTTGAATAATGAGATTGTTTTACAGAAATTTTTAAATTATTTTCTTAAATTCACAGTTTACATACACACTGTCATCACTATCTCTTTAAATAATTTGGGTAAACCCAGAAGATGATGTCATGGCTTTGTTGGTTAATAATAGGTTAATTAACATTTCAGTTAATTGGAGTCACACCTGTGGATGCATTTAAAACACACTGCTTCCTTGGGTCAAATCATTTGAAAAATGAAAAGACATCAGGCGACTTATGAGAAAGTGAATCGTCAATCTCCAAAAGTGTGGTTCGTCGTTGAGGACGGGTTCTGTGCCCCACAGATGAATCCCAATTAACAAAATTGTGATAATATTAATAACTGTGATGGGTTGCATGCAATAATACAGATTCCAAAAATGGTCACATTGTTACAGCTATGACTTGGCAGTTTACTACCATATTTTAAGGTAAGGGAGGAAAAGTGTTGTTCATAAAGAAATGATAACTGATTTTACACGCATACACACAGACGCGGGGAGACACAGAAAGTGAAAGAATCAATAGAGGCATTTGGTCTATTATCATAAACACACACAGTGTGTGTGTGTGTGTGTGTGTGTGTGTGTGTGTGTGTGTGTGTGTGTATGTCTGTGTGTGTGCGAGTGTGTGTGTGTGAATGGGAGGAATGTTTTTATCTCCAGATGGTTGACTGAGACTTGGCGGCTTGGTACACAGAGTCAGAGAGAAAAAGGCAGGCAGAAGGCGTCTTTTCTACTTGAGCTCCACTATCTGTGTGTGTGTGTGTGTGTGTGTGTGTGTGTGTGGGTGAGTACTGGTGTGTACCATGTCTGCCAGAACTGCTTGCCTCTGTGTGTGTGTGTGTGTCTGACCTTGAAGAAGGAGGCTCAGTTGGGGGAGAGAGGGATGAGGAGCCCATCTCCCCCCCTACACCCCTCCATCCCCCGCTGTGCCTCCCCCTGGGTAAAGAATGACTGGTCTCTCATCCTCCTCCTGTCCTCTCTCTTTTCTTTTTCTTTTTCCCCATCCATTGCTTTTCTCTCCCCCCACCGCCCTTTTCTGGTCTTGTATATACTCCTCTCACTTTTCGCAGGCGTGTTTCTGGGTTTTTTCTCCTCCCCTTTTATGTTCTCCTCTCTGAACCCATCTCCTTCTTCTCCCTGTTATCCCGTCACATTGTTTCCTCGGATCTCTCAGTTTGTTTTCAAACGGCACTTCCTCTTGCTTCCTCTCTATTGAATGTCCTTTTGTCCTCTGGTCCAGTTTTGTGTTTTTATTTCATTATATTTCTTTCTCCCTCTCTGTCTCTCTGTTGTCTCTTTTCTTTTCCTCTCACCGTCTTCCTTCTCCTCTTATTGCCACCAATTCCTCTCTCCCCGGTTTCTTTTATCTTCTCTTTTTGTCCCTTTGCATCTTGTCCCTCTACCTTTTCTTTCCCCATCTCCTCATGTCTGCTCGTTTCGTTTTCATTGCATGTCTTCTCTTCTCCATGTCATCCGCCTTCACATTCAATAACTGCGGAGCCCTCCAACACTCCCTTTCAGTGGCCAAGGTGCTCTGCATGAAAGAGAAGAAAAAGAAGAAGAAAAAAAAAAAAACGGCCAGACACATTCAAGAAAAAAAGAAAAAAGGGGAGCAGAGAATCAAATGCCAAACTAAAAGCTTTATCAAAAGCTTTAGAGACAGCAGGGAACCCGGGGGGGTTAGTTTAAAAAAAAAAAAAAAAACCTGTCATGAAAAACAGTCACACAGAGTATCTGCGATATGCTTCATATTCAAAAAGCCTTGGGAAGCAGCGCTTTGATTCCCCTGCAACACTTGTATCAGCACGTTTCAGCTAATTTCGTCTCATGCGGTTTGATTTTGTTCTGTCATCCTTTCAAATAATGCCATATGTTCGTTCCTCCTGCTTTTGGGCTTTCTGTTTAGCTTCAGAAGAAAGAGACCCTAACGTGCACATTTCATTTCAGTCATGGCTCTCCTACCCTTCTGGAGGTAAAAAGATAATATATTTGTGTCGATTTGCTGATAAGTGATGCATAAATCAGCAGGGGAACAATCGTTAACAAGAGTGATGTTTAACTTAACATATAAACAGAGTATGTCTGTGCAACCTCAACAAATCAGCACGAGTCGTGTTTCCTTCGTTTTTTTTAATGCACATCTTGAAGTACCGCATCAGAAAAGGTTGAGGGAAACAGCAAAATTTCAATTAACTAACTAATTAACATTTCATAACTAGTGTTTGAATGTTTTGAAAAAGCGAAATGCGCTAAAGAGGAGATGGAGACACATTTGCCATATAAGTTCTGACGTAGCAAACGTTTATCCCGCATGACTGATCGGCTGTTTCTGCTGCCGGCGTCTTCCTAGATGTTCCCATAATGCTCGAGAACATGGCTGGAAGCAACAACGGGTACGTGTGGACCAACAAAGAGAATAAAGCAATTCTTAGTCTCCTCCTAAAAAAAAAACGAATAGCAACACATTCATTAAAACCTCGCTCAATTACTGTGCTAGTTAGCAGCCTCTACTTCCAGTTTATTACAACCATGCATAACACTATGCTTTGTACCACATTGTTAACTCACTGCAAACCAAGTAGATGGAAACACGTCTGATTCTCATTTTCTTTTTTTTGCAACGTTTTAAAAGTTCGGTCAAAAATTAGCAAGAGAATTGGATGTAAACATGGCTACTGATAAACCTGGGGTCATTGGGTATTTTAGCTCCACAGAATCACTCTTAACCAGAACAATCCAGTGAGAAGTGATCAAACCTCAGCTTGTTTCAACATGATCAGCTGTCTGCAACCACTGGAAACCAGGCCGGTAATAGTGCATGAGTCATTTAGTACTGGGCTGCAGGGAAAGAGTATTAATATTATTTATTTCCATGTTTTTGATGATCACACCTTAAGAAATTATTTATTTTCAAAAAAACAGATCCACCCATTGGTTTCTGAGTAGGAAAACCAGCACAGTTTGTTGCTATGGTCATTACTGTCACCTTCATCCCCATCAGCACCCCCAGTCTGCTCCTATTCTTCTTCTTATTTTTTTTAAATATACATAATATGTTGATCTTGCAATTGTTGCAGGGCAAAAAAAGAGAGGCTGGTTTTTACTCAAAGTGACAGCCTTCATATCATTGAACACAGGATAGATTTATCAGTCAACATCTGTTTACTAAATAAAAGTTAAATGAAAGCCTGAAATAACATCTCCAGTCCGCCACCATTGTTGTATGCATGTTATAATACTGAATGTTATCTCTGCTTTGCACCCCCTGGGAAGGTGCAGGCATTTCGTTTTACTGTCTGCATGTTCTCGTTTGTATATTAAATGTGTTAAAGGAGAGCTCCTCATTTCCCCCCGAGTGGAGACTGAGCGTATGGAGAGGAGGAGTGGGAGGCTGGAAGAAGCGAACAGAAAAGGCCGTCGCAGGGTTATTTTTGTGAGAATAAAGATATGGAGATTGAAGCATCTATATGCTACCTGAGGACCTTCTCTCTTCTCCCAGCCTGGCCCGACAACCCTTCTATCTTGTTTCTCCTCACTGGTTCCTGTGGAGGATAGACAAGGAGAGCAGGCTGAGATGAATGAGACTAATAATCCCACTGTCAGGAGAAAAAGCAGTGGGGAGGGACATGATGGTGTAAACACCAGAGTGAAAGCTTGCAGGTCTATGGTTCTATTTTTACGACGGCACAGTGGGGAGCAGTAGGGGGAGGAGAAAACGGGATGTGAAGTGGCATGAAAATGGGAGTTCTGCATTATTCATGGACCCAGTGGAGGAGGATGGACAGTGGCTGGGACATGTTTTTCAGCTTCCACATGCATGTTTGCACTTTATTTAAATAAGCCCATAGCACTAATGAGATACACAAACTTTATTCAAAAAATAATTATTTCACACATTTATCTAGCAATCAGGTTCAAATAAATGGCCAAAGGGTATTCAACTTTACCATAATTATAGAAAACAGCTAGGTAATATATATATATATATATATATATATATATATATATATATATATATATATATATATATATATATATATATATATATATAACTGAATCACTATAATTAAAAACATACCATAGATGGTATTTTAAGTGTTGTTGTGGTGGGGGAAGCTACAGCCAAAAAATAATAATTCTTAAAGGTGCCATGACATCACCGTATAAACCATTTCATGTAGCTGATATTGCTGCATGTGTACATTCTCCAAATAATTTCATTATAAAAATAACATCAACTTGTTGTTTTGTTTGGCCAATCCTTCCTCCTTAGTAAAAGTTTTAGTTGCGGCTATGATATGCATTTCCATATTCCAAATATGATATGATTTCCATATTTGGAAAACCGGTCAAACGCGCCCCCACACCCCTTCCCCCCTCCATCTACACCTCTCTTCCCGGCACAACACTCTGTTATAAATCCATTATTATGGTTTTATAGCTGTTTGAAGTGTTTGTGTTGCAGGATGTCAGACAGGTGAGGCCAAGCTGACCAAAGGCTATAAACTTTGGCAGCGGTGAACTCGCTGCCAGAATACTCGTGACACAGAAACGTTAAGCAGCTGGGTGACACCGCAGTGGAGAGCTCACTCTCTTGGGGATCGACAGGAAAATCATGCCACTGACAGAGGCTTAACTTCAGTTAGTCAACCTGATTTTTTAGTTACAAACACACATTCCTTACATTTGAGAGCCTTTGAAAATGAAATAAACTCACGAGTGATGACAGCATTATGGTCGTCATCTTCCTTGTTGGTACAGAAGTTTTTTTTTTTTAATCCGTTTGTTCAAAAGTCTCGACCTGAATTCCCCCACAGGAAACCGTCTTCAGTAAAGTCCCCATAAATTAACTTTAGCCACCCTTCTGTGTTTCCCTCGTCCTTTGGGAGTGAGTGGAAACTTCATGCATTTTGGACCATCCTCGGACATATCAGCTCCCCTTTTTAGTAACTGCTGTGAAGTTAGTTTGAGGTTGAATTAGGGATATTCAAGGAGCCGATACAGGGAGGCTGATGTGGGGCTGCTGCTCCTCCGCCTTCCTCCTCTGGAGTGGAGCAGTCAGACATGGCAGCGCAACTCACGGCTGGTGCATCAGCTGAGGAGAGGAGGGGAGGGGGGAAGGCTGTTGGCTTGATGGTGTGTTCTGATTGTAGAATATTAATTATGTAGAAAGACAACCTATGAAAAAGATAAACCGTTTTCTCACCTGACCATTTTTGAGCAAAGAGACAAAGCTGAGGGCTCCTGAGCAGGTCCTTTGGTATTCACTTTTGACATTTACACGGCCTCATCAGCACACAACAGATCATGTTATACCCTCGAAACCTCAGAAAAAAGGAAATTCGCTGTCATGGACCCTTTAATGTTGATTTTTTTTTCTCCCTGCTGAATAAATGTTAAAGATGTACGCAAATTATTGGATGGATTTTTCAAAACTTTCCGTGTTAGTTATGCAACTGCTATTAGAAGGTTTTATTATTTATTTAAAAATATTAGACAGTCATTACCAGTGAGGGAAATAAATGTGTTGGGTGTCATATTTGGCCTTTGTTGATTTTAATTTTAGCTGAGCTTTGATTTTCTGAATAATGGCGTCTAATTTCTGAGATTTGTATTCTATTCTAAAATGTTTACAATTGAGGATTTATTATTACCTACAGAAAGATATTGTACATATTTAATCTTTGTACAGCAATGATCATTCTAAGTAAAGCAAAATAACATAAAATCCAGTAAACTGGTGCCTAAGATTTAAAAAATGGAAGAAACAAAGGTATATGTGAGCTCGTGCAGCTTCTATCTATTCCCTCAGCAATACATTAGCAGCAGTTGTCAGATCAGCATCAGGGCGTGCCTGTCAGATTAGGGTTGTTATAGCAGCAGTAGCCTGTCCAGCAGCCGAACAGCGGCAGATAGATTACGCACTCCCTCTGTTTATCTCTCCTCTGTCTCCTCCTCAGTCCTAACCTCTCTGTCTCGTGTGTCTCTCCTGCTCTGTCAATTCATGTCCCAGGTCAAATGCAGGAGAGCTGAGCTGAGTAAGGAGGTGGGGGGACATGTGACACAATGCCACAGTTTTACCAAAACAGAATCACTTCCAGAAACCAGCTATGAGAGAGGCAACATTACAGAGCAACAGATTGTGAAGAGGACTTTGGCAGAATGGATGGGACAAAACCTGAAGGTATATTTTCCTGTTTTTATTACCATTCTTAAATTAAGAAACTGCCTCATTAAGTTAGAGATTAATTACCCACTTACCCTCTGCCAGGTGCACTGATGGCTCCATATTCCACGTGCAACAGTGCAGACCCACAGGACAGGAGATAATGCCATAAATCACCAACAACGATGAAGCCCAGCTTAGCTCTGCTCCGTACAGCTGTAGTCGCTCAAATAATACAATTTACCGTGTTCCTCCTCTCATGTTTGTTTTTCCTTTCATTTTCTACATTACCATGTTTCTTTCTTTCATCAGTGCTGCCACTTGAATCGGACCCTTCTGGAAGAGTGGTCAGCTAATGAGCTGCAGACCAAATGGAGGTCAGGACAAGGAGGTGATGGTGGATGTGGATCATCTAATCGCATGAAGCCAGTGAAATGGAACCAGCCCAGATTCACTTGTAGCTAAAGTGGTTGTGTGTGGGGATTCAAAAACAGTAAAAAGATACACACGCACGCACACACACACATTCGCCAGCAATAAGAAAAACAGCAAACAAACAAAAAAAAAACAGCAAGTTAGAGCACATTCACAAATAGTTGGATTTAGGAATTCAACAGTAGAGGTGGTCAGCATGTTTCAGGCATTTCTCCACTTGAACAAACCTGTATCTGCATTCCCGGCACAGAGTCAAGCTGTTTTTAGTGCAAGGTGGGCTTCTGTTCCTTGTCTTTGATCCTGTTAGTGGTCTTCATGGACAACATCTCAATGTATAGTCATGAAGAGAAAATGTTTGGTTTGGGAACCTCAGTGTCTCATTTTTGCAGATGATGTGATTGTATTTTTTGGGGGGATCTCGTGAGTCACAGGATTCTTGCAGAAAGGGAGTGGACTTAACCAATAATCACGTGTCTGGGACTGTACAGGATGAAAAAATTAACGGGAGCAGACAATTGCAGGAACAAACCAATAGTGCAAAAAAGGGACATGTTTTCTTCTTGCTTCTCGGTGAAGGCGGACACTTTTCTTTTATTTTCTCTCTTCCTCTCCTTTCCCCGTTTCCCTGCCAGCTTCTATCAATCTTTCTTGGAGCCTCTTTTTACATATCTTTTTACCAAACTATAAATTATGGATCTGGTCAGCTGCTCTCTTAACGCAATTGATCAAATTTTCCTCAATGAGAAGACTGGGCGAAGGAGAGCCCTTGTGCCCGACGTGACATGTGCAGCTGGACACACGGTGGGAGGAGGATCGTGTGTCTGTCCATTTTGTCAATCGAGGATGTAAAAAATCTGTTCAAAATTGGATTTATGATAACAGGATTTCAGCTTTTTGGAGCCGTAGTGTCAGAAAGGTCAGATCAGAGACCTCAAACTGTAGCCTTCTTAGATTTCTTAGTGATGATTCTTGCTCTTTCTGTATGTTTGTTAATGTATGAAAAAAATTCTAGTCAAGGATTTATATAGCGTATTCCTTTTTTTTCCAATGTATGTCTGTAAAGTTTTTCATTCATGTACAGCATTTTCAATGTCTTGTTACTGAAAAGTGTCAGGTAAATAAACTTACCTTATCTACCTTACCTGACAGGTGCCGCCATTTTTTGGTTTTCTTTCAGCAACTCTACACTGTAATGCGAGCCAAAAGAACTACAAGGCCCAGAAGCTAACTGTGCTTCTAACTCCTGCTCTCTGCTGGAATTAACTGATTTGCAACGTAAAGTCAGAAATAATTAGCTATTGAACTTATGAAGAATGACATTTGGTGATATTGGTAACTTTCCTGTCAGTTCTATGAGAGTTGAGTGTAACAGTGTTACAATGGTACATTATTATTCTTTTTAAACAATGTAAAATATAACAGTAATGTCACTGTATTTTGCTGTCCCAATTTCTGGGGACAGTCCCCGTTTTGGATGTTACAGCTATCTTTGGATATGTCCCCAACAAACAGTTTTACGCAACAACATCTATTATGGTAGTTGGTCATGCTGCTGCTAACACCACCATCCCCCTCCTAACGGTTCAAGTTGCTTGATTCTATTTTCCCAAAATTTATTTTGGGAAAATAGACGTGTAAAAATCACACGTCAGACTAAGCCCCGTAGGGAGATGGCGCTACTTGGACTCGTCTACCCGGAAGCCAAATGTCAACAATAGAAGAAGAGAAAGGTGGAAGTGTCAATCTGTTACTGTTAAATATAAGGCTGACAAGAATAAAATGCGCTGCCTTGGCAATTTTACGAGTTGCACCACCCTAGTTTGACTCCATGTAACACTGCACTACTGAAGAATCGGCCCGAAAAGGGCAAAAACTCATACAGTGTACACCCGATTTTAGCCATCCCAACTATCTGGGTGTGGCGGAAGGGAAAAATTGGGTAAAAAAATCAGGCAAATTATTTTGTAGTGTGAACCCGGCATTCGTTAGATATGGTCTCGTTTCTGTTTTTTGGGTTTATATTTTTACTATAAATGGCCTCCAAAAGACCTAGAAACAGGAAGGAACTTAGCAGCTTGTGCTCTTTAGAAAAACTACAAGAACCATAGGCTATGTGTTATCTTGGTTTTATGATCTTCAGTTAAGGTATTTTGTTTTTTTTATTAAGGCAGTAAGTGCCTCCTTATAGTACTACAGAATAACTGTTCCTGTTGCCATATCTTTTGAAATAAAACTTTGGAACCCAAAGTAATCTAAGAAACAATGAGTATCAAATCAAATTAAATGGATTTCCTAAATACTAACTAAACAAAGGAAAAGAAATAGGAGAGGTACAAGAGTGGAAATCTACTCCTGTGTAGCCCTCTACCCAGGCACTGGGTGTGAAGTATACAGCAATAGCTTCAACTCCTCTAAAGTGAGTTCACTTCAGTTTTTTAAATATACCGCAAATTAACAACAAATGAATGAACAAATTCTCAATGTAATTTACAAAATAAACAGGCCCAATTTGTATAACATAGTTAAAAGGTTTTATGTCACCATTATGCATCTCCATTCAATGTTTCCTGCAAATTTGGCCGATTGAATGTAATGCTGACTAAAGCTAAACAGTCAGGAAATACCTTTATACCTTTTTGGCCCAAAATGGAGAAATTTATTCATGATTTAGACCATTTGCTTAGAAAAAAGAATAACAATTGCCTAGGATTGCTGATAAGGGGCAGCTTTGTAAGAGGAAGACATTACAGCTGTAAACATGGGAGCATAATGGCTTCCTGGGATAAAATAGCAAGGAGGGGAAGTACAGCAAGAAAAGTATTCTTTCAGAGAAAGACCAAGAGTGCTTCACATAATGTTTACATTGCTGTCTGTGAACATGAGAGGGTGTACATGTATGAGCCACAAAACCAGAGCATGCCTAGGTGAATCAATTTGATACGTTTTTTTCCTCATTTGTAGAAATTTTGTTATTATTTGAGCTTTAGTGTTTTACAGGGATTTCGGTGATAAATTCAGTTTCTGTGCTGCTGTCCTTAAGTTTTGAGTCTTCATGATTATGTTGATTAATCATTTTTATTGGGGCACCCTAGAGTAAACATGGGGTCTCCAGTAGCAGTGGTGGTATTTACAGCATGCTGTCTTTGTCTCTGACCGATGTGGCGGCAAATCTAGCAGAAAAGGGCTGAGAATGATTATTGTCTTTTGATGTTTATTATATTAAGACTGAATGAAGTGATTGAAAACAAACTGATCGGACAACACAGTTATTAGCCAGGGAAGATAAACAGAACAGCACTGTATTTTCTTGCTAATTCGGCTCAGTGTCAGCGCTCCCCTTTGTCCCTTCCTACTTGATCTACAGTCAGAGGATAACAGTATGGATTATTTCTGCCAGCATATATACTCTCAGTCTGTTTGTCTCCTTTAATTGGATTTGTGGCACATTTCGTAACTGACTTTGGAGGAAGAGGGGGATATTTTTGCCTTCCGGAGTTGCTGATGCTGATTGGTGTTGTGTATATTCGGACTGATGTTCACACAAAACTCAGGAGCACATTCGCATTTGCATTTCTCCAACAAAACTAACAAGCAAGCAAACAAAAAAAAAAAAAACACATTTATTGTGGATAGTATGAGCAAAAAACAACAAAAACACACTTCTCTGCACATCACACTGCGCTAACAAAGCTGTTTATTTCTTCCCACATAGTTTTTTTGTGAGATTTATTTTAACCATTCAGCTCAAAAGGTGGAAAAAAAACCCTCAACAAATTTAGAAGTGCATTGATTTTATTTGTTCCTGTTCCTGAATATAGTATTTGTGTTGTGGTGGGAAACAAAATAGGCGATAGAAAATGTTGTTTCGTTGTAGCTCAAGCAAATACTCAATTGTCTTACTAATGCAGCTTTTGTACCAACAGGTCACAAAGGCCGGGTTCATGTGTGCAACACCATGTCTCAAAGCTGGCTGTGTTCCAACATTTGTCCACGTCAGACACATCTGTCAGGAAATCCGTTTCAGCTGCAAGTAAGACACTGCTAACTTATAAGCACACAGCAAAGTCATGACTTAAAAAAAGAATTACATTTTTAAAGTTATAGCTGTAAAACATTATAGTGCAATTAAAATGAACTGGAAGTGAGTAAACAGATTCATGTCTCCAGAGTTTTACAAGCAGACAGGCAGACAGACACTCCTGGGACTTCCTCTTTTGGGGGAGGAGTATTTGTTCTAAGGTTGAACATTTGATAAAGAACGAGACCAAAAAGTGTTTTTTTTTTTTTATTCCTAAAGGCACCTTCAGCTCTTCACCCTTTAGGGCTCCACTGGGAGCAGTATATAATCTGAGTCATGACAACAGTTTGATGTCAAGGTGACACATACAGTCGAGTCAGACAGATGCTTTGCACCTGCTCGTCTGTGACGGTGATACTGGTCTGGAAAGAGTTGATCATCAAATACTAAAGTTCTGCTTCTGGAAACCATTTTTCATGGTCTAACTGAACAAAACTGACTTTGACCTGGCCTACTAAATGCATACAAATGCAGATTGTGAAACGGAGCTGTAATGCTTGTTTTAAGAGTTTCAATGAGACACCAGTGCAGAAGGATTTGACAAGACAGACCAAATTAAATGTCCTGTTTCCTTTAAATAGACCAGCAATATTGTTTTTGTTTCTACGAGGCTCAAGGAAGAAAACCTCACCATTGTTTTTGTGCAACAAGATTTACATTTACTGGTAGATTTCAACAAACTAAAACCTTTAGAAATGACGTCTAATCAGTTGTGACAGTCTCACAACCCTCTGATCCTCGTTCTGTCCTGGGTTTGTGCATCTGTGTGTGTGTGTAACTGAAATAGCAGGTGACTTGTTTTGGTGCTGAGCCCCATATGTGCCACGTAGAAGGGCCTTCATGTGTGTGTGTCTGTGTGTGTGTGAGTGTGTGTTTGTCTAGCTAATCATGTGTGGCTGAATGCACTCAAAAACAACAACACCCCATCACCAGACAGACAGGCTGGCCGGCAGGGACCCCTGTCCACCATCTGTGTGTGTGTGTGTGTGTGTGTGTGTGTGTGTGTGTGTGTGTGTGTGTGTGTGTGTGTGTGTGTGTGCATGTGTGTGTGTGAGGCGAACCCACAAAGACTGGTGGTAGTGGTGGTCTGGTCTCCACCTGTCCCCCCTGTCATTACCCAGGAGGTGATGGAGGGGAAAGAGGAATCAGAGAGAAAGACGTAGGAGCAGCAAGGAGGATGGAGGGAGAAGGGAGGGAGGTAAGAGGTGGTGATGGTGGTGGTGGGGATTAGAAAGAGAGAAAAAAAAAGTCAGAATCATCTGTGGAAAGAAAAAATAAAATAAAAAGAGGGACGGACAGACCGCAGAGCTCATGTGACGTAGTTGTGTCGTGGAGACAATATGCAACATTTATTATCAACAGGGTGAGGACTGGTCAAAGAAAAAGGAAGAAATACAATAAAGCAAACACACATCTATAGCAACAAACTTCTTTAAAGGAATTGTCATGATCTGTGAGGTTGTTGCAAGGTGCATGGAGCTGAAACTTTTAGCCGCACAGAGGAGCGTGGTAGCCAAAATGATGTAATAGGTCCGCGCGGACCTCATGGATGCTTTAAGCATTTATATGCATGCATGATTCCCTGGGAGAACCGAAATGGACGGTTGGATGGACGGTTAGATGGATGGATGGATAGATAGATGGATGGATGGACGGATGGATGGACGGATGGATGGACGGATGGACGGATGGATGGATGGATGGATGGATGGATGGATGGATGGATGGATGGGTCAGATACGTTGCAAGAGGTGAGAGTCCCAAACAGAATATAAAGAAATCCAGCAGCACCCGTTCCACTTTTCTGCATTCTTAGAATACTCCAAGTACACAAAAATTTTTATTTGGGTGTTAAAAAGTGGATTTTCAGTGATATGGTCCATATCACTCAAAATCCACTTTTGAATTGTGACATTGAATAATTTGCTCTATGAAGTCACAGTTTACAAACTACAAACCAATACATCTATATATATATTCAGGACAGGCCACTGAAAAAAGGTGAAAATAAAGAATAAAAAAACAAACATTTGACTTGAAAGGCCATTGGGATCAAAGAACTAGACGTGAGAAACGACTCTCTGAATATTTAGCTGAAATTGTCCTCTGAGTCTTGAAATCTTGAAACTTACTTGAACCTATTAACATAATCCTGAACCACAGTCCCTTCATTGGGAGTTTAGGTTATATACCAACGCAAAATAGGATATAACTGTGAAGTGAAAAATGGTACATGGTTTTTAATTTATTTTGCAAATAAAAAAAACTGCATTCAGCAAACCTAAGCAAATACTTAATAGGACCACCTTTCATGGGAATAACAGCAGGACGTCTTTTTGGAACCTTTACTAGCTTTGCACTTCTGCTGACTGAATTTTCAGTCAGCAGAAGTGCTGACTGAAAGCTCAAGTCCTCCCACATTGGATAGAAAACAGTTATGAAGATCAATTTTCAGGTCTTGAACGTGATTTGTGTTGCATTGTAACACATCAACATGCTCTGATCTGAACCATTCTGTCGCAGCTCTGGCTCTATGATTAGATTTGGGATTGTAGTTCTGTTGAAAACGTGCACCGTTCTTTGGCCCACTACCAAGTATGTTTCACATCCCAGCAATTGGCTGCACTGTATGAATTTAAGGGAATCAAAGGGAAGGGAAAATACATATATGAGGCTTTCTTTTTGAATTTTGAAAACTACGCATTATTTTCCATTTAAAACCACAATTATGTACTCTTTGTTGGTCTTCCAATAAACCACATTGAGGTTTGTAAATGTAACGAGGTAGAACGTGAAAAGGTTCTAAAGCATTAAAGAGAAAAACTTACATCAAAAGCTGGATGACTTTAAATTTCCTGCATTTAAATTCTGACAAGACAGAAGTTGTAATCTTTGGGCCAGAGTCTTCAAAAAATAAAGTTCTTAATCAATCACTTAATCTGGATGGCATTAACTTGGCCTCTGGTAATAAAGTTAAAAATCTTGGTGTTGTTTTCGACCAAGACATGTCATTTAAATCCCATATTAAACAGGTTTCCAGAGTTTCCTTTTTTCACCTCCGGAATATCGCCAAAATTAGAAACATTCTGTCCAGGAGTGATGCTGAAAAACTGGTCCATGCATTTGTTACTTCAAGGCTGGACTATTGTAATTCTTTACTATCAGGAAGTCCACAAAATGCAGTTCAAAGCCTTCAGCTGATCCAAAATGCTGCGGCAAGAGTTCTGATGAAAATCAACAAGAGGGATCATATTTCTCCTATTTTAGCTTCCCTTCATTGGCTTCCTGTTAAATCAAGAATAGAATTTAAAATTCTCCTTCTAACGTATAAAGCCCTTAATAATCAAGCTCCATCATATATCAGAGCTCTGATTACCCCGTATGTTCCTAACAGAGCACTTCGCTCTCAGACTGCAGGTCTGCTGGTGGTTCCTAGAGTCTCTAAAAGTAGAATGGGAGGCAGATCCTTTAGCTATCAGGCTCCTCTCCTGTGGAACCAACTCCCAGTTTTGGTCTGTGAGGCAGACCAAAACTGACCCTGTCTACTTTTAAGACTAATCTTAAAACTTTCCTTTTTGACAAAGCTTATAGTTAGAGTGGCTCATACCCTGAGCTATCTCTATAGTTGTGCTGTGATAGGCCTAGGCTGCTGGAGGACATCAGTGTCTAATTTTCTCACTCTAATGATTTCTACTGTTCTTCAGTCTACTGCTCTCCAGTTTTGCATTGCATAACATTGAAATGACTGCCGTCATTTCAGCTTTTAACTTTTTGCTCTCTCTCTTTTTCTTCATAGTAGGCAGTGGCGGCTGGTGAAAAAAAATCTTGGTGGGGCTGGCCAATAGATTTCCCTGCCTAACCCAGTACATGCATTTAAATTAAAAGTCAGAAAATTACTACGATTCCACAATAAGCATTTAATTAATAAAAAAAACATTGTTTACAAAGGATTATTTTGGTGTTTTTGTCTTATTAATCCTTTTCACAGACTCATGCCAGAGGGTTTGCATACATTGTACATGTACGTATATTATTACAAAACAAACGTTTACGTCTTGACTTTAATATGTATCCTAATTTTTTATTTATATAATGATTTAAGTAGAACAATGACTAGTGCAAAATTAAGTTGTATTTACCGGAGATGAAGTGTAGACTGCAAATTCTGTCTTAGTATGATGGCTCCCACAGTCCATTGGCATCCTGCATCCTTTTCATTGAAATTATCCATTTCTTTCTTATTTCTTTGTCCTTCGGTAAACGAAACAAACGTACATCCGACGATTTGGAATGCTTCTGTGTGCAACCAGGAGCACAACAAGTCGTAGGCATTGTTTAGATTCCAAAAATAAACTAAAAGTCCGCTCTAATTCACCCGTTTTGTCACGCTGATAAGCGAAAACAGTGCTGTGTTTGCCGACCACCGTTACCCGGATGTAGCGCGGATGTAGCTCGTGACGTCACGCGTGAAGTGCACCTATCACTGTGCAGCTAGGGCTACTACTCCAGGAGCCCCAAAGCCATTCATTTTGGCGATGCTGATTGGCCAAATATTTATAAATCTTCCCTAGCAACAGTATACGATTGGTTATTTCGCTACACTTGTAGGGCTACTTCAGTCACAGCCCCAAAAGTGTAGAAGAAGAGAAATGATACGTTCTGTTGGTGGAAATGCACTGTTAAATGGTAGAGTAAATCAGTAGAAGCGTTTTAATAATTCTTATTACATGTAGCCACGTACTATTAAGTAAAAACAGACATTAATAATAGTTTAAAATCTATATATATTTTGACTTCTCCCCTCCACATCTAGGGAGGGCAGCGCCCGAGCGCCCCCTATGGGCCAGCCGCCACTGATAGTAGGTACACCTGATCTGACGTTCTGTTAACTGTGACATCATCCAGAGAAGACAGATCACCCGCTATTACCATCTAATGTAGAACAGATTACTGGATCAATGTGTGCTTCTGTGCTTTTTTTTGTCTCTCTTGTTGTGTCTCTGCTCTGTCTTCTGTAACCCCAGTCGGTCGAGGCAGATGACCGTTCATACTGAGCCCGGTTCTGCCGGAGGTTTTCCTTCCCGTTAATGGGGAGTTTTTTCTTCCCACTGTCGCTTCATGCTTGCTCAGTATGAGGGATTGCAGCAAAGCCATGTACAATGCAGACGACTCTTCCTGTGGCTCTACGGTTCCCCAGGAGTGAATGCTGCTTGTCGGGACTTGCAATCAACTGGTTCCCTTATATAGGACATTTTTGACCAATCTGTATAATCTGACCCAATCTGTATAATATGATTGAACTTGATTTTGTAAAGTGCCTTGAGATGACATGTTTCATGATTTGGCGCTATATAAATAAAATTGAATTGAATTGAATTGAAATTGAATTGACAGGCAGGTGACTCTGACCCAAAAAGGAAATCCTTAAAACATCCTTAAAACATATGTATTCATTTCAAGGGGCACATTTTTCCTTTTTTTCATTCAAGATTCAAACATGTACAAATAAAAAATTGTGAGATAATAAATGTGCCTCATGTGCATTAGTACAAGACAAAGAAAGTGAACAAAATCACAAATAACAGAACGAAAAACAGAAATAAAGGAACACAAGATTTTCTTTGTATCTCTGCTCTGTCAGATACAACATACACCATCTCCAATAGAAACATGCTAAGAATGTGGCTAATTATTAGTTTTAAGTGTTTTCCTGGAAATTAATACTGTCGCACCCCAAGTACCCCCAACATCTTTGCAGGAAGAAAAACATTGCAGCAGTGAATATGGTTCTTACATATTAGTGCGATGAAGCAGTTCATTGCCCATCTGTCTTCTTTTTAACTCCCTCCATCTGTTCTAGCTATGTGCATACAGAACGGCGAATTCACCATTCCTCTTTACTTAATGTAGCTTCCTATCTTGATATTTACACAAATCTTAAATATGCAATCATCTTCACTATATTTTTTTTATGCCTTAGTTTCTGGGTATTGATTTAACACCCTGGTCGCATGAGATCCAAATCCAGGGAACATCTGGACCAATTTTATGTCATTTGCTCTGGCATTGGGTAAATTTTAGGCTTTAAAACACACAGACACTCAGACGCGATGATTTCTAGGAATCCTCCCACCCCTCCAGCATTGCCCCCATGATATCGGCTATAGCATGTGTGTTCTCCCTGGATCAAAGGGAGGTCATGTTAATTAGCCCAATTTCACAGTCTCCTTCCAGCACGAGCTCCTAACACACAACATGCACTGTCACACGGATATGTTAATTAAAGACTTTGTGCCCCTCATGCGCCAAGGCAACGTTAAGAATGAGCAGTGACAACTGGCCTCGCTGCTGTGTCGCCTCACATCTGCTGTGTCTGGAGAAAGAAAAGCGAGGAAACACAACAAAGACTGCATCCAAGTGTCAGTTTGGATGTATGACCCGCACCTGTGCAGCTGCCTATGATTGTCAAGAGTAAACTATGGTATTACTGTGTCATTTATAAATGGAAAGGAGAATAGCTGTTTCATGTCTGGCTTTACAGTAATAGTGTATAGAGTTGGTGCCCTCTGAATCACATTAATAGATGGGTCAGATTGTCTGGAGTTCCTTCGCTTCTTCTAACAAAGGGGTGCCGTTTTCAAACAATAAAAGAAATCACAATTTATTTCCTTTCGTGTTTATTTTACTTGGTCTCCACTCATTTATTCAAGCACCAAGTTGGTTCTCTTAAGGCCCGTTCATGCTTCTTTTTTCCATATAAAAAACATCAGTCATGCTTTCAATTCTTTTATTAAGTAGGCGAAGGCAAGGCAGCTCCTAGAGGACATTTTTGAGTTAGCTTCCAAAGGAATAACCTTCCCTGCAAGCTGAATTGTTGCGGTATGTGTGCATTCACAAACACACGAGAATCTATCTGGCACTGCTCCCTTCTCAAACCTTCAGCCTGAACCAAAAACAGTTCGGGCCATCATGTTGCATTATTATGGTTTAAGGCGGGACATACAGCTGTGATGAAAGCAAGAGCTGGCGAGTCCACAGCCAGATCAAAGTAAACGTGGCAGTGCAGGAGGACGCATGCGTAGCTGCTGCTAACACATCTGTTTTGTCAGAACCCACGATTTATTGTTTGAAAGAACAACAAGAAGTGCCTTGACCAGTGTAACCTGTTGTGGTTTCTCATGGTGCCTCCTGCTTACATTCTCATTTGTTACCATGATTCGCGGGCACTAGGCGTCGCTTCGCTCAATCAGATCGCAAAGTTCTGCTGAATGTCCGTCCTTTTACCAAACTCATTCGATGGGAGCAGTCCCGGATTGATAATGTGCAGAACGTAGCATGCTACACATTATCAATCTGGCTAAAAGGTTGCACGCAAAAGATTGCAAAGCTTACTTACTTGATATTAGCAAGTGGCTAACATGTACATAACAGAAAAGAGAAAAATAAGAAACATTGCGACAGTCCATGAATTTTCGATAACGTGCATTCTCGGAAAATAACGTAAAAAGAAGGGGAGGAAGTCTGTGTGGCCATTAAATGTATTATGGCACATAGATGGAGAAGTTCCACCATTGCTGCAACTCCTTTTGCTGAGTGCATGTAAGCTATACCGCCAGACACTTCCCCCACAATTACTGGTGGTATCGCTCCGTTTGATGCATCATATTCACAATCTCCCAGATGATGGACTATGAAATTAGCACTGAAGACAGACAGAAGACCCCGTCTGCATGTCTGCATATTTATTGGCTGCATTAATGAGCCTGTAAAAGTCAATTAGGATAGTCTTACCGATAGATTAAAACAGTTGGGATTCCCTATGTTGAATCGTCAGATATCTTTTTTAACATTATCCCACGGTTATCCCAAATTAGAAAAAAAGACAGACATTGACAGATAGCACTGACATTCCCAAATGCTGATTGTCAGATACGAATGAAAGGAATCTCAAAAATCAAAGCAGCAGAAGGATGCTTTATCCATGCAGGGGGCCTTGTGCCTCCCTGCAGCTGCATTTTGGGCATGAGGCAGGATACACAGTGGATAGACGCTTGTCTATCAGAGGCCAGCATAGTGACAGCCACGCATGCACAATTTAAAGTTGTCAACATGAACCATTTTGAACCGTAGGATGAAGCCAGATTACTGGAGAAAACACCAACGCAGATATGCAGAGAGCAGACATTGTTCAAGACATTGCATATGACTTCTCATTGAAATGCTTCCTCCATTGTTTCATCATGTAGCCTGATTGCTGCTGGTGGTTTATTGGTATCAAACGTTGTCTGTTCCCTTGTCCTAGTTTGGTCATCTAACTCAAGTTGAAGGTAAAGAACCCAATTTGTTAACATTTCCAAGAAATTGGGCATTTTATTTGTACATTTTTCAAATTGGACATTTCTTAATTTCTTGCATTAAATGGGGAAAACATGACAAATGATTTAAAGCAGTTAATCCCAATGTCTTCATCAGATCTACTTTGAGTTATGAAAGTAGGGGTGATGAATCATTTTAAATTCAAAAAAAGTACAAAAATAAATGAAGCTCTACTTTTGGAAAGATCTCAAAGCTTTGGAAGGACCCACAAAAGGACAGCGAAAGAAAACCATTGTATTTTTCAAACAAAGCTTGAAAAACAAGCAAAAAAATAAATAAATAGAATATTACTGCACACCCCTTCTTTTTTATTCTATTTAAAATGGGGAATATTTCCAAAGGAAATGTGAACTCCGCTACTGGAAACATGAACAGAACTGGAAAGTTCGGGATCAATTCACTAAAACTATGCAAACATCTACAAAAAATGTTAGAAAGCAACACAAACCTTTCCTAACCTCCATCTCTGAGACACACAGCAGAAATGAGGACCAACAGAGTGTCAGATATTACATGAAGCTACAGGTTGTCAGAGCTGTTGAAAGCAGTTATTGGAAAATAGATGATGATTAACAGATACTATCTACATCACAGATGAGACATACATAGATATGCACGCGTAAGCTATCTTGGGGCATAGTATTGCAGATAATGCCCGAGTGGTGAGACAATTTCTACTGATGACGATGGGAGGAGCCTGGAGGAGGTGCTTGGCTGCTATAAAGACTCATGCAACCACCATTCATTGCTCGCTCATCTTCATCCCTTTCTCCCATGTTGACACCTGTCAGTGGAGCCTCAGCGATGATCTATAACCATTTTTTTTAGCTTGTTTAGATTAAAAGCGTTAAAGTATAGTTTCTGTTTTCAGAGTCGTTCCTTCAAAATAAGTTATATAATAAATGGTAATCGCTTCTGGGGAAAGGAATGGAAAAGGCACAGAGGCGTTTAACCGCCAACAGGGGGCGGTAGCTATTACAAGAGAAAACTTGCGGATCCATAAGGGATCAAAAAGGAGGCAAAACATGTTGGAGAAAGCCTTCAGGTTTATTAACCCTTAGCCAAACACTAACCTGTAACAAATAATTTTTTTTAGTCCAGCCAGACATAATAAACAGTTTGTACTTCGCTACAGTTATCCCCTTGGGAAACACAGCTGTTTCGAAAGAAATATGTTGTATTTTCAGTAAAAAAAACAAACAAAAAAAAAAAAAACTTAGGAAGTTAAGGTTTTTAATTATTTCCAGCATTTTCCATTCTATCGCTTCTTCTGTGTGGGTCTATTTATGCAGGTGCATGTGAAAGACTCTGGAGATGTTAGCCATCTGTGTTTTTTCCCAATGTCTCATGATCTACACTGGGTAAATATCCACCCACTAATACGCACCCACACACACATAGTGGGCGCAAGAAAATGCACCTGTCCATATGGACACAGGTAGCTGCATATAGAAGGAGGAAATAATAAACAGGACTTACAAGCAGATGCTTATTCAGATTATGGTGTCATTTCTAATTGTTCAATGTTAACATTATACATCTAATATTTTTCCATTCAAATTGAGATTTTTACTTGTACATAACATACTTCACACTAAACCAACCAGTCCAATGTCATGAACCTATTTGGGTTGTTAGTCCAGTGGTAACTTACTACTGCTGCTACATTTTAAAAGAGTAATCACCTGAAATTCAGTCTTTTTCATGTTAAAACTTGTGTTTTGGTGTTGCACCTCAGTTAAAAACTTCCAGAAAATCAAGAGTGTGAAAATGACTTACCATCATCTGCCAAGAATCGCTACCATGACATCCCGGGAGATATCAGCGAAGCGTGGTGGTGGGACCCGCTGGTGCTTTAGGGGTCCTCGGTGTCCAGGGCTTGGTGCTCGGGCAGGTGCCGGCTCAAGCCCTGGCAGCTGCTTTGCAGGGCCTGAGCCCCCGTGGCCCTATTGTTCTGTCAGGGCCCCCCTGTGGGGCGGGGTGTCCCCGGGCCTCGGGTATCTGGCTGGATCTGCTCTGCCGTAGCTGGCTGCCGGCAGAGCCCAGGGGCTTGTTGCTGTGGCTTTGCCATTGTGACTGCTGGGGTTGCCCTGTGTTGATCCCTCTTGGGCACCTTTGCTCTGGGGGTCCCTTTGGGTATTTGCGGTTCTGGTTCCCCTGGCATGTGCCTCAGTGCTCTGGGGCGCAGGTCTTTGGGTCTCACAACCGCTATTGAGCATTTTTTTTATGGATAAACCTTACATACACAAGTGCTCTCTCACAAACACCTACAGGTGCTTGAATTCAGGTGCTTCCAGATTCACTTCTATACAGACAAACCCCTATTATTATCTTCATCTGTCACTTTATACATTTCGTATGAAATAATACTGTTTGTTCTTCAGTGATGGTATCAAGGTGTTGGTTGTTTGTTCCTGTAATTCTTTATCGGTTTGTTTTGCTATTTTTATATATCTCTCTTTGCAGGCGTAGAAGCAGACTCAGAGGATGTTATCTTGCTCTCTCCCTTTCCTCTCCTCTTTTTCTTTCACCTTTCCTCCCATTTTGCATTTTGTCTCATCTGTTTCTCTTCTTTTGTTCCTCTTCTGTTTCTATGTCCATTGAACATGGAATAGTCCCATCATAAAATCTAATAAAGCTTCTGGCATATAAATCAAGTGGAGCACTATGGCGAAAACAATAAGGCTCCACTTGGGCTAAAATCTGTTGGGCTCTCTTTGGCATTAAGACAACAATGCTTGATGCTACATTGCCAGACAGGACACAAAAAAGTTTTATTTTATTGATTTGGTGAGAAAACTTGTACAACCTTTTCCGACAACTTGTGATCCTCTTCAGCCTCTCATCTGTAATGCTACTACTCTTACACTGGCATCAGTTAGTGAAGAGAAAGTATAAAAAAAAATCTTAACAAAACTGAATAATTCTAAAGCAAAGGACATACATGGACTTGGCAGTGCTCTTGTGAAACACCATAAAGCTGCTTTAGCTTTCATGGAAGGAGTATTTCCATCTATTTTCAAAACTGCCACTGTCACGTCTGTGCATAAGTCAGGAGATAGACAAGAGGTCAGTAGCTATAAGCCTATAAGTATACTCCCTTCCCTCTCTAAGATCCAAGAAAAAGCTAGCAGAGCAGCTCATATAACATCTTGAGTCTAATGCACTAATAAACCCTCTGCAGTTTTGTTTCTGGAAGAGCTACTTCATGGAAACTGCTTGTTGCTACTTCCATGAAATAATGAAATCAAGTTTGGACCAGGGAGATGTTTTAGGAGCTATCATCCTTGACTTGTACTGGAAGTCTGTCATGGTGCAGCTTTGTCTGCTGCACCATGCACATATTCAGGACACTTTTCACCCTGCATACACCCCAGTCTCCTCTCCACCTCAGTAATCATCTACACCTGTCAGCAACTAATCAAGCCAGAATTTACCACACCTGTTATCCTCCCTATTTAAGCTCCCTGCATTCTGTCCTTCCCTGTTGGTTCGTTCTGTTGGTTTCTGTTTACTCCTGTGGATTATGCTCATTGCTGCTCACCTCATCTTGTTCTCGTCCAGCCTGTGTTCCCTTCATCTCTGCCTGCCTGCTGTGGTTCTGGTCCTGCTCACTCTCTCTCCGGTCCTGCAAGTATTCACCCAGTTGTGCCGTTAATCCTGCTGTGGTTCTGATTCCTAGTCTTCATTCTGCCGTGCTGTTGGTTTTGCTACCTCCTTGCTCCTGCTCTGTCCTGCTTGCCAGCTCCAGCCATTTACAGCTCCCGCCTGGTCTGACCTCTGGTCATCATCCTCCACAATTCATCATCTTCAATAAACTCTACTATGCGTGTGGTTACGTTCGGGTTCATCTAAAAACATGACAAAGTTACAGTATTCTCCTCAATAAATTAATTAATTTTGGACTATCAAAACATACAATAAACTGGTTTACATCATACCTGGGCGGAAGACAGCAATATATAAAAGTGACTAACATTCTTTCATCCCTTGAAATTTCCAACATGGGAGTACTGCAGGGCTCATTTCTTAGACCCTTGCTTTTCAGTTTATATATAAATTACCTCCCCTCAGTGTGTGTGGTGTAAAAATCATCATGTAAGCTGATGAGATTGTCATAGACACCCATGACTTTCTATGTATTTTGTATGTATTTTACATGTAAACTCCCAAAAACTTCCCAGACATTTGTTTTAAGGGTAACAAAATAAAAACTTATGATAAATAAGTTTTTTTGTTAACTTTTAAAAATCATATAAACAATAAAAAAACAATTTTGTAAATCTCTTATATTTAACCTCTCCAATTTTAGGCATATAAAAACCTCTAACGATTGAGGCATACGTCATGTAACGTCACATTATTTCGTATTTTATGACTTCCTGGTCACAGCCGTTCAAAACAGCTTTAAAACCGGTTGAGTCATTATATAAACATGCAGTAAAAATTCAAGATAAAAAAATCTCGACAGTATCACCTGATTCTTACTAAATACTAATTTTTGAATTTTGAGAACTTGATATTTTGTTGAAATCTGTTTAGTATTTAAAATCCTAAGTGATGGCGCTGCTCCTGCTCTAAGAGAGTTTGTCTCGCTGACTTCTGAGAAAACAACTCGAGTCACACGCTCTTCCTCCAGAGGACAGTGCAGTGTCCCCAAATGTAAGACTGCATTTGCCCAAATCGGCCTTTTCTTCTGTGGCCATTCGTTACTGAAACGGTTTACTGGTACGGATTCTGACCTGCAAAGAGTTTCCTGTATTTGCATGCCTGACAAAGAAACATCAAAAAGAATCCGTACACATTAGGTCTGTATAAATGAAGGAAAGTGGTTGTAAGGTGTATCTTGTGTGCCTGAGGGAAGAGAGAGAGATGAAGGGGGGGTTGAAGAGATTAAAAGGAGAGAAAGTTGGTATGTATGTCTGGAGAGTGTATGAGAACGCTTTTAGACTATTTTTATTTAAAGTATGAGACGCTCATGTAATCTTTTATTTCTCTGTGTAATATACCTATAGGCCATTTAAATTACAATCACAATCATCTTTATAAATGTAATAGGTATACTTTTCAAACATCAACCTGCCCATGGATTTCCGGTGGGCAGGAAATCCCCCCAGGCTTCTTTCCTGACTCTGTTTTGGGCAATGTGTTGTTGTGCACTGTCAAATAAACAAATACCATACCAAACCATACCATAAGCCACGCCTGCCTCTCATCAACCGACTGTCCCGGAAACCTTCTGTATGCACATCCCGTTTTGCACCTCAGTGTTTTGTTCATTTGGGAAAATACCAGACGCACATGGCATCAAGCCTGCGTTTGGAGAAAGGGGCGATTCCAACAGGGACTCATCTGCAGCGCAGTCGGTAACTGTTGTTCCTTGTGTAACTTTTTACCAGGGTTCTCTCTTTTTTGCTCGCTTTGCTCTGACTGCAAGCGTGGAGCTTTTATTACGACCAGCTGCAATGTTTCCGTGTGTGTGTGCCTGTGTGAGAGAGAGAGAGACATACAGTCACTGCAGCACCGGCAATGCCGGGAAACAATGGTAAACAAACCATGGCACATGAACGCGTGCACACACAAGTCAAAGGCTTGCACATACCCTCACGAGAAATAAAAAGGGGTATGAAAAACGATCAGAATGAGCTCTACTCTTTTTAAAATAGTCTCCTAAAAATTACTGAACATTAATTTACAGATATTTTCAGAAGGATAGTATATGTAAAATATCAGGTTATGACTCCTTTAAAAATCCTCTCTCACTTATCCTCTCAGCAATGTTTTAATGTTCCTTCATATATATTGTAATTGTAAACTGAGAATGAAGAGACAGATAAATTTGATATACGGGATCAAACTCTCAGGCTGCTAAACCTTGATGAAAGGGACTTTGGGCACATTTCCACTTCGGAAGCCTTTTTGCAGCTACTAGTGTGCAGACAACTTGAAGTTTGTGCAGGGACATTGCCAAACATCTTGAATTGGTATGTTCTCAGAATCAGAGCCCAAGTTCATCTCTCTGCAACAAAATGTCGTGAAGGAAGAAGTCTGCACCATAGTGAGAGCTGCTATTATGCACCTAGTTCTAAGAGACTTTGCATAAACTATAAAGTGAAGGTGATGTGGGAGAATTGACAGTTTTACTGCAGGAAATCACAGTGTTTTTGTTTTTTGGTAGCGATTCCCCTCACCTTTTTTTTTTTTTTCACAAGCACGCCGACATTCCAGCAAGCAGTAAGTGACTGAGGGGGAGTGTCAGTGGATGTTATTTACATAGACAATACTGTGGTTGAAACGCAACTACAACAATCAGCACAGGGCAGAATCAGGGTATTAAAATTCAATAGATAAAGGGTGAAGGAGAACATCTTTAATTTTACTTATTTATTTAATATGTATTTAATATCTTAACTTTTGACTATGCTGAACATTTGGCTGATCCGGTGCATACATCTGGAACATGCTATGTATATTAGCCTACCCTAAATGCAATAACAATAGTGATGGTATGTCAAATTTATTACATCCCCCCCATTTCAAAAGATCAGCATCAGTTTTTCAGTCTATTGGGGTGGGTGGTGTTTTCAGAAGCAGAGAGATTACCCTCGGTGGTGAACGCCTTTCTTGGCTGTAGTATAGTATTTATATTCTGTTGCCTTAGAACTGTGTGTGGACTGTAAGTGGAAAACAATGAAATAAACAACGGAGCAAATAAAGGTGGAAATGAGTGGATGATGCAAACCTGACGTCTGAATGTGGTGGACTGCAGCATATTTGACGTAATCACGGAGCCTTTCATTCACCATCACCCATACTAACCGAATTTTTACAGCCCTAAACAACAGCGAAAGGAGAGAAAATGAGGAAGATGCTGATCACAACCCAGCAATTTACCTTCAAGCACACAAACAGAAAACCATGACCTTGTGCAAAATAACATGAATACTTTTAATGCATTCTTACCTCTCTCTTCTTACCTTCAGCTGAAAGAGTTCACACTCATCCTTTCAAGAGTGTTAGTCACATCAATTACCTCAAAGATGTTGGCCTTGCCTTTGAATGTAGCCTGGGCAACACAATTTAGAAACCCTCTTTGCAAATCATATAAAAGATTTCTTTGTCAGAGGCAGTGCTGTGAAAGCGGGAAGGCAAAAAAAGAATAGGAAGGTTTTTTGTTTTTTTTTCTCATAAAACCAACGGCTGTTGAAGATTAGAAACGCTATAATAAATGATCATGAATTCTGTCCACAGAAAGAACATATTCATACATTTCTCCTAATAAATATAAACAAAAAGTTAATTTTAATCTTAGAAATTAAATTAAAAAAACTAAAACTCATGTTTATTATGGCTTACAGGTAATGAAAATCGAAAATTGAGTTTCTTTACAACAGCTATTAAATAAGACCAACAAATTGGACGTTTTATGGCACACATAATAACCAAGAAGACTGCTGACCTGTCAGTTGTTTAGCAAATAGGCAATTACCCCCTCCACAGGGAGGCTATGTCAGAGAAGGTAGCTGCTAAAGAAACCTGCAGCATTCAAGTATGTTAATGGAAAGTTGAGCGGAAGAAAAAAGTGTTATTTGTGTGTCTGCTGTTATTGGTCCACTGTGTTTTATCAAGTCGGAAATCATAGCAGAAGTAAACAAAATAAAAATAAAATACAGCAAAATATCATAAACCAACAAAAACAATTTGCATTCCAGTAATATTTTAGGAGAGCCTCCCCTTAATGTGGCCATTTTCTGGGTTGGGTTTCCATTCTAATAATTAGTTTTACTTCTATCCTATAGATGAAGTGTAAACAGAGGGGAGTAAAAATGGCATATTCCCCCAAAACTATGTAGATTGTAGGAAAATTTCTTGCAAGTAAACACAATTTTCCAATGCAAATTTATTTTCCAGGTAAAGAAAAAGAAATGTTTTGTTTCTCTTTGTAGTTCTAAACTCAACCAGGGAGTTATTGTGCCTCTATGTGAGAAGGCAACTGTGATACCTGAACCCAACCAGTTAGTGATCACAAAACAAACCAAACAGTGAAATGAACAGTCTTAACATTGTACTTAATCCAACATCCCTGCCCCCATTGTGTTTTATTACAGATTGGTGTAAAAGGCATCTTAAGTATGTCTCAGTAATGACAGAGGCTTTGAAAAAAAAAGAAGAAGAGTTTTATGCCTCGTGACTGAGGGCAATCTGACAAGTCAGTAACATTTAAATGTTGCCGGTTCAATTTTACCACAAAAAAAACCCTGACAATTTGGTATACCACCAGGAAAGGGTAGAGTGCCTTCTCCGGGTTGGGGAGGATGTCCTGCCCCAAGTGGAGGAGTTTAAGTATCTCGGGGTCTTGTTCATGAATGAGGGGAAGATGGAGCGGGAGATCGACAGGCGGATTGGTGCGGCGTCTGCTGTGAAGCGGGCGCTGTACCGATCTGTTGTGGTGAAGAGAGAGCTGAGCCAAAAGGCGAATCTCTTGATTTACCAGTCGATATACGTTCCGATCCTCATCTATGGTCATGAAATTTGGGTAGTGACCGAAAGAACGAGATTACGGATGTGGCCAAAATTATTTTTCTCCATGGGGTGTCTGGGCTCTCCCTTAGAGATAGGGGGAGAAGCTTGGTCATTTGGGAGGACTCAGAGTAGAGCCGCTGCTCCTCCACGTCGAGAGGAGCCAGTTGAGGTGGCTCGGGCATCTGGTCAGGATGCCTCCTGGACGCCTCCCTAGTGAGGTGTTCCGGGCACGTCCCACCGGGAGGAGGCCCAGGGGAAGACCCAGGACACGCTGGAGGGACTATGTCTCCCGGCTGGCCTGGGAACACCTTGGGATTCCCCCGGAGGAGCTGGACCAAGTGGCCGGGGAGAGGGACGTCTGGGCCTCCCTACTGAAGCTGCTACCCCCGTGACCCGACCCCGGATAAGTGGAATAAGATGGATGGATGGTGTACCACCTTGAATTTTTCAAGTAAACCTAGCGGCCTGCCTTAGTCAGATTAAAAGGCACCATTAATAGTTTTATGTGCTGTTTGACTTCAACTTTCCAAGGTTTGTTTTCCTCTACAGCTGATTAGATAGCTCCATTTACCCTTTATACAGCAGTAGTCACTGTCGGTGTGAGGTAGGAAGTCAGAATATGCAACAAGGTTATTGAGATGCAGGAGTATCAGTGTGGTGATGATGCAAACACATACTAGGCAGGCCCGCACACATACACTCTCATGCACACACTCAGACATCTGCAGGCAACTGGTGCCATGGCAGCTAGCAGCTAATTGGATCACTGTCTGTAAAGGAGGGAGGAGAAACGAGGGACGTGGAAGGAAAAAAGAGAGGAAAGCAGGCAGGAGGGAGAAAATTAGATTAATGAGACCAAAAGCTCTCAGAAGACTGCTGGACAAGGTGAAACTCTGCAGGGAGGAGAGCTGTAGATTCATCGGTATTCTAAAAGTCATGCAACATTGATTCATATATATTAAAACCATGAACAAAACTTGGTTCTGTGAGGAATTCAGAAAGCCGCTCAACACACTAAGTACTTTCAATGGCAGCAAATGATAAAAAAAGAACAATGCAGTTGACTGGCTGGGATATCTGAAAATATTTTTTCTCTGAAACCTGGCCTCATCAATCATCTTTAAATCCAATGAACATACTGTATAGTGTTGCAGTAATTATTTTATATGTTTTTTGGCCCCTGCATGAGTATCATTTTCATGTTACTTTACTCTGTTGTGTAATTTTATATCATAAAAGCCTAAAAGCTCTCTCAGAAATGTTGGAAATGTCTCTTACAGTGCCTTGCCAAAGTATACCCCTCAAGTTTACACATTTTGCCATTTTTGCAAGCACAAATTCTAATATATTTAATTTGGAAATACCAAGGTAACAATAGATGTTATTTTTTATACTTGAAAAGCTATATTAAATTTGAACAATGTTCCGTTCACGTGTGTTTTGTGCATATTTTCCTCTCACAGGTTTAGAAGTTATCTGCAAGTGAAAAAAAAAACAAAAAACAGAATGAAACATTTCTGTATTATTTCTTCTTCAGCAAAGATGTTCATTCCTGAAAGGAAGGAGAAACAAATTTAATCTAGTGAAGGAAAAGGTATTCAGAGTCTCCCAGGGCAGAACAATATTAAGGTTTTGGTTCAGGTATGAGAGAAACATATTTTTATTATCAGAAAGACTTAATGGAAAACCACATATGTCCAGATCACTGCAGAGTTAATTCAGCTACGATGTCACTACAAGCTGCACTGTCTTGCCGTCGTGGGCGGGGCTAAATTGAAAACTCCTTCATGGGCCTTCCTCATCATCTACCTGCTGTCACAGGTTTAGCTCCATGTTACTACAATCATTAGCTGTATAAGCTAATGAAGATTATATTAATGAAAATAATACCCTTTCTTGTGGTCGAGCAGCGGTACTTGACCGGAGCTTTTCCTACGTTCACGTAGGTAGATGATGCACATCCCAAAGATTCTCAATGGGTTTAAGGTCTGGACTCTGTGGTGGCCAATCCATGTGTGAAAATGATGTCTCATGCTCCCTGAACCACTCTTTCACAGTTCAAGCCCGATGACTCCAGGCGTTGTCATCTTGGAAAATGTCTGTGCCATCAGGGAAGAAAAAAACAAAACATTGATGGAATAACCTGGTCATTCAGCGTATTCAGGTAGTCAGCTGACCTCATCCTTTGAGCTCATAGTGTTGCTGATCATAGATCATAGCACGGCCCCCACAGGCTTGTACAGTAGGCACTAGGCATGATGGGTGCCTTAGTTTCAGACACATTTTTCCTCGAAGGCGATGAGTCCCCACTATACTTCCAGTTTTTAAATTTACGTTGGACAGTTCTTAACCCAATTTTGGTAGTTTCTGCAATCTCCTTAGATGTTTTCTCTGCTTGATGCATACCAATGATTTGACCCTTTTGAAACAGACTGACATCTTTTCAATGTCCACGGCATGATTCAATCCACATGCTTGTTTGAGAAATGAGAAGCAACTCATTGCACCAGTTGGGTTTAAATAACTTGTTGCCAGCTGAAACATAATTGCCCCTGCAGCAATTAGCCAATGGGAGACTCATACCAATTTGCTTATTTAAATCCAGGTGACAACTATTTTATTGGCCAGGCAGTGTATTTTGCTTACATTTAACTATTATGCCCTATTTTGTGTTGGTCTATTTCTAGAGTCCCTATACATTGTTTGCATTGTAATATAACAAAATGTGCAATATGAATTATTTTTGTTGCCGCAGAATTTCTGTTACTAAAACAATATCCATTCATTACAAACAGACTGATATATTTCTAGTTTTCTGTCTTTTAATTTTGATTATTATAATTTACATTTAATTTACAATAATGAAAACTAATGACAACTGGTCCCACACTCTAATCAGTTAATTAACTCAAAACGCCTCCAAAGGCCTTTTAATGGTCTCTTAGTCTAGTTCTGTAGGCGACACAATCGTGGGGAAGACTGCTGGCTGGCTGTTCACAGAGCTCTGTGTCCAAGCACATTAATAGAGAGGCGAAGGGAAGGAAAATATATGGTAGAAAAAAAGTGTACAAGCAACTGGGATGACTGCACCCTGGAGAGGATTGTGAAACAAAAACCATTCAGAAATGTGGGGGAGATTCACAAAGAGTGGACTGCAGCTGGAGTCAGAGCTTCAAGAACCACCAGACAGACGTCTGCAAGACATGGTTGCTGCTGTCGCATTCCTTGAGTCAGGCCATTGTTGAACGAAAGACAGCATCAGAATCATCTCACCTGGGTTAAAGACAAGAAGGACTGGACTGCTGTTGAGTGGTTTAAAGTTATCTGATGAAAATAAATGTTGCACTTTCTTTGGAAATCAAGGTCCCAGAGTCTAGAGGAAGAGAGGAGAGGCAGAATCAACGTTGCTTGAGATCCAGTGGAAAGTTTTCACAGTCAGTGATGGTTTGGGGTGCCATATAATCTACTAGTGTTGGTCCACTGTCATTTCTGATGTCCATGAAGTATAAGAACACTTTATGCTCCCTGCTGCTGATCAACTTTATGGAGATGCAGATTTCATTCAGATTTCTTGTCCCCTGCACACAGTACCAAAGCTACCAGTACCTGATTTAAAGGACCATGGTGCCCCTGTTCTTAATTAGCCAGCAAACTTACCTGACCTTAAACCTACAGAAAATCCATGGGGTATTGTAAAGAGAAAGATGTGATACACCAGATCTAAAAATGCAGAAGAGCTGAAGGCCACTATCAGAGCAACCTGGGCTCCCATAACACCTGAGCAGAGCCACAGGCTGTTCAACTCCATGCCACGCCCCATCACTGCAGTAATCCAGGGAAAAGGAGCCCCAACTAAGTATTGAGTGCTGCACATGCTGATACCTTTCATGTTCACACTTTTCTGTTGGTAATCATTTCTGGATTTTTTTGTTTTGTTTTGGTCTTAAGTAATATTCTAATTTAATGAGATGCTGGCTTTGGGGTTTTCATTAGTTATCAATTATAATCATCAAAATTAAAATAAACACTTATATCAGTTTGTGTGTAATGAATTAATATAATATACAAGTTTCCCTTTATGAATGGAATTACAGTAAAAAAATAAAATAAAAAAATCAACCTTTTCATGATATTCTAATTATATAACCAGCACCTGTACATTATCTAAATCAGACAGAAGGATCTCAACAGCAGCACCATTTTGCGGTGCTGAATGAAATTTGTGATACACATTAATTTATTAATCTTTTTCTGCAGTTGTCACGCACGGCTGACTTGATCTGGGCTGCCTCCCAGCTTTATCTTCAGGGTATTCAGGAGCTGACCAATCAGGCTCTGCCAGCATAACTTAATCAGAAATGGTATTATGTACTGATGTGAGAAAGGAGAAAGCAAAATGTGAGAAAATGGGCTCTGGCCAACCGAACAGCAAATTAAGTAAATTCTTGCTCTAAATATAAAAAAAGGTCACAGCAGAATGATTTAAAGGTCATGGCAAAAAACATTTTTTTTCTTGCAAAAACACTACTGTCAATTGGTTAGAGAGGTATTTTTTGGAAATGCAGTAATTTACAAAATGTTCAGTTTTTTTTATATATAAACTCCTGAACGAGTCATCAAAGAGCAAGGAACAATGGCTGCCACCCACCATTATGGTAATTTGTTACAAAAGGACTTAAGCCCAGATGTAAAATGGGAACAGAACGCTTTTAACAAAGTAAAGTAACAAACTACAACTGGTGTGACATAAGGAAAACGGGACGTTGAGGCAGGGAGACGGCGAGCATTGAAACTGGCAGGGAACAATGAAAAGTAAGAAGCTTAAACACTGAGGCAGGGAAGGAGAAATGGCAAGCAAACCACTAGAGTAAATCAGATGCAATGAGGAGCAGCTGTGGCAGAGGGAAGGTGGAGCAGCTGAAGGAGGGGGACTAATTAACTAAATGAGAGCAGAAACACAGATACAAGAAACAGGGGAAATATCTAAGAGATCTAATACAAATTAGCCAAAAGAACACAAGAATAAACTAAATAAACTAGATATAAGGGAATTGTTTCAGAGGTCATCTGGGGATGTAGTTTTTGGGAGTATTTTTAGTTTTCTAAAAAGAACGGGTGTTTTAGGGCGAATATAATAGATTGTCCATACTCCATTCTGGAAGGTGGCGGCAATGCACCTATAAGTTGTTTGCCAACCAACCGCCATTAAAAAGAAGAGAAGAAGAAGAAGAAGAATAAACTAAAAAGCTAATTGCAAAGAAAAAAACTACAATGGAGACACCCATGAACAATAATGAACACATAGAACTGAATAAGAACGAGGAAATGATCAGAATATGGTACGAAAGAAAACCAAAACCGTCTGGATCGAGACACCCACTGTGGTTTGCTGGAGTCCCAAAGCTTTAGAAATTGATTTGTAGCCCTTCCCAGACGGATCAATGTCAGTATCTTTGTTAGAACCGGGCAAGATTTGTTGCTTTCTGACATCTTTTAGTTGTAAGGCCCCGTTTAGGCGGTTTCTGGATTGAACAGGTTGGACAGTTTTAAGGCCTGGTTCAAGCTCAAATGAAACTACAAAATGCTGTTTAATCACAGTTAAGCTACAATTGTGGCTTAACTGTGGCTTAAGGGGGGAAATTCTATTTTCTCATAGTGCCATGCTGGTTTTGACAGCTTTTACTCTTCATCTATTTAAAAAAAATCTTTGTGTGAAGCTGGGAGATCCATTCCAGCAGACAGGCTCGAAAAGTTTAAATTCTGCGTGTCCTGCAACAAATGAGGCGTAACCTTTGAGATCCGATTTAAGAAATTCAATTAAACCAGAGTATAGAAAGGATTCTTTTGGAACTGTTCAATGCAACGAAACTATCATTGAGTATAAAGTGAATGAAGGAAGAGAAAAAAAAATATTTCTTTGACCCATAGCTGGAAAGAAAAAGGCCACATTAGGTTGTCTGTGTTTGTTTTACTGTAGGGAAGGAACGACTCATATGGATAGTCTAGTGAGACAATGAGGGCCGCTGGAGGATATTGCTCTGTGTGTGTGTGGAGCATGTGTGTGTTACTGACTGCTGACTGAGGGAATGTAACAGAGCAGAGCGGAGGAACCAGGCCAACTGCCACCAGAGTGCTGGCGGTAAATTTGGACGGACTGTCACAGCAGCTAGACTCATGTCCACGTCGCCTCCTTCCCCCTGTTGCTCCCCGAGCACAAACAGTCTGGGGGATCAGTGTGTAAGCGTCTGTATGTGCGTGTGTGCGCGTTTGTGTGTGTTCAGTGGCCTGTCTGTGACATCAGTATAGCCTTATAGCCAGATGGTAATGATGCCCCGATGCCCTCCATGTGGAACAGAAACACTGACATGTTGTGAGCGCGGCGCAATGCGAAGCAACGATGAGCAGTGACAGGACCAAAGCTTCCGCTGTCACAGCTGGACACGGCGCGGTCGGGCTGACACCCTCAACCTCAGACCTTTTCAACACTTATCTCAGACTTTAGTCTGATTACCGATGTTTCGAGACAATCGATAAATTAACTCCCTGGCTTGCAGTATAGCTGCCGCCAAGCCTTTTCCATTCCGCTCACGTCACATCTCAAATGTTCGTGAGTCAGTCTTGAGTCTTTCAAGTTGCTGAATCCTGACCTTTAAGTTGAAATGGTATTCAACCGTTTTCCCTTTATAAAGCTTAGCCACTGGCATTTCGTCTTCTGAGGTTTTGCCAGGTCAAAAGCATAAATATTTCTTCTTTCAAGTCATATTTCTGGTGCTAACTTGATGTGTTCTTGTTAAAAGCGTGCCTCTACCCAGACGAGGATAAATGAAAGTCGTCACTTTAGTACAGCCTACGGATTAAATGTTCCACATCTGTCCATCCAACATAGTAACATAACTCTGTGACTTATGACAAATAACACTAAATATGATCACATACAACTCTGTGAAAAGTATTTGTCATTCAAACCGTTTAGACAATGAGACACATTTTAAGAAGAAGAAAACATGGATCAATACACAAAAACAGTTTTCAAAAGATGACTTAAATTATTAAAGGAAAAAAGTCATCCAAACCAGTCTGCCCTTATGTGAAAATATAAATGCCTCCTAAATCCATGAACTTGTGCCACTCGTGGTGGAAACAGCTGCTATCAGCCACTGGTGAGTTTGGCCTGTTCTTCTTTGTAGAGTTTTCCACACACACACACATATATATATATATATATATATATGAATAATGTCTGCAAGCTGAATTACATCACACACCTATTTATGCAAAAACACCTTGTGTACACTGGAAGGGGTGCTTGTCATTTTCCCATCTTTGCCATTTTCTAATTTGCAGTTTTTGTCACTCTGAACCAAACTTTTTCCAAGTATGAAAATTAACCATCTGCCACAGTATACGTTTGTGCTTATCGTGCCTCATTGGGGATATTTTAATTTTAATTTTGTGAATCGTTGAGTTTAGTGAATTTTCTACTGTCTATTTGAAGTCTACTGTGAGGAAACATGCTAAAATGTGCCATAAATAATACACTGAGAGTTGTTTTGTAATCATGGCATAGAAACTCCCTTAAAATAATAAGAGACAAGAGTAAAATGGCCTACATAGGATCAGAATCCCTCTAAATAAAATATTAATAAAATGTATTATCCCTCAGAGGGGAAATTCATATTCAAAGTGAAATGCAAATAGAAATAGAGAGATAAATGTTTTCTCATACAAAAAATAAAATAAAAATTCTAATAAAAATAAAATGACTTGCAGAAGTTGAGCTAGATGGGTATGTCATGTTTTTAGGTGTTTGGTTATGGTTTTCATTTCAATTCATACTTTATCATGTTCTACAGGTCTTGCCGTATCAGCTTTCTTATCCATGCTCACATTTCTTATATGTTTTCCATGTTTATGAATTCCTTCCCTTTTACCCTTCTAGTTTATTCTTGTGTTCGTTTTTTACTTGGTGTTTTGTGCTTCTGTCCTCACACGATCTCCTTTTGTCTGTATTCCGCTCCATTCATGTTTCTTTCAGTCTTTCACCCTCAACCACAGCCAGCATCCAGTCAGCTTGTTGAATCCACCTGTTCTGTTCATCTAATTCATGTTCTCTCTGCTTTATATACTGGTGCGTTACATTCAGTCCTCTCGAGTTTATACTGTCGCCATGCCAAGCCAGTCTGCTCTACGGTTGCCACGCCTTTTTCTGAAGCCCATTTCTGGGTGTAAGTTTTTATTTTCATTTATTTAAACTTCTCAACTCATCTTCATGCCTCTGCCTGTCTGTCTGGCAATTGGGTCCACTACAAGAACCACCTCATCTGACAGGGAATCAAATGGCTGGGTAAGAAATAGGGGGAAGAAACTGGTCAAGGGTGAAATGACCAGGAACCCCAACAAGAAAGATTCTACTAAAGTTCCTGATTGGCCTCTGACGAATTGATGGTTTAAATTTGTATTCTAATAGGTCTGCTCTGAAACATCTCTTTCTCAAGGTTGAGGCCTTGTCCACATTGAAGACGAACACTGTAAATTTTCATGAACGATGAAGAAAACATGCGTCCACACGAGAGGCTGCAGCACCACTGAAAAGGCTTGTAGCAAGTTGTGACGTGTCACAGAAACATGCAAAAACATCGGGCATGTACAAAAAACTCACTGGAAGTAAACACAACAACATGGCTGGGGATCAGACAAATATTTACATGTTCAATGCAATCTTCATGTTGGTTGGGGACACGCTGTCTAGAGCTGGCTCGTTAGAAAGGAAGAGTCAGAGGACGCCTTTAACAGCCACAACAAAGCCAATATTTGCCTAAGTATGAAAGCAAAACGGGATGGCCCCATCTTTATCTGTAGTGCTGCGGGTGAGGCGCTTGCAGGTTCATTTCAAAACAGATGCAGCGTTTTGAAATGTATCAACTCTGAGATCCGCTTTCAAAAATGGTCGTTTGCGGTCTCCCAAATGCCGGACCGGTGTGGGCGCACAGCCTAAACGACAAAATACATCTGCTGATACACCTAAACCTATTTCTGTGTAGATGGGGCCTTACTCCAGATGTGTTACTCTGGCCTTTAGAATGTGAGACACAAACATGGTAAACATACTCTGAACACTCGCTGCTTGTTTGAGATTTTACTTGCACATTTTGTGGCTTTATGGACATTAACTTCCCCTTTTATTGAAAATAATCATGTCTGGCTGTGCAAGGTTTCTTTATACCGTTTCATGATTAAAAATGCAGTCACTGCAAAAATGGATGGCTGTATTTCTGTATTTGGTTGAGTCTTGTTTTTTTTTTTTTTCTATTTCAGGTCTATCAGAGCAAATACTCTAGAAACATGAGACCTTGACTCAAAGGAAAATGACTGAGTCGGTGTGGTAACTGAAACAAGTATGAATGTGTGTTGTGTTCGTGTGAGTAAATCCTTCCTCTAAGTTTCCCTTCTCAAAAATGGGCTCCTGCACGATGCACCAAGTGCAGAAAATACATATGTACAATGTGCTAAGGAAAATTAAAATCACTCATTGTTTCCATTGTTCGTTTCATCTTTATTATTTAATATTTTTTGTAAAACTATATGCTAGATTGATCAGCTTTTTATGTGCATCTCTTTTAGGAGTACATGGATCATGTGATGATGAGTTAAATGTGGTTCTGCTGAATAAAGCTGAAGCCGCCCTGCACCAGTTTGTATGTTTGCTGGCCCCAAAGCCTTTACAAGGATGCAGAGAGAAGGAAGGAGGGCCGTCTTTATTCTGGTTCACGCTGAACTGATGTGCACTGAGACAGAAGTAGAGAAAATAGAAGTTGCTGTCTAAGACAATACCTCTTGCCTCCCTTGGTTCTGTTTTTCTCTCAATCTGAGCAGGCTCTAAATAATTTAAGGCTGTACAGTGCAGCTGGTGATAAAGTTAACCAAACAGCAGAAGCTCTGACAGAGACAGGAGGAGGAGAGGGTAGAAACACCCTCATTCAATATTTGACTCTCCGTGATAAGAAGGGCACACCGTGCTCATATTCTGCAAAAAGACAAACCTTTTACCAGATATGTGTGCCAGAAAATGTGATGTTACTGTAAAACATCTATCACTTCACGTAAATGTCTCCCGGTATCTTATGGAAAATCTTGCGATAAATACTTATTAAACAATCCTAAATATCATTTGCATTTTTATGTAAATGAGGTTGAATAGATGTTGTCGCAATTCCTGGTCAACTGTTTTTTGAGGTTTGTACAGGATCATCTTTACATTAATTAATTAATTAATTACTCCTAACTCGAGAAGATGAGGGATGCACATATTTTGTTAAAAATTGTGTTTGTACGCACAACAACAAAGCCTGATAATGTTTGCGAAGCAGAGAACCTGACAGTATGGCTTGGATTGTTACTTTCACTGTTGGACATATTTTTCCTCACTGCTGGTTCCATCACACCATCAATACACATCAATGCACAGTGGAAGAAAGAAGACGAAAACATTTGTAAAAAAAAAAAAAAAAAAAAATCAGGCATTGCAATAAACTGGAGCAAAATGTATACACCCTTGGCATAATACTTTGGTTAAGCACCATTTGATTCCATTTTAGTTTTAAAGTATTACAGTTGGTGTGCCATACACACGTTTTAAATTATTTAATGTTTCATAAATAAGTCTCGATCTGTTAGGAATTGTCCGGTGAATATCAGCCCGAAATCAGGACAATATTTAACAGCAAACTCTGCACACACATATAATAAGAGTGACGACTTCCCTTCAAGTTCAAGAATTTATTAACAGATATAAAATGAACATCCAGAGAACATCACTATAAAATGCTGTTTATCTGAATTAACACTATATTTCAGGCTACTGAAACTTAACTAAAACTACTAAGCAAAATCAAGATAAAAAAGAAGCTAAGGAACTATTTACACACAAAAATAAACAAAAGACAAAACAAAGTGGTTGATCATCAGCATCATCAGAATAATTTAGTGAATCCTGGTTCACTGCAGATCTGAGTTAAAAAAACAAAGTTCAACTTAAAGAACATGGAATGAGGTTAGATTAGCTTAACTAATTCAGTGTTTCAACCCATTCACAATGCAAATCCTGAGTTAAACAAAACATTATTTGAGAAAAAAATTTAAAGAATGATTTGTTTAGTACAAATCATTAAACTTTAGGACACTTGATTTTATCAAGTGCAACTGGGGGTGGTGGCCTAGTGGTTACTGTTGTTGCTGCAATTCTGGACTGCAGCCATGTTTGCCAGTCACTCCAATGTTCTTTCACAGTCTACGGAAAAGAGAGAGATAAATCCCAGGAATGTAGATGGTGATAAGAAAGAACCAGGGGTTAAGATAGTGATGATGTAAATGGGGAAAGGCTGCGCAACAGCAGACTCTGATGCAAGTACAGATATGTGTATGCGGACTGGTTGTGTAAAAATGGATCAAAAAGTGCTTGCCACTGCTACAGTTAAGGATGTGATAACCACTGGTTTTGCAAACAATGGAGCTACTGCTGCTGCTTTTGCACTTAAGAAACCAGATGTGGGCTAAGCTACAGTACGCTTCACACAAGGGCCTCCGGGAACCGCTGTGTGCTGCAGACCACAGGGGGATGGTGAAGGAGTAGAAAAAGTTTCACTGGCTCGTATTGGCCACGCACTGCACCGCTCCGCACCTCTCAATTTCAAGCGTTTCAGGAGCATTTCTTTTCCTGAGCCGGCCGGGGGTCTTGCGGCTCTGTTGAGGAGCAAGGCCAAACAGCGCTGACTCGAAAGTAGTTTTGAGTGAACACACCTCTTTTCAGTGATTGGCCATGGGGAAAAGAGAAATTAGAAGGTTTCTCCTAGGAAGTGTAGAAAAACTGTGACGACATTAATAAGCACCACTATGAACAAATAAGTGAAACCAAAATGTAATTTTATCATTTTCAAACCATGATCCACACCTGAAGGGGGAAAAAAAGAAAAAAGGACACTTTAGCTTTCTATACCCAGATGAGCTGTATCAGATCCAGGGATTTATTGAGGCTTTCTCTCATTTCACACTGAAAGCTGCTAAGTTTTTGTTTCTGAAGCATCCATCCATCCATCCATGTGGTACAAGGCAGCGTCTGTCTGCCCTTCCCTGCTTCTGGCCCGTCTTTCTGCATGAAGCACCCAGGGGGAGCAGCAGAATACTTTTGCAGAGGTGGCCGCTGAAAAAAAGCACAAACACGGTCAAGCCTCCCCCTCCCTTCCGCTGAAAGAGCAGGATCCAATCAAAGCCGTAAAAATGAAATGACTGCAGTTTGCTCCCACCTTGGCTTTGGAAAGAGATCTAATATAAAGCCTTAAATATTAGATGTGTCTAAAATCCCCCGAGCAAAGCAGCGGTTTGCTTTGGCAGCTCTGGCTCCTCTACAGAAGCTTGATCTCGGTCATTGCTCTCATGCTCACCTCTGGCCACAGTGATGATGACCCCGCCTAATCAAGCCGATAAAATAATTTTACTGTGATTAAAATCTTTTTTGCTAACCTGTTCTCCTCGCTCCCATCATGGCTGAGGTAGAAGGTCTTATATAAAGCTTTAGTTACAACTAGATGTGTCTGAAATCCCCCGAGCAAGGCAGCGGTTTGCTTCGTGAGTGTTGCCCACTCCAGGCAAGCTCGAGCTCAGCAAGGTCTGACAGTTCGCACCGTTGATGTAGCCGGAGGAGCAAGCCTGAGAATAAAGGTTAAAATCATTATTATTAATGTGTCCTCACCCCGCAATAGCTGAGACAAATGATGTCATATAAAGGTGTGAATATTAACATTTAATCACAGAGTTAATTAACAGCCGGTCTGTCCCGGATACCTACAGCCGCTCCAGAGACCTCAAGCTCGGTCAATGCTCGCCGCTCTCATCGGTGCCCGCAGTCTGTGAGTCTCGCAAAATCAAGCAGACAAAATTTGTTTCACTGCGGTTAAAACTTTGTGTAAAAAATAGATGTGTACACACGGCAAGAAAAAATAAAATGATGTATACCAAAAGAAATTCTGATTTATAAAACCATGTGCACACACCAGCAAGCAATTTTCCTTTATAAGTCACAGCTGTACCTCAACGTCTGCGTACCAGGTCCGGCGTCTCGTTCTGCCCTCTACACGCCCACATTCAACCATAAATAATCAATGCAAAACACCTCATGGATGCTAATGTGTATTCAAATGAGTCAGCTGATCAATGTTATTCCAGGGGTTGCAATGGCATGGAGAAGAAAGCGAAACAATGCAATCGTTGCATGACATAATCATGATGCTGAGCTCCGTATTGAAATTGCTCCTGTCTTGGAGGGGGTTGTGGGTCATGGGCCTCATTCTGAGGTGGAAGTAGGAGAGATGGGTACCATGCCTAAGTGCCTGGCTGTGCAGCATGCCCCCCCCCCCCCCAGCTCCACTTGTTCCACAGAGGAGCGGGCAAGGTTGTTAGCGCAATTTAAGTGCACCTCCTCTGTACTCTGGGGGTTAGGAGCAAACGCCTAAGGGGGTAGCTACTGTCTCCTGTAGGTTATAGTGGGAGAGTGCATCAGTACATCAGACCGAATAGGCAGAGTTTTAAAAATTTGTTTCCATGGACTTACGAAGAAGCCCGATATCGTGTATAATGCCTGCCTGCAGTCTATTCCCTACACTGCCCTGCACCAGGATGAAGGAGTCATGTGTGCAGCCAGGCCTTCATGCTACTAAATTTGTTATGTTGGAGTCGCACCTCTTGCATATTGATAGTATGCACGTGCAAGCATATATTACATTGCGGTTTAGAATGCTTATGATAAGGTCGGTGGAGTGAAGTTGAACGTCTGAAAGGAATCATCATGCAGTTTGGCAGCAATTCCCTGACTTCTGTTACGAACGTGAATCAGGCAGACCCAGTATTCGAACCAAAACAAGCGTAATAGGGGAAAAAAAAATATAGGATTTAATAAACAGATAGTGATGATACAGGGGCAAGCAGGCTCAATGGTCAGAATAACAGTCCAAAATCCGGTACACGAGAAGCAATCCAAAAACAGGCAGAAGTACAGATCGGGGGTAAGGAAAGCTCAGAATATCACAAGGCAGGTCCAGGTTGGAAAAACGGGTAGGCATTCAGACAGGGCAGGAAAATCAAAATAAGGAATCAGGCTGGCTCAGAAGTCAAAAGGTTACAGTTGGGTTATCGTCAACAGGATCAATCCAATCCAAAATAGAATGCTGTACAGAAACTCACCAAGAGGCTCATTAATGATCTGGCGGAGTACTGAAAGCTGAGGCAGGACTATATAGTAGAGTGACCAGGTGAATCCGAGTGAAACTAATTTCAAGAAGGCAGGTGGAACTAATCAGGGCAAGGAAGCTGACAGATTGCTGAGGGGAGACCAACCAGAACTGATAAAGTGACAAGTGGAAAACAGGTAATCTAAACAGAACAAGACGTCTAAATCAAAGCCAAACAAGAAAGAACCCAAAAGCAGAAACTTAACTAATAAATCAGATAACAAGAACCAAGTAAAAACCCAAATCATGACAACTTCACCATCTGTGTCGCTAATTTCCCCTGTCTCCAAAATCAGCATACGCATGGGTCAGAGTTGCCGCTTATTTTCCAGTCAAGTTTTTTCCTTTTTTTTTTTTTTTTTTATAAATCACAACTTTTATGTGGAAGGTGATGTACATGTACACAAGTTTCAGGCCCCATGTTGTGCGTACACAAGCTTTATAAACGAGACCCCTTGTTTTGGGCCCATGCATGTACAGGGAAAACATGCAAACTCCATGGAGGAGCCCAGGCCACCATTCGATTCCAGTACCTTAACTTCAAGGTGACTATCTAAATGAATTTTATCTCCCTGCTAAGCTTATCAGTGCGTTGGTGGCTAACCGGAAGATTATTTTTCTAAATAACACCTATATGTTCTCTGCTCACGTAAGTATGAGCACAAGCTAGAGCTGCTAAAGTGAGGTGTGAGGCAAGAGAGACTGACAGGGAGACTGAGATTAACTCTGATAGCAGGCTAACATGTGTTTGACCTCTTCAGTGGCTGTAAGCAGCAGATAAGCTAAAGACTTGATTGTCTGTTGGCCTCTGCAGACTCTCGCTGTAATTAGTTCATTTAGAAGAACATGTAAAGATAGACTTTACACAAACCCCCTCTCTTCGCTCCAGTGACTCCACAAGAGGCCGGACTCTTGACCACTAATCTTATCTGGAGCCGGCTGTCAAATTTCTCTCAGTTATACTGAACACATAAGCTGTCGTACATAGTAACAACTGCTTAGTTGTTAAGAGGAGTTCTCAATGAATAGAGTCTGGAGCAGAAGACAAGCAGCTAAACGCCAATGTTAAGCGTCGATACTGACATTTTGGTGAAGCTCCGGTTTGAAATTCAGGAAGACAGAGTCACAGCTAATCAGGGTTTCCACCTTCAGCAGCTGGCAGGAGCTGTATTGAGTTTGGCAGCCTGAAACGAAGCAGAGCACCAGGAAGCTTGGGTAGAGAAACACAGCTGCCCAAGAGCAACTCAGTGGGAGCTCCTGCTTCATTTATATCCTGCAAACACATCAAAAAAAGGCCCCACATCCCTCTGTGGCTTCACAGTGGCGCTGATTTTTCACTGCATTAATAAGAATAAAAAAATAACAAAACTAGTCTTTTTTTTCCACAGCATAAAATGACACATTCAAATGTAGCTAATTTATCTCTGGGTTGTCTATTCTCTCAGAGCTTTATGAGGGTAGTCTGATTGTCGTTGCTCCTATTGACAGGGTGTCTTGTGTGATTTATTTATTGCATTCTCTCTTAGGGTGTTAGCAGAAGAGTATGCATGAGGTATGCCACAGCAACTTTCAACCTCAACATGCTGCTATTTTCTCCTCAAAGTGAAGTTTCAAGAGGGGGATACTAGTTGCTGTCTTAGAAGACATCCAAAGCTCTTGTCCCTAGATTCTGTTCCTTTACCTTTCATGAGCTCAATAGTAAGAAGACTGTAGTGGGAAGGAAAGGAGCTTCGGACTAATGTGCCGGTTTCGGACAGCCTTAACGCAGAAGTCATAAGGCGACTGAAAAGCACACGGATGATTCTAATCAAATCCGAGCTTACAGCCTTCCGAAAATGAACTGCGAAGTGCGTGCTCTCGTCTCTCTAGACATTTTAGTTCATTTCCATGATGTGGGCTGTGCTTATATGCCATGTCACGCAAAGGATTGTGGGATTCCTCACTGGCCTCTTAGCACCAGTGCGGGACATTACAAGCTCCCTATGCTAAAGTAGCTATGATAGGAAGCATACAGGCTCTTTTTCCTACCTCCTTCCTTAATGACTGCACTTTTAAGGAAAAGACTTCCACTTTGGTTGAAGAGTCTTTACCAATTAGACCCTTTCGAATGGAGCCAGTGTCAGCCCCGCATATGAATTTAAGTGCTTTAGACTTTACATTTCTTGAAGTAAGAGAGAAAGTAACTCTTGTGTTGGTGTTAGATTACCCTCTGACTCTGTGATTTACACATCCTTTTTGCAATAAATCGAGATGAAGAATGGAAGGTTGAAGTCAGTCACCGACATCACTCAGTGAGAAAAGAATGACTTATTTCATTAATGCTTTGGCTTGAAAGTTGTAGCTTGTTTCAGATGCATATGCTGGGAAAAACTTTTATGTGTCTGACAACTATTGTGTGATTGGTGAGAAATTTGAACAGCACTAATGAGAGGGAAATGTGTAACATATTCTGCTGTGAAGTATGAGATGAACTGAATGATCTTTGTTCTTGCTGCCTTGGGTTACAAAGTTCCTATATCAACAGTCTTTAAAGGTGAACTGAAATCAAATCTGCAAATGCTGACATAGCTGGAATATCATTTATTGAAGCACTTCCACAAAACATTCAAGGGACCGATCTCTCTAGCCTCAAACTTGAATAACTTGTTTTGTGCATTTTTGTCTTTTACTGGCAAAGTGAGCTTATTCTGGAGATCCCTATAGTGAGCCTCGGCCAGCCACAACAGAATGCTGGAGAACCAAGAACGTCGGTACCAGTTTTACACTTGCAGCAATGGTTGAAGAAGCTTTCTCTGAACACAAAAAATGCCAGAAGATTTCAATGGAGTAGTGGGTATATTCAGCTACACAGTATGAACCTGAACCAGCTGGATCTCTGGAATGAAGTGAAGTCTTCACTCTTCAGTCTTCATTTAAGTTATCACTTCAAAATATACTGTATCTCCTCTGTCTCCAAACTTGCTTTGTGCAAATATTTTAAGGTTTGTCTCCAAACGGCCATATCTGCACTCCTGCACCTTGTTACTCTGCAATACATGTTAACTTATATTTATACCTGTATGAATACAAGTTAACGTGGCCTTCTTTTTGCTTGATGTATGCTCCTCCCCATCTGATTATCTGTGTGGCAGCATCCTCTCCTCCATCTGCCTGTTCTTTTATAAGTAGTCCAGGCAGCTGCTGCTAGCAACTTGCCATACTGGATGATAAATAGGATCAGGTTTACAAATGAACAAATGTAGGGTAAAATATTGGTATGCTCATTTTCTCATCTCTGTATTGTCTTTCTGGAACTTAAAATTACACTCCTACGGTTTTTCCGAACTGTGTGTCAAGGTGTTCCTCTCCATCTGGGTTTCTTTTAAAACAAAAACAGAGTGGGGACAGCTCTGGGCAAAAGGACCTGCTGTTTCAGCTGGTTGCCAATCGACGGCTTGTATTAGAAGGCCTCTTCTTCAAAAGTAGCCGCTGCACAGGTGGTCACTCGAGCTTGGATTGTAATTCTCACGTCAGAGAATACATATCCTTGTTCTTTGGAAGCCAGTTGTCTTTGTGGAAAGTAAAATAAATAAATTTAAAATTAAACTCCAGTTGTTTTTCTGGCCCAGTTCGAACAGTTAATAGCAACATTCTGAACCATGAAGAACTTGTACTCTACCACTTGCTGCTATTAAAACAACTCTATGCTAATGGCATGCTTTGAGATAATTTCCTGACCCACATGCAGAATCACTCAGGAGACCAGTCAAAGGGAGGAAGGTTTATTTACAATATGTAAAAAGATTCAACAAAAGGCATTGAATCCACCGAGGTCAGTTCGATCTTTATGGAATCTGCTTTCAGGTTCGTCTATGGAGGAGAGAAACAAGTTAAAAGGTTCGTATGGGACCAGGTGTGGAAAATGATGGGAGGAGAGAATTTACTTGGGCATGGTTGGTAAGAGCAGGGGAAGGACTTAGGATTCAGTGCGGGTGGAAAGGTAAATGATCCAGGGTCCAAGAGAACAAGGATGAGATCCGGTAAGTTTGTTTTTAGTCAGCAACACGCTGGAGAGCAGGCAAGCAGGTGAAGGAGACTGAGGACGGCAAAAACGACAGCACGCAAATCTTCCTTTGAGATCAATCTGAGGGAAACTTGAGATGATCAAAAAGCCTGAAAATAATCCTGAGACCAAGATCATGAAGTCAAAGATCACACAAAACCCCTCTAACGCTCGAGAACTGGCTGGGAATACCATCATAGATGATGGTGAAGAGTGATGATCCTGCAGCTGCTTTTAAGCACCAGTCAGCCTGATCAGAAGATTTGCTCCAGGTGTACAGCAACCAGAGCTGACAGGACTCTCCAGCAGAGATCTTCTCTGAAACAGAAACTCACTCACACAAGGAACAAAACACACCACAATCCTACCAGCTAGTTTTCTTCCGTGGCTCAGATAACGTCACACAGCTGAATGGTCCCAGAATATGCTGAACGCGCTGTAAGTATTTTTTAATAAATCAAATTTATGGGAGTAAATAAATCAAAATTAGTATGGTTGTTATTTAATTTACATTTTTTTGTAACAAGTATGTTTAGTGCTTCTCGTTTTATGCGACGTTAGCTTCAAAACACTTTTCATTTCTGCTATCTAGTGTGATCTAGTGATATGATGCAAAGCAAAGAAAAATAAGAAGAGCCTGATGCAGGTAATACCTACTTGAAGATGACATAAAGGAAATTGCATTTAAAGCACCAAATGCATTCGTACAGCCTGGATGAGGACCGCAACACAGAGCGGAACAAGAAACTGCCAAAGGAGTCTCTTCAGGTGAAACGAGTTTGCTTCTCAAAAGTTGTTAAGATCGAGGCATCATGTGTTGCTTTCTGTAATCTTTTAGCCTGCTTCCTTTTGTGAGATATTTTCTATTTTTGGTTCAATGTGTGGTAAAATTGAAGAAAACAATGTGGTTAATCACAATTATTTGATCAGTTAACAAAGCGGAAAATTAATATTTTCACATAAAGGAAGGCTGATTATTATTACTCAAGTTATCTTTGATTATCCTTAACGATTAAGAAATCTTTGAGTAAGCAAATATTTTTTTCATGGTTTTTCAAGTGTCTTCAGTTAAAGTCGGACCTTTATTTCAAACCGAATAGCTTGAAAAGTAAAAGGTAATCAGCACTGTCGACATATATGAAATGAAATGCATTGGGTTTATTCCTTTTCCAAAGCAGCTCTGTCTGGTGTAATTTTGATGTTTTTATTTGATCCAGATCACTGCTGACACCAAACTGCTCCAGCAGTTTTAAAACTGGGGGAGAAAAAAATCATGTTTTCCTTATTTTATACCAGTCTTGATTTTACAACATAATCAGGCGCCAGGATTATGATTTTAGTTTTAGGCTAAACACATCTTCAGAGCCAAGGCAACTGGAAGAGGTTAGACTTCATATCCCATTATCAGCAGACATTTACCACAATTATAGCTGCTTTTCTTTTATAACAAATGCATGAACAGTCCATCAGTTTCCAGGGAGAGAAAAATGGGTTCCTGGATAGACAAATTAAAGACGATAAGATGCATTTTACCTCCAACAATGCCCACCTACACAAGTGGGTATTGTTAAATTTCACCCAACGGATTGTTGTTGTGTTCGGATATTTAAGACAAAGAAGATATGAAGGGTGGCAGCTAAAATGATATTTAGGAAGATAGGCAAGTAATGCGGTATAGAAAGATGACCACACTCTCCTGGGACATGCTTGCTGATAGTACAATGGAGTAGAAGAAAGAAAGAGAAAGACAGTCGTGTTTTTTCATACTTTTAGATTGGTAAAAGTCCCAGAGGATGGCTCAGCGTAGTTACAGAACTCAAACCCATGGAAAACTTTGCACACGTCCTACAGCTGACATTAAGAACGGACTAAATGTCTTTCCTCGAGCATAACAACTCCATTAGGTAGCAACAAAATCAAACAATGGGTAACCAGTTTAATCCTTAAGACATTGTCCTTTATTAGCAAAGAAAGAAGCAGACAGAAGCCATTTTGGAAATGGTTTTAAAAGGCGTTTATTTTCAAGACCGTCCCAACATAAACAGTTATGTCATTATGTTAAAATTACACCTTTCTTTATTTGCTTAATTTCAATTGATTAGAAAAGCTTGCATTCTCGTGATAATTATGAAATATTTTGAATTCACAATAGCACAGAAATAGTTCAGAGATCAGAGCATTCATGCAAATAACTGATTAACTGATTGAATATCCAATCAAATTGGCAAGAAAACACAGTTTACCCATGAAAATGTATTGGTCACTGTTAAACTTTTCACATTTTGTCATGTTACAACCCCAAATTACATTTTATGTGAATGTATGTGATGTGAAGTTTTACTCCTCCATGTCGAAAGGAGCCAGTTGAGGTGGCTCGGACATCTGGTTAGGATGCCTCCTGGACGCCTCCCTGGTGAGTTGGTCTGGGCCCGTCCCACCGGGAGGAGACCGACCCAGGACATGCTGGCCTGGGAACGCTTTGGGATTCCCCCGGAAGAGCTGACCCAAGTGGCCGGAGAGAAAGACATCTGGGCCTCCCTACTGAAGCTGCTACCCCCGCGACCCAACCTCGGATAAGCGGAAGAAGAAGGATGGATAAATGGATGGAAAATGTTTTACTAATAAGAATCTGAAAGGTGTGTTGTGCATTTCTATTCAACTGCTCTAAGTCAACAGTTTGCAAAATCACCGTTTGCTGAACTTGCAGGAGCATTTTCTTTGGACGCTGTCTCTACCAGTGGTGCACATGTAGAACATCAAGTTACATTTGTCTTCTGTGTCTGCTGCATGGCTTCTTACAACAGCAAGCGAGACTTCTAGTGTTTCTATCTTTCACCAACAGCTTTCCTATTGCCAGTCTTCCATAAAAAAAAACAGCTCTAGGGAATGTATGACTGATAGTTGTCCTGCCACCAAATTCTCCCATCAGGGCTGTGGATCGCTGCAGCTCTTCCAGAGTTACCACATGTCTCTGGGCTGCGTCTCTAAAGAATGTCTGGCTCTCTCGCGATGTCAGTTCTGGTGAATGGCCATGTCTCAAATAGGTCTGGAGTTACTTTATTCTTCATTGACATGAACTGTGAGATGTTCAACTTGACATTTTGTTTTTTAACCTAACCCTGTTCATCTTCTCCACAGCATTATCCCTCAGTCTTCGTAATACTGTTTTTTTTTCCCCCACTAAAGTTCTCTAAGGGACCTTATGAGGCCTTAACAGGTGTTATACTGAGATTCAATTACAGTGGATTTTATTTAGGGGTCTCTTTATGTTTTGTTTCCTCTTCTTAGTGATGCACTACTCTTATTTACAGGGCGGCGAATACAAGGCAAGGCATTGTATTTGCTGATGTATCATGGAAGCAACTCTAAACAGTCAAATCATTTTCACTTTGCAGTCATCTAGGATTATGGAAAACTGTGTAGTTTTGTTAACATTTCCAAATGCTATCTTAACTAGAAAAGATTTCCCCAGAGAATGACATTAAAACCAGCCTGACTACATTGAGCTGACAGGACATCCAAAATTTTGGGAGACCACTTGAAAATTGACAGCTGGAAGGTTCGCTCATTTTATGCTTCCACACATGGGAGAAATTACTTTTTAAAGCATAAAAAGAACATTTTGATCGGGATACATGAACTCAGTGAACCATAAATGAAACATGAGCTTTGTAAAAAAAAAAAAAAAAAAAAAAATTACATCAAAGGGCCGTGGCAATGCACTGCATCCCATTCTATTTGAGGTCAAACGTACTAAAAACAGCCCATGCTTGAAATGTACTTTTCAGAACAAAGTAAGTAAAGCATCAGCAGCTTTTAATTTACATTAAATCAGCTGGACTCTGCTACTTTTTCTCTGCAATCATGAATAATTTTAGAGCTGCTTCTGCTTTTTGAACAGATGTTGGGTTAGTTTTTGCTTTCAGCCCACAATAAGATTATGCAGACCACATCCCACAGCTGAGCTGACTTGGTCCTTCCTGGAGATAAGCATGGGACATTATAGGTGGGGGGGACATTCGCCACGTTTCTGATCGCTGCGTTAAAGAAAGCTGATGGCTGCCGTTTCCTGGAAACACTCGCAAAAAACGACACACATTAATGCTGCTGAATAAGATTATAAAGAGCTCACTCGCCTGCCGTCTGCCTCTGACGAGAAGTGTGCGAAACTTCCACGAGCGTGCACTGACCAGCTTTGTGAATTCCCGTCGTGGAGCCAGTGCGACTCGCCACCCGGGAAATGATAATAATCCTCTGTGCTGGCTTTGCTGAGATGTCTTCATCTTAAGTGCACCGTAAGCAAAGAAAACATAAGCAGATGTAAAAATGTGAGGTTGGTGCTTACAGACAGGCTTTAAAGCCTGCTTAGGTGATTTAAATCAGAGGAACGGCCATCCGTTCTGTTGGTACAGATACACGACAGTTCTTCCTTTTTAAATTAATTAGTTGGCCTTTTTTATATGGGAACAAACCTACAGACCATAAACTGTATATGAGCTCCCATCATCTGCTTAATTGATCCCCAATTAGCCATCAGTTATTTGATTATCTCATTTAGTCTGCGTGGCATTGGTTTGTGTGTCAACCCACTGAATGACAAGTAAGCGCTAATTAAAGACTGTGAAGCCATTTAGAGGGAGGGGGAGCCATATATATTCATGAGGCTGGATTAATTTGTAATAAAGATGTAATTTACCACCAGTATTGAGAATATGACTTGTTCTTGTGTGAAGCTGGTTCTCCCTGCAGTACATGAGTGCTTTTGCCTTCTGGTGGACAGGATGTGTCCATCTGCCTTAAACGGCCGGAACGAGGGAGCAATCTGATCCCACCCAGCTCATTATTACCTCTGTATGACCACACAACAGTGATTTCAGTCCTTTTCCAGAAGGTTTGCATTCAGAGTTTTTTTTTTTGCTGGTCTAAAGTGACGGGACGGTGCTGTGCTGCGTATTATAAAAAGACGGCATCCACATGTCTGAACCAGATGCTGGTTTTTGTCGTCTCTTACAAGGACAACGGCCATTTTAGAGAGCCTCAGATGAAAATCTAAAATGCTGTGCTGAGAAAAGGCCGATTGTTTTTTTTTTTAAGGTGAAGTAAATTATCCAAAACATGCACTCAAAAGGTCTAATTGGATTTTAGGAAAGTAATGAGTTTGCCTTTCTTGTTTAAATCCAATTTTGAATTGTTAAGACTGTGACTGTTTAGAAAGCACACTGAGACGAACAAAGAGGAACCCCATCCCCGAGGACATTGTGCGTGTCTGATTTATTTAGAGACTTTAATTGCTGCTTGTTCAACTACTGCAGCAGCATTATGTTTAGGTAAATGTATGGGAAAGTGGAATGAAAGGGAAAATTATTTTTGCAGAAAACTAAGTTGTCATGTTATATTGATGTTTATAAAACAAATGCCACATCCACTGCTGTGAAAAAGGTTTTGCCTCCTTATGAAATTCTTCCGTCAAATGTTTCAGACCATCAAACAAATTTAAATATCAGATATAGAAAACCTGAGATAACAGAAAATGGTTTTCAAATAGTAGGAAAAAAAGCTATTCGTAACTACTCTGGCTAGCCAGACTGACTCAGGGCATGTTTATTCAATACATAACTTGTCATTCTGGACAGGCTCTGAAACTTACCGGACCAATCACGGCGCAGGAGGCGGGAGTTTATGATGCATCTCTCTTTACCTAGCCGCCTTATTTTCGAAAGCGGAAGTAACTTTGGGTCCAACTTCCGTTTTTTTGTGCGGCACCTCCGTTTCAGCGCCTCCCTAGGCCAAATAACATTAGCTTGACTGAATTGGTAAACTGTGGGTGCAACATTTCCAAAAATCACAGAGCAATGGAAGTGACAGGTCAGTGCCATAGCCTCAAACTATTCATGACTGAGAGGAAGACATGAAGAAGTGGCCTCATATAACAAACGAGGACATTTTTTAACTATTTTGTGTTGTCACTTGGCTCTGCAATGAGAATGTACCGAGGCGTACCTCCACAGTGGAAAAGTTGGCACAGTGTAAATAAATACCAATATGGATGACCTGGTATTGATGAAGGCTGATGTCCATTCAAGCCAAAACAAGTCGGACGTCGACTCTGCATGGATCCTGACTGCATCAACCGGCAGTGCTTTTCTGTAACCATAACAGTCAAGATGGCAGCCGCAACAGGGGAATGTTTTAATGATCCAGACAGATATGCCGTGTTTACGGCAAAAGTCAGTCTGGCTGGCCAGGCTTATCCAAAACAACCTGGCCTTGTGTGAAAAATAAAACCTGACAATAGGCAATTACACCTTTTTATATTGCTGTGTTTGAATTTAGCTACATTGGAGAGTCTTGAGAGCATGCACACTATGTTCAAATTCTGGCCACACACTTTTAATCACTCACAATTAAGGTCAAACTTTGACAAAAACACTTTATAATAGTTTTTTATTTTATTTGTCAATGATAGTTGACCTGCTACTATTATTTGAATCCCCCCCGCTGTATAACCCAAATGAGTTTGAGCTTAGGGTCCCAAACTGATGGTTTTCTCTTTCAGGATTTTCCAACAGACAACATCATTCAAAGCGTTTATAATAGTCCGGATCCTGTAGAAGCAAAGTTGCCAAAGTTAATCATACAAATTTCCTGAAATGCTGCATTAGGCTTATTCCTGTCTCATCATTCCCCAGAATGTTTTCCCAAAACTCTTGAGGATCATCAAGATGTCTTTTTTTTAATTTTTTGTGGAAAATGTGAGACTGGCCTTTATGTTCTTTTTGGTCAGCAAGGCTTTCCACCTTGGAACTCTCCCATGGATGCCAAATTTGCAATCAACACTGAACATCTCTGAAGCCAAGTGAGATCTGCTTTTGGTTGCTCTTTTGTTTTAATTTTCGTTGGCTGGGCGCTCCTTGGAAGGATCCCCACTGTTCCATACTTTCTACATTTCCTGGATGATAGCGCTCACTGCGTCTCTAGGGAAGCAGCTTTCTAATAACCATTTCCATGCTGACAGATGTCAGTGACTTTCTCATCTGCCCTAGAAATGATATGACATGGAGCACAATGTTTGAGTTGTGCTGCTGTCTCTCCTTTTAATTTTTCTCATCAGCAACAATTATTTTTTGTCCATACCCAGATAACAGCATGACAGTCCCCTACTCAACTACGGGGCTAACAGGGTTGGTAAATATATTACGTTTCAGAAATGTTTTTCCTCTAAAATATACTAAGCTAAAGCTAGCGCTTATGCTTTATCCTTTTATTCTTAAATGACTCATTGAAAATTTGCATTTTGCTTTTGTCATGAAATGTCATGAAATCTGATGACATGAATCTGTCATTATAAATGGTCCATAACCGCAGATCAAATAAAAAAACAACATAACGTGCATAACCTATAGAACAGTTTAACAAATGCACAAACAAAAATGGTCTATGATTTTAAGAAAATGGCTACATAAAGCACAACTGCATGGATTGTTGTGGGTGAGCAAAATAAAATCAGACTGTACACCACCAACAATTATCTAGAGTTCAGCTCTATTACTAACTTGGTGACTTTGTTGGTAGTTTGAGTAAAATACCTTAAAAAAAAAAACAGCTAGTGAAGAAATCCAGAAACCTTTCTCTGGTGTTATCGGACACTGACTTCAAAGCACACAGCTTTCTTATTCTTGTCCATGAGTAGCAAGGTGAGGAGGAGTGGTCCCCCATCCTTACAACAAATGAGTGGTACATGCCTTTGAAACTTTTTTTTTGTAGTCTCTTTATGATCCCTCAAAATTGGTATTGTATAATGAATATAATTTTTTTTGAACATGTAATAGAAAAAAGAAAAACGCTAGAATGGCATTAAAAGTAAAAATTGCCAGAAGAAAGCAACCATGTTCAGGATGTTTTTGTACTCATATTTCTTTCATTTTCAATCCTCTGTCCTACAGTGTTCGTTATTACGACATGAGCATAACACATTATGCAAAGTGGGTGATTACATCATTTAGACAGTTCTAACAACCTTTTGGACAACCAATTGCTACTTTAATTTGTTTGGATTGTCTTCACATTACTTTAAAATGCCCCAATCTGGCCCTTAATCCAGTCCTGGGTTGAAAAAGAAGTATGTCTTGTTTTAACAATTTACATATTTCTTAAAAAATATTTATTTTAAAGAGCTTGTTGTCATTTTACATACACAAATAAAATAAAGACTAACTGTTTACTTACCTAGGTGCTGTTTTTCAAACAGTTAATATGTTCCTTTTAATTTACATTTTATTTATACAATGCAAAAAGAACATGTTCAAAATTAGGTATATTACAGTAATATGTGGCTGCACATGTGGTAGTCACATCGGATTAAAATTTAAATTAGCTCGGGACTTTCCACACTGGGATTAAAATTTTCTGGGACTGAACTTTCAAACCTAGAAATGAGAAATTCCAACTTTTAAGCACAAATCCAATCCACCAAGAAGACCAAGATATCCCAGTTTCTGAGTGCTTTATAATGAAACAAACACACCACTGAGATTCATAGCCAGAGTCTACCATTTATTACACATATTACATTCTTAAATAAAAACGCTCCACTTAACAGTTCTTGCATAGATATCTTACAATACCAATTTAGAAAAGAATTATGAAACAGACCGGTAACAAAAATAAATTTTCTTCTTCCTTAATAAAGAACATTACCATACTAACGTCATATAATACAAATCATATTTTAAACACTTTGTACAGTGAAAACTTCCAAGTAAAATAACAGAAATAAAAATAAGGGAAACTGAACAGAGGTGGTGGTGACAGGAGAGTGGGATGTAGGGTGAAAATTTATGGATATGAGGTTGATGGGAACCATATGAGAGTCAAGGGGGGCTTGTTGGTCTGTTGGAAATATAAGCCTGTGTTGTTGTTTTTTTTTTTTACATATACATTTTTTGAAAAGGATATAATTATGATTCCTCAATAGATACAAACAAATAACTTTGATGAATGACAACATCACAGTATTTGGTGAAATGTTTTGCCCATTAGTCCTATTTATTCCAGGTTTTTAAAAAAAACTTTTGTTCTTATACCAAAAGGAACATTTCAATTATTCTGGGAAATGAACAGCAAAACATTTTTTAACCAAAAAGATTTAATAACCGTTTGTGCTACAAGTTATAGTTAAACATAACCAGATTGTATTGTATTTATCTGTTATTTTTTTACCTTTTCAGCACTTTTAGATATTAAAAACTTATGCCAGGGAATATTTAAAGGTCAACTAGTAGAAATAAAAACCATGGCCACTGTTGAGGATATTTTAAAAGGTCTGTTCACAATAGGATTAGGATCAAAATTGCGTTGGGGGACTCTTTGGTTTTCTACAATGTCATCATTTTTTTTTACACCACTCAGACTTTCATATAATAAAATAATAGTATAACAGTAAGAAGAAACTTCCTCATACAGCTTTCTATGGCAGCACAAGTCGCTCTTTTTACTGTGCATTTGTGTAATGTCCCGTTCCAATTATCTTTTTGTTTTTGCTTCTTTTGTTGTCACACTTACATTTCTGACCATCAAGCAAACTTTAATAATAGACAAATATAAACAGACTGGATAATTTTTATTTTATTTAAAATGATGATTTCGATCATAAAGGGGGGAAAAAGCCATGCAAAGAAACCTGCACCTGTGTAAAAATGTGCACTATTATCCTCAAGAACACTTGGGTTGTGCAGCAGGACAATGATGCAAAGCAAGTCAACCACTGAGGGGCTCATAAAACCAAATCATTCTATCAGACTTAAATCTGATAGAAATGTTGTGGCATGACCTTAAACACACTGTTCATGATCCACAACCCTACCACGTCACTGAATAAAAACAGTTCTCCAGTGAAGAAGGGACCAAAATCCCCCACAGCAATTCAAGACTCAATGCCAGTTACCATCAATGTTTGATGACAGTTGTTGAGGCCAACATTGGCAACACCAGTTATTTGGTTTAGCGGGCAGTTACATTTTCTCATAGGGACAGGTTGGTTTTGTGTAGCTTATTTCCCTAAATAAAGGAAACCATCATCAGAAAACTTCATCTGATATCATACATAAACCTGTTAAGTGATAAGTGCTTTTCACAGCACAGGACCTCCGTATGAAAGACGCTGTCTGAGACATGTTTCATTTGAAAGCTTTCAAAACAAGATTGTGAAAGCAATTACACCAAAAAGACTTTTTAGTCCAATTAGAATAAAGCGAATTGACTTGTCGAATAACTAAAAATCCCAACACTGATGCGTTGGGATGATAAAAAGTTTTAGCATGGTCGAACAGACACTTTTGATACCAATCCTATTGTTGTATACTCAGATGCAGAACAGAACAGGCCAAAGTAAACAGAAGCCATCACAAGATGAGAAAACAGAGAGTGGCAATGTAAAGCACCTACAGGGATAGATAAAAGATCGACGGATTGTACTGTAAAGGTTTGCTGTCAATTCAGAAAACATTTTGCAGTCTCACCAAAGAACTGCATAGCTCAAGAGAAAACTCCTCAGAACAGCTGGATGTATAAACATGCTGGGCCACAGAGGGCTCTGATTGTGGAGGTTTGGGTGAAGAGGGATCAAGGTAGGTCGAGTGAAACGTACAGACAAAAAAAAAAAAGGGGGGGATTTAAAATGTGCGAATCTCTTATATATGGACACGTCAAGCGTGGACAAACACAGTAGTTACAGAAGGAGTCAATTTGGGATGGCACCGATGCCAAGAAAAATCAACCAAGTCACAGCGGGACTGAAAGTTTGCGTGGTATGACTGCCTCCCTGCAGTGTAACAGTGATGAAAAGGGCATTTCACTGGAGGGCTAAACAGATACATCAGTCTGATCTGTTGAGACTTGACCGGCAAACAACGGTTCTCGGTGGCAAAGTGCATCCTGGTTGTGGTTTAAATGTTAAGTGGATATCTGACAGAGTGCTCAAACAGACTAAGCTAGCAGTGCGCACACATGTGGAGTGCAAGAGCTAAGTATGATCACATAGTGCAATGGTTGCAAGAACTAAAGCAGATCTAGAGAAATGTCTCAGACGGTGTGCCGTCACAACATCAATAATTTCACGCAGAGTAGTCCGCGTGTCAGATCTTAGGCTATTTACAAAAGCTGCCAGAAGTAACAATTTCTCTTCAGGACAAGGTGGTGGAATGCTGTGGGGGGGTTGGGGGTAGCTTGGTTTCTCAGAGGAATCTTCCACCTGGGCCCAGATAGGATGACTTAAAGGCCATTTTCTCATAGTTAAAAACCTGGGTCTAAACATATGTGTTATTTTGTCTGTCTTTACCAATTTAAGAGCCTGATTTTTAAAATTTATTTCTTTGTCCATCTTAAATGCAGATTACGTTCCTAAACAATGTTGCTGCTTCACTGGGATTAGTAAAGTTTTAGAGGAATTAATGAAGCAGTTCTGTTATTGACAGCTACATTTCTGTTTGCCTGGATGCAATTATTTTTCATTTAAAAAAAAAGGAAATACTAAGACTTGTTAAACCATTCAGTGGCACATGATTTTCAAAAAATTTGATCCTCTACCAATTTCCCTCCAAAATAAATTCATAGATAAACATAAATTACACCTCACCTTGATCATGAAACAATGTGATCCAGTGATACTATGCATGAACATTGGCTGTAATTAGTGATTGACATCCAAGGCTAGGAATTGGTTGTCCTTGTTTCCAAGTCACACTAGTTTGCATCCAGAAAAGATACGTGGATTTGTGTGCCATAATTCTTTAAACAAATCACATAATAACACATAATCTAAAACTATTGTTTAGCTGAATGATCTCAAATAAAAATGAAGGCAAGAAAGGTGAAAAATAATGCAAAGCTTTGGAATGTATCTTTTACATTTGTGAACATTTCTACTTGGTTTGGTACACTGGTACCATGATAAAAAAATTGTGTAACAGAATTGCTTCAAGAATTTCCAATACACCACATAAGATGTTAAAAGGATTTTCCAAAAGGTGCGACCAATAAAGTAGGACATACATTAAGGTAAACCTGCAAACTTGAGATGGATAAAGCTCGTCTGTAGCCAAATTTAGATGACCAAATATATTCTTTTTATAGTATGATTGGTTCTTCTGTCCCTAAAACAATAAACTAACCAATTACCAAAATGTTTGACTGGGATAATACGAGAATCAGACAAACATCCAGAGTAAATGTCTTCATTATATTATCTTATATGATGTTCCCTCGGCTTCTATTGAATCACACAAATGGCCAACTTTGACGAGTCCTGACGACATAACACCAGGTTCCACATTGGCTCAACATTTCAGACTTAATGTTTAATTTGGAAAGACTTGTCAGCGTGATCTACAGTATGCTAAATGGCTATGTTGAACTAAAGCTACTTCACTCCTGCTGAAGCTGCTAGCGCCGCTACACTGGGCACACCGTAAGACCAGGAAAATCTTATTTTACATTTATGAGCAATGAGTTCGGCTCCGGTTTCCAGCAGACTGGGATTGTTATGGAGCATGGAGAGTCAGCGCATGTCCGTAATTAAGATCTACAGGGATGATCATGTAAGAAAAACAATCCCTTTCCTTCCACCTTCCATCTGTCTCTCGTTTTCTGCATCCCTGCCTCCCGGATGTTTCTACTACGTCTACTACATTCACAGCAGTTAACTTGCAAATATGCAAATCTTTGGGCAAAATGTGTAAAGTGTGCATTCAGCATTCCTGCAGCTGACAGTGCATGGACAACTGCTGCGGACAGAAAGGGAGAGGTGAGGATGGAGGGATGGAGGGATGGATGGAAACAAATTAGAAGGGCACTTTAATTATAAAAGAAGGTGGAGGGTTAGGGGACAAGGATTAAATACCTTTTGGGACTTTGCAGAAAAAAAACTGTCATTTAATTTATCTGCTATCAGTGAGATAAGGCAAAATATATTATCCAAAGATGTTAACATCAATATGCAAAACAGTTTTTTCTTCTTAAGCTTACATTTTTTTTCGACAAGTCTCGCTGTGTCTTGGTTCTCTCTGTGCTAAAAGGCTTTCTATTGGTTCCAGATCAGATCTATCCACTGGCTGTGGACAGCTGGCATCCGTGTGGCTCAAGGTCTCCCTCTCCTTTTTTTTTTTTTATTCTTGTAGCCAGACTACTCCGTTTCCCTGTGACCCAGAGCTATCTCATTAGCTCAACTGCAAGAAGAGCTGGGAGTTACAATGCTAATCAGAGCAGTGCGATGGCAGCTAGCCGGCCCGGATGAGTCTTGCAGACGACAGGCCGACCTGGAGCTAGACTGTGACAGGAAACCCGCTTTGACAGGCTGAGAGACGGGAATGAGAGCAAATGTGAAGCTGTAGCTGAAGTGACTCAGAAATCTGTCAAACTTGGGGAAATTTTTGATTCAGGAAGAGAGCGTATTTTGTTTGCTGTTTGGCAGAGCTGTAGTTTTAACTGGACCATTAGAATAATCCTGTAACCAGATAGAAAATGAAATGTGAAACCGAGGGGAGCTAATGGCGCTGAAAATTGGATTTCACTACATTTCAAATCAGAAAGTCTCTGAGGTGTATGACATGACTTAGGATTTTTTCTACTTTTCTGTGATTCTATAAGCTCTGTAACACATATTGATGAGTGAATAAATTAAGAGCCAGAACAAAACCCTAATAAATACATCAACATTTTTTGTAAAAAAAAAAAAAAAAAAAAAAAAAACTCCAACTTCAACCGTATCATATTATGTCTCCCCTACATAACTGCACACCAGATAAGCGGTTAAGACCATTGATAAATGGGCAATGTGCTCACAGTATGCATAATGGGGTAACAAAAAAACAAAAAAAAAACAGACACACATTCAAGTCATCAAACGTCTCACAAAAGTGCAACAATCTCCATTCGTCATGATTGTACATCCCGTAAAGGAAAGATTCCATCCACATTTCTATGCAAAATGAAAAGGAAAGGAAAAAGAAAAGAGTCCTCTACATCGATTTTGTGGTGAACAAATAGAAAACATGAACTGCTTTTTAAGACGGTCATGATAAAATACTTGCACCCTCTTTCCAATTTAAGCCTTGCTGCATCAAAAATGTTCAAGATTTGACAAGCTGGTCTTATTTGATGATTATGTTTCAGCGTGGGTGCTTTTTCGCCATCTTAAATACCGTGAATGCAGTGGTGTTGTCCAAGGCTTTGACGCAAACTGCTTCTGCGTTCTTGTGGCGTTGTTAAGGAATTAACGACATGGTATGGTTGTTTTTCTGAATCTAGTTTACATCATTTTGAACCTGGTTAAGACTGGATAATCTGTGGTTTTACACTAGTTGAGACCTGGTGGGTAAAACCACACAATTGAAAAAGGGTGGACTTACTTTATTCAGACTGTACCTAATACACAGGAAGAGATAGTAGAGAAAGCTGCCATGAGATACACAGGACTCGTACGGAGGCGGTGCCCCGCTGATCTCCTCTGACCGGGGAGACTGCCCATGGCTGAAGGGCAGTTCCATGCTGGAGGTTTTTGGTATCGATTGTTCAAAGCTGCACCGTATAACCCCCCCCCCCCAACCTTGAGGGGGATTTTTTTTTCACTGTTTCACCTAATGAATGCTGGCAAGGCCAACTGGCACAATGACTGGGCATGCTGGGATTTCAAATCCCCCACCAGCTTCAGGAACCTGCACCCTCACCCAACTGCATCAGCGCGCAGCAGTGAGTATTGGACTGTTTGCATGTGCTGCAGGGCATGTAGGTGTTGGTGGGCGGATGGAGCAGCCGTGAGAGCGTTGGCGTTGAAAGCCCGGATTGCAAGGCTTGACTTTTTTTTTTGTTTTCTTCTTCCTCCAACTGCTGAGCAAAGAAAGCCAGCATTAGAGATGTGCGGTTTTTAATATTTTATGAAGGTATAAAGTCATTTACATTTAGGTCGCACACAAAAAAAGTGTACGTGTGGCTCTGAAAACCCAGCAGGTGATCTGACAAATGTTACAGCTTTCCTAATGAAGAAACACATTTCCAGGTATTTTTGCGACAGATTTCATTGGGCTTCTTAAACCCAAGTTAAATATTTATAAACCAATGATGGTAAATCATTCTGCATAATTTAGGAACCAATGTCTAATGGATTTCCTTAAATTGACTTCGACAATTGTTCTTTGACAAGTGTTTGCAGCAATCCTGGACCAAAACCTGTGCAAACAGTACATCATTTTCAAGGCAGGAATAGCTGATAGCTTGTTAGCATTTAGGACTCCAAGAGATAGTTCAGAGTTTTTTAGGTGAGGTTATGTTAAAAGGTTATGGGAAGTTATTATGGTACAAGTAAATATAAATCTATATGTGTCTTTATTCAGAACTAAATTAGGTGGTGGCAGAGGTGGAAGACGAACGAGGCCTTCTACCATCTCAGCACAACTCTGATCGGAAAAAAAAAAAAAAACGGTCTATGCTAACGGTACTTTATAAAACTCCAGAAAGTCACTTTATTTGCATTGGGTGGCTAATTGCAGAGAATATGATGATTATTTGCTCAGGAAATGGAGTTAAGAAGAGGTGCGCAACCAATGATCTTCCTGTTAAAAACCCTAACTGAGAATAAAACAGATAACACATATCAAGTGTCTGATATAAAGTAAAGCTTTTAACCTTCTCTTAAGAAGAGCAATTTAGATCCTTATGTTCTACCTTTCCAACTTCAGGAGCATCTACAATTTCATGGGATTACTGGAAGTTTCAGTCTAGTTTTAAATTGTGTTACAACACAATAAAAAAACACTTCTTAAGAGTTTTTAACGATTTGTTCTTAACTGCAGACTCGGGAGATTTTGCTGTTTTAATCCCACTTGATTTGACTGCTGCTTTTGACACCGTGGACCATGCAGTTTTCTTATCATGTCTGGACCAATATGTCGGTATTCAGGGCCCAGTTCTTAACTGGTTTCACTCCTATTTGTCGTCCAGAGGTTTTTCTGTCCGACTGGGTTGGTTTTCCTCTTCCAAAGTCCCTTTGAATCGTGGAGTTCCCCAAGGCTTCATCTTAGGACCTATGCTTTTCTCACTAGATTTGCTTCCTTTGGGGTTGTTCTAATGATATATTATTTCTAATGAAATATGTCTTTTCATTGATTTGCAGATGATCTACAAATTTATCTCCCGTTAAGTGCTAGCGGGAGCCAGTCAGCACAGAATCTGGCAAACTGTTTTAATGACGTTAAAACTTGGGTGAAGATGAACTTCCTTTATTTAAATGAAAATTAGACGGAGGTGCTTTTTTTTTGGAAAACACTAGCTTGTTGTAAGAATGCAGTAGTGATTTCGGTCCTTTGACTTCTTTTAATTGCACTGCTGGGTTTTTTGATGTCAGTTTTAAATTTGATAAACATGTTAATGCAGTAGTGCAGTCTAGCTTTTCTCATTTGAGGTTAATTAGTAAAATAAAACCTTACTCACCTTATAGTGGTCTAGAAAGGGCAATATGTTACTACAAGACTAGATTACTTCAGCTCTCTTTATGCAAAGTTTGGACAGATCCCTTCTATGTTGCCTGCAGCTGGTCCAGAATGCTGCTGGCCGTCTGCTGACGAGTGACAAGCAACATGAGCACATTACACCTATTTTGTCCTCCCTGCACTGGTTTTGGATTTCATGTTTGGTTTTTATATGTTTGAGTGGTCAGGCACCTCCTTATTTAACAGAGCTTTTAGACCACCATGCTCCTAGAAGATGGTTGAGATCAGAACTCTTGTTGCTCTGAGATGTTCATAGGACGCGCCTACTGACCCGAAGAGATAAAGCTTTTTCTGTTGTCGCTCCAATCTTCCAAACCAATCTTTCTCTGACTGCATGGAAATCCAGTACCATAAATGATTTTAAGTCCCCTTTAAAAACACATCTTTTCAACTTGGCTATTAAGTTCAGCTGGACAGAAATTTTAGGCTAATCATTAGTCTTTTATTTCTTTCACTTACCTTTTTTTAATTGTTTTTAGCTTTGATTCTGTTTTGTTTGTTTTTCCTACATTTACAATCTTGTACAGCACTTTGGTCAGATTAATTGATTGAAAGCTGTTTAAAAAAAAAAAAAAAAATATATATATATATATATATATATATATATATATATATATATATATATATATATATATATATATATATAGTACAGATTTAAGTCAGTGGTATCACACTCAAATTCTCAAGGGCTTGTGTCCTGCAGCTTTTAGATGTGTCACTTTCCCTACAGACCTAAACCAAATAGTTATTAGCAAGCGGTCAGGCTCTGCAGAGCTCTGCTAACGAACTAATGTTGGAGTCAGGAGTGTTTAAGCAGAGACACATCTAAAAGTTGTGAGACACCAGCACTCTAGGACTGGAGTTTGAGACCACTGGATTCATAAAAACTCTTTTAGTGATTTTTTTTATTTTTTATAAAGGGTTAGGATTATCCTAACCCTTATCTGTCAGAGAGTTATTTCAGAAACTTTATATGTACCCTTCGCAGTAAATGTGTCACACAGGAAGATCGTTGGCATTGCAAAAGTAAAAGTCCAATTTTACTTTGTCCCCTCTGAGACTATCTTAAAGCCTTAAACTCTGGGACCAGCTAATCTGGATTTAAATGAAGAAACCATAAGACCTATCTACTGTAATCTTTAAACACAACCTCACTTTAAAAATCACGCACCATTCTTGTAATATCTTCAAAACAGGAATGTTTCAAGTGACGTCAAGCTTCTTTAAAACTACTTGAAAGTTGTTAAATATAGTTGCGATGTTTATTTAGATGTATCTTTGAGATCTGAATACTATATGTTCCTTAGAGAAATTAATAGATAAAAGGCTATGTGGATAGTTTTTTTCCCTTTGTGTCACTCATGACACTTTGTAAACTTTTCATATTTTGAATTTTGACATTTTGAAAATAGGAAAAGTTTCCAAAAGAATGCTGCTTAACTTCCTTTGTCAAATCAAACCTGCAGCTGGGATTTCACAAGCCGACTTAAATTTTGTATCGACATCTGGGACTGCCCTTTAAGGAGACTTTTCCATGATCATTAGGCCGATTTACCACATTTTTTAAGGAAGCAGCTGGGCTCTCACTTCTGGCTTAAAACCCCACCATGCGGGATTGTTGTGATTTAATATTGTATCTGCTTCACTTGTTTTTACCTTAGCCATTCCCCCGGTGAAAAAAAAAAAAAAAAACCCGACTGATACAGTCTCTTGCAATCAACGATGCAACCCGAGTCCTGGAGTAGAAAAACTGATTAAATGTGAGGCGCAAACCGAAACGAGCGTTTCCGTGGGTGATAGTTGGAGCTGAAAACAAGCCGATTTCTCACTTCAAAGGATTTGGAATTGTTACCTCCAGCTGAGAGCTAAGATACTCTTCCACTAAACAACAGTTGCTAAATTCCTACTGTGAAAAAAGATTTGGGAACAGAACATATAATTCCACGAAGAGTGTGCGTGTGCGTCTGTCTGTGTTCATGAGCTGCGGTGGGTGTGTGTCTGCAATAAAGCCTGCCATGCTGCGTTTTGTTTTCCAACTCTCTTCATTAGTTTAATAATTATTTTTCCATTTCTTATTAGTCTTATCTTGAGAGGAGCCAGGAGCGTAGGAACTGCAGTGTGTGTGTGTGTGTGTGTGTGTATGTGTGTGTGATTTAACGGAGTAAGTGTGCTTGTTCTGTATGCAAAGTGTAAAGAGAGAAAGAGCTGTTTTTGTGTTGTATTTTTAAAGTCTTTTATGATTTTTTTTTTCATTGTGTTCCATTTTTTTCTTATTTTACGCTGTAGAAAAAAAAGCACAGATAACATAAAAAAAGTAAGTGCAGTTAATGGATAAAAAAAAACAGGCAAAGTCGCTGGGTCTGTGTGACCAGTCCTGTTCAGAACCAACATGCAAATGTTGGCTGGCGTCTTGAGTCCCATGTGAATAAGCAAAGAGCAGCTCTTTAAGCCTCAGTTCTCGCCCTGCAGTGCTGCCAGGAAGATGGTTCCTCTGAGTTAGTGAAAACACACACGGATGACTTTCAGAATAAAAGAAGAGACTCATGAATAAAAAAAAAAAGAAGTTTTTTCCTCTCTCTTAGACCGCAGGAGGTCATCCTGGGGGGGGGGGGCTGTTTTTTTTTTTTTTTAGCTGCGTTGGGTTGCAGGGCAGAAAGAGCAGCAGAGAAAAGTTAAGACCTCTCTGCTTTTTGCTTTTATTTCAGTCCAAATAAAACACAAATCATTTACTCTGAGCTGATTCAGTTTTTTTTTTTTCCCGTCCCCCATCCATCGGTTGCTCACAGTCTGCAGAGTCAGTGCACATGGGGGATAAAGAGACCAGCAACGCTCTCCTTCCCTTCCCACACATTCTGTTGAAGTCCTCTTGGATTTTCAGTCTTTCGTCTAAACATTTCAGTGAACACTAAGAAGTTTTCTCAAAGAGAGAAACGCACAAAAGTGTCATTCTTTTTTTTTTGTATATAACAACGAGAAGGATTACTGTTCCTCAAAGTAGAAAAAAAGGGAAGAAAGTGTCGCTGCGCATTTCTGTTGGATGGCCTGCGGAGGCGGCAGGCGTCTCGATGAAGGTGAGAGATGCAAACTCCCTCTGGAGGAGAGCCTGAGAGCTGCAGCAGCATCTGCTGACCGATTTCCCACGGGTGCCCTGAAACGCACAGCGATCCGAGCCCCATCGGGGGAGTGGGGTTTCGGGGGTGGGGGTGGGGCTTCGATTGTCAGTCTCGATCCGCATGGTGCCTCTCCCACAGACGTCGCGTTGTTGTTGTTTTCTTCACATAGATTACAGGAGCTGAGTGCGGCAGATGATATTTCCTTATGTTCCATGTAGAAAAACAGCAAGAAAAAAAGCTGAGTATTTGAAAGCACGGACTAAGTGAATATTTAAGAGTTTCCCCAACTGGACTATTTCCTCACCAAAATGACTCAATAATGTAAACGGCTGAATACACGGAAAGAAAATAAGGCGGCGGAGTGTTTCGTCAAGCAATTTAAGCATGGTTTGGCAGTGTCCAAGTCCCCCGAGCAGCGAGGGTTTCACCGGGATGATGCACTAGAAGACGGATGTGCGAAGTATGTGTACTACTGCGAAAATGTGAATGTGTAATATTAAAGAAAAACAACAATCTAGCTACTCCTCGTCTCCTCCTTTCCCCTCTTCTCCGGCGGCTTCTTGAAGCAACCGCTTGTTTTTGTTGGTTTAATGGTTGGTAGCTTCTCTGCCCATCCCTCTCTCTTGTCACGCCTCCTTCACCAATTGTCTTCCTCGTCCCCTCCTGTCTGCCTCAGATGTGCCTCTTCATGTGCAGGGCCAGGTGGTCCGATCGAGAGAAACACCTGCGGAACGAAGCAGAGATACGGTGTGTCCGGGGGAAACTCTCAACCCATAGTTTGCATGAAGCATGCACGACAAATCCTAAGAAGTAAAGGAGCTAGGACACAGCAGAAGGTAAGGGATCCAATGGGAATGAGGCAACAATTAAACAGACATGGGTGTTTTGTGATAAAACAGAGTGATTTACATAAAATAACTAATGAATTAGGCCTGGAAGTCTGCTGATCAATGCCAAAAGCTGGATTTTGGCTCTAGCTGTGCCATATGCCAGACCCCCTTAATACCCACTGGCTCTGCATGATTTTAGAGAAATTTTCATAATCCAATGCTTCGTCAACTTCCCACCGACAACATGTAGTTTGCTGGAAATAGTCCACACTTCCACCCCGTATATTTTCTCTGGATTTGTGGAAAAGGCTCTCATAAGGTTAAACCCTGACACTTTATGTACTGTTTATTGATCTATGGTGCCTCGAGCTGAATTCAACAAAAAAAGGATCATGCTTTGGATATATTCAACATCAATTTATTATAGTCAAGGAATAAAGAAGACTTGCATTTTTTTCCTTTTTTTTGTTCAACTACAGTAACTGATTTGCATCCTCAGTGCTACATATGTAGAAGCAGTGGACTCCTAAATTCAGGCATTAGAAATCTACACCGATCGAAGACCTCACTTGAAATGGCGAGCCTCTCCTGGTCTGATTCAAAGCCAGATCACACATCCTCTTGTTAATTCCTTTTAGCCACCAGAAGACACAATGAAACCGTGGATTACAGCTTTTCCTCAAACTCTCCAAGTTGTCAGCAGATTCTTTGACAGCAATGGACTTAGTCGATTCAGTGCTATCTGAATCGCACCAACACACAAGTTATAACTTTCATATCATTTTTAGGGAACTTTGAGGTACGATATGTTCGTTTTATACTGTACTACTTAACTAATGACAAAGTGTTGTCTGTAACAGAACTTTATGTCCGTTTGCTTCACAATCACACGTGGCATTTTGTACAAGTATTCACACCTTTGACATTTTTCTCATTTAGTCGCCCTACAACCACAAACTTGATGTGGTAGGCAAACACAAGGCAATACATAATTGTGAAGTAGAAGAAAAATGCATGCTGATACGCCATAGGTATATCCAAAAATAAATCTGGCCTAACAAACTGCCTTAAGAGGTAACCTAATTAATAAATAGAGTGTGATTGTGTGTGCTTTAATTCAGAGGTATGTTAGAGAAAACTAGTGAACAAACAGAATCATGAGGCTAATAAACACAGCAACATGCCAGGGGTAAAGTTTGGGAGATGTTTAAAGCAAATTTAGGTTAGGAAACAATATCCCAGGATGGGTTAAGTCCGTCATCTGAGTTTGGAAAGAGTAAGGCAGAACTGGAAACCAACCCAGGCATGGCCATGCACTTAACCTGGCAGGCTGGACAATAAGACCTTTAATCAGAGAAGATGCCAAGAGGTCCATGGCAAGTCTGTGGGAGCTACAGAGCCCATGTCGCAGAATCTGTTGACTGAACAAATATTTGTTGTGCTTACCACAATTATGGCCTTTAGAAATTAGACAAAAAAGCCAACAAGACGTTCCTATGAAAGTTTGCCACAAGCCATTGACCACACAGCAAACATGTGGAAGAAGATGGTCTGGTCAGATGAGAGCAAATTTTCACTTCTTTGGCCCAAATCCGAAATAATATCTATAGAGGAAAAGTAACCTTGCACATCCTCATGGTCATAGTGAAACTCTGGTGGTGGTATCATGCTGTGGGGATGCTTTTCTTTAGCAGGGACATGGACATTTTATCAGAGCTGAAGGGAAGATGTATGGAGGTAAACACAGAGACATAGTGGGATTTGATACCCTTAATGGCAGAAATGAGTTTTCATTTGATTATTGATGAGAGTATACGTAATTTTTGTAGTTCAGTTTTTTTTATATGAATAAAAACTGATGAATTTTTTATTTTTTTTTCAAAACTGAGGTTCCATCCACATCTTTTGAGAGACACTTGTCTCATCACCCATCAAAGAGAAGCTTATTGGTTTAAATCTAAAGCTGCCAGGGGTATGAATAATGTTGGACTTAACTGTATTTAGTCATTAGACAAAGTCATCCTTTATCTAAATAAAAAATAAAAAAAACTGTTGTGGTTTCACCCACATGTATGTGACAGGCAGATATAGGAGATTTGCAGATCCATCTCTATGTTATCCAGCTTTTAAATACTTCAGCCCATTTTAACAGGGACACCACCTGCCAAGATAAAGCAAAATACTACAATCGATTCTCACTTAAGAGTCCTTCTAGAGCCAGTCAAAGATGATTTTTATTGCAATAAAGATAAATATATTTGAGGCTAAAGCTGGGAAGACAGCCAGAGTTAAAACAGGCAAATCTGTGACACAAACAAGTACAGAGAGGATACTCCCATCATTTTGAAACTGCTACATTTAAGCTGACTTACTTCATTATTTTACATGAACGGCGCCAAGATCTAATGATGAGTAAAGTCCCATTCAGCTCCAGTGATTTCCTAAACATGACTCAATCATGGCTGCAAATCACAGCCAGACCTCCACAGCTCCGCAGTCAGCTCGGCAGCTCAGAGTAAAATACAACTGCAGAGACTAATTAGATATGCACAGTGAACACGGAGACTAATGCAGACGGGCTGGCGCTCGTGCTCGGCCATTTAGTACAGCGCCGACTGCATCGGATGACATAAAACCAGGTGCTGGTGATTTTTAAAAAAATAAATAAAAATCTCAATGTCGTAAGTGCTTCATTTTTATAACTTGTGCTTTATGGATTGGAAGCACCATAAAGCTGAACACCCTTAATAATATTCAACATCAATGATTGAACTAAAAGGAGAAAAGCAACCACATGGGGGTGGGAAATCACAAATTCAATTTGCCAGAGGCTGAATTCATTGTTAATTAGTCAGTCGTATTCTTTGTCTTTGTTGCACATTTTCTCATGCGTTTAGGCGGACTGGTTTTTCAATCCAGTTCTAAGCAGATGCGGAGACAAATACTCAAAAGGAAAATTAGCAGTTTAAAGCCTGACTCTGCTGTGAGTAATGCGGACCATTTTAGCCTTCAGATTCTGAAAGCAGCCTCAGTGAGAACCACAGTACTGCTGGGTGGCAGTTCCCAACGAGCTGCTCCAAACTACGGGCAAGCTGCGGTTTTTAACAATTTCAAAAACGTTCTTTGCAAATTTAACAGGGAACCAGTCAGTGTAAAGCAAAACTCTAAATAGGTACCTGTGTTTTGATAGTCCACATGATTTAAAAAAAAAAAAAATGTTAAAATAAATCCCCACTGGTGAAGAAATCAGAGAGCAGTTGTGTAGATTATTTGCAAATGCTTTAGAAAAGAGTAGCTATAAATGAAAAAGAAGAAACATCAAGTTTCTCTTATTTAGTGTGATTCCTGGAGATGCACCACTTGACGTAAGATTAAGTCAAAGAAGAAGTAGTCAGCAAGTTGGCTTTTTATGTCATTTAGTCTCAGTGCTAAAATACCCTTTATTGCTAAAAGTATTTCCATCAAACACTTATAAACGTCATCCTTTGTGTTCAAGATCATGTTGGTCCACCCTTTGCAGTTATAACAGCTTAATCTCCCCTGGGAAGTATGTCCACAAGGTTTTGGGGTATGTTGATGGGACTTTTTGACAATCTTTCAAAAAGTGCATTTGAGAGGTCAGACGTTGATGTTGGATGAAAAGGGCTTGCTTCAATCCCTGCTAGAATTTGTCATGAAAGTGATCTGTCAGGTTGAGGTCAGGACTCTGCATCCCCGTCAAGTGTTTCCACACCAAACCTGCTCATCCATGTCTTTATGGGCCTTCTTATACACCCTGGTGCACAGTCATGTTGGAACAGAGATGGCCCATCCCCAAACGTGAGGTCACTTAAAGTTTATAGATTTTATTCAAGTGATTGGAGCACCAGATTCCAATGATTTGGAGGAAGGGCCTGTACCTTTAGCACATAGTCTTAATATGTGCTTTTCCCTCTGGCTGTGTCATTCTGGATGACCACTTGACACATCACAGACTTCTAGTTGCAGTTAACACAAGGCGTACAGCGGTATAATCCCAAACAGCACAACAAAAAGAACTAGCAACTGTAATTACTGTGGCATGTCACCGTTCAATATGTGGGGCAACTGGATAGATTTAAGAGTTTTAGATTTCTCAGCCAGCCATGTGGTACCTACTGTAACACCTTCTCTCTCTCTCTCTCTCTCTCTCTCTCTCTCTCTCTCTCTCTCTCTCTCTCTCTCTGTGTGGACAGATGGTCATGCCAGTTACTTTGTAACTGTTGTGTGTGTGTGTGGGTTGGGGGGGGGGGGGGGGGGGGCAGCTACTCCAGCTGGTAACCTCTAACTCCCAATCCCTTGAAGCACACACACAGGCTTCCTTCTTAGCTTCTTCTTAGCTTCCTTTCTTCATCTTAACTCTCCGTTTCCTCCTTTCTTTTTTTGTTCTTTCCCCTTAACTCCTCCCAGCAGCTCCATTGAAACTTCAGGGCGTCTTTGCTTGATTAGTCAGAATTAATAACATACGTGTGTGTGTGTGTGTGTGTGTGTGTGTGTTTGTGTGTGTGTCCGTCCTCTGGGGAAATACTGTCAGACAGAACATTTTATCAAATATTAACTTCTCAATGGCGGTCACTTTTTGCTATTCTCATGGTAATATTTGGTGGACTCCACCCATCGCAGATGTACTTTTGCATTTGTGTGGATGTGCAAATCTCTTGACTGTGTTAAGCATGTTTTAATCCGTTTTGTTATTTAAGCACACAAAAAAACAAAACAAAGGGGAAGCATTGGAGATATGAAATAAAGGACACCAAAACACATGCTATCGTTCTCTGGGTCCATTTGATGTTGTGTTTGTCAGTATACAAAAGACGACTACACCAGAAGGTCTCACAAGCTAACTTCGACTTCGAAAATAGAAAAAACACAAGAAAATATTTCCTATCCAAGTGTTGTTGGAAAACCTAATTAAACTTTAATTTATTTTTTATTTTTTTTAGCTGATCCACTAAAAAACTGGCTCCTTGTTTCAGTGTGGTAGGTTGCTTGTTGGGCTTCTTTTGGGCATGTTTTCATAAAAGCTGGCTGCTTGTTTCTCTCGCAAGATCAGGCAACACTGCTGGGTTTCCATATTGGATCCGATACCCCTGCAACCTGATCTCAGATGGCTAAAAGACTTACTCTGGCATGTAGCCTGCTAAAAAGCTACTGATGCCCATGGGTGAGACGAACACAGAGAAAAAAAGATGTTCTTAATAGTTCTTCTGACTAAAAAAAAATCAAAAAAAAAAGAAAAAAGAAATATACAAAAAATTGCTTTATGTTTTTGATGCTCTAGTCCCCCTTTTTTTCCAGACGGATTTCACTTTGAGTGACTAAAAATGCTAAAATGTTTTAATTGACGTGGCAGCCCAACATTTTAATAATGATCAACTTCACATGCTGAAGTTGAAACATGTAAATTCGATTCGAGCCAAAACCTAATAGAAAATAATTAAGACGGTGTGTCTTTGCCTTTGTTCTTGTCGTCGTGTGTGCATTTATTCACGCCAGCCAAAATGACTTTGCATTTCTGTTTGTTCCAAAAAGGAGCTAATGCAGTCCCAGCTCCCAGCCTGGATTAGAAGCTTCCAGCAGGTTTCTTTGGGGGTTTATGTGTTAAACCAAAACTAGAGGGAACCCACAACAGCCAATTACACTCTCTCTTGGGTGAAAGTTGGTGTGTGTGTGTGAGAAATAAATTGGAAGGTGGTGCAGACACACACGGTGCATGTTCAAGTGGAGCTGGCATCTGGTGCCACTCAATTAGCTGCGACCTGCTTGCCAATAGCCTGAATCCATTTAACAAGGGCATGAGTAAGCACACATGGACGCACACACACACATGCGAACACACGCAGGGGGACACACACGCCGAACCTTAAGGAGCAAAAACTAAACAGTGACAATGTGACAAGCAAAAGGCTCACAAATACAGCTCTGGCTGTGGTCTAGCACGCTCTCAGCCTGTCTTTAGTTTACGAAAAAGAGAACATGCACCCTCCCGTCGGCTTCGGCTTTGTTTTCCTTAAATTGGACTGGACACGAGTCGGTGAAACAAACAAATTGATTCAGGATCAATTGGAAAAACACAGTCCTAAAAGTCAATACATCTGTAGTCCATTTCCGAGCAGCAACCTGCTCCACACCACGTTCTTTCTTTCTCTTCCCTGTTAAGGACTAACTTAATTTAGACTAATAACATTCCTTATCATTACATTGACCACACCACAAGCTGTAGTGTTGAATATTTATCACCCTTCAAGAAAAAAACAAACTCCACTGAGCTGTTGTTTCACAGCTGCTAAAGAAGCATAACTTCTTTTAAGAAGATGTTCACAATTCAAAACAACTAATTTGCAATATTTTGTTCATTATTTAAAAAAAACTTGATCTTTCTTGTGCATGAAAGAGGGAGAAGAAATTTGTCGTGGATCATTACAAACCCCGAGCGCCGCACGAGATGCCTGTAGATTGAGGCTGGATGAAAAATGTTGTTTTATTTATCATTCGTCAAAAAAGCTGGCGGATTCCCTGCTGCTTTGAATGCATTAAAAGCCAATGTTCAGACGCTGTTTCTACAGAGAAAAAGACTGTCGTACGCTGATATGACAGCAAACTGTTCCTATCATTCTTCTGCTTTAATATACAGAGAGAGAGAGAGAGGGAGAGAAAATGACAAACTTAATCTGGAATCTTATTTGAGTTATTTCAAATGTCAGTTTGAACACGCTTTGTTGTGACTTAAATGATACGCATTGGTAATTGGCATAAAGGCTGCAAACAGGAGAAAATGGAAGACTTTTTTTTTTTAAAAAAAAAAGGCCACCCAGAGGGCTTGGCAGAAATCTTACCAACACATGAATTCATTTACATTTTCTCTCAAAAATCAACAATCTTCAGTGCTTATAATTAAGGTTTTCTGTGATAGACCAACATAGAGAAAATATAAATGTGAGTGGAAGGTAGAATGATACATGGTTTTAAAGTTTTTTTAAAAGAAAATCTGAATAATCACCTACATAATGAAATTCTTTTTACAATATCTTCTTTGCGAAATAGCTCAGGCCCAGTCATCCTGGATAGAAACCCTGAGAAAAATCGGTCTGTTCACGTCTGGACTTTGACGGGGCATTTCTAGCACGTCAATATGGATCTAAACCATTAAATTGTAGCTCTGCCTATATGTATATATTATTGCTACAAAAGAGCACTCCCAAAGCACAATGCTGCCACTTCCATAATTCACTGTGGGGATTGTGTGTTAAAGGTGATATTATCTGTTCCTTTTTCTATAAATAGCAAAGCGTTTGGACCAACAAGTTACATTATCGTCTCAACTGACCAAAAGGCCTTCTTCCATTGGATTGCTGTGTCCTTAAATGGCTTTGTAGTTTAGACAGGATTTCTTATGATTTTTCTTTCTTCTTGCCAGTCTCCAGTAAAGTGGAGCTATGTGGGGTCCGTGACTGATATTTGTCTTTTGGAAACATTCCCCTTGCCTGACCTGTGCAGCTCTGCAAAGCTACAGTGAGTCACGCTTTCTTTGCACAGCCTGCCGGTTCACGGAGACGACAATCTCTTGGTAAGTTTGCCGTTGTGCAATGTGCTTTTTGAATTCAGGTGTGCTTCAAGAAGTGGTGAATGTTTGGTTTATTTATTTATTTTATTTTTTTTTAGTCCTGCATTAAACCTCTCCACATGGCAAAGGGAGACATCCGACAAACCTCTGAGACCTTCCTAGAATGCCTGGATGTTTCTAAAGTGCCAAAAGGTGAAAAGTACAAGGGGTTTGGATATTGTCAGTGATTATTTTAAATGAAAATTAAAAGAAAGGAGTTTTTTGTTCTTGGGCCCCAAATTGACCAACTCTACTTCTGGTTGTAGGATAAACACTCCAACTTGTTACCTAAATACATTCTCCAAATTCAAACTGCACTCCGTGTCAGTAATCTCCGTGAATAAAAAGAAGTGAGTGTTTACCTGTCGCAGTGGTTGCACTTGAACGGTTTCGCGCCGGTGTGTTTGCGGTAGTGTCGCGTCAGCTCATCACTGCGGGCAAAGCGCCATTCACAGCCCTCCCATGAGCACTTATAGGGCTTCTCACCTGACAGGGCGGCAGAGAAACGGAGAAAAAGAGCAGAAGGTGTCACATTTTATTACAATTTCTACATCTAATTTCACACGTCTAAACTACAGCTGTTCACTTATGGGGAGGTTACCACCCCGAGGTTTCCCTCCGAACACACACACACACACACACACACACACACACACACACACACACACACACACACACACACACACACACACACACAGCCAGCCAGCCAGCCAGCCAGCCAGCCCAGGGGCAGCCAGGCAGAGCAGTTTTACACAACAGCCATTTTAATGAGCCAACACACTCAATTAGCTATAAATGAAGTCTTTCAGCACTGCAGCATGTTAATTCATAATCCCAAATTCACCCTGAAATGAATCTCGTTTTGTTCCCTTTATTACCACACCTCCGCCCATCCATGCACACACACACACACACACACACACACACACACACACACACACACACACACACACACACACACACACACACACACACACACACACACACACACTCTTCTGTGTGTGTATGCGTGTGTGTGTGTGTAGGGGGGGGTTTGAAATGTAAATGAGGTTTCATCCTCCGGTTCGCCAGATGGGAGAAGAGATGGTCTATTGTTCTCAGCCTGTAGTTATCTTACCATGATAGAAAGCCTTCCAGCTGTGTGTGTGTGTTTTGTTAGAGGAGTGTGTGTGTGTGTGTGTGCATGTGTAGCATGTAAGAGCAGACTGCCCTCAGATGGGACCTGATGATGTGTCTCTGTGTGAAGCTTTCTCTCTTGTGCGTTCAAGTGTTGGGTCAGATGAGGCAGCAGTTCGTCAAGACTTGCACTGAGATCATTTGCTCAAAAAAACTTACACCAGAACCAGTAAGAGAGGAGAAGGAATGCAACTGTGGTTTACCCCTACAGATTATTAAAAATCCTCGGCAAGTTTTAATAATGAAAGGATTTTAAAATAATATTAATTCAAATAACATGCTGTCACTGCAAAGTAGTACCTAGGCTATACAGTATGTAAGAACATCTACTGGAACAAATTCAAGGTACCATAGCTGACCTACTTATCAGGGTTTGCTTAAAACAATCACCATTTAAAAGGTGGGTTTTAATGCTGGGAGGTGAACCTCCATCCTGGTCTCAAGTCTTATGCAGCTTGTGACAGGCTTTCTTCCATGACTGCCCTTTATTTAGCTCTATTCATCTTCTCATCAACTCTGAACAGCTTCTGTGGTCCTTCTGGTGAAGAGCACGGCCACAGCATTATGTTGCCATTTTGCACATTGCTGGTCTCATCTGATCAGAGGATCTTCTTCCATGAGTCTTTTTCATGTCCTCTATATGGCTAGTTAGTGTTGCAACCCATAAATGGGACTCTATCAACAACACTTTCATTTAAAACCTCTTGAATTATCCATGTAAAAAAATTGGTACAATATCTGACTAATCTAAAAGATATTATTATGTTGCATTTAGAGCATCCCAGGAAATATAAGCCCTTTAGTTTAACTGTTTAGCTGAATATCTTGACCACATGGTCTTGGAACTGTTCATATTTGTGTGAAGAATAAAGTTAGAGTAAAAATCCAACATGACATATTTTGCTATATTTGCTAGAATGTTATTGGTTCCTGAAAACTGAAATTAAAATGTCACTTTTGACTGAAAACTTTACAAATGTAATTGGTTTTGTTTTGAAGAGTAAGCTTTTAGGGTAAAAAAGTTGATGTGTCCACATTTAAAACATATTTATTGTGTGATAGGACATATGTACTTAATAAATTCTGTATTGTTGATCGTAAAAATGTACACATTGTTTGTAGTCAATTTGCCCCTTTATTAGGACTACATTTCATATCCATGTTGTGGCAATTTGTTCCTTGCTTACTTGTGTTTTGTTCCTGTAAACAACCCATTTTGTATACAAATGGTAAATGGCTTGTAATCGTTTAGCGCTTTATCAAGTCTGACGACCCCAAAGCGCTTTACACTACAATCAATCATTCACACCCTGACAGTGGTGAGCTATGTTTGTTGCCTTAAATTGTCATGAGAAAAGCTTAAATATTAATTATGATTTAATTAAATTTTATACCATGTTTTAGGTGTGGGTGAATACTCAATTCTGATTGGCCACAGGGTGTCCGTTAAAAGTAATACGGGACACCTATAAAAGAAGTTCCGGTCAAATAGCCTGACTGTTCAAAATTATTGCACTGGCGCAAACGTTAGCTGGTCACGGCAAGACCATTGACAAAACACAGAGCTAGTTACCCTGGCAACGTGTCACAACGAAAGATATTAAGTAGTTCTCTCAGCCACTTCTTACGAAAAACTTACAAAATTAATAGTGAAAAATGACAATAAAGTATTAACCATTGATTTCATTTTTTTTTTTTTTTCGTAAGTGACCATGGTATAGGTGGGATGATGCCTCGGACGGTCGTCCATTAATTGCTGATAATGGACACCTAGTCAGATATTATCCCTTACTTACGTATTTCTTCATCTGATATTATTGAAAATGATTATTTGAAAACCTTGTATAAAACTTTATCTATTCATTCTGCTTTTTTATTCCTTTTTGGGTCACTTGAACTCTTACAAAACCAAAATAAGTGTAAATGAGTTATAAAGCCATCCTTGTCTTGGGAGACTATGAGCAAATTATTGAAAATTGCTTTAAATTGTCGGTTGTTAAGGGAGGAACCGAACGTCCTCTTTGGTGGGCATAAATTGATGCATAGTCGGTAAAAGATGGTCGGTAACCAAAAAAAGTCAGACGAAAGGGAAAAAACAAAAGGGACCAATCCCCTGTGAAAGTATGTAAATAAATAAAAAAGCTAATGGAGTCCTTATTTCCTGGGCACTCTAAATCCAATACACAGCCTTTTTCTCGATTCACACAAATTATTTCCGAAAGGTATATAAACCTGACTCACAAAAGCAATTTTTCTTAAATTGCACAATCCTTGACTCCCTTTGCATAAGATAAAAAAAAAAAAAAAAAAAGATTTGTAAGTACTGAATATTTCTGGGCCCAAATGTATTTCCCAAACTGAGTCTCCATATTGCCTGTTTTCCACACAGCAGCAGAAATCTGTATTTTAATTCAATTTTGAAACATTGACACAAAAAAAAGTCCAAACTTGACATCAGAGCCCTGGCTGTGAACTAAGGGGCGGTTACTATAATTTGGGTCTTGATGACTTTTGATGGGCTGTGATGTGGCAGCTTACAGTCAGTTAGCCAGATGTCCCACTAGCCCCTCTTCTCTCGTCACAACACACATCAATCCTCTTAAGAAGACAAACATGCACAGATTCACAGCTAAGTGGAACTAATGTGGTCTGAAGCATTAGGAAACATGTGTAAAAGCCAAACATTTGCAATAAAAAAGCTTTTTACCCACAAGTGATCCGGTTGTTAAATGCAAGTGGGGTTTTCACGCATCAGAGGCAGAATGGAAATAAAAACTGTCAGTGCATGCTAAAGAATTCTGTTCTCTGCAAAAAAATGAATTTCATCTCAGATACAAAGTGGAGCGGTGTTTCGCTACCTGACGTTTTTATCACAGATGCCCCGATTACAATTTTGAGGCCAATTGTTAATCTCTGATCTTTGTAAAGCTTTGACCAATTTTTTTGTCAATCTTCATTTATTTTTCAGAGCTAAAAAATAGGAATATAAGAAAATAGAATTTCAAAAAATATTTCTAGTCTCCCTGCTGTGATCACTCAATTACTTAAGAGCAGCAATAATGTTAGATGGTGTGTAAGATAACGGTCACCGTAGTATAAATTAGGGTTTTATTGTTACTGTAACTCAACGATCAAATGATGGAGTTGACATTTTACACTGTTAAGCATCTTGTGTCGATTACGGCAGCTAGCATCCGTGAAACAGCAGCTTTTTTCTGTAGACCCCAGGGAACGCAGCCTTACTTCACCTAAGATTTACAAAAAGCTACAAACATTTCAAGATTCAGCACTCTCCATAACAGAGGCTACTTCCTTCAGCCCTTCTATTATATTTTACGCCCCACTTTCTGCCTCAATGAACTGCAGAAATTGCATAACATGTCTAATAAAAAATAAAGCTTCTTTTTAAATAGATTCTACCTTCTTTTCCTTGTGGGCTTAGATTGACTTTATTTTAGCTCCCAACTCAAACTTCTTCAGGTAAGGCTCCCACACACTCTGGCGTACTGTGCACATACTGCAAGTTGCACGGACTCCGCGCTGATTCTCTGCAGACCTTTTATAGTCGAGCGTACCCATTGCGTACAATTTCTTGTGGCAAATTCCTACAATTCCCACATTTTCTACCAGCGGGACGAAGCGGCGGAACGGATGGTAAAATGTGTGATTAGCTAGCTGAGCACCAAGGGCCGTTTCTTTTCCAGCAGGCTCCCACCACACACCTGTCAGTGAGAACAGAGAGGAACTGATGCCGCGCGTCCTTACGTCCGCTTGTTTGGAGCAGCTCAGTGCATCAAGCTCTGTGTCACATATAAAACTGTTTGACGTGAAGACTTCTTACCACCGAGCAGTTTATAGTGTGACACTGCGTACGCGGTTGAGCTCTGCGCACGCCTGTCTGCATGGACTCTGCGCGGACGTCCGCAGTCTCATGTCCGCGCAAGTATGTGGGGGCATTAAATCATAACCTCCACACCAAAATGTTTTCGTCAGTGTGACCTGGTGAGTCTTAAACGTGGCTTATCCACTGATCCAAAAAAAAGAACGTGTTTTTGTGCCTCTTACCAGCTGGAAACCGGTCATGGCCGATCGCGCTGGAAATCGTCCGTTTCAGTCACCAGCCAATTTTGGTTTACAGAAACAAATCCAGGCATTATAGTTTTTCTTGGCAGGATGACCGATTTAACTCTCAAACTTAAAAGCCTAAAAAATAAAGTGGAGTAAAATAATACTCTGATAAGACACCACCTGTTGTTCTAATGGAGCGGAACAAGATGTCAGAGAAACAATGGAGGAGAAACAGAAACAGACCATAACCTCTTCATCTTACTGTAACAGGAAAAAGGAAACTACCTGTCAGGGGTGGACTGCTTTCATAAACTGTAACTCAACTGATTCCACACTCAAGCCACCAGAATAGACAACACCAACCAAAAAAAGTACACCTGCCCACTCTTCAACTTTGACAGCAGGGTGATGCAACGATGCGTAAAAGATGATGTTCAACAGGAACATCACACTATGAATGATTGCCCCCTTTTTCCTTTATCTCCCCACAGTTTGCCTGCTTCTTTGATCGAAGCCGGCTTTTATCCACAGACACACCATGACTGCGGTTGCTCTCGGACTAAATTATCTACGCATCACAAGCTCCGCTCCCCAGGATTTCAATATTCAAATTCTCCAGTCGCTTCTCGTGCAGTCTGTGGCTGACTTCAACAACTGGGATCTGAGCTTTATTGCTCTCTTATTGCACGCTGTAGGTGACAGGTGATCCCTGTACCACCTCTTTGATTTTGGCTGGTGTTTGCGTATATGAATTTTGAATAAAACATTCTGTATTATTGGGTCTAGTGGATGCAAAGTTTAATTAGTCCCAGTTATCACAGCTCAGTTTCATCACTATCTGTATTTCTTTATTATATGCCTTGAATATTTCATCTTTTAATGAGATACAAAGAGTCATCAATGAATAAGAGGCAACTCCACCAATTTATGTATCTTATGTTGTGTGTGTGGTGTGTATGTTGCATAGATATGTCAAAGATTTTAGGCAGGTCCGGAGAAGGCATGGCTTGGTTTCTGGTGAAAGATTCATTTTTGTGTTAATAAGCCAACTCAGATTGTGTCATACAACTCTTGCTGTTTAAATGTCTCTGAAAGAGACACCGTGGAAATCCAACAACAAGAATAAAACTGAGCCAATTGAATGCCTGTCAGTAAGATAAAAAGCGAAACAGCAATGAATATGGAGATTAAGAATAAGCAATTTGATCACCACTGACTGACATCTATATTAAGAATTTTTGTTTTAATGGCTTGAAGTTTGAAAACCAACACATATCAGTGGCCCATGCTTAGTCTATACTTAACCTTAAATCTGTAAGATTAGTTGAAAATACCAAAATCCCTACGACCACTGACATGCACTGGATGAGTTTGAAAAAACAACAACAAAATATTCGGCATGGATAAATTTTTAACCTTTTATAGAATAACAAAAAGATGCTTTGAAGATGGTTTGAAACTTTATGACAATTTTTTTTAACATGTTAGAACTTGGAGTGCAACTAAATCTTTGAGGAAGAACTCGCAATAATGAAATGCCTCCAGAATTTTTTAAGGTTCGTCATGAAGCGCCATCCAGTGGATGTCAGCATGTGACCTTTTCTGGTGAATTAATACTCTGGATTCAGAGTTGGAAAAGCATCTACAACTTTGAAAATATTTACTTGTAGCATTTCTGGAACTTGGTGTGGTGGCCAAGTGACAGACAAAATGTGAATGGCTTGAAGCCACTATGACAAAACAATGATTGAGTAACTGGTTGATTAGCTGCTGAGGACATTAAAGGTGGTTTCTGCTGCTCTGAGCTACACCTGAGACTCTATTTCACAGTTTTTGCTGTCAGCAATACATTTGATTGTCTGTAATTCAAAATCCAAAATACACTATGTTGCACAAAACATTTGTACATCTGCCTTCACAGAATTATTTATTTGAGTGGCATCACACTCCTAAGCCGGGTTTACGCTTGAGGTCCGCACGGCCATATTATGTCATTTTGGCTAACACGGCCCTCTGCGCAGCCAAAAGTTTTCCGCTCTGTACACCTAGGAGAATTCCTGACTACGCAGACAATTATGCGTGGAAAAACATGGCGGATGAACAATCGCTCCTTCTGGCGGAGGTTTGTGAATATAGACAAAAAAATTACCGTGATCAACAAACTTAACAATTCCTGGACACAAATCTCTGTCACTCTTGGAAGAAGGTAACAGGCTTAAATGTTGGAAACAGCTGTTTTTTCTGCTTCTATGTGTAGTTGGGTTTAGTATGCTTGGCGCAGAAGCACCACACTGCCTTCTAAAGTCTAGGAGAATAGTGCATTAGTGATACTTTAGTGCAGACACAACGTCCCATCTTCCGCACGGAATGCAGGTGCGTCAATCATAAAGCAACCTTTAGACCATAGGGATTACTGACTACATCCTTTGTCACCAAAACAGTCTCAGCTGTGCTAAGAAGGTTTTCCTGGGAAGGTTAGGAGGGTTTTTGTTGTGGGAATATATGACTCCCACAGACTGCCACTCTGGGTCCCTGAGCAAGACTCTTAACCCCAGACTGTTCCCCGGGCGCCGCACAGTGGCAGCACACTGCTCCCCAAGGGGATGAGGTTAAATGCAGAGAACAAATTTTGTTGGAATGTATGTTGCAATGACCATAAAGATGATTATATTATATTGTTACATTATATATTATTATATATATGACTATTCTTCCAGAAATCCATTTGTCAAGTCTCATGCTGAGCAAGAGGACAAGGGGATCGGGATCATTGCATTAACCCATTTCTAGAAAAGTTAGACTGAATAAATCTGAAATAGACTACTCTACACTGAACTAAATAGGATTTCCATGACCTCTATTCTATTTGGGAAAACAGAAAAAAATAAACATTTCCAGTGTCTTTAATAGCTTTAGGACCACCTTGGAACTGAAGTACTAAAAGCTCATTATGCAGACTTGTCAAGCCAGGACTCTGTTTACAGATTCTTTAGAAGAAAGTTTTCTTTTTCAAAATCTTTACTCTATTTATCCAAACAGCAACAACAAAAAAGAGATTCCAGAAAAGATGCTTAAATCTTGTCCTGTGCCTATCATGTGTTATCCAGTACCACGAGGTGGATGTAACGTTAGATCCCAACTCAGTTGAGTCCCTATCATTTTTATATATTTTTAGTTTATGTGTTTTTAACTTTATGCATTGAAACATTAAAATACAGTGACAAAAACCCAAAATAAATAATGTAGCTTTAAGAATTTGATGTGGTTGAAAAGCTTTTTCCAACTACCTGTAAAGATGAAGAAATCAGTACCGCTACACATTTTGTATTAGAGGCACTGGGGATCGGGGTCTTTAATCCTTTGGTACATCTCAGGTAGAAGTGTGAAAAATGTGATAGTCTGTGATTCTACAACAGATTACTTCAAGCCCTGTGAAGAACTGCAGCCAAATCTTCCAGTTCAGCACTCAAATCTGCAAGTGTGAGTCCTCCTACTCACTTCATAAAGTCCTCCTCAACGAGGACTGATATCTTCCCACATACAATACCATACCACTTGGCAGCTTATCCTTTCCGAGACATACTCCAGTATTAACCTACATGTGTGCGTCTGATAAAGGGTGTGTGAGTTGGGGCCGCAGGTGCCAGACAGGCGGACGTTTCACACCCGTCTTCAGTAATTGGCCAGAGCACCTCATCTTCCTTCAATAGGATGCCTCTCAAACACATACCATGAAGACACACAGACAGACACACACACTGTCGGAGGAATGAAGCAAGGCCAGCTCGGGCCCAACGCCACAGCAACCATGACGCCAGCCAATTATAGCACGGCAAGGCAGGGATGCATGATAAAGTCACCTAGCAACTGAGAGAAAGAAAGAAGAGGAGGGGGACTGAGAGAAAGAGAGACAGATTAACAGGCACGGACAATCCACCAGCCACCAACCAATTATGGAAGAGTGTGATGCAGTTGCTTGGCAACCTAAACTAAATAAGCAATTGGAAAAGAGAAGGAGGAGGAGAGATGCAGTGTGGAGGAGTGTGAAGGAGTGTTCAGGTGTTGGGGGAGGTCAGCAAGGTGTTACCCCGACTCCACATGAGGTTGGAGGGGTACCTGCTGGTGGTGGGGCAGGGTGAGGGTTAAGGTCCTGGAAGCGAGGTGCAAAGTGGAGTTATCACAACAGTGTTTCAACCTGCGAGCCACATGGCTGAGGATTAAAATTTACATCGTAAACAGAGGATCAGAAATCGAAAAAGTTTTTAATCAGGTGAAATCAAGAAAAACTTTACATCTTGCACTGCCTAAGGCCAGAAGAATCAAGGTTTGTCATAGTTTATACCAATATTTTAAATTTTGTGCAGTGGTATTGTATGCCCGATCTGATTCCCGACAGGCTATTTTATGTTTTTGAAAATAAACTAATTATTTTTACCATGAGTTGAACAGTACCCATGACTAGTGTTTCCCTTAAAATACAGAAACTATGTGCAATTAGCTCTTTGTTAACTGTAATTTACTTTTTTATTATTTCCATCAGCATGTGCAAAATTGCTCAGTCTATGTGCGACATTAACTGATAGCTGTTCACCAATGTTTTGATGTTTCTGAAGTCAAGACCTCTGAAGAATGGTAACATAAAAAGTATCTGCGTGACAGGATGACCACTACACTGCATAAAGAGAAAAATAAATTCACTATAGCCAGTCGTACCATCATGTTTTAGCACTGTTTAGCTGGCAGTAGAAATGGTACCAAACATAAAGCTGTAATGAGGGAGGAGAACATCACTAAACATGACCTCAAATAATAAGATAAAGAGCTGAAATCCCATGAGATGTTCTGGCAGGTTATTAACCCCAAGAATTTAAGCATTTTGTCACAATACAACCACAAATTTCAATGCATTTCTATTCGGATTTTAAACGACACAAAGTAGTACATAATTGCAAAGTGGAAGTAAAATGATACATGGTTTTCAATTTGTTTTACAACCATGCATCTAAAAAGGGGTTATGCACATTAGAATTCAGAACCTTTTAAATAAATTCCAGTGCAATGGATTTATGTTAATGTTTATTGCTTTGGCAGACGCTTTTATCCAGATGACGATATAACAGTGCAGTAAATATCAGGGCACAATAACAGAACAATAAGCTACTTAGAGGGAGGAGCACGACGCGGGCTCTTTCAGAGGTGATGGTGTAAGAACAGAGTGCAGACGTAGAGAGAAGTGCAGAAAGAGAGCGCAGTAGAGGGGATAGTGAAGTCCAGGGTAGGTGCTAGGGTCGGAAATGCTCTCTGAAGAGCTGGGTCTGCAAGTCTTTCTTGAAGACAGACAGGGTGGCCCCTGTTCAGGTACAGCGTGGTCGTTCCATCATTGTGGATCGGCACATGAAAATAATCTGGATTGTCTTGAGAACGGTGTAAGGCACTTCTTGCTGGCAATCCCTTAATGACCAGAGTGACCTGGTTGTGATTTAAGCCTATTTGAGAGCATTCAAGTAGAAGTGAACCGTTCCATTAAGCACACTGGGATTAGGGATGGGGAGGGCAGTCAGAGTTAATATGAAGATGGATGAACCTGAATACAGGGTATTCTTGGGGTGGGGTGGGGGCGTGGGGGGACTGAAGAGGCTGCGAAAGACCTGAGACTGGGGCAGAGGGAACAAGCCCACACAGCTACAATATTCTTGTATTAGAATGGAAAGTCCAGACAAGCTCTGTATCATTTTCCTTCCACTCCGCAATCATGCGCTTCCTTGTGTTGGCCTTTCACAAAAGATTCCAACAAAACACTAAAGTTTCAATGCGACAAAAGGCACTAGTCCAAAATAAAATCCCATATCTTCAGTCATATTTAAATATGATAAATGGCCTTAAAGGTCTGAGCCAAGGAGCCAACTGAACTAACCACTGAACCACAAGTCAGGGAGAAGCTTATTGATTGTTATCAAATGAATTTGATCCAGCCTTAACGAGCAGGAGAATATTCAAAGCCAGACTACATCAAACCCTGACTAAATCTATTTTATACTGACACCCACTCTGCCGGTAAACATGATTCTTTCTGTTCCTCTGAGCAGCAAAGGAATGCACATTTGCTGCAGAGCGAGGTGCCAGCACACGGCGCTCGCATCCACAACTTCTGACAGACGGGCGCTCCCCGAACAGCTCTTCGCTTCTGCAATCCCGGATGCCAAGCATTTAGTTAAGTGTATTTTTTTGGACTGCTACTTGAATAACAAGGATATGATTAATAAGCTTCCACTGCTTTTACAGATTCAACCTTATCCAAGAGAGCAGGGAGGAAAAAAAAAACATCCAAAACTTGGCTTTGGCTCAGAGCATCACTAATTGGATACTTTAGAGATTTACTGAATTAATTTCCACCTCTATTAATGTTGTATTAATGTTACAACTCATCTGTAATGAAACTCCTCATGTAGGAAAAATCTTTACATCACTTCTGCATCTCGGAGAAATTGTTCTAAATGGCTTCACCGGATTGTAATCAACGTAATGTGCAACTGCAGCACTGCTCCGTCACTGACAGGCATGAATATAATGATGCTTCCAATGGCCTCTGGTGAGTTACAGTAAGAGTACTAAGACTGCATAGGCGTTCTGCAGCTGCTCCTCCCTGTAGGCTCTGCGACGCTAATCCCTGTCTACATGTATGTTCAATGATTTATGGTCATAATAACCCAAAAAGAGGATTAAGCTAATTAAACCACAGCTCTGTGCTTGTAATGAACACATCGGGAGGGAATACAACACCCCCACATTTATGCCACACACACACACACACACACACACACAGAAGGAGCTGTAGTGTCTTCAGGGTGTCTGCTTTTTTATTTTCCTCAGCAAATGACTCTGCCTTTAAAAGCTAATCGTCGGTTAGCATGACTCGACAGCTGAATCATCCCAAGATTACAGATACTGGAGGCGGCAGTCATGCTTCCAAATGACTAGCAGCTCCATTCTGGATAAATATAATAGAGCTACAGAGGTTGTTTTTTTTTCCCCCCAGCTCTTCCAGGTATAACCCTGGAAGTGGAAAGCTAGACCTAAAGCCATGTCGTGGTTTTAGGGATCGCATAAGCCTGTAACACGCTGGATTAATGATGCCAAGGTTGCCTGTATTAATACAGTGGATGTCTGCGGGCTGTGTACTGTGAACCTGGTGAGACTGCTAACGCTGGATGATGACAACTGGAGGACATGGAATGCATTAGGCGCTGTAAATTGATGGTGTAGTTACAGCTAAAGTTGAATAATGCTGGCTTTGGGCTGTGTGAGTGCGCCTGGGACTCGTGCTGCTGATCGGTGATGAGCTCAGGCTAAAGATCAGTGTGTAAAACAGATCAGCGGATAGCTGAGAAGCAGCAAAATAGTAGTTTGTGGTACATTAAAAAAGGCTGTGCTGGTCAGAAGTTTACATACACTCATTGTTTTTTGTTTTTTCTTAAGGACGCTGTTGTCGTTGAACTGCTTTGCTTTTGGCTTGAATTTGTGTTGGACTTTCTCAAATCCATACAGGCTCCATATGCATACATAACCACTAATATTTGGAAAAATGTCTTGTTACTTTGCAGAAAGATTTTGACATTGGGACCATTCCAGAAGCTTAATGTTTGGCCGTTTTATGGGTTTAATGACCAGTTTCTATTTGTATTTGGGGTCGTACCACTGGAAAACACACATGTTCAAGTTTATCTATCTAGCAGGTTGTTTAAAGGTGAAGTTCGATCCTTTTTGTGTGATGCTCTTGCACCCATGATAGTAAAACTGTGCCTCAGCATGATTCTGTCACCACATTTTCTAGCAGCTGCTACAGGGTCCTTTGATTAGAAAGCCTAGTCTTGACTAGTATAAACTTGATTCTTGTCATTATGGCCAAACAGCTTAAATTTTGTCTACTCTGACGTTAAAATTCATTTACAGGAAGATTTTGGCTTGTCCATATGAGCAGCTGCAGATTTCAGTTGAGCTTGAGGTGTCTCAAACATCGTAACCCTTTTTTTTTCATCTGAAAGTGAAAATGATTGAAACTATAGGGCATACCTTGGTGTTTCAAATGGACAAAACTGGTTTCAGAATGGATCCCTGTTGAAAATTTGTGGACTACACCTTCAAAGCCTGCTTGGTGCTCGAAAGCCAACTAGTTTTATTGAATTCTACCAATTAAGCAAAGAGATGTGGTCAAATATTCTGCCAGATTTGTGCAAGGAGTTTGTTCATAGCAACAAAACTGTCTGGTCCGATTACAACTTGCTAAGAGGCATGTGTTTATTTTCAATCTACCCAAAACAAGAACATTTAAATTGTATCAATAAAGGAATAATCACATACCAACAGTGTAAGTATGAAGAGTGTATGTAAACCTCAGACCAGTGCTGTATATGGCAAGAGTAGTTTGTAAAACTTTTTATACAGAAGGATTCGGCCTTTTTTTTTTTAAATCAAAAACAATTTGCGCATCAGGTATATTGTGCAAGTTTTGCTCAATGAAAACCTAATTCGTTTAAAATCTCCTTGACTACAAAATGGTAGAATTGCCAGAAAAAAAGCATTTTAGTTTTGTCCTGCAAGAGTCCCGATCTGAATCTGATAGAGAATTTGTGGAGGTGGCTAAAAATGAGGAGGATTGAAAGTCTAACCTCTAACCTCAGAAACATGGAGGGCATCAGCATTTATAAAAAGGATCTGATTGCCGCAATGTTGATTAGGATGCTTTTCCTTATTATTGAGAAACGTATAAATATTCTTCTAAATGCCATGTTATTAACATTTTAACAAAACCATATACACATTTTTTTCAACATCCTTACTATTTTTACATTGTTTTATTATCTTTTTAGGGATGTCTGCGTCGAAAACTTATTGGTTGAATGGAAATAACTTTTAATCTAAAGCTACCAGGCATTAATCATTTTAGACACCAAATTAATATAAGTAATTTAGAACACAAACAACTCTTTTAAAGTATTTACATATCTCAGCTATTAACATTCAGCCTTGAATTTTCTTTGTCTGCTTCAGTCACCTCCATCTTCACTTTTGAGTCTTTCTTGTAGCAATGCCTCCCTCCACATCCTGAGAGCTCGTGGCATTGCTGCCGCATTAGCCTCGTCTGTGCTCAGTCTGAGGGTCACTGAGGGGGCAGAAACAGCAAGCAGCTGTAGCAGCACATCAGAGTTGCTTGCACATGGTTGATTTGGTACAGTCATTTAGTGCCAGTCTATCAATCATCAGGTAATTACTGACGCATTGCCTTTTGACCCTTTAGCCGGTATTAAGATTGAGATAAATGCTCCTTGAGGATCAAGTGAGTGGCATGATCCGCATCTGGTGTTTTTTTATAGATTTACTCTGCAGTCCCAACTAAAATGGGTTTAAGTTTATACAGTGTACACCTGTTGGGTCAAAGACCTGCAAGCACAGAACCAAAGTGACTATTTGCAAGTCCCCACCTGGTGAAGCTCTGTCATGTCTGTCCACACTGGTCACCTTTTTTTTCTTTTTAAAACCTTTCAACTCTGGGGAACAGGTTTATCAAAGACAGTATCCTAGCACTATCAAATTACATCAATGTTTGATGTGTGCATTACTAGAAGCAACACTCTTCACACTTCCTTTATTAAAGATCTTGCTGGTACTACGTAGGATTCTTCCTGGAATAGATTCATTCAGATGTTGTAAACATTCCCAAGAGCTTCTGGTCTATGTTGACCTGACCTCATAGCTGTTACTGCAGATTTGTTGGCTGCAAATCAAGAATGTGAATCTCCCATTCCATCATGTCCAGAAGGTGATTTATTAGATTGAGATCTGGTGACTGTAAGAATCCATTGGAGTACAGTGAACTTCTTATGTTCAAAGAAGAACGTGAGCGTGAGGTTATTTAAGCTGCAAGTAGACATCAGAAGATGGGCAATTTGTGGTCATAAAGGGATGACCATGGTCAGCGACAGTAGCTACAAAAGGGCCCAGACTGTGTGAGAAAATGTCCCCCAACATCTTTACACCAATACAACCAAGTCGGATTAAAGAGATCTGAATGGGTGAGTGGCTGCCATTGGACTGGCGAGTTCACTGTTTGTATTAACACACCATCAAACAGGTGTACCTAATAAAATAGCTTGTGGATGTAGATAGAAATTAGAGACATCATTCACAGTCCTTAAAGGTTTTGTAGTAAAACTAGCTCGTAAATCTTAAAAATAACAGCAAATTATGTCCAAACATTTAATCTTTGACAGGAATTAAAGTAGGCCAAGAAAAAACAAAATCACCCTTATCTGTGATTGGATAATTGTAAGGTTTGAGTTATACCTAAAATTTCCCATTTGTTCCGGCATTCAAGATTTAAAACTTCGTTGTGAAAATTATCAAAATTATCAGAGTTTTCAGACAAGCCACACTTACAAAAACATGCAAACCTTTACCTGTGTGGGTCCTTTGATGTGCCTTCAGATGGGAGCTCTTGGTGTAAACCTTCCTGCAGCCATTAAATTGGCACCTGTGGACTCTCTTCTTGTTCTCAGGAATATCTCCTCCCAGACTTCCACCTCCTCCCTGCTCACTGTCGCTTAGGGCTCCTCCTCGGCTTGGGGGGGATGGCAAAGCGCGTGCTGCCACCACCTTGGTTGCCCCTAGTCCCACCTTCTTCGCTACCAGTTTAAGTGTCAATGTGCCGTCTGCTGTTGCGGTTAGCGTCTGTGTGGGTTTGATGAGGTGCCGGCCAAGCTCCGGCGACGACGGCGGCGTTAGGGATGTGACGGCGGCACTGAGCTGAGCGGCACTGACTCCTCCAAGGACCTGGTCCTTTGTGTCAGTCCCAACTACCACTTGACCCTTGTTTGGACTGGGCACCTGAATGATTTTAGCCTGAACCTTAGGGAGGGCTACGAGCAGTGGTGGTGGGCTTGGCTGATCAGGGAGGCTGGGCAGGAGTGGGTCCATCAGGTCTTCATCACTGTCCCCGCCTTGCATGAAGGCTGGTGTTAAGAGACAGTCTAACTCTTCATCAAAGAGCTCTGAGAGTCGCTTTGGCTCTGTCTGCAGATACCTCTCCAACTCTAGACATGTCTGCAAGAAAAGGGGAGACCAAAGTCAAAACCACAAATTTCTTGACCCAATTTACTATTTTAATTTAGCTTCCTCCAAGCTTAACTGGGGTTCACACACGTCCTTATAACTATTTAGGCCTATATTGGAATGAATGCTGGTTGAAAAGTCCAAAGACTTTCCAACCAACCTTCCATCAAAGCCTTTCTCCACACAACCTTTTACATTAGGATGCAAGTTATCAAAAAAGAAAGCCTTTCCTCATACAATCTCTCAGCACATCTGTATACTCACTGGTTTCCCAGTCTAATTTAACTTGGATATCTGCTGTAGGCGTTCTATTTCTCTGCAGCTGCTGACCATGTCACCTGGCACACGGCAGTCCTGCGAGAGGAGGGATTTATTCTGTGATTGATTGCTGCTGCCTGGACAAGCTCTCTGGAGCCCTGAACTGTGGAGGCCTTGTCTGTTTCCCTCTGCTCAGCCAAATCAACCAGCCATGGAAGTTATATCGAGAGGTAGAGGAAGCGAGGTGACAGATGAAAAGACAAAGAATAATAAAGAAGGCAAAGAAAGAAAGAGACATAATGGGGGAAAAAAATAAAGAAAAATGAGTTTTTGTATTTATCCAGCTAGAAGAACAACGTTCATTTTTTTTTCTGCTACACTTGTTGGCAATGACACAGAATCATCACAGTTGTTGGTCTGTTGGCCCTCCAGCAACTTTCATCAAGGGCACCTGAGTCATTACCTCAAGGAATCTGAGCCAAGAAACCTTCCAGTGACTAACTCAATTTTACAACCTCAAGCCTGTGTTTGCCTGACTAAACTTTTAGGTTTTTTTGTCCTGTTACTCAACAACACACCACAGTTCTAAAAAGGACCGGTTTGTTTCTCCTTTTGACTTTCATCCTAGACACTCAAAGGAGCGCGTCCTCAGCTCCTTCATCCCAGCTGCTATTTGACTCTATAATCTGTGCTGTTCACAACAGACTCAATAAATTGTTACAAACATGATAATTGTTGTTTGGGTTCTTGATCTGATCAAGAATCATTTACACTGTCTCTCAGACACTAATATCCATTTGCACAGGCTTTGGCTCATCTGAGGTGTTTGCTTGGACAATCATACATGGTTTTTCTCACATTCTGCAAGTCAGCTGGTGTCTTTCCTCTGTTTTATTTGAATATTGCATTTTTAACTGAGTATGCCGCATTGTCAGTAAGTGCACAATATTAAAATGTTTGCCTTTCTGATAAGTTCACTGTCTTTTGCTTTATAATTTAACCCTTTAAAGCCTGAAACAGGTAATTGTGAGGAAACTTCACATTTTTAAAGAAGAAAAAAGATTTTTTGGTTGCTTTAAAAAATAAAAAAATAAACGTCAGGCTTTCAAATTTTCTTTGTATTGTTACTGATAGACAAAAAAATAATAATTTTCTTTATGTTTTCTGCATTTTTCTGTGGTGTGTAAGATATATTCATTTGTATGTTGTAAACTGTATGTTGAAAAAAATACTGACTTTGTTGAAGAGGTAGAGATCTCAGAAATACTTGAATCAAAAATGAAACATTTGGAGTTATAGGGTTAACTATAAATTTGCTTGTTCATTACTAATCCATTGTATAATGTCTATGTGAGAATGTTTTTTTTTTTTCATTCTCACGGATAAATTTCCCCATTGTGGGACATGAAGGTATGTCTTATCTTATCTTTTATTATATTTGTAACCAGTGGCAGTGTTTGATATGGGCAAAATGGCTCTCTGCCCAGGAACGACAGAACCTAGGCAGCTTCATAACACACACACACACAAAGTCATTGGTTAACCTTTCCTGGTTTCTCTTGCTATTGCTAATATGCCAGTCCAGTCAATGGAAATAAGTATGCCTGTGTGGTGTGCAGTATAAGTACGGTGAGAAAAAGATGCCAGATACCATTGGTGGCGTTTGCTAACAACATATTTTTGTGTATCATGAAGCATACAAGATTACGTAAGCTTAGAGCTGCCACTCAGACAAAAGAATAAAACAGGGCTATATCATGTTATAACATGGAAAATTTAATTTTCTAGCAATGTACTTTTTATGTCTGTACATACATATACTATCATGTTACTACAACACACATATATTCAAAATCGATTCAATGAAATCGTACAGACAGATTGGTATAAATCACATTATGACAAAACTTATGTACTTACAATATAATATGTGTATAGTATATGAATATGTCCATTAATTGCACAAACGTCAAAAAGATATTGTTGGAGTGTAAAACATTTAATGTTCAGAAATGCCATCAATCACTCTACCTATACGTATTCAAAAGGCTTCAGTTTTGTCATAGGCTTTCTGATCAGACTGACAACCCAAAGAGCTTCACACCTATACCATATTGTGCAACACACACACACACACACACACACACACACACACACACACACACACACACACACACACACACACACACACACAGTACACCAATACAGAGTTTGTGAACCTTTGAGTTAAATGCCTTGCTCAGGGGTTTGTCAACTAGTAGCAAGGGATTATGTGTAAACCCACAAGTTTCCAATTGCAAGACAACTACTCTTCCCTGTGAACCACAATAACATCCAACCTTAAAATGTGTTCGATGGAGTGATTTTATTAAATGATTTTCTTATCATACTGACCAATCAAAGCAATTTTCCTCTGAGTCACGTTTAGACGTACACATTCACAAACATTCTCACAGCAATACTCAGATCGATTGGCAGCTATGTCTTGCCCAAGAATCCTTCAGCATGGAATCAAACCTGTAACTTTCCTTAACCTTGCCATATAATTATGATGAGCTACTTCCATCTCACAGAAATGGATATGTCGCTGTAGCTTTTACACAGTAGCCTATAGCTATCAGGTATAAAGTTAATCACTTTGGGTCTCCCCAACTAACAAAAGGTAAAATTGACCAAATAGGATTTTTCCTTATATTGATTAAAGCAACCATGTTTTAAAGACATTTACAATGCATAAGTATTTTAATCAAACAGTTTAACTGCACTGTTACACTAAGCCTGCAACAAAGCACTTTTCATTACAAGTACAAGCTCATTTTCTGAATTATTTTACTATACTTATATTAAGCTGCTACCCTGGGTCACCCCTGCTTTTCTTCCTCTGTGGTACACAGATACCTTAATTTGTATCACTAGCTCTTAAACCAATCGGTCTAAAATCTTTCAATTGTTTGTCAAAATATAATTATTTGTTTAGGTCCAACATTGTCAGAGCCTTTCACATTGCCGTCAGCTCAGCACTTTCTTACAGCTCCATGTCTCTGTTTTTGTCCAGCAGCTTACCACTTCCTTTATTGCATCCATTTGGAAAGTTAACTTCCTGTTTGGCCAAATGGCTTTTGGCAGCGGGGGCTTTTTACACTGATGGCCTGGCTCTTTCTGTGTTGGGCCCTGGAACCGGCTGCTATACAAACATTTTGTGCTTTTCTCTTCTTTTGCTGCAGCTGCATGACACTGTCCATTCAAACAGGCCAGTTTTGTAGCTTTGCTTCATTGATGAGACAAACCACCATATTTCATCTTGATGTCTGCTGAGTGATGATAAGCTGAATTTCTTCTCTCACTTTCTTTTCTCCTCTTTTCCTAAGGATGCTCATTTACATTTGCATTTAAATCAAAAGATATTTCCAAGCAGTGGACACTGGGCCATGAGGATATGTAAATGATGATAAGCATATATGTAACAATGTCTTTTGGAAAATGAACACAGAGGCTGCAAAGAAAGCCTGGTTGGCATTGTGTCCAGATAGCTGCTTTGCTTTGTGAGCATTTGTGTTTCTTTCATTAATCGCTGGCTGCTGTACAATATCTAGTCAAGTATGCAATATGAGACTATTGTGTTTTTCTTTAAATGAGATTGTTTGCTAGAAAAAAGACCTGGAATCCACTGGAGATGATTAATTAGCTGTCAGATTATCTAGAGAGAAAGTTAAACAAGACAAGGCAGGAGGAAAAAGGAGCTTCTCTACGTTCTGGAGGACTCGTACAATAAAACCAATGACACAGCCAAATAAGATGGTTTGATGATCTTTTATTCAAACCAAAGTCAAGCAGAAAAAAATAAAAACCAGTTCAGTGCACATGGTTGGACTGAAGCTTAAAAATCATTTACTTGTCTTGACATTCTCTGAGCTAGTAAGATGGGGTTACCGCTGTGTTGTTAAGAATTTTCTGTGTGCCACTCATGTGGTATACCAAACAAACGCAGTATTGTTTTCAACCAACAAAACGGACATGTTTTTATGTGAAGCTAAGATTTGTCATTTACGTTTTCAAAGGTAGCTAAAAAAAAAAAAAAAAATATATATATATAAACGAATGTGCACCGAGTACACAGACCAAAGCTTGAGGACCCCCCATTTACCGTTTACATTTGTAAACAAGACATAGACCATATTCAGATATGAGTAAATATTACATCTATACATAACCCTGCTTAAGACTTATATTTCAGCTAGATTTAGACCAAGCAAAACTGCATAGTCTAAAAGTGGTATAAGGTTACAGACTAAAAATTACAAATGTATTAAGTCCATGAAAAGGTATGTAAATCAAAAAGTATCACAAACTGCTTCAGACCCCCTTTTAAAAGTATTTTGCCATAAGGGTTATGCACATTTTTAATCAACCTCACACCCAAATGCAGCACTATAGGTATTACACAGCCAATACAACCTCCGTTAATGTTTTCGATTCGAAGAATATTGAACCATTAGTTTAATGTTGAACTGAAAATAGAAATAGAAACACCTTTGTGTGTCCTGGCAGGAGCACGACTGATGCTGAGGATGTCGGGGGGAGGGTGAGCTAAGGCAGAGAATAGAAGGAGCCCGAGGGTGTGTGAAGGGAGAGAGAGCACCAATCAAACCCGTGGCCAGCGGTGAACGGATCGACTCTGACATCATGCATATGACCTTCTCCTTCGTCTGTTTCTCCTACACACTGTGAATATCAGGTAACAATGACATGCAGGACCTGCAGCGCAGATGCGTGCTTTTAGGGGTTAAAAAAACGTAGCTTTTTGTTGGAATTTGTTGGAGCATATATATTAAAATAGTTCTGTGAGGGTTGAGACATGGATTTAGGTAAGACTTAAAGTTTTTTGAGAGGCTGGGCCTCCCATTTTCATTACATGTCCCCATTTGGATGAGGTTGCTTCGATATGTGTGTGTGTGTGTGTGTGTATATGAGTGTGTAGCTGCTGGTCAACAGCTCAGAGTGGTAGCATGTGTAGGGCTCACCTCCTGTTCCCCTGTCCTATCCCACAACATATGGAGAAAGGTCAATTCGAGAAACACACCCACCTGCACACTCAGTCACATATGGGCAAGAAAATGGATTTTAGCAGTACAATGGATTGCAAAATCTCATTTTCAAACACTTACACACTGGAAATAGCCTTACTGACCATAATAACTCAACAAAACAATTTCAGACCCAAACTAAACTGCCATGGTGGCAAAGACCACTAGAACTGAAAGTCAAACTTGGTTTTGGGCTGCAAAAAACCACAATAAAAGATACACTGACACACACTGTGTTCACATGATATCAGAAAGAGCTACAGTAACTTGCTCTGAGTGTTTGCCTTATGTTATTGGGGATAAAGACAAGTGATGCCTTCCCTTTGGACTTGGAAGTCAGAGTTACCAGTTGGAGACACAACAATAACACTCTCTGAAATCAGGATTCTGACTGGTAAAGTTGAAGGTCCGATGTAGCTGCTGTGGATATAAAATGTAGCGAAAGTTAATGTTCTCAAAAGCACAAGCTACGTAAACCTAAAAATATTAATGTTTGTCAAGATAAGGAATGACAATCTATTACATGGTATATGTCCTTGGTGTCATGTTTTAAAGGCACCATAATGTTTTTTTTTTCTCTAGTTGTTTTGCTTCATCCGTTTTCTTTTTGCATTAACTGATTTTTGCATATAAGGGTGTATTGAAACGGGAAAATGCAGGGTAAATGTTGAAGTTGGCTGCCTAGGAATGCTTTGAACTCTATTTGCAAGTCGACACATGAATTCTGCACTGAATTTACATGTAACTCAAGCTAAATTGAAGTGTTCAGAAACAGGGTGTATAATATTTAACCAGCTCAAGAGCAGTAATATTTTAAAATAGATTTTTTTTTTATTTCCCCTCGCATCTCTGGTCTTTCTCTACATGTGAGTGTTTGATTTAATATTTTATCTAAAATAGCTGCCTGTGACGTGGAGGCTCAGCTTCTGTGTGTGTGTCTTTGGCCCACTGAGGTCTATTAATAATGAATGCAGAGAGCACAGGGTTCTGGATGGAAGCGCTAAGAGCTTTTGACAGACAAAGGATGATCGAGGACAGAGCTCCACAGCGAGACTGAAGTGGATCCAGCAGGAAGAGGGGGGCACCGTCTGTGTTTACATGCAGTCTGTTATGTGACTATTACCAACATTGCCATTAGGACAATGGCGAAATTAAGCCATTTACATGATTTTGCAAAGTGACACTTCCTATAAGTGTCGACTTCACATGTGGTTATTGCCACATAAATGCTGCTTGAGCAACACAACATTAAACAGCCTGAAAATAGATTCAGCCTGCTGAATACCAGTCTATAAAAACATCCCAGTTATTAACATGAGCAGGGTTCCTATCAAACTCTTTGGGTGACTAGTCTTCTTTTTGTTTTGTTTTTCAAAACAAAGCCTGTGTTTGGAGAATAATTTATTCGTTTGCAAGAACACTCAAGAACAAAGCTACCTTTTTGTATTCAGGTAAACACGCACAAAGAAATATTTGAATAAACAAAGGCCTAATGCAGGTTGGGATCTACAGTTTCACACCACCAGTAAGGATAAATGCAGTCCAGGTCAGTTACTGTATGTCATCAGACCTACCCAGTCTAGTATCTAGACCCATACATAAAATACCACAATGTAATTAAGTAGGTTTGGATTTAGAGCAGGACATGTTACAGTATTTAGTAAGAAATAAATAAGAACTTTTTTTCCGTATGCATGTCTGCAGTGGGAACAAAACAGCAGACACTATATTAAGTAGTTTTGAACTTGAGATATTTGCAAGGAAGGTACCACAATACAGAGTAATTCATGATCCACCGACTGCCTGACCATGATGTGTAATGATATGTTTTGCAATTGGCATTGCAATTGCAAGTCCAAGAAAGTGTACAAGATCCCTTCATTGGCAAAAGAGCGCTGCAACAACAACACATACATGAAAATAAAAATTCCAATTCAAACAACCATCCTTGGTTTGTGGAGATATGTGAAAACCAAAACAAAATCACAATTACCTTCTCCTAGACAACATAATCAGAAACAATTCCAATTCATGTGAAGGACAGAAAACCCTCCCTTTCTTGAGAAGAGGACGAGGCGCACAGTAGAGTCACAGGCAGTATGGACATGTAAACGGGAGTGTAATGGAAGGATCTGGTTGGGAACAATGTCCAACAGAGGACTTAAATATTGAGGAACTTATGGAGAATCACACTGTATGCTGGTGTGCTATTCAAACTATGATGCGGAGCAGGTGGCAGAGAGCGGGGGACTGAGGAGGGGAGATTAATTAGCACAGAAGAGATAAACAGACACACAGAACGACTAAATCCAGGGGAAATGACAAATACTAACCTAAGGGGGAAAAACTAAAATACATCAGGAATGGAACACGAGTGAACTAAGAAACCAAGCAGAGAAGAGTAACTAATTAGCTCTTTCTATTAAAGCAGCACCGCGTAAGTTTTGACCCAAGTATTAGCTTAATTTGAAACATATGAAAAAAAAAATTCAGGTCAAGATATAATACTTGGTGCGTATAGATGCTCTGTGTGGGATGCCCTTCTAAAAAGCTCGCCTATGTAACTTGAGAGGGTCGGATCCATCGCTAACCCATTCAGTCTGAGCTCTGACTGCCATAACAACAAAACACATACGATACTTACCTGATCAAACATATTTTTGGTTTTCTGATGTATGATTGTAATCTAGAGGGGTGAACGTGGCCTTGTCTTTAAAAGTAACTCCATGACTTCTTAAGCTGCTGGTCCAAAGTGGTCTGTTGTCGGATCCCAAAACACAGAGGAAGACTGCTTAGTTTTGTGACAGTGCAGTGCTGCCATTGGCCTTCAGTGGCACTAAACCTGAAAGTTACAGGTCTGGCGCCCCTAATGGCTAAAAACGTTACATGGTGGTTCTTTAATAAAGAACCCTAAATAAGGCAAAAACGAAAAAAACTCAACAAGGAAATATCTAATAACACACACAAAAGTAAAACCAAATCCACACACCTTAAGAGTGTGACAGTATTCAGAGTAGAATATTCCATGTCTGGTAAAAATGGCATTTAAGTGTTGATCTGAAGCCTCCAATTATATGCCAACTTTAGCATCACTAGTGGCTAGCAGGTAGCCAATCACAGTATTCTCACAGTGCTTTTTTACATATTTTCTACCAATCTGTCACCATTTCTTTCTCCTTCAGATTAGCCAAAATGTCACCACACAAACAACTCGGCTTCTTCTGTGCTTTTGAAATTGAGTGTTGTCATCCAGCTGACGACCAATATTTTTAGCCCACTCGTCAACACAGTAGGTGAACTCAAAAACTACTTCCTTTCTAACTTCTAAATAAGAGCCCCAAACATAGATACAGCGGGATGTCAAGCATAAAGAACTTAACGTCTTAGCTATCTTCCACCAAAATCACTACAAACTGGAGGGTGCTCTAGGAGACAGACCTCACTTTGATGAGAAATATTGTGCTTTATTCGTATTTATTTGTTCATAATCTTTTTGTGGCAAGAGTGTCTTACATTGTGATAATCAAACAGGAAGCAGGCAGAGTATGAAGGGAGAAAGACATGAAGCAAAGCTCCTGAGGGCAGGAATCAAACCCCAGATGGCTGCCATGGGAGCTAATAACCTCCTCACTCTACTGCTATGCTATGTTTCACCCTAAATGGGATGTAGTTTTTTGATGCTGCGAGAACTCCATAACACCGCTAGCATCAATGACATCATATACAATGCCTTGTAAAAGTATTCACTGTAAATCTGCATAAAATAGTTTATGTCTGTGATGTGAAAAGAAATACATATCCATCCATTCATCCATTTTCCTACACGCTTATGCCTGTTGGGGTTGCGAAGGGGTGCTGGTGTCTATCTCTAGCTGTAAGAAATATATTGTTAAATAACATTAAATATATATTTAAAAAAATAGTATGTGCCTATGTATCTGCCCCTTTGCTATGAAGCCGCTAAAAAGTTCTAGTCCAACCGATTACCTTCAAAAGTCACATATATAGTTAAATGAAGTCTACCTGTTTGCAATCTAATTTTCACATGATCTGTCAGTATGAACAGACCTTTTCTGAAAGGCCCCAGAGGCCGCAGCACCGCTTAGGAACAGGCATCACACCATGAAGACCAAGGAGCTCTCCAGACAAGTCAGGGAACAAAGTTGCTGAGAGGTACAATTCAGGGTGGGGTTAGAAAAAAAAATCCAAATCTTTGATGTTCCCCTGGAGCACAACAAACCTGCCAAGCGAGGGCCACCCACCAAAACACATGCACCGGGCAAACAGGGCATTTATCAGAGAGGCAGCACAGAAACCAAAGGCAACCCTGAAGGAGATTCGGAGCTCCACAGCAGAGACTTGAGGATCTGTCCATAGGACCACAATAAGCTGTACACTCCATAGAGCTCGGATTTATGGGGAAAGCCCTTACCTGAATTAAAATAAAATAACTAAGGTAAAAAAAGAATGTATTAAGGAACATTAAAAGATTTTGTGTACAAATGTGTCTTTAATTTGCTTTTAAAGAAGCCCAGTCCGATGATGGCACAAAGGTCCACAGGAGTGTGAGTGCCACCACCAAGGCCTGTTCATCCCAGAGACCATGTTTACAGCATTTTCAAAGCTGTAGGTACGTTCTGTGAATACAATGGTGCAAACTCTTAAACAATCCCTTTTAATTTCAAGTTGCAGGGCAACAAGACAAGAAAAATGCCATGGGGACTGAATACTTTTGCAAGGCACTGTACATAATACAACATAACATGCATTGCTGTATGGAAAATACCAAATAAAGCAGAGACAATGTGTATTCTTGCCATCCAGTAAAACGAATGTTCTACAACATGGACCAAACTAGTAGTTGTACATTGAAGAGACTCATATTAACTCAAAAGATTTAATATATACATACACTACATATATATATATATATATATATATATATATATATATATATATATATATATATATATATATATATATATATATATATATATATATATATATTCACATATATATACACATATGTGTATAAACCTTAGCCTCTAATAATTGTGTAGGACAATCAACCAGGTGATTTTTGTAAATTAATAAGTCGATATCATTAAAATGAAAAACAAAATCTTTATTAAATGGTACAACTGAATGATGCAGTAATATCAGGGGATTGACTGTGAACCTCTTCGACAGCTTTATAACAGTTTCCACTCCTGCTGCTGAACAGAGCCTGCTTGTAAGCATCTCATCTCATTCATTCTAATCCTTTAGTTTACTGCTCTCTCTTTATCTTTCTGTATTAGAATTTGTTTATTCCCCCCACCCCCTCAATGCAGCTTTTAGCTTCAAATTATGTTTTTCTCTTTGCCTTTTTTCTTCAAATAGGTCCTAATTAAAGTGCTTTGGCTTCCATAATCTCCTCTTTGAAGCTGTACCTCTTGATGGATCTCGCTCTCTCAACACAGAGGGCTCTGATGGCTAATTAGCCACTCAAAAGAAAAAGCAAAAATAGGCTCTTTATTCAGTTAATTTGCTGATGCGGTTGTGTACACAGAGGGTGTGTATGTTTGTAAGAGTGAGAAGAGCATAATGACTTTTAACTGATGCGTGTGAATAAGAGATGCCTCGTGTTTGAGAGTGTGTAGAAAAATCAAACAGAAGCCATTGGCGGCGAGCAGCTGGCTTCAGTGCATGTGTGGCTGGTGCTTGGTAGAGAAGTTGCGTGTGAAGATGCTGGAGCTCGGTGCAGTAGAGTCGGTCGACTTACCAATGCAGATCCCATGATAATAACTCCTGAAAACCAATGCTTTGATGTGCTTCTGACATTTTTACGCTTCCTAATAACATCTACTTTTTTTTGATGACTGCAGCTTCAACAAGCAATTAGAATACGAATTTAAGCACTTATTCTGCCCCTTAATTTTCCTCATTTTGTACCTATGCGTTGCCAATTTCTGGCTCCGGATGAAATTGCTCATTTGCAAATTCATAATACCATCCAGTTGAGTTTTGTCTCTTCCTACTTCCATTTTGTATTTGTAAACCTGCCTTCTACTTAATTCTTCTTGTATTATAAATAGTCAAAAATTGCTCTCTTAGTTTAAGACAATATTGTTATCGGAACATTTTGCATTACACTTCATTCCCATTTATGTTAGTTCTGATCCTTCTTTGGACAGGTAACTAATTAAACAAAAACAACAAAGCAACCTCTTGCAGATCGATATCTTTCACTGAAGTCGCATAACAACATTTTGGTCCTAATACGATGTGTGATGTTAAAGAAACATTTTTTAAATTATTGGTGGTTTAGGGGAATTTAAAACATTCCTCTGATGTGAATGAAGTCTCGTGTGTTTGACATAAAAAGTCCAGGATTCAGTCACATTTTACATATAAACACTGGGTTGTGAAAGTAAAAAAACTGAAAAAGCACAAAAGAGAAAAGGACCCAAATTAGCAACTAACTCCTATTTTAATTTAACTTACATTATATTTAGGTGCAACAGCTCCTGAGTGTTAAAGTTATTCGTTTTAGGGAAAAGAAGTTGAACCAATTCACATGTGTGTCCATGTACGATACTAAAGCATAAAAATATTTCATGAAGTCTTTAAATTAAATCCAGATGCCTCTTTAAAAAAATGCTGAAACCTACTTATGTGAGTTGTAACATTCATGAAAAGGCAATATTCTGAAGGGCTCTTTAACACAAATTATGAAAAACAAGTTTTAGCCTACATTTATTTGTTTCATTTTCTTTCTTTTATTTGCTGCTCAAAGAGATGTGGACACAAGCTTGTCCTTTGAAACTCTAGTGAATTATAATGAGAACAGGCACAGGTGGAGAAGCACAAGAGAATACAAGACTTCAGACACAGTTAGTGGTTGGAGCCTCAAAACAAATAAAGTGAGCTAAATAAAAATGGCAATAGTACACAGAAGCACTTTTATGATGGCACAAACAGTAAGTTGAGTTACCCCAGGCTTCTTAAACAAATTAATACATGTTAAAAGTATCTACTCTTTTTAATTGTTCTTTAAAAGAATAGAAAATCTGCTGCTGTTTCTCCTGTGGAGCATTCTTGTTTTTTTTCTCTCTGAAGTGATTGCTGGTATTTGGGAAGAGAAATGCAGCAAGTGTGCTAAAGTGAACACTCAGTATTTTAGAACCTCATCTGGCCAACCAGATTCTTTAGAAATTACATGTGGACCATGTGGATATTATCACTAAAGAATACAAAAAAAAAAAAAAAAAAAATACAGTGCTGACCAGTGTGGGACTACTCTGATTGGCCCTGTTTACCTGATTTTCCAATTCCACAAGTAATTTCTCTTTTATATTTATTACTTTAGAGAGTAACTTAAAGGTTACTGAGAGGTGTTTCTGTAGCATGGCTGTACTTAAATTGAAATGCAAGGCGTTCTTGAGAAGAATGTTACAGAAAATGAATAGTTACTCTCATTCAGTAAGAGTTGCCATTCTGTTGCTTCACCCCTACTGATTGTATTGCATTTAATTATATTTAATTGAATCAAAACATTGTCTTGGAGAGAAACTAGATGAATGGTAAAATAACTACAAAGAATATTTGTTTGCTTCTAATACACCTTTCAAATATTGAATTGCTGCCAGTGTATTAAACTTTGTATCACCCAATCCAGTCCTAATGTGTTTAATTTTGTCCTCATCATATCATATGTTAGACAGTTGTCACCATAGCTGTTAACATAAGTTATTTCTTACAAAGCACAACTTTTAAACACTGCATTACCCATCAAAAACTATTTTATGCTATTCTGAACATTATTCCTCTTCAGGTTTCTACTAACAAGCATTCTGGTTCTTGCTAGCTTGATTCAACCCAAACACATGGGCATTATTGGGTTCTTACAGTGGTGATGTAAGGGCATAGGTCCACGCTCATTGCTGGTGTGGAAGCCCACCCCAATGGTTTTCCTTTGGGTTTAACATCTGTGAAGCACACCATCACCCATCTGTCTCTGTATTGTACAGATTATATTGTGTCCCAAATCATGAAAATTTAGAGGAAGGTCAAAGGCAAGGGGGTGGCAGGGTGCCTTTTACCATGTTGTGGAACACAGTGGAATGGATGATAAACACTGAACCTCTGCATGCTCATGGACAGCTGCCATATTGGGCAGTTCATACCTCAGGTCTACACTGTACTCATCCCAAGGTTTTCCAGGCTGCTTTATCCCCTTTGGACAGCAACTAGCTCAATCTGTCTCTGCAAACAGTTTTCGCTCTGCTTCCAGAACCAGTGAAAGCTACACGAAAGCTGCAGCTCTTTAATGCAACCTTTCACCTTCTTCATCAGTGCTTAAACTCTTTAAGTTGTAGGCTATTTTTTAACTTCCACCAGAAAAGATTCTGTGACCACCGCATTTTGTGACTGTGTGTTTTATTCTGTGAGGCGCCGTTGCTTTTTCATAGCTTGACTCGACCTAAGAAAGAAAATGTTGCACCAAAAGTTACAGCAGCAATGCAATCATAAAAATGTCAATTAATATCCGGTGCCAGGGTGTTGTCAAAAACTTCCCTGACCTCCTAAACTACTACTACTAATGATCATTACATCACAGGTCAAATATTACTTTTTATTTAATTTACGAAGTAAAAAGACACCAGAAACAGTTTGGTTAAAATACTTATTCTTTAATATTACATTACAGTGCGTTATAATATATGGTAGCAGCTGTCATATTCTGTGACGTCTATATTTCTATAGTAATTATAATGGCACATGAACGTTTTTGGATGAAAACCTGGGACTGGACATTAAGTAACATTTTTATATTCACACTGTTGGTGTTACATTTGGTGACACATATTCTGCTTTAGCCCAAGTCATGCTATGAAAATGCAACAACACCTCCCAGAGTCACAAAAGACGGTGGTCACAGAATACGGTGTAACACCGGGATGACACGGTGTCCTATGAACAGTATGTGTCATTCATCAATGCATAATGTCATAAGTCTAATGCTACAGCTAATCATAGATCCCTTTAAAAGAGATTACCCAGACCCAGCACTAAACAAAGATGGCTAAATGTGGGACACAAAATCTCTTATTTTACAAGTAAAAAACAACTGAAGCAGATTATTCAATGCTACTCCACATGTAGAATTATACCAATATTTGATGTTATCTATGACGCTTAATGCAATTCAATTGACTCCTTTTATATCTGCATAAACATTTATAAAATATGGGAAAAATGCCTTAACAAGCTGCATGGAAATCTAAACTCATCATATCAAAGTAGTTAAAGCTCACTCAACAGTTCAGTGTTGTTAAAAGACTACCGAAATTGCTACAGATTGCAACAAGTTCACACAGTTCTTTGAAATCAATAAAATTATTTGTTATGAGGTCCACATTAATTATCTACTCTGAACATAAACATTGCTTTGTCTGGGTTGATTTGGAGCCAACCTAGTTGAGGCTCAGCCACAAATCAACCACAAGATAAGATTAACTTCATTGTGACAGATTGTCTTGCCAGCCAGTTTACCCACTGGGTTCAGTTTGTTCCTGTCTCTGATGAGGAGGTTCCCACACCAAGAAATTGTATTAAAGTAGAAAACATTTTCAAGGAGTGCCCTATATAACAGTTGCAAAGTGACTTCCCCCTTAGCTAAATGTCAGCTCCTTAGCTTCCTCAGGAAAACAGACGCTGGCTAGCCTTCTCATCCGTCCAATGTACATAGGCTGGAAGGTCCTCTATGATTGTTCCTAGACACTTTTTATTCATGGGGAGTTATTAAAACAAACAGCCAAGCAAAACGGTGAAACATCTAATTCTGATTGAATTAGAAACCCATATTTATCACTTATTGTGCATCTTTCTTGTGTCTCAATGGCAAACAAAGGTCTGTAGCGTTAACATAATATGATGCAAGTGTGCTTTTTATACAAGCAATGACCTCATTGTAAGTTCAAATAACACCAAACTAAGTTAGTCAGTTGCTCTGTCCGCTCTAATAAAGTCTCACTCTCTTTGGCATTGGCGCGGAGGTTAGGGAATTTGTCCTGCAATTGGTGGGTTACCGGTTCAATCCCCCGCTCTGTCTCAGTTGTTGCGTCCTTGGGCAAGAGACTTCACCCGGTGGCGCTGATGTATTGCAGCCTCGTCTCTGTCAGTCTGCCCCAGTAGCTACTAACATAGCTCGCCACCATCAAGGTGTGAATGACTAACTGTAGTGTGAAGCGCTTTGGGGTTGTCAGACTAGTTAAAGTGCTGTACAAGTCATTTACCATTTTAAATGTTTACATATTTTCCAAGTAATTCAAACAAATACTAGTTTGACCACTTTGTGGCGCTGTATAGAGAGCACTGAAATGTTTGTTTCTAGAGAAGACTGTGACATCAGTGGGAAATTTAAGTTTTACTCAGTTCTCACCATTAATGACGCTGTATATTTTATATGCTTCATCTCACTGCATACAAAATATTGTCACGTAATATAAGAATGCTTCAATTCTTCACTTTTAAACGAACCCAGTGTTAATTTTGACTGCATTCAAATTTGGCTTTATTACTTTACGTTTGTTTACTTTCGTCTTTTGACTAAAATGTTTTTTATTTTAGTTAAAAAGGGAGTCATCTTCTGTCATTATAAGCCTCGCAATAATCAGAGTTCTGCTAAAATCACACAAGTGTAACCCTTCATTATAGATCACGTTGACATTTCACATCACCTTGTGCGGATTCAAATCATGCATGCTGGGTTAAAGAAGAAACGGGTTGTGGCCACAGCATTTCACAGCATTTAAGATGCAAAACCTCACACATAACTCTGAGCATTCAGTGTTTTAAATACAGGCACAATTGAGCCCTCATCAGCATGTCATTATCTGCTTCAAATCATTATCTTTGCTGCTGGAAATTTCTATATCAATGAAAAATGTTTATCCCGAAGTAAAGTGGAATTAAAGATTTATGTGTGCTTTTTTGTTCCTTATTTTAAAATTACTAAATAAGTGTTGGAAAGATTTCATTTATCTTAAATGTGTTCATCTCATTTATATTCATCAATGAAAATGTTTATCATTTCTGCTACAGTTTTAGCATTATTAAATCTGAGCCTAAAAAAATGTTTCAGGTTCCTCTGACAGAAACAGCACACATATTTTTATGAGTGACAGCAACACGGAAGAAGACAAAGTACAGTATTGTGAGAGTGACAGAGGTGACAGCGTTGGTTTAAACACTTGTGCGTGTGTGTGTGTGTGTTCAGCTCTCTTCTCCCTCTGAGCTGATTGAAAACGCAGCATGATAAAACCTGAGTCCTGGGAGGTCTGATTTAAAAAGCAGGAGGAGGCTTCAATAAAAGGAGGTTAATGGAGACAAGACCTGACGGAAGAATGTAGCGACAAGAAAACATCCGCTCAGACTTTTATCTGGGAGATTAGTCTGGACCGGCTGGATGCGCCCCAGTGTGAGGGCAGCAGAAAATGTACACTGGCTTTATGTTTTGTTGTCTGTTTGACTTGTTTATGTGAATCTTTAAAATACATCAAGGAAAGTCCTCCTTTAAGTGATCTGGTCAGCAAATTTCAACTTAAAGTTTATTTATTTTGCAAATGAAAAAAGAGTTATATTGTTTCAGCTTTTTTTTTTTGCTTAAAGTGTAAGATGTAACTTATTAATTGCCTAATTACTTTCTTAATTTTAATTTTAATTAAGATCCTAAATATATGAGCTAATGGTGCCTCATTTGCATTGACTAACAACTAACTTAATATCTAATACCAGAATTTAATACTACCCTTCATTAGCATGCACACAATACATAGATTAGATGTTTCAACAGAAAAAAAGCCTTTTTATGCTCCATTGTATAAGAAGACATCTAAAATAACTAAATCATCTTAAATTATCACTACTAATTTCAGTTTACCAAAATATCTCATCTTTGAGAGCATACTTTTTCACCATCGGGGCATTTCAGGGATTTCATAAAGAAAGGTTGGTTGCCTACATGTGCCAGGGCAGATTTCCTGTATAAAAAGGATATGCAAAAATGAAATCCTAACTGTTGATTGACTTTATTAAATCAATACTGGATTTAATGTTAAAATAGCCACATTGATGTAAAACTAACCTGTAACCTTCAAGCATTTAGATTATTTATGTGTGAATGTATGTGTGCATGTGTGTGTCCTTGTATTTTATTAATTGGCTGGATTGGAAAGACTAAAATATGTCGTTTAATCATGTGCTCCTTTGTCTGATGACCAAAGGTGAGGGTCAGATAGCTGGATCAGTAAATCTAGAGCTTAGCCTTTCTGCTCAGTTCGCTCTTCACCACAACGGACGGGTGCATTATGGCAGCGGCTGCACTAATCCATGTGTGGATCTCCCTCTCCATTCTCCCCTCACTTGTGAACAACAGCTTGAATTCCAGGAACCCCCCTCCCCCAATCTTAACTTATTTTATTATAGCTCAGTAACGTCTCGCTCATTCTTTATAGATCATTCTATATAGAATATTATAGTATAAGTATTCAGGAGCAGTGAATTCTGAAAGGCAAAGACTTCATGCAATCTGCTGGGTTTCCTTAGATAGAAATATTTTGACCAATCCGTCTACATGATTTGATTGAATTGACTCTGAAACGTGCCTTGAGATGACATCTGTTATAAATTGGCGCTATATAAATGAACTGATTTGATTTGATTTGATTTGATACCTACTTCATTTTTCATATTCACATTTAGACTGAGCGACCAATGACATAACTTCTCTCTGAGGCAAAGACTGGCATCTAAAGAGGTGACATCGAGCGCCAAGCAAATCAACACTTTTAATCTAAAATTAGGACATCTAATTGGAAGGATAACAGATAGCCAATTAAAAGCAGCGACCTCCACATGAAGAGAAGGAAAGAAAGAGCAGCCAATAAGAGTGGTTGTACAGGAGTGACTGAGCGCATGGAGACAGAAGAATTCAGGCTTTTATTGCTCACACACACACAGCTTCACCTTTGACTTCCAGCCTCAGCCAATGAATTTTTAATCAACAGTCCCTGATGAAGTAGAGCACTCAGACTCTCCTGCTGTGTAACTGCTTTCATTTCCCCTCTTCCTTTCTTCTCTCTATTCTAGCCATCTTTTCATGTCTTTGAGCCTCCCCCTCCTCCTCCTCCTCTCCACAAAGCCCTGACCCACCTGGAGAAGGACAACACCTATGTCCGCATGGTGTTTGTGGACTTCTGTTTCTGCCTTCAACACATTTATTGCCCATAAACTGCCTGATACATTGAGAAACCTAGATGTGGGCAGTTAAATGTAAAGGTGGATTTCCTCAGGAACAGACAGTTGATGGGTAAGCAGACATCATCAACCCTCCTCCTGTAGACGGGGACAACCAAGGGATGTGTCCTCAGCCCTAACCTGGCAAGCCAGATTGATAATGTGTAGCACTCTACGTTCTGTATATCATCAATCTGGGTCTGCTCCCATCGAATTTGTTCAGGGAAAGGAGGGACATTCAGCTGAACTTTCTGAGCTGATCGGTCGAAGCTACACCTAGTGCCCGCCCACCAAAGGCTAATTTTAGCCAATCACGGTATCAAATGAAAATGTTGTAAGCATCAGGCATCATGACAAACCACAACAAGTTACACTGGTCAAGACGCACTTATTTGTACCCCACCTAGGGCTGTCAGTCTGTGTGCAACCCACATATTTGGGGCCACATTCAATTTAAAGGGGCCTAATTTTGTATGTTCACCATAAAAAGAAAACATAAAAATTATATATTCATCCTCAAATCAAACGAAATACGGCAAGCGTTGGTCCTGATTGTGTTTACTTAGTCCTTTCTCAGGTTGAAAAGAACTTTGCACTGGGTACGATCCGCAGACATAAACATTGTTGTGCCATCTGCTGGCTGGAAGTACCGCTGAACTATCAGAAGACGGTGACAATTGCCAGAGCTACTGCACAAGCCAGTAGACCGTCCTGCAATACCTCAGTGTAAAGTTAACAGTTCAACGTGGTTGAACACCAACCCAATCTACAGGCTTAGGTGACTTACTCTTTTTTACCACCATATTGGAAGTGGCTTAGTGTAGCGATTCGGAGATGCCTCATTTATGTGCTGCGTGGAATTGCACCAATCGATTAACAGTACAAATCATATATACTGCCGTTACTTTTCACAGGTAAGTAAGAACATTTACTTATGATAAATATACACAAAAATGCTTTGTTCACTAACAAATAAAGACAAAAGTCTTAAACACAGAAATAAACTATAATAAGCCAGTAGGGTGTGATGACTTATTCAGAAAACCTTTTTATACAACTAGAGAGAGCTACTGGTGTAGAAATTTGTAAAGTCATAGTACTTGACTTTCCCCCTTTAAGTGCCAAAAGGGACAATAATTCTCCAAGTCAAATGGCGTAACCAAACACTCAGCAGATAAATACAATTAATTGTCACATCATTAGAACAAGAAGAAAAACAGTACCAAAGCTTGGTATAAAGAAAAACAGTGAGGAGGTATTTTTTCTTTTGTTTTGGATCTAGGATGGGATACAAGAACTGCACAAAATCCCTATATTAAACAGTGTATAAACCAGTACAGTTTCACCCTCCAAGAGACTGCTGTACTGAAAATTATACAGACCCAATTAATAAATTAGAATATTATTGAGAACTTAATTTATTTCTGAATCTCAATCCACCAAGTTAATCCCTTTATAAAGATTAATTATACACAGACTGATTTTTTTCAAGACTTTTTTTCTGTTAATTATGAGGATTTTCCACCTACAGCTACTGAAAACACAACATTTATGATTAGAATATTACATCAGATTAATAAATAACACATTTACTACAGAAAAGGTTTTTATTTTCAAAAGTACTCTTTAATCTGACCAACGAGTCACACTGGAGCCATATTCTAATTTATGGAGTATGACTTTATCTTTAAGCAGAGATTGGTTTAATGAAGCATAAAATAGTATGAACTGGAGCACTTCCTAGTTGGTGAGGTAAAAATGGCTAACGTTCAAGGCTGGGTTCGTCAGCGCATCAATCAATTAATCAATCAATCTTTATTTAAAAAGCACTTTCTATACAGTGCGTGTAACACAAAGTGCTTTACTGAGGGATAAAGAAAGACCAGATATATAATGGAAAAGGACACTAATAAATAAATGAGCTGAAAAGTTGATTAAAAGCATAGATAAAACAAATAATTATATTGTTAATAAAAAGAGATAGAATTAAAAGTGAGATAAAATCTATCAGTTATAGAGGATGAGAAAATGTGAAAACCCAATCATGTAGATGAGATGCAGACATGACCTAAAACACAAAATTGCAATAATATAAAAAACATATATAATAAATATTCAAAAATATAAGTAGCAAAAATAAAACAAGGAATAGTAAAAAACAATGTATATTCAATTCATTAATGATGATCAATAACTTAAACAGCAACAAAACACTAAAATCTAAACAGACAACATGCAAGTTGCAAAAATCTAAATAAAGTAGAAAACAATAAGAGATCAATAACTATAAACTTCAACTAAAGGTCAGACTGAGTAAATTGATCTTTATTTGCTATTAAAAAGTCCAAACTCTTAACTATCTTCAGGTCTGTTCCACAGCTGTAGGCCACAGAAAGAAAAGACTCCTCACCATATGTTTTAGTTTTCACTCAGGTACTAACACAAGACCCTTTGAAAAACACATGAGGACCTTTAAAATGGACAGGTAGCCAAAGCGGAAACTTTAAATTTGTTGTGAGTTGAGTTCACTTTCTGCGCCTCATCAGCATTCTGACAGCTGAATTCTGAAATAGCTTGAGTGAAGCTATAGCTTTTTTTAAGGTGACCTGAAAGCAAAGCATTGCTTAACATACAAATCAGTGGAAAACAAACTTTTATTTATTTATACTTAGTCAGTGGTATGACAGTTCTTTGGGTATCACCTTATTGGTGCAAAAATGCAATTTACATATATACTTCTTCTTAAATTCATTTTAGGAATCAGTGTCAAATTGACATGATACCGCCTGTCAGTCAGTCGTGGAGGCTTATCAGCAACTGACCAATCAGTGATCATAATTCATTCCAAAGTGAAACACCCCTTAACCAGAGGATCTGCACTCCCTTCACCTCCAACAACATTGTCAGGATTTTGCAATACAAACGCATTATGGATAGAGAGATTTCATTAAAAAAATATCAGAAAAAATTATTAAACGTTGTCATTGTGGAAAGTAAATGCAGAGAGCATCATCACAAATGTTTAGAGGGTAGAATATAGTTTATTCCTTTCCCAAAACATTGACGGAGTCTAGAAAAATGGAAAAGATGGAAAAAGGCATCCAGCTGACCCCATGAGAACCTGAACACAACAGTGATAGACGGGAGCTAACACATGTCCATCTGTATAAAAGTAACTGCAAGCAAATTTTTTTTTCACATTTGCATAGCATGCTTAGTGGTTAAATCAAAAGGTACTGATTGACACTAGTTCTGCTGTGCTTTATGTATTTTACATGTAGTGTGTATGATGTAACTTCTTGTTGTGTAAGACTCCTTGTTAGCTATGATCAGTCAACAGGACTCTGATTTTGGACAGAGCATTTAACAGGTAGGGTAATGTAAACTTTGCATTCCCAATAGAGAATTTCACTGTAAATTCTTGTTTTAGATTGCTCAGTGGCAGCATGAGAACATCTACTGCATCTATTTCAGGTCATGAATATTTGTTTTAAGTTTGGAAAAAGTTGTGTATATAAAACTTGCTGTATATCTTCGATTCGTCTGTGGTTACCTTTAAAGTTACTTCACTGACTTGATGTAATAAAGCACTATAGATTGAGTTGGGGACTCACATGTGTGATTTGCATCTGAGGTCACTTTTGTATGAATGTATTTTTTAGATATTTCTTGAAATTCACTATTTCCTGACAGTAAAATATCAGACAGATAATCTGTGAAAAAAAAAAAAACTCAAGCTCTGCTGGTTTCTACCAGTGGTCCTACTGCCATTTGCAGAAATACAACACTCAAATCAGAGCCAAGAAGAATGTCTGGCTCTGATTGGCTGCTACCAGTGTCACTCACTCTTGTGTACAGGCTGCTCACACACCTTCCCCTGCACAGTGCTACCATCATCCAAGTTTAAGATTGCTGGTAGGCTGCAGCTTTGTGGAGAAATGACCTGCTTTACAGGACAACTGTCACTTTGTTGAGTGGCACCTGCTCAGAAAACAAAGACAGGTAAACATATGAGCAGCCCTGCAGGCACCGCTGTGTGGGAGGAGCTGTGGAGGGAGGGTTGTAGCACAGCAGAGAGCAAGGGGGAGGAACCTGTAAGGTGTGCTTGTTTAACATTTTCAGGCTAAGTCTGTGATTTTCTCAAAAAGTTGCTAAGTTGCATACATAGCAAGTAATGAATTGACTTGTACGGCAGTAAACCACAGAGTACAACTCTGACAGGGATTAATGCATATTCCTGTGGTGTTAATTCATTAATTATCAAACTTCAGACTATTGAGGGCTGAATTAATTTGTTTCTGGTAGCAGCAGCATCATGACCACATTGATGGTTCTTCAACTGAGCTCTATATTAACTGACTTTGGGTTGTTTGAGAACAAAATAAATCTAACTCTCCACAGATATCTTATTCTTTCACTATACATTAATTTCATCACACTCTCAGAAATCTCAGCCCATCAGGTCACAGCACTGATATTGTTCATTTTCTCTTTATTTTGTACTTTAGAATTTAACATGGAGCATGAGTGCCATTTAGATTTGAAACCAAAGGTTTTAAACAAGGGTTTAGTACTGGATTTTAAAACAATTTGCAAACAATATTGCAAATCCTCCAACTTAGTAAGGAGAGAACAAGCCTCTGAACCTTAAACAGCTCATGAATAGACAACTCTAAATGCAGGTACTAACAGGTATTCAATGCATCATTAAACTGACAATTTTGGCACTTTAATTGTAAATGACTTCATGTTTTATTCATTCATAAATTCAATATCATCCGGTTTCCACCAGTCTTTTTTAATTCTACCTAATATTGAATTGTTGTATTTTAATGAAGCATTTTATAATAATATTTTAAATAGTTAGCAAGAGTTTATAACATTCTCTGTGCATTTATGATTCAATGTTCATCTGTTAAATTAGGTGCAAACAGCTCATGACATAAATTCATAACCTATAGCAATGCAGGGGATGTAGGCAGACTACAATTCATCCAAAGAGGAAACTCTGATTTAAATCAACAGAGACCAGAGATTGACGTGGAAAAATACGTATCAAGAAAGATCTAATTTAAAATAGATTATCTACTAAATAGCCCAAAGTGAGGACACCACATTGGTTTATTCCAAAATTTTATTAACCTATTTCTCCTTGAAGGATTTATTGGTCAGACTAAAGTAAATTCTCCATCCAAAACCAGAATTACTGTGAAAAACAACATATACTGAATTGTGAATGAAGCTCAAAACAGCCAAAGTCCAAACAACATATGCAAGAGCTTCAGAAAACAGTTTTATAGGTTTGCTAATTTGAGACCAAACTGACAGAGGGCCAAAGCAGTGGAACTTTGTTACCGAGCCATCTGCTTCTTCAGCACCAAGGACAGCACCACGTATTTATCTGTAGGTTACCCTGCCCAGTTTGGCTGCTGACACTTCAGGGTCAATGACAGGAGCTGGATTATAACATGCACAAACACAAGTCAGATTGAGGTCAATGTGTCAGGCAGACTATACAGATCCTCTTCCCTGGACATTACTCTCTGCTGAGAGGTGATAGGAAAGATTATGGAAGAAATTGTTTAGCCATTTTGCTAGTTAGCTGCGATGTCATTTAGAGTTTGTTTTTTTTCATTAACATTCATCACTTTTTGACTTTCCAGTATTTTGTGATATTAAAAACTCCAAACTCTAATGTATTTATTGTGTTAAAATTTTTAGATAGAGCAGCACAAAGTAGGGTATGATTGTGAAGTGAAAAGCATTATTGGAAAGATTATCACATCTTGAACAAAGAAATTACAAATAAAAATCTGAAATATGTGACATGTATTTGCATTCTGCGCCTTGCATCAGTCCTTTGTAAAACCACATTTTGCTTCAATTACAGCTGCAAGTCTTTTGGTGTATGATACTACCAGCTTTGTTCATCTAAAGGACTGGTAATCTTGTTCATTCTCCTAAATAAAATAGTTAATGCTCCGTCAGATTGTATACAGCAGGTTCACACTTTGACTGGGCCACCAAAACCAATAAATATGGTTTGATCCCTGCAGGTTTTCTTATAGAATCTTCTAGTGTTGGCCTGCATTTCGCTCCACCCATCTTCCTATCAAGTCTGACCAGGTTACCTGCTGGTACTCAACAAAACCATCCCCACAGCATGATGCTGCCGCTACCATGTTTTGCTTTGGACGGGTGTTCAAGGTGCTGTGCCAGTTTTCCACATATAGTGTTTTTCTTGTAGGTCACAAAGTCAAATTTTGGTCTCATTGGTTAATCATATAAGATCCCAAGAATAAATACTGAAGGGCACAATGTTAACGTGACACATTTTTGTTCTAGACATTTTTATTAACATGGGGGGGGGGGGGGGGGAAAGAAAAAGGTGACTTGAACTAAGATGTGGTGTGGGCATAGAGACAAACACACAGGAAGGGAAAATAAGTGTCGCAGCAATGTGTGTCATGTAAATAATGCGCTCTTTCGAGTGATATAGCCAGATCCTAAGGTAAAACAGAGCTTGGAGGCTGAAAAATGTCCTCTGCAAAACAAGAACACACTGGATATGTAAAAACTGAAGTGAAGCCCTTCTTTCAGACAACAAATAATGTTTCTGACATTACTGAGTTAATACAGTGTGTCATTTCAGTGTTTTATGCTCTCCCAATAGACACTGAAAATAAAAAAAAATCCTTCTTCCTCTCATTCTATGTCAACCAAACACATACACACATGCCGCTTTTACTGTCCACGGTAATTAAATACAAGGACATAAAATTAATTACAAGCTTAATCACGCGCACCTACACAGCCAAATACACACAGCACTCTAACACGGCAGGTACAGCCTTTTAATTTGAGGAATAATTTAATACCGCTTAACCGGGCTTGTGGCCTTTCCCTGTCTCCCTCCGTCTGGGTGACAGTGTGTGTGTGAGCGTGTGTATGTGTGTCCTTGTCATTTCATTAATTGGCTGGAATGAAAAGGCTGAAATCTGCGGCAGAATCATCTGCTCTTCTGTCTGTTGTGCTTTCTGTTAATGAGGCGACTCTCTCGTTGTAACTCTCCTTCTGTCGGTCTGCAGGTCATTTGTCATGTCGGACGGCCTGTCCTCCACCATGAGGAAAATGTCCAGGCTGGAAAAAAAACTATCTGCTCATTGTGTTTGTGCGTGTGTGTGTGTGTGTGTGTGTCAATGTGACACACACACCAACACACACACACACACACACACACCGAATGTGATTAAGCACAAATTGTCATTATCTGTTGGAGCTTTAGTCCACTTTATGTTTGTGTCACGTTTGCATTATTGGTTGATATATTTTTTTTGTTTATTTATTGTGTTTCCTGATTTATTCAGTACTTTTCCCTCAGTGTCTCAGCATCAAGCTCTCTCACAGCTGTTATTCATCTGGTCATTTACACACACAATAGTCAAACCTCCAGTAGAAATGCTCCTTGGTTCAGATTACGCCACAGTTGTATCTTTTATAGTCCTCAGCCTGGTGTGGCTAGTCACTTCCTGTCTCCTGTTATTATAATACTTTATTATCAATATACCTCCCTTCTTTTTCTCTGCTTTTGGGTCATCAGCAAAAACAAAACATGATTCAAATTAATTTTACTGTAAGAGAAAAACTAACAACTTTAAAATAAAGCCTTTTAGGGCTTGTTGGTGCTACTTGTACTTCCTAATATTCTTTAACAATTTTCTCAAAAAGAACAAAAATGGTAGAAATATTTGTAATTAAGCCCTGCAATAGACTGGCTACCTGTCCAGGGTGTACCCCGCCTCTCGCCCATCGACAGCTGGAGATAGGCACCAGCACCCCTCGCAACCCCAGCAGGGATAAGCGTGTAGGAAAACGGATAGATGGGTGGATGGATATTTGTAATTAATAAAACGTTTTTGGTTCTTACTTCTGCTCCGTGCTTCCCTTAGAATTTTTTAAATGTTACAATAAAATCCTTCATTAACTTCAGTCATACTTTTCCTCTGTTGTCTTTGGTAATTTAAATTTCTGCCATCTCTGCTGGGATCATTAAAGTCAGCTCCCGTTTAATTTGAGGGTAAATCACCGGATAAATCCCCCCCCCCCCCCATCCTCTTTTTTTTAGCAGTTTCATCAGCCAGACGGTTTCGGATGCTTGAAGCACTGAACGGCTGGATTTTCTCCTTTTTCACTCTCTGTGAGTGTTTTAGCTCACGTCCATTAACACCCCAGTTCGAGAGTCACGGAGTAAAACTAAACATTTACCACTTGAGCATATAAAAGCCATTGACTCTGGTGCTTTAATGAAAGTAAATGTGAAAAGGTAAAGAGACGCTTGTGCCAAGTGCTTTGATAAAAGCTCTGTGCAGATCGTGCTGGAAGAAAAAGATGAGATGAACGTAAACAACAACGCCAGTCGGGTTAAATGGAGCATCATGGAGCTGGTTGGTGATTCACAAATTCACTCACTGACATTCAAAAGGCTGCAGGGGAGAGAGTTTTGAATAATCAAAAAATAAATAAAAATAAAAAAAGGGTTTTAAGGATGACAGAATTCCTACTGTTCTCATCACAAAACTCATTACATTAGTTTTTCTTGGCTGCTCTCTTATTACTTTATAAAAACTTGTTTCCACCTACTGTGACTTCATCTAAAAGCGTCTCAACCTGCTGTGAATTATGGAGTTTTTGACAATTAGTTAATCACATCCTCTCAATTGGCAAAAGCACAAGAGAAAATGCCAACCTGCAACTGCTCGGCTGGCTTATTCAAATCTAAAACAATTCACACTCTGTGCTGTGAAACAGTATTTGAATACTTAGTTTAATGACTTACTCACTTTTTCTCTTAAATGTTTCATATAATGAAAGAGTTTCAAATATCACAAAAAATCTAAATTGATTAAATACAAACAGCTCTTTCCAAATAATGAATTTATATTTCATGGGGGAAAACAGATATTCAAAGCAATGTTGCATTATGTTGACCACACCCAAGCCAGATAAATGTCTCACCTGTATAATCAAGAACTGACTGAAACAGAACATGCAGACTAAGACCTCCAAAAGCAACACATCATGCCACAATCTAAAGTAATTCCAAAACGTTTTATTTGTCTTACTCCGGAAAGGATAACAACGCAATTCTTGAGGCGGGACTCCAACGAACCACAGTAAGAGTCTTTATAAACAAATAGAAGAAAAATGGAACAGGGATGAACTGAGTGATTAAGTTGATGTCTGTTTTTTTTTCTTTAAAGCAAATGATTGAGGTATATTTATTGTGACACCTTAGAAAGATGGAGTGTATTGCTCTTAAAGGTGACTTATTATGAAAAATTCCCTTTTTACATTTTTTTTTACTTCCATTCAGGTCTCTACTGCTTTTAGAAACAGTCCAAGTGCTACAAAACCCCTAAATCAGATGTTTCTTGGCAATAAGTAAATATTTTGTTGGTGTCTGGAACTCAAGCCATTTCAAAAACCTCCCAATTGTTATATCACAATCAGCACAAGCACTACTCTTACCTAGCAACTGAAGCCGAACCCAGCCCCTCACCTAGCAAACCAAGCGGAGCTCCTACCAATGTTTTGTTGTTGGCTTGAATACGCATGTGTCTGTGCACTTCCTCCCAGTCACAGAGATGTGTGGCTCCATTTTATTTTTGATGGAAATATCCCAGGCAGGGACACTGACTTTGTGATTTCTCTTGTGTGCTTTGCGTTGCTGTTCAGCATGACCACAATTTGTCATTTAGCACAAGCTAAAGCTAACACTAAGGACAGCATAGGGTGACCAGATGTCCCCGATATCCAGGGAAAGTCCCAGTCCTACGCGACCAATTCATGACAGAAGCCGTCCTCGGACATTTCCTGATTTTAGCATTTGATGAATGATTTAAAAATGTGTAGAGAGTTATTACTGTAGCCAGAATGAGTTAGCATGTTGCACATCATAACAGCTGTTATGGTAGCTGGTCGCGCTCCTGTTCAAGGAGGGCCAGGTGTTGGCCGCTTTTAAAAAAACAAAAAATTAAAAAGCAGAGTGTGAGCTTGTCACTACCAACAGAGAACTGTCCTGTGATATTATGGTATGTGTGATTTTTTTTTATTTGGTTTTGACTGGGCTGATTTTTGCTGGTTGTGCAGGAGGCTCTTTTTTGTGGGTCTGGCTCGGGGTCAAATATGTATGGTTGTACCATTGTGCATCTGTTGGCAGCCATTATCACGTGCACAAAGTGCAAGGATAAACAGTGAATGGGTTGGGGGTGGGACAGCTACAGCTTATTTGCATAGAATAAAAACAGCTCATTCTGAAAGGAGCTCAAAATTGATCAAACTAGGGAGGTGAAATCTCATTATATGAGAATGTTTTTTTTTGTGAAACAAATTTAATGAACATGTTTTGTATCTACTATAGACCTTTTCTAAACGTTTAAAAGGAATCAGAATGGGTCAAGATTATACTTTTCCAGGATTATCATGCTTTAATATATTTAAGATAATTTTTTCTCAAACCAATGTTGTCATCAAGTTATTAGATGTTGCATCTGTCTGTAAAAAAAACACAACAGGCTTGTTACCAAGATAAGTAACCCAACTAAGAAATATCTGGGAGACACAACTGGATTTTTCCCACTTCTCTGCTCTGTTTCTGTGAATAAACTTAACTAATAGAACCAACATTTAACTTAGCAACATAGTATTACTTAACTAATATTTTTAGCAGCATATTGTAATAGTGATGGCCGTACAATTGGTATTTGCGTTTTAAACTACACTCTTATTAGATCATATTTGTTTTTAATTACTATATGTCTTAAAACAATCCATTCCAACACCACACCAGTTATTTTTTTGTTATGATTCACTCAGCTAGTTTAACTGAATCATTGAACTGGTTTTATAAAGCTGCTGCTTAAACCACTGAGCTGTTTCCCTCCATCATTCCTCTCCGAATGCATTGTCAGAAGCAAAAGAGCGGGGAAACTGTATTACAGTACCTGATACGTTTTTTTTTCCTCCTCTCCACTAAAAATATCCTCCACTGACTGCCGCAACAACTCCCTGAGGGAAACAGCAGTACTGCAACATAGACAGTGCAGAGGTTGAGTGTGTCTGAGTGTGTGAAACAGGGAGCAGCATATGTTCCACTCAGAAGCTGTTTGTGTTAGAAAGGTGTGCTCACAAGTTGTGCAGCATTTCATGCTGAACGGGAGTCCTGTGAAAGCTTTAAGGGTTGATATTCAGAATTTTTACACCAAAATGCCAGCAGTTCAAAACATATTTGCTTATCATTAGTCTTCCAAAAAAAAAAAAGCATATTTAACAACTTTAACATTTGTACAAAGATGTTAACTAATATTTGCCTGTCAAATATGTCCTTTGTCATGTTACATTAAAGTTTAATTGCTGCCCAAGAGCGCTGTCATGATAGCCACCATGTATGGAAGGTGAGTACCCTGGAAAAATGGGTGCATGATCATTTCCACACACACTTCAGGATTCATCCATCTGGTCGTAAGTGTGGGTCAGACTCAAATCTTAATCAAGCTCATCTCCTTCACCTGTTCATAAATAAATAAATATATATATATATATATATATATATATATATATATATATATATATATATATATATATATATATATATATATATATATATATATGAATACTTCTGCTAAACAGGTTTACAACAGTTATGGTGCCAATAGAATTTTTCATTACAAATAATAATTTCACTCTAAAGCATGTTCTCAAATTTAAAGTTGAGTTTTCACTTTTATTTTAAATAAAGAGATTATGTTTCTGTAACAGAAGTTTTTTCTTTTCAAATGTTGATAATTGATTAAGGTGAGATCACCTTAATCCTTAAGAGGCCGTCAGCAATAAAAGCTACACTAACTATTTCTATCATTGTTTTGTTCTTAAGATCTACAAAGCTTAGATCAATTTAACATGACTAAACTTCAGTTTTTTCCCCTACAGTCCACTGATACATAGAATAGCTAAACAGATGATAGCCCCTACAAACAAAACATCAGTTCCGAAATGTAGTGTGTTTTTGCTCAGATCAATAACTATTTAGTTTTGTGTGTGTTGAGAATTATCTTCGCCGGCCTGATGTTTTTTGTTTGATTTAAGATCCCTGCAGGGCAGAGTCATCGGGAAATTATTGAAGATGAAAGGACACTCGGTCACACCTGCAGCCAGCTGTGTAAAAGGTAATAAAGAAGGTGAAAGGATGGATCCACAGGGAGCTCATTTTTCATAAAAATAACGTCAAGCTTTATTATTCAGCCTGAATAAGTGAGGTGTGGAGGATTCCCAGGTGATCATTTGACCTGATATATGTCACTCGCCCACAATGTCCAGTTAGTCTCATGTCTCTGTGCAATAAGGCACATCTAATGGTCTTTGACTGACAGCAGGTTTATTGCTCTTGTTTCCAATCCATCTACATGTTGATTGCGCTGACGCGATCATAACCGGCACAGCTCAGGACAATATAGTCGAAAGCTGGCGCAACACTGTCTAAAACTAATATGCTCACATTTCACAGACACACACACACACACACACACATCCAGCCTCCCCTATCAGACCTCTTTCCTCTCTCTCCCACCCTAATTGACCATGAAAGTACCCCTATAAATCGAGTTACTGCATTGTGCCTGTCTACTCATATAAAAAGTGCTTTAATGGTTTTGCTAGGAGCTCTGTTGGGAACATTAGGCAGAACTCTCCACCTTCATTAGCCCATTAGCCTGTTTCAATATTGACACTGTCTCATTTGTCCCCTCCCCCCATCTGTCAGGGCAGAGACTCTCTGGGACCGGGTCGGAAACGTGCCCTCTGGCTCCTCTTCGGACCGGATCAATCGGTGCAAAGCTGCCACTTGCTAAGAGATTTGACATTATCGCTTTTGGAAACACTGAAATGTGAGACCGAAGATGATTGCAAGTCATCTTTTATTCGAGGCTGCTTGGTTTCAACCTTGGTTGTACAAAACTAGAAAATGTTTAGTATAGGGTAGTAGAGTCAAAGGCAGGAAGCTTAAGGGAGCAAAATGCTCATAAAACAATCTGACCAGTGGTGTACATACTTTAATGTGAGAGTGTTCCTTATCAGCTCCTCTCAGTTTTAGCTGTGAGTCGGCGTAAGACTATCATGGTCGGATTTTATCATGTTCAATTTAAAGAAATATAAATACTTTAATTTAACTGTGTTTATTATTTTAATGGGAACCTTAGGACCAAACTGGATTCTTTCAGACATTTTTATAATTTTCTATATAGTCAAACTTTCCGCCTGTGTTTATGCCAGCTCCCACCTCACTTCTCACCAAACCTTCACAGTTTAAAGGTTAAACATACTGGGCCTGCCTCACAGATGAATATTAAAGATAGTTTTTTTTCCCGATATACTTTATTTAAGGTAGCAAATAAGGAGATACCTGAGCGTCTTTGTTGATTTTGTTGTTCATGAATTTACACACGTAACCAATACTTAGTAGCAGAGCTAATGTAGGGGTCTAAATTGATCTCCTCTGTTGTAACTTGTTCCATTTCTTTTTCAATAAATATAAATGAACACAAAGTAGTCTAAGTAAATCGCACACACACCCAAAACGTTCCACTTTTGTTGTATAGTTTTTAATAAATTATGAGGTTGTCTTAAGACAATAATCAAATAAATAATTTTAAAATTTGAATACCCTATAGATTTCAATAGGGCTGGAACCAATTACAATAATTCCGGTTTGAATCATAAAAAGATTTCCTATTAGAAAGAACTAACATTTCAGCAAGGACCCTTTTGGGACACAAAGGTTCTAAATATGGGATTTCCAGGAGGGACCCTGGAGGATTAAATGTCTTGCTCATTATCCTAGCATTTAGGATAGATAGAATAGTTTTGCTATTCCTAACCTACCTAAAAAAGGACATATTTTGTCTGATCTATTGTCAGGCAAGGGAGGGAAAAAAAGCGTATGGGTGTTTTTATATTGTGCAAGTAAAAATCTGGCTTCAACTGAACATCTGCAAGATATGTAAATCAAAACTTGTTAAAATGTAACGCTGCATTATACGATTCAATGTGTAAAGCACAAAGACAGAAAAAACAAATGCCTTTAAAAAAAAACGTATTGATATTACAGTAAATAAAGCATCTACATCCAATAATGATTTGAAAACCCAAGCAAAGTAAACACAAAGCCCTATACTACAGACACACAACCCATCTACCAGGCATGCTAAAAACTGCTGCACTGAACTCAGTGAACCCAAAGAGGCAGAACATTATGATAACGCTGACATAAAAACTGGCGTTCCTGCTAAAGCAGCCAGAGATGAGACAGCAAAGATCCCATTTGTGCAAAAAAAAAAAAAAAAAACAAAAAAAAAAAACACAGCTACATCTTGTCCACCCCCAGCCCGTGAAGGGGTGGGCGGGGTTTGTCACGGTGTGTTTCTAGGTGTAAGTAAGATACACCGCAGTGTGTCCACAGCACCTGCTCAAATCATGATAAATATGCTAATTTGCAGCTGATGACTGTTCTGGTTGTGCCTCGAGGTCCGAGGTGAGTTTTCCTCCAGTATCAGCTGCTGTCAGCAGGTAGCGCTGCTTTTAGTCCTGCCTTGGAAAATGCTGATAGCAGTGCTGCATTTTCTTCAGCGCGTAACAATATGTCAACCCATCTATTACGGTGTGTGTGTGTGTGTGTGTGTGTGTGTGTGTGCGTGTGCGTGTGTGTGTGTGTGGATGTGCGTGAGTAAAGAAGAAGCCACTTTAAGTTCAGTCAAGCTGTGCTGAGCGTGGCCTTTACTTTCCCGTCCCACTGCGAGAGGTGCTGGGGGGCGGACTGCATTGCGTGACCGGGTTCATGGGCATTTTCTTTTATCCTGTGGTGGTGTCATGGAAAAGAAGTGAAAGCATCAGCCTATGCCACCTACGTCCTGCGTATGCTGTCGGAGGGCAGGCCAAGTGTTTCACATACACTTAGTACCAACTCTCACGCTGTAATCCTAATTCTGTGACCGCAGCCCCCCCGCTGTTCTCCGAATGACTGACTTTGAAGATGCCAAGCTCTGGTACATAAGCCATTTACACCACTGCTACCCAATTTGGTAGCCTTTATTCTGTCTGAGCGAGCAAGGACATGCAAGCTTGAGAGGTTAGAGGTTACAGCGCACATCGGGGGGTTCCCTGTGTGCTCCCAGAGCCAGCAGGAAGAAGCAGCATAAACTGCTTTGACATGGAAGGAGTTCATGATACTCTGGAAATAAGCCACACCAAAACAGATCAGTCCTTCCTGTGAACGGACGACAGACCCCTAAAGCATTTTGAAAAGTGTCCAGTCAAATGGCAGATTACTGGTAGACATGCAGGTAGTTTGACTTTATAAACAACTGGGCCTGATATCAAAATGATTAACATACTCAGAGGGAACAGTGAAAAAGATTTTACCCTCGTTACAATTTTTTTGTTTGTCCTTTTGTCAAACGGAAACGTGGTAGACCAAATACATTTGAATAACAAACAGATATAACTAATGTAGATATAAATGAAAGTCATGAGAGACGTGATTAATACAATAATTTGGCAGTTCAACTTAACTAGCCTCCCCCCAGGCCTGTTAACATGAACAGAACCCATGAGGCACATGAAGCAGGCGAAACGATCTTATAAAGCAACATACTGCATCAAGCTCCTAAAAAAACAAAATCCTCCTAAAAAACAAAATCAAAGCCACCGACATCTATTATACAAAGACATTTCTAAGGCTTTTGGAAGCCAGTGAACCACAGTGAGAGTCACTATCTATGAATGGAGAAAAAAATGGGACAATGGTGAACCTTCGCAGGCAAGGAAAGTTCGCTACAAAAACCAAACACAACTTTACCTGGATGTCCGAAAAAGACCCAGAATGACATCTAAAGCATTGCAGGTCTCTTCTGCTTCAGTTAAGGTCCTTGTTCCCATTTCAACAATGATAACGACACTTGGCAAAAAGTTTATTAATAGGACACTTCCAGGCCCAGAACCGCTGCTGGCCAAAAAGAGCACAAAGGCCAATCTCATATTTGCCAAAAACATTGTGGTTTGGGGAGAACATTACATGGACAGATGAAGGGGAGCTGTTTTTTTGAAGAGGTCCATCTCTTAACACCTGCAGAATTACCAAGTGTTTATATGTGTATGTGTTTATTAACTCTCACATTTAAAAATACAACAAAACATAATTTGCTAATGTGAACGAGATCCAAACTGATCAATGAATAAAACAGAAAGTTACGAATCCTTTTTTTTTTTTCCCCTACAGCTTCAACTCTGAAAGCTCTCTGCTGAGCCACGGTGGCACAGAGCTCATTAGCTCACCCAGCAGTTATTTGTTGAACTGTCGCTCATCGGCCATTTCTCACTCAGTTAAATGAGCTTATTGTTAGTGACAATCGTTTAGTTTAAATGGCTGCTGCTCTGAACAACGAGGCCGATTTTATCACTCTCACGTCGTTCACAGACACCACAAGCTGTTAAATGATGCTCTGCATGATGATGGTGTTTATATATGATGTCAACGTCGTGGTGCTCAGGGTCTGAAAATGTGTGTGTGTGTGTGTGTGTGTGGGTGTGTGTGTGTGTGTGTGTGTGTGTGTGTGTGTGTGTGTGTGTGCTGTTAGGACAAACAGCCAACTGCAGCAGACATGCTGACTCTTACCCCTGATGTATTCTCTGTGTATTGCTGACAACCTGCAATCTGAGGAATACATTTATTTAATGACTGCTGGGCACACATGAGTGTTGACAACAGTATTCTTGCTGTTCATTCGCGGAGATTGAAAAACGACACCTCAGTTGGGTGGTTTTTATTGTTCAGAACAGTGCAGATGATTATTATCGAGGACAGAGCAGATGACAATTATAAACAAACAGGTGATCATATTTCAAGATTTGCCTGGAAAATATATGTTTTCCCTGATGTGAGGCTGTCTTTAACATTCGTGTTTCGAAGATGCGTAAGTGAGAATCCTAGCGCACGTTTTACTGTAGGAAATTAAAAAACAAAAACAGTGCACCAGATCAAAAAGCAGATTTTATCTGCTGCAGCAGGGTGATTTCACTGTTTGCAGTGTTAAATTACAAAGCAAGCGCTTATTTTCAGCATCCCTGCTGTGCGATCCACTAAGAAAATAATGAATCTGCTTTTGGCCAGAGTTAAATTTGCTTTTCATGTTCTTCACCAGAAATAAATGGTGGTCAAACCGTTACATTTATTTGCAGAAGGTGACTGCCACCTTATTAAAAGTCTCTCTACACCCTAAACAGAAACAGCAAACCGACCCAGAGGTGATTCTCTACCAGTGCCGTGCTGTATATTCTGGGTAATGGCTACACTCACTGGCCCCTTTATTAGGTACACACATTTAATTATCTGTAAACCACTCACACTACAGTAACTGAATGCATTTAGACATATAGTTGAATTGCTGAAATTCAAACTGCGCGCCAGAATCAAATCAAATCAAATGTATCTATACAGCACATTTAAGAACAACTGTTGTTGGCCAAAGTGCTGCACACAAAAAAAACAAAACAATCAATAATAATTCAATACAAACACTGTACAAATAAAGAAAATATAGAGAATGGGGAAGAAGGAGAATTTAAGGGACTTTGATCGAGTTGTGGCTGTTGGTACCAGACGTCTTGGTCTTTAAGAATTTCAGAAACTGTTGATCTACTGGGACTTTACAACACCAAAGCCTTTTGGGGTCACAGATAAAGTTCTGAAAAAGAGAACATATCCAGTGTGTGGTAGTTGTGTGGATAGAAGCACCTGGTCGATGTCAGAAGTCAGAGGAGAGTGGGCAGACGATATGATAAAAAAGCAACAGTAGCTGAAACGATCACTCGTTACAACCGTGGTATGTGGAATACCATCTCTGGATATACAACACATCCAACACTGAAGTTGATGTGCAACAGCAGCAAAACAACAGATACAGTAGCCTACTGCCCCTGTAAAATTAGCACAAACAACATGAAAGCAGGGATCCATGCCATGCTACTTCTATTGGCTCCTTCCAGCAGGATAATGCACCATGTTACAAAGCTCAAATCATCTCAAACTGGAAACTTGAACATGAAAAGTAGTTCACCAAACTTCAGTGGTCTTCAAAGTCATCAGATCTCATTTAAATAAAATCTTACAATTGAGATTTTTATCATGGACATGCCGCAACTGTGTGATGCTATCATGTCAATACAAACGAATATCTAAGAGGAATGACACCGGGTTGAATCCATGTCAGGACGGGTTAAGGCAGCTATGAAGGCCCAACGGGGTCCAACTTGGTACTTGGAAGGTATATTTCCACTTTTGGAGCTCTTTCTTTTGTGTACATTCTTTAGTATTGATGTATATGTTCTGGTAACTTCAAGTTCCTGCATTAAAACCACAACGTGCCAGCTTGTCAACAGTTTAGAACAATGCCTGACCAGTTTTGAACTTTTTGCAGAAAAGAAACAGATTTTAGAGCAACAAAAGATTCCTTCATCCTTTTCCTAAAATATCAGTTCTCGTTCAAAGCATCCAAAAAAACGGTAATATGTTTACAAGGAAGCTTGTCCTGCATCCCCTTCTTTCAAAGCTTACATAGTTTATAGAGAACGTCATGTTGTGTTCATTTTTAGCACTGATGCCTTTGCACAAAGAGATCATTTTAAATCTTTGCCGTAAACTACGGCTTTAGCTGAAGCATGCAAATGAGCAAATGTCAGAAAATCCGGATTTCTTTGCAGTCCTGAACTCCTTTAACCCCTGTCCCGAAGCAAGACAACAAATAATCTATCAAGATGTTTTTTTTTAAAAAAACATCCTGTTTTTTCTTATTGTATCACTTTTATTACAGACACCTTCTTAAGACAGAAGAACTATTAAATCCTAAACTTTTGTTTCCTTGAGTTTCTCAGTGTCAAAATGGCAATATATGTTCTGGAACAGAATGATAACATATATACACAAATATTACCATTTCAAATTATGTATAAATGCTTATTGGGTCTAGAATGTAAAGGAAAAATAACACAAATAAAATAAGCTAATGGGATAAAACATCAAATATCTTGACTTAAAGTGTTTTTTTTATTAAAGTTACTACCTGTGTTTCCATTCTGTCCCAAGATTTTTTTTTTTTTTTTTTTTGATGTGAACAAGAAGAAACTGTTTTGAAGTTTCTGTGTGTTAGATCTTTGGGCTGAGACGCTGCTAAAAATAAAGCAGAATTAATCAGATATATAAAGTCCCTGATGCCCTCCACATGACTGTAGCAGCTTTAGATTCTCAGCACTACTTGTCACTTTGTAATGTCACTTATTAAAAAACATAAAAGTCGGAGAGCTATAAAAAGATATCCATTACGTTTTGTTAAAAAAACAAAAAAACTAAATAACAAGTAAAGACTGCAAAGCTATAACAAGAGAAAGTGTCTCCAGAACTCTGATTGGCCCCGTAAACTAGCATGGTAACTAAAAAGAGAGAGGGGGTTTATTGTAGTTCAACTTTGGTTTCCCTCCAGCCAGCTGGAAGGGCTGCAGACAACATGTGGGTGCGTCCGTGCACGCTTGTGTGTAATCTATTTAGGATATGGAGATTACCATTAAATCGTCCGGCAGGGATTACACTCCCTTTCACCGAGCTGATTTACAGGCCACACTTATAAATGGGGGTTAACAGCTTGTTATGAGACGCCGGATTGTATGTGTGAGCGTGTGTCCCACGTGCCAGGCTAATCTCAATTGCTCAGGGCGATGAGAGGGACGAAGAAAAGCAGCCGACGTGGCGAACAACACTGAGACAAAGACGTGACGAGGGATGGGAGGAGTGAGACGGAGAGCGGAACAAAAGAAAACAGAAAATGGTCGGCGCACTCATCTGGCGAAAACACTGAAGATGAAGAGGGCTGTCATCTTTCCTCTGTGCAAACCTGCGTCAGCAACAACACTGCAGAGTATATCTTCGAACTCACACTAGAGAAAACATCAAATGATGATAAGGATGTATGGTAAAGGAGAACTGTGCGTGGAATCGATAACCTGAATCTACACAATAACTAAATACAATGAACAAGGATTACTCTGCCTGTTAGGATCACATGCAAACAAAACCAAACTTATGTGGATTTCATGCACAGAGGCTTTTGCAAAGTTTTTACTACCATCTACGATAGTATATACGATAACATAAAAACTATTTGTTTTTGCTTTTTATTGTAAGTTAGTTAGTGATTTTTATTTTGAATATTGCTGTAAGAAATAAATCTAGATATGAAACAAATGAGCAAATTTAGATGTGCAAAATTAATGATATTAGGCTGATCAGGAATAAAACCGTTGTTCATGTTTTAAGGAATATAGATAAAACAATCTAGATTATTTTATTGACGCTATTGCTCAAACAGGGTTTTGCAATTAAATTATAAAATATATTTCTACACAATGTTCTTTTATTACTTCCAACATGGCTAAATACTGCTAAACCTCTCCACTGATCAGTGCCAAGAAGTTATACCTCCTCACAGTAATAAAAAAGTACATTGTTGTATGTAATTATTCATCTAATATTATTCATCTATCAATCCTTTAAAGTAAAAAAAAATTAAAAGGCTGAACAATTAAAATAAATCTTTAGAATTTAAAATTTCTGTATTATTAATATTTACATTAACATTCCAGTACTGCCTAATGTCATGGAAATGCGACAAACAGAAAGTTCTGGGTTTTACAAGAAAAAAAAGGAACTAAGGGAAGGAGAAAAAGAGAGAAACCAAAAATTACAAATAACGTAATGAATATTTTTCACATGTTGTTTGTTCCAGCATATCAATACTAGAAGACATCAATAAGCAGATTCTACATACAGACACGGTAGTGAAGTATTAGTGGTATACATGCACCACTTTGGCTGTATTCAGACCAGAATCAGATTGATGCGAACTTGCTAAATTCTTTCACACAAGTTTAAATTATGCCAAAATATTAGATGTAACTGCTCAAATCCTCGTGTTGGTTGTTCTTTGTGCTGTTTTACATGATCTCTCCATGATGGGATTTCTCAAGTTACTTCCATTTCCTTTGGACAGTCAGGAACCAAGCATGTTACGTGGGATGCCTGATGAAGAAAATGGGAAAGCTTTCTGAATCTTTTTGTTAAGATCTAAACGTACACAAATTTTAGTCTTTTCTGATTTCTCTTTAGAAGGCAAAATTTAACAATTTAAACAGAAGCTGAGGCAGGTTCCCGCTATGATTTGGAGTAGACACCTAATCAGTTTTCAACACCTTATATAAGTGCTGTGAGTGTGGAGCCTATAGTAAACTAAGTAGCATCATACCAACGAGATTGTAAATTAAGGTGAATCTGCTGTAGACTGATTTTAGGAGAAAAAGTTTGTATTTTTTTGATTTTCTCTCTTTGAGTGGTATGCCTAAAGAACAAAAGGTACTGCTTTAAGGCACACACAGAGCTCCCAAACTACACCTCACTGCATCCTTTTCCTGCACTGAAAAGGGAACTGATAACAGAGGAAGTGTGCCGAGGATCTGCTGATGTGTATCTGAGACAGAAAGTCAACAACACTGTTGACCTGCCGATGATGCCGCTTGGTGAAGTGTTTACAGATCAAAGACGAGCAGAGAGTGAGGCTCTGAATCAACACTCAAACTGAGTGGAAAAGTTGCTGATTACTGCTGAGTTGGAAATCTGAAGGAATACGTTTGCAACTAAGTGAAAATTCAGGCCATTATTGGAAATCTACAACAAAGCACATCTGCTGGCAAATATGTGACCTGCCTCCATTCAAGGCTTCATTCCGCTGTCAGACACATGCCGCTCTTAGACATCTGATAATGGAGAAAAAACTACTTTTTACTGTACAAGCACTGTACAAATCATGAAAATCAAACAGTAGAAAATAAAAACTTTAGCAAAAAATTGATACGAAAGTGTGAGGAAACGGTGATAGAGCCGACTTTGATCAAACTCAATAACAGAAGGTAGGATTTTTTTTCAAATGCTAGTTAGATAAAAGGCATCTATGAAAGTTGATAGGAAGACGATATGCTAAGTATTTTTTTTAAATGTCTCTGAAACAAGGTAAACAACCTGATTAATTTGTGTTTACAACAGCCACTTAGTGTAACATTTAGCAGTTGGCAAATAAAGGACGTTTTACCATATTAAGGTTGACATTGCACAGGTGGTGTTTCTGTTAGCAACACAGGGGGTTGTAAATTAACTACTAATGAATGAAGCTTTATATTGCAGACTCCGGACGTTTCTTTCACAATTTGATTAGTGAATGTTGATTAAGATGATCCTATGCTGTGTGGAAAGCATGGTAAGATTTTTACAAATGCTAGTTTCTCCTTTATGATATAAACATCAGTTTTATGTATCTGGACATTTATGTTAGAGATACACAGACACAGGCATTTGCAAGTCTCTATAAGGTCTGATTAGCCAACTTTGTTTGTGATGATAAAAAAAAAAAAAAACACAAACCAAACAGTCAGCCTGAGAGAGGAATCAGCCAGTTTTATCCTAATCTGTTCTGTTCAGTAATTGGCAAGTCAAGTACTAAAAAATACTGTTTTTTTTATTTTTATGAATTGCATAAAAACTAGGGATTTCCTCCAATTTTTGGTCTATAAACGCACCAAGCAACAAAGTGCACTTAAACTGACTATTTTTATTTTAATGATAAACATCAAGGACATATTCATTGTTGCATCTACATGGATAATCTTGAAATTTCTTGATTTGCTGTTGGATTCAAAACTACAACTTCTAATCAAAGAACCTGTAGCACATTTTTTTCTTTTATGTGTCATAATGCATATAAAAATACGTTTGCTGATTCATGTACAAAATGAAAACAATTAGGTTTTTTTTTCCGTATACATAGAGTGAATGGAGATGGGTTGTATCTGTATTTCATTTGTGACGAACAAAAATTAAATTGGCCGTTTTTGGTTCTTGGCAAATTCATCGGTGAATCACGAATCCATTTCATATTACGTCATATAAAGACTGCCTTTTGTTCAGAATAAAATGTTTTCTCCTGATGGTTTTCCCCCTTCTAGATAGTTAACAAGTGCAAACACACACACGCGCACACACACACACACAACAGAAGGTACAAGCCAAGGCATAAATTAATACATAACAAATGAAGTCATCACTTATACATCCACGCACTTGCTCCCACCACCCTTTATTTCACACACCCAAACAGAGTCACGCATGCTCACACAACGCAATGACCTCATCCCCCACTTTATCCCCCGCCACCCCATCTCACACACACACACACACACACCCACACACCCACACACACACACACACACACACACACACACACCTCGTGCACAGAAAGGGTCAATCCATTAAAAAGCAACAGCAGCTGATCCCTCGCTTTCACTTCATTGTCTCCAATAGACTAATGTAAATATATCAAAGAGGGCCATTAGATGATCAGGATTAGTAACTGAGTTATCACGGTGTGCACTGTAACATCTAATCTCTAACATAATGTTTCAGAAGCTGAGTGTTTAGATTTCTGTCCATCGTTCAGGACCGTCAGTATCGGCCCAGCACTGGCGCTTCTTTAAAGAGTCGACGCTGATGAGCCCAGAAATATGGGCTACATGAAATAAACAAATAAGTAGCCTAAGACACATTTTACACCTCTGAATAATTTAATGCATGTCATCTGCTATATAGTCAAAAGGTAATGGTTTGAAATTCTTTTCTATGTCAAGGATACTAGCTGACGTTAAACAGTTTTGTTTTGCTTCCTGGGCTTTTTGGCCACATCTAAAGATACGAGCTGAAGAAGGGAAGCTAACACTCTAAACAGTAGATCTAAAAAGTAGATCAGGCTTTTCCTGATCTGACCTACTGACTGCAGTTTTATATGAATTTGCCTTTTTTAATCTAAAAAATTACACATATAATAGGACAAAAGTGCTACGGATTCTTTGACAGAGTTAATGGGAGTAATAGGAATTACTGTTAATAAGTCTTATCAGATGATCCTAAAATAATGTTAAAAAATTTGTTTATAGAAGGAAAATGGTGGGAGGTCTTTGTGCACGTTCACACCTATGTTGTTTGGTCTTCTATAAATGGACCAGAGTTCATTATCCAAATGTCCGCTTTGTTTGGGCAGGTATGAATATTCATCCGTGGACCAAACAAGGCAATCCTGGCCCTGCTGAAAACGTGGGTCTCGTTTCACACTGACGTGAACCCTGGTAATGTTATTTTTTTTTACAGCGGGAGAGACGAAGTTAGACAGGGATGTCTGTGGTGAGATCAGGGAGCAGGTGGAGGAAAACCTAAAGAGATGGAGCTTTGCCCTGGAGAGGAAAGGAATGACGGTTAGCCGTGGCCAGACAGAACACAGGTGGAGAAAAGTGTCAGGTGTGTTGCGTGATCAAAAAGGATCAGCGAGAATGAAAGGAAAGGTGTACAAGATGTGTTGAGACCAGCACCGTTGTCTGGTTTAGAGACAGTGGCACTGAAGAAGAGATGGGAGGCAGAGATGGAGGTAACAGAGATGAAGATGCTGGGGTTTTTTCTTGGGAATGACGAGGATGGATAGGATCAGGAATGAGGACATCAGAGAGACAGCTCATGTTAGATGCTTTGGAGAAAAAAGCCAGAGAGGCCAGACTGAGAGGGTTTGGACAAGTACAGAGGATGAATAGCAAGTACGTTTGTAGAAGGATGTTAAGATTGGAACTGCCAGGCAGGAGGCCTGGAGGAAGACCAAAGAGGAGATTTATGGATGGAGTGAAAGACGACATGAAGGTAGCTGGTGTGAGAGAAGAGGCAGAAGACGGGGTTGGATGGACACAATGACTTGCTGTGGCAACCCCTGAAAGGGAAAGCCAAAAGAAAAAGAACAACAAGAAGAAAGCAGACTATCCAAGAACCTAATGAAGGTAATCATTCCTGCATGTGTGATTCACACACACACATGTGTGATCTAATAACTCAAATTTTGGGTTTGTGTCTTTTTTTCCCCATAAACACACATGGCAGACACTCCCTCTCTGTCTCAAATATAATTCATATGATAGCTTGAGATGAGTAATTTCTTTTATTGAATCTTCAAATAGTTTTTCATATTTAGCAGTTTTTCCAAGTCAAAAAACAAGTTTTCATCACACAGTTTTCCTGATCAAAGTAAACCAGTCAGCTTCAAATTCAGGTCTGTGCTGCACCAGTCGATGAATCTCCGAGGCTTAAATCTTAATGCCAAGCTAATCCCAACAGAGCAAGCCTTTGATGGAAATATGTTATTAAAAGGCTAAAAACAATTAAAACACCTATTGTAATTCTTGTTAAGAGAGTATGCACTAACGTTGAACTCTCAATTATTCTCAGGTAACATGTTCCTCCCTTGTCTTTATCAAGGTAAATAGGTCACTAATGAAAGACAACATCAGTATTAGTTGTGTTGAACAGCGTGCTTTAATCTTTTATTCACCATTCAGACCACAGCATGGAGTATCTCTGCTCACCTTGTACGCCTCATAGTACTCTAATTGGACTGTTCAGTACATTTTCAAACCTTGAATGGAAGCACCTGGATTTGTCTGGTTTGTCTGAGATTAGTTTGGGTTAGTTAAATCCTCTTTTCTACATTGCAGCACATAAGTAACTTGTTATCAAAGCATTAAAAAAAAATTTAAGGGGACTTTTAAAAGATGTGTGATTTTCTTAAAATTAAATATGTAATGTAATCAGTTTATTTGAAAGTGGGGGATCAGGGAAGGAGTTTCTTCATAAATTCAGCCATTTTCTAGCACCTCATTTAATGTAGCCAGAAAGTCCTAACAAGGGTACATGTACCAGACTTTGTGTTTGTAAGTTTGTGTGTGTGTGTGTGTGTGTGTGTGTGTGTGTGTGTGTGTGTGTGTGTGTGTGTGTGTGTGTGTGTGTGTGTGTGTGTGTGTGTGTGTGTGTGTGTGTGTTAGAGACTCCTGGGAGGCAGCCACCATCATCACACCTTTTCGTCTCCTGTCTCCTCACACACACCAGGGTTGCTTTCTCTGTCTTCAGTACCTCCAGAGGTTTTGGTATTTTGAGGAAGCCACTGATCTCATCGGCCTTGCTGGAAAGCAAAGCAGGTGGCTGCATGAGTCATGCAACCCCGATGCTAGTCTGTGTGTGCCTCTGTGTGTGCTTTGGTGTGTGCATTTGTGCTTTTGCAGAACAGGCAGATGAAACCGTCTCTGCATGAAAGTCTTGGGGGTAAAAGAGAAACACTCTCCTCTACTCTTGCAGTTCACGCTTTAATAATTTAGACGGCTCTCTTCTCCCACGGGCACGCACTTGCGGAAAAAAAAAATAACATTGTGTTTACAATTGGCATCAAAGGGACATTTGCTTATCATCCAGAAGGAAACCGAGACCATGTCCAGTCTAATGTGCGTAATTGTGAAAATGCTTCTTTCTCTCTGCTTGCAGCTCCAAGCTGCTCTCTCGTGCAGTATCAAAAGTCTCTACAGTGGCCACATGATCTCATGTTTCTAAGGCAGTCTGGAAAATGGAAAGATTTTGAATCAGATGATAGGGAAAGGTAACATAGACTTTAAAGTTTAGCGGGATATTTTGTGGTATTTGTTGTGATAAAAGTTAAAAGTGGTAAGTGCTTAAAAAGCCATTGCAGTCTTTATTAGCAAAATATTGCAGGGGACTGCAGTTCACCGCCCCACAAAGACACACAAAAAATATCAGCAAAGAAGAACTAACCTATCATCAGATCGTCACAGGGCATCAGTGACAATAAGTAGGGCAATTTCTCCCTAAACAGCAAACAATATCACATTTTAATCATATTTTTAACGTTATTGATATTTATTGCCAAATGTACGAAACCATAAGTTGAAAACCTAGTAAAATAAAACACTTTTTTACGTTTAATGTATAGGATTGGTAAACATCACGTATCATAGACACGATAAATCTGAATAGTTGAGGTATGATAATTGTCCATACTATCTGACAAGTGTTACTTACTGATAATCGTTGAGAAATTTTTTTTGGTAAATTTGCCTTTGAAATACTTTCATAATTTTTTCAGGTTCCAAAAAAGGCCTGTGCCAGTTTTTGACAGATGAAACTCTAAAGAGCTAAATTAAACATGTTTAGGGCGATACTTGAGTGAATAGGAGTATAGTAATATGACTACGGCACCTATTTGATGATCGCAAGACAGACGTTTTTATACTGCTTTACAATCCAGCTTGATGTCATAGTTCTTTTTTTATCTCAGTGTGAATTAGTTTTTCAAGAAATAATACAAATAATAATTTTTTTCTTAAATCAGCTGGTGTCAGGAACCTGATAATTTTCCCGCTTGACGATGACTGGTCAGTAGGAACCTAAAAGAGCTGACAGATTTATTTTTTATGTGTAAAACTATCATACATTGAAGGAAACACAGTGTCTCTCAGTGTATCATAACGGGGGCCTGGTACAACAGCATCATATTTATTTTTAATCACTACCTTTTCTGTGTGCTGTCATCGAGACAGAAAAACAACAGAAAAATCATGTTGATGATGACATCTGCAATGTTTGATCAAATGAACAGTGTTTTTTTCTGGGGGGTGAGTCTGATACTTGCTGTCTGCAATAGTCTCTCTTAAAAGAATAAAATCTTGAGTAGACCGAAGGAAAAGCTACTTCTACATTATCAAAGACATATAACTCTAGCTGAATTGTTTGCATTATTACCAAACAGTCATTTTCTTTCGTAGACACTGCTAATTTTCACCGTTTTCCACAACCTGTTCAAACACACCAGCGAGTTCAGAGCGGGAATGCATTTATCCACACACTGCAGCACTTCCACACTCCCTCAGGTATTCCTGGCAACATAATGGATTAAAATAGCTGGCGACCCACATATCCCCGTCCACCAAGAAAGGCACTGTTAAGCCAGACAATGAAAAGATTTCTCCACAGCTGGCCGGATTTAGAAGTTTTAATCATGACAAACACTTAAAATGACAAAAGATTACCAGTACATTTAACCATATAAATATTCAGAGATTTTTGGAAATTAGAAAAGTTAGTTCAGGGCCTATGAGAAGTAGGAAAAGTTGAATTAATGAAGGAATCTATGCCTTTTTTTTGTCATAGGCAACATTTTGGAAGAGGGTGGAGGTGGTTCTGTTACTGTCAGCAAATGCCTGCATCTGCAGTAAGAGAAACAGGCCAAAATTCCCAAGGTCATTCTCCTTCAGTGCATCTGACCCATTTACTGTCCCGCTCTGAACACACACCACAATCATGGATGAATAAAGGTGCACTATAAAGGCTGCTCTGCAACTCAGTCTCATTTGTCACAGTCACGCTTTCACCGTAGTGCCACCATAGACCGTCTTATCCCCCGACATCCCAAAGGAACTTCTTCACAACTAGACGCCTGGGCAGATCCTCAATCATCCGAGTTGTGGCAACTACAACGGGTTTAAATCGAAGGCAACCTGGCTTTTGCTTAGTTTTTGCGATTACGTCTCAACACCAGGCCAAACTGGGTCTTTTTCAAGTCGGCCAACAAAACCGGCGCAGAAAACAGCACAGCTCCAAACACAGAGGTGAAGACGCAAACACTGTCGTTCCATTTGTGATGGGAGTTTCTAAGAAACATGGGTGAATACTCTTAAAATACAACATACCGGCAGATTTCTTACCTAACAACATTCTCAAAGACCGACTTATCCCAGGGATAGAACACCCAAACCAAAGATGAGCGACACGGTGTATACTGTCCAGCCCAGCAAGGACTGATCTGGCTTCTGCATCAGAGACACCATCAACTGCACAAACGCATGGTGCAGCACTTTTGTTGCACCAGGGTTGCGGATTTAGCTTTCCAGCATTAACAACCCTGCATTGAAACTCATTTCAAAGAAATTACACAAGCGGTCCCATCAACATTAAGGTGACCAAGTAAACAACTCACACCAAACACCAGGTTGTTATGACCCAGGGGAGGGATGGGCAGGTTGTTGATTTGCATCTGCCTTGTAATGCTCTGAGAAGGATGGGCCTCATGTGCTTAAAAAAAAAAGCTGCTTCCAAACTCCAGCTTGCTCAACTGTGAGCCCGCACCACTGCCCAACACTCCTGAATAGGTGTTGAAACATATTACCAAAAACTGAAAGTCCAGTTGCCTTCAATGTGAACCTGTTGTATTCGCTACAACTAGATTTATACAGGTACACCTTTCCTTTATCTGTTGCTCATGTTTGATATGCTTCGGTTAACAAAAAGACAAAGTATCTGTCAAACCAGTTAAATGATGCTTCAGCATTTGATTTACTGCTAAAGTCAGAACTTGAACTGAGAAACAATGTCATCCACAACTCAACTGTGTCACAGATGAAGGCAGGAAAAGATGGGAGATTAAAAAAAAACGTACAGTACTAAGAATAGTGATTGTTTTTTATACTGGTGGTCACTTTGGTTTTTAGGTAGAAGTCCTGACTTCTAAAGACAAATGTTATACTGGAAGGTAGAAAGATTTTGGATGCTACCAGTGATTGCCAACTTTCCTTGATTATGTGGATCTTTCCCAGTATTTTTCAAGTAAAATATAAGTGAATTTTAATTGCATGAAAAAAAAACATGGTTTGGAAATTGTATTATTTTGAAAAGACTGATAGTAACTGCTCACAATGGAAAACTGCAGCTTCATAATCACAACTGTTAACCAGAAAATATTTGTCTTTCTCATAAGGCAGACAGCTGGACACTGAACGTCTTGCCTGTTTAAGAGGCAACAGATGGTGGAGGAAAGCTGTAGTTTATGAGCTGCAAACTTAGCAGTAACTTTGCCTTTATAGGCATTTCAGCCTTCCCTCTCAAACTGATATTATCTTTTAACTCTTAACAGATAAAACAGAAAATAACTTTCCATCTTCCGCCAAAAAAATACAAATATTTTGATTTTGGTCAAAGCTGAATTAGGTTGTGTTTTTTTTTTTTTTTTTGTTGGTAGTTTGGGTTTGGGATGGACGATACTTCAATAACAATATATAGCCATCAATAGAGGTGGTTCAAAAAAAAAAAAGAGATCAATAAAAAGTTCAATAGAACAGTTTTCCTTCCTTTTGCCTTCTAGCCAATCATGTAGGATAATACTACAGTTATTACATCCTCCCAACCAATCACAAACGCAGACCCAGGAAAGCTCCGTCACCAAGCTCTAAAGAGTTCAGAGAGCACATATTCTTTTTTTTTTTTTTTTTTTAAGGCTTTCAGTTTTGGTAAAAAGGTGGTTGAGTTTAAATTCAGAGTTCTTTATTTAAACACAGGTCATTAAGCAACAGCACAAAATGGCCAGGACTGCACTGAAAATATATGTTTTGAATTTTTCAATAATTATCTATATCAATCAATATAATTAATATCTATCTATATAATATCTATTTAATCGATATGTTTTCTATATCGTCCAGCCCTAGTTTGTATTTGTCTTTGTAGTCAAATCCGCTAAAGTTAATAGCAAGAGCACATGTGTTTCCTTGGCCTTGGCAAGCTAACACACACGCACACACACAGTCATTTCCTCTACCCCTGTCAACATCCTCTGCACACCATGAATGATCTCATCACATACACAGTGCTGGAAACTCAGACACTAGAGCCACGGATAACCCTGCCCTCCTCATCAGATCCACAAAAAAGCACATTAGCAAAAAGAGTAAATGTAAAACTATTTGTTCTTCCAAGACAAAACAGCAAGAAAATGTAAATAATTCTCGTCGGGCCAATGGCCAACGTGTATTTTGGAGCCACTTCTGCTCACCCGTGCAAAAGAGAGGAAGCAGAAGAGGGAAGAGGAAGCACATCCTACATTGACATTGTTTATGTTTCCGTCTGCATTTAAAGTCTATTACAGAACAAAACCTCCACTTGTAGTTCTCCAATGACACACATGGCTACCTTTTTAATGTGCACATTTCAACTGTTCACAGACAAAAGGGATGTGTTGGGTGAGGTAAGGGACAGAGAGGGAGGGACAGCCAGGAGAGTAAAGTGGGGGCTGGATGGCTGCCAGGTCACAAGGCTTCATCCCTGAGCCAATTGATCTGCAAACACCGGCTCAGCAGGATGTGGGGACCAAAAAAAAAAATACAACACACCTGAGCCTGTGATCACAGTCCTGACTCCTCATAATAAAAGTGAATAAATTAAACACAGCTAGGTGTTAAATTTGAACAGACAACATCGAATTCTGAAGAATACGAGGGAAAGTGTGCTTAGTTGAAGAAGACACTTTCATTAAGCCTCCGTGACAAATGTCACTGTATTAAAAATACCACAATCCTTAATTGGTACATGCAGGGCAGTTATTGAGTTAGTCACTCCAGTGTTGTGCAAATACAGAGGATGTTCTTTACAATATGTTGTCCGATGAAGATACATTTTTACGGATCAGTCAACATATCAAATGAAAGTGTTACAAGCTTGGGCAGACAGCTGTCTGGATATTGCTACCGAAGGAAAAAAATTTATGGTCAACTATTTTTAGTATCAGCGAGGTGTTCGAAAATAAAGTCAGAGGTCCTGTCATGTCACGGTCATGGTCATCTCACTCATTTACTATTCAGTACTTTGCAGTTTTGGCCGTTGCTTGTCCCTTTGCCACAGGACGTCCGTTTGTCGCGGCGTCAGGAAAATTCATCCAGCTGGCAAAGTAGTGAAAAAACAAACAAAAACAAAGCAGACCTCAGTGGAAAACAGTAAGTCTGAATGTTACTCCGGAAAGTCGCTCTCTTTTGCACTATTGAGCTGGTTGTTCCGCTTTGGAAGTATTTGCAGCCTTTTGGAAATGCCAGGTTTAAAGTAAAAATCTACATCTTCAAGGGAACAGGCCTACATATCAACAATGATTTTACAGATCCTTATGCTAACTGTGTTTACCGTGCTAATCATCAACATAAGATGCTAAAGACAGATAAAAATGTAAGCTCCAAATCAGTTTGTCTTTATTTTATAAGAGTAAAACCCTGTTTTACACCAAGTTATTATGATGTCTGCTTCTAAAAAAAAAAAAAAAGAAAGTGCCTCTCATGGCAGGAACGCTATTAAAAAGTGTAAAACTTATAATTATGGATACTAAAGAAAAATCCAAATTAGTTTAAGACTGTCAGCAGATAAGACTTTTAGAAAAACTGTGCATTTGAAAGCGAGAGTTGAGACTTGGTGCGTCTCAACTCTCTATAGTCAGAACAAACAGGAACATAACATTTTTGCATCAACCCTCATCAGTGCAGCATGTTTCCTCTGTTCGAGCTGCCGATTATTGTCCCAGCCAGGGTCGGTTCTTAGCGTTGGCCACAGGGACTTGCCTAGTGCGCTAGGTTCTGTAGGGGGGACTGCTGCAACAACTCACAATAAAAAAAAAGAATGAATGAAATAAATAACAGCAACAATGTGCAGCTTTGGCTGGTGCCTTTTTTCTCATGCTCTGCATTGAATATAAAAATTCAGGAAAGTATAAACAAGAATCCAGCGCCTTGTGTCCCGTTGTTCCACAATCGACGCAGCCCAGCAAGGACTGATCTGGCTTCGACATCGCAGTTGAGTTGGACCACCCTCTGCTGTCAATCAAATACAGCAAAATAGAAAACCGAACCTACCTACAGATGTGCCACAATTGGCTGATCCAACAGAAGAAGGTAGAGAAGTAATTTAGTGAATTAGTTTGTGTTTGCAGAGTGTTTACGAGTTAAGGCTGACCTGTCTAACATGTTCTTTGAGGTACAGTTGAGATAAATCAGGTAGGCAGTCAGGTTCTGTTGTTGTTACGAACTGATGTTAGCATATGAGCTGTAGCTTCTGGCAGATGTTTCACTTATTTAACCATGAAATTAGAAGCTACGAATAAGAGGCTAGCTTCAACATTGTTGTTTAAAAAAAAAAATCTAAATCAGCTGTGAACAGAACAGCCCTATTGAGTTTACCTGGGCTCCTTCTGGGCCAGTGTCAGATGTCGACATGATAAGTACTGTCTGAATAGCGCAGTCAGTAAGGAAGGAGGTAGAAAAAGCAGCCTGTATGCTTCCTATCTTGACTAGTTTAGCCTAGGAACCTCGCAATCTCCCTGTTAAGGTGTTTTCGGAAGACGGTAGGCCTGAATTTGACTTGCATCATCCATGTGCATTTCCATCAGGTAATGATGTCGGAGTTAAAGGCTGTCCGAAATCGGCATAGCAGTGTGAAGATCCTTTCCTTGCGATGATAGAGTTCTTACTGTTGACCTCGTGAAAGGAAAAAGATCAGGAGCAGGAGCTAGGAGCTATTAGAGGTATCCGGATGGAAGCCCTGCTGAAGGGATTGCTGGGCAGTATTTCCTCCCATTAAAAAGGTAAAGAAGAGGGCATATGAGGTCAAAAATAAATTCATATTCTTTTAAAAACTCATAAGCATACATTTGCTCTTTATCGAGCCAGTTGCTATTTATAGTTTAAACAGACATATTGCCCAAAAAAAAAATACAATCAAAAGTTTACTTATTTTAACTTTAAATTACTCTGGCATTGATAGGTGTGAAACAGAATGTGACGTTTGCCAAGTTTTTAATTTCCTTTGTTTGCTTTTAAATAGAGACAGGTGCTACTGAAAATAAAAATAGGAACACTATATCCAGTGTTTTAACGAACTGGAATGCAAATGATGCTTAAGACAGAGCTTTTCACCTGATCTCCTATCTGTTGTTATCCTAAATATAATTCACAAAATAATCTAATTGTTTTTTTTATTTGCACACTTAAGAGTTAATAGACTAGGATAACAAAGCTTTGAACCATGTCAAGTACACTATTTCTAACCATCATTTAAATACACATCCAGTAGCCTGTCTAAATACATTGCTTGTACTGTTCAGCAACATGCAAATCTCACCTATCTGTCCTGGACAGGGTTTTGAAACAATATTTTTGTCACATCTGCCCACAAATGATTGCTCTCATTTATTCAATTTTTACTGTGCCAATAAAGTGGCTAAACCTTTTAGCTTTTGTATACCTCAATAAAACCAGAGTGAACTGTGTCTTTCACTCAGATACAAATTGTCTTTTTAATACACTTTTGCCACAATCTTGACCTTCTCCGAAAGTTCCACATTTTAGAAAGCCGACAATGTCTATTAAAACCTATCAAACTACGTTAAACGTTGTCAAATAAAATACATTTAATGGCCAATATAGCGCACACAGGAACACCGGATGCAAATAGTAACACTTATTCAGGTCTTCTATATAACACATTGAAACCGTAGCCCGACTGATCAATTACCTGTTGAAAGCATTATTAGCTACCATTTATGTTAACAAACATAACCGTGTAAATCAGATATTGTTTTGCATTCTGTTTTAGCTACAATAGAAGTTCCCCCTGCTACAAGCGTTTAAGCTGAGCCGAGCTAAACACATTTCTCTAACCGAGATGAGATGAAACTGACAGCACTTTTCTTTATCAAACAGCAGGCTATACAGCAGAAGAGCACAGTACCAAAAAATGCAGGGCTTTTGGTTAACTAAAAATAAGTGGCAAATCGGTACCACATGAGACCTATTAGGATGAGTCGCTTCACAATAACAGATATCCCGAGTGTACTTGAAGCATGCTGAGATGAATGAGTAAATCTCCTTATAAACTGTAGTAATCGGGCTCCGTGGTGAATAGAGCTGGAGAAAGGCACTCATCTTGAAAGATCAGGACTATAGCTTTCACAGCGTAAGCTCTCTCTCTCCATCACGAGTGCAGTTCATTTGTTCTGCCTTCCTGTCGAGGCAGCCTGACTGCTCGGTTTCTTATCTAATCTCTGCCTTATTCACTTACTGAATCACAGGCTCCCAGGACACTCTCTGCGTGTTTGACGCGAGTGCTTGGAAATTATGAGGTGAAGACAATAACAAAGGCTTTACCTCGCAATCGTAAAAGAAAGGAATGAATAAAAAGAATTTTGACCAGCGTAATCGGTGAAAAGTAGCTTTTCATGAACTAAAGTTTATCTTCTGATTCATCACATTTCTGTAAGTGTAGTTCTACTTCTCATGATGGGGGGAGGAAGGATGGCCATGCAGCAATGGACTACAGTTTTTGGCTAATCAGGAAACTTCGGTTCAGAAAATTTTTTAATTTACCTTGGTATTCTGAATGTGGTATTAGGAATGATGACACCCCTGACATAACCGTGGTCCGACTGATACTTTTGTGCCCGGTGGCCGGTCTAGCTACAATTAGCAACACTAGACACAAACAACGCTTTTTCAGCATTTTAAGCATGCAAACACTGTGGCAACGAGTTCCTAACTAGATGTTGTTTATTACCGTAAGAGGTCCAAACCATTTGGAGGGCAAACAAATACGAATACTTTTAATTTATTTCAGCAGCCATATTGGATTCTGATATCAAAGTTGGTAAGGAACCTCCAACCTTCCAAACTGGACCTCTGATTCCAGAGGATGTTTTATTAGTTGTAGAGCTACGCAACACAGCTCAGTTCTCATTGTTTTCTCAGTGTGCAATGCTGAAAAAGCACAGGACTCCATGGATTGAATATTTTTTTGAGATTATATATTCTGAGCATCATCCATTTATGCTCTATATTCGAATAATATACTTTGGCTACAGAATGGACTGTAATTGTCCTTAAAGCTCACAATTGATGCATAGTCTTTGAGATGCTTAAGCTCACAAAGAGCCTGTGAATATTGTGACAGCAGAATTTAACAAAAACAAGTAAGAAACAAATGTGGGTTAGTTTTAATGGACAGTGCAGTATTCTGCATTATCTAAAATGCATATTTTCAAGATATTATGCAGCTTTATTACTTACAGAGATACTCTGTAAGTAGAACACACCTTAAAACTGCAAGAATAATAATAAACAATAATAATAATAATAACAATAATAATAACCACATTGGGGTCTAGACATCACCTCAAGATGGGCTTGCGGGTGTGATTGGATGGATCTATACCATTTGATCAATTTTGTGAGGTTTTAATCAAGAGCAATATTTCCCAATGATTAATCAAAACAATTAAGAGCTTTTAGCCACCAGCAAGAAACATATTTTAGTCAGTCAATACACTTGACAAGAAGTCACAGGATTAGCCATAGAGATCATCTATGCCGGCTGTATAACTGATGGTTAAAAATGTTTCTAGAAAAACTTAACACATTCTGCTGGTGAAATTATCAAAACCTAACAAAGAGCTTAAATGTTGGTTAAGACACTGTACAGGAAAATGAGTGAATGAAAATAAACTCTTTGTGTTGTGTTGTTCAAAGGAAGCTATGCGAACATTATCAGTTATTGATGCACTTCTTCTAAGACAACATTGGAGATTAATTTACTTCCTAGATTGCTTTGCAGATACCGAGTAATGTGTTTTTTGCTGGTCTCCCACACTGAATCAACAATCTTGCCGTCTAAAAAAAAACAGCCAGTAATAAAGTTCTGTTACTGCAAAGAGCAAATATTGGCCCAAATGTAGCTTCAGAGGATAGGTTTTCAATAACCTGAGAGCAGAGCACAAATAACATAAAGCAGCCCGATTCCTTCCCAGACCATTTAAATGAGAACAGGCCTAAACAAATACTCCTACACAGAATGTTTAAAAGAGCCCAAAACAAATTTATGCCATTTTAATTTAACAAAGGTTGTATTATTTTATACAGTATGAGAGCAATGGAGCAATTGTGCAAGTACAGGTTCTCCTACTGATGGGGATTTTACCACATTTTAAAAAACTCTCTCATCACCGACTACATAAACAGAAGTTTTATACGTCAACCTCCTCATCTGTCCTCTTGCAATGCTCCCACACTTCAACCGTCCCCCATCCTTTTCTCTCTCTTTCTTTCCCATTCTTTTGTTTTTGTCCCTTAGCTTCATCGTTTTTGTCTGCTGTGACTATGACAAAGCAGCTGTGCTCCACAGACCATTACATAACTGAGTGTGTGTGTGTGTGTGTGTGTGTGTGTGTGTGTGTGTGTGTGTGTGTGTGTGTGCGCGTGTGAGTGTGTGTGAACTCACGCCGAACTGTAAGACAAACTAAAGGAGGGCAGAAAGAAAAAGGACCAATGTCTCCTCTTTTTCAACTAACTTTAATCTGCACTTTTATTGCATCTGCTGATGATGCTGGTGTTTTCAGCATCTCTCATCCTCTTCCCTTTACCAACTGCCCCCCCACCTCACCCCACCCCACCCCACCCCCTGGTTCCTCCACCCTTCACTCCATCCCCAGAGTTATTGGGCTGTGAAATGTGAAAAACTGCAGCATGCATGGCAATTCATTATCTTGTCAAACTTCCCCGGGCCCGCCTCAAGCCGTGGGCAGATAGTGAGGGAGGAAAACAGAGAGAGAAAGAGCGAAAGAAAACAGTTCATGCAGTGGTCACTGCAGCAGGCCAACAGGTTTCAGAGGAGATAAAAAGCAGGGCAAAGAAGCAGACATTACGCATGACTGGCTGCACGGCCTGCAAACATATTCTGCAGCTTGGATGATCAGCCAGATTTTTCATCTTTATAGATCTGTAGAAATGGCAATATACTGTTGGAGTTTATTAGTTTCACATATTTCTGTAACACAAGCAGAAAGTTGTTTAACTTTTCATTCATGAGCTTTTAAAAAAAAAAAAAGAACATACCCCGAAACTAAATGTTGTCGAAAAGACAATACCCTACATCCTAACATTCTGAAAACTTGGTTTAAAAAAAAGAAAAAAAGCTGACAGGATGTCTATTTAAGAACACTTATCGATGTCTAAATGTGATTCGAAGGTATTTGGGGTTGATTAAATGGGCCTGAATTTTGGACAGTAAGCTAAAATATATATATTTTAAAAAAAATATTTTTTAACTTACATATCTGAGCCAACTTTAAAAAGTCAAAGGATATGTTCATGGCAGTTCAGTTTAAGGCAGGTAGTTGTTTTAGACAAGCAGGAAGAAAACAGAAGGGATCAAAACCAAAAGAGAGAGTTCAAAGGAATGGCATTGTTGAGGCTGCAAGGCTGGAGAGATTCTCGCTTAGTCAAATTCAGGATCTTTTTTTTTTCTTTTTTGCATATGGACTGGTAAGTTAAATTTTGATGTGGAAAGTGTTGGGATAAAGATGTACCATGAGACACTTTTTAAAAGGATGCAGCAGAGGAGAGTGAAGCGAGTATTGGGAGTGTCCAGTGGTCTTTGGTCCATGGTTCTGAACATCTTCAGGGACTCCTCAGACCCCCTCACTTAACGTTTTTTGAGCTGATGCCATGAAGCAAACAGTGTAATTTTGTTTTATGCCATTAGTCTAGCCTAACTCTAAGTCACTAAAAATCCACATACCTTGGCTGTTTTTTTTTTTTTTACATTCTTACATCAGAGGACCAAATTGTGGTGCACAGGGGTTAAATCACGTTGTTTACATGATACTTTAGTTTAAACAATCTCTAAGATTCCCTTTTCTAAGAGACTCACACTCAAGCCAAAAAAAGATGGAAGTTTTATTTTATATCCATTTTGGATGGATGGATGGATGGATGGATGGATGGATGGATGGATGGATGGACAACCACACTGCCCGACTGCAATTGTGAAACGGCTTTAAGTCTGCAGGCTTTCCTGGACAAAAGCAGGCAAGGTTTCCCTGTAACACAGAACTGGCTGGTCTAGCAGAGTGCTGTAATGACTCCACAGCAAATAAATCAATAAGCTTGAAAAGAACTACAGACACACACAGCATGTAAACTAGGAGACGAGATGAGAAAAAGATGTTCGAGTCAGCCAGTTTAAAGCAACGTAACACTTTTGAATGGATACCTGCAAACCTCTCTCACGCACACACACACACACACACACTGCTTCAGCCAGTAAACGCAGCTCTGCATCAGCCACATAAAACCATAACCTCTGCTTGAATTACGCTTTCACCATCCCTCTGTTTTCACTTTCTCTATTTCCCTCCGTTCCGTCCATCAGATCTCTGAGCAGGTCTGCTTTTGAATAAATGGATTACATCTAATTGGGAAGTCTCAGTTTGATCCTTGACCACTGCGCACCAGCGCCCAAATTCCCAAAGCCCATCACTTCAGTCCTAATGCAGAAAGATGCTGCAATTATACACAGAACACAAGCTTACACTGTCAAATGCAACAAAAATGACAGACAGGTAAGACAAAGAGTGTTGTTGTTTCCTACTTGTGTTACCATGATGCAAAGCAGCTGATAAAAGAAGGCTGTATGAGGACACAAAGCCTGGAGAGATAAATGATAGCCACAAATCAGGTTGCCTGAGCGTGCATGTTGTTTGTCTGACAGCATGCGTGTGTGTGTGTGTGTGTGTGTGTGTGTGTGTGTGTGTGTGTGTGTGTGTGTGTGTGTGTGTGTGTGTGTTTGGTTCTGTACGTCTGACAGCAAACGGCCAATTACTGTCGAAAGTGGCGGGATGAGTCCTGCCAGACCTTAGCTTTCCATTAGTGCATGCCAGCCAAGCATGTGCGCATGTGTGCATGGGTGTGTACTAGTGTGTGTTTGTCTGCGTGTGTGTTCGAATGCGAATGAGCAATGGAGTAAATGAGGGAATAGCGAGAGACAGAAGGAACGAGAGTGGAAAAAACACGGGTGTGCCAGGTTTCTGTCCGTGTCTTTCGCCTTTTTGAGACTGTGTCGCAGCTACTGCAGAAGCATTTGAAAATGGAATCTTTTTACTCATTTTTGTTATTCCAACTTCAAGGATAGATAATATTCCTCACTACAAAACTGGACTTGCATCACAAATATCTGCTGTCAATGAAACTGGAAGTAAAAATCTGGTTAACACCTAAAACATAAAATGAAGCTTTTTTTTATTTAAAATAGGCCTACATAAAGAAATGGTGGGGTGAACACAGTTTTATCTTTCTGTGTGCAGCACGAAGGGCTTTCCAGAATGCTGTGCTTGCTTTCTGCTTCCAAATCTATGTAAAGTATTACAATTTCCTTCCTAGGAAGACACTTTGTTCTGTTTTCATGCTAAGGCTTTAAATCTATCTATCTATATAGATACGTATATATATATATATATATATATATATATATATATATATATATATATATATATATATATATATATATATATATATATATATATAGAGAGAGAGAGAGAGAGAGAGAGAGAGAGAGAGAGAGAGAGAGAGAGAGAGAGAGAGCTCAATAATCTTGGGTTTAACTATATGTGTTTCCTAATCTTTCACAACACTTCCTGCATTATTAAAAAGTTGAAACTTTTGATCCGAGTGCTGAGCCTGGCTTGGCTAAACATGCAGCTACTGGGCTAATCTCTGCACTAAACCTGCTTTGAAAGATGAATATTACAAATTTGGGAAGTGACACAAGTTGGTTCTGGATAAACTATTTATTTTTTGAGTTGTAAGTTTTTTTTTTTAAATCGTGGCCACCAGATGGCTCTTGTCAACATGTTGCACAGTCAGCTTATTTACTGGCGTTGCCATTGCAATTGTTAATTGCTGACATCTATGAAAATATGTTCTCGTGGAATATATTGCCCCATAGGCTCATTGTCAGTATAGCATTCAACCAGATTATTTTAATACATAGGTATTAAAGTTTCGTGTCACCTCAGTCTGCAACACAAGACTCCAAACGGATGCTACAGCAATTAATTTTCATCTAAAACTTTACACCTGCTATGATTCTTTCACGCTATTAAACAACTGATATAAGTGGCAAAACCTGGGGTTCAAAGTGAGCCATTTGCAGTAAATCTAGGATGAGCCAGCACTTACTGGTGTCTGTGAAACAGCCACAGAGGAGGCAGACAGTTTGTGCTTCATTCAACGCAGCAAGAATTGCCATCCGCCTCTTACATATACGCACACCTGAGGAGATATGATGCCACGCATGGCTCCAGGAGAGATTTTGGAGATTTGGTTTTGAATAATGACTGTCAAGTTCATAATAATTAATGGCTCACTGCATGACACTGAAAGAAAATCAGTGTCACAATCAAACAGATAAAACAATATGAATTTAAAGTAATTCAGGGAAATTCGGGTATTTATATAATAGGTTATAAAGCAGTCTTGGGGGGTAACCTGCCCTGTCAGCTGAATTTTGTGGTAGCTGACATGCATTATTCAACAGCATTATCTGCAAACAAACAGTGGCAGGTGTGGATGTATTATTTAAGAAAAAGTCAATTCCTATTAGGCACGTGTCCATCTCCTTTAGCTTGTGTGTTTTGAGTCTCTGTGGATAATCCCAAACATACCAGGCTGACAGACTCCTCTATTGATCACATCAGTCACACAAAGAGCAGCATCAGCCTCTAGGAGACAAACGCTTCCATTTTTACCCTCATCAGCACAGGCCTAAAAATACAGAATCGCTTCACTTTCACAATCATTCACTCTCACTTCAGGACCAAGCTGTCATTTCCCTCAAAAAGCAGAAAGGGAAGTTAGAGCTCATTAAATGTTTTAAAATACTGCAAAAAAGTCTGAAAGCCAGCCATGCAGTAACCTTTACTATAATAAAGCAATTAAATATGACGGTCGCCGATCACCGAATATTGCTGTCCTTACCTTTGGGGAGGAGTTTTTGCTATTAAAGGGCATTGTTTGTAAAAAAAAATCTGTGCAGCTCGTGGAAGCACCATGCTAAGAAGATGCTTTAGTTCAGCTTTTTCTGATCAGAGCTGATGGCAAGATGGATGGAAATACGGGGCAATATTAAAGGAATATGTGGCAGCATTATGCTGTGGGGATGCTTTGTTTTAGCAAGAGGAGGGAGATGGCTCAGGAAAGATCGATTCAACTAAATAAAGGACAATCCTGGAGGGGCAAAACATGTTCACAGACACTCTCTGTTTCAGAGAGGCATGAGAAAACCATAAAAGTTTCAGTCTGCCAAAACACGTCGCAGGGGACACAGATAAAACGTGGATGAAGGCAGTCTGATCACACAAGACCAAGCTTTAACTTGTTGGCCAACATCCAAAGGGCTACGAGAGGAGGAAAACTAACACTGCAAATCAGCCTGAGCACACCAGCCACATGGGGATACACGATAGTGGAAGCATCATGCTGTGAGAATGCTCCACTTCAGCAGGAAATGTGAAATTGGTCAGAGTTAACAGCATCTAAAGCATTTGCATCGAATCATATTCATTTGTTAGAATGGCCAAGTCAAAGTCCAGTTCTAAATCAAGCTGAGAATCTGTGATTAGACCTAAAAATGGCAGTTCATTTTCCAATCTGATTCAGTAGGCTGGCAGAGACGTACCCTGAACAGATTTGCAGCTGTACTTGCAGCAACTTTGTTCATAATGAACTATAACAGGAAAAAAAAAAAAAGATTTCCAGCTTTTACCACCTGCTTTTGAGAATTTAAATCAAATCCCGGTGGATTAAACGTTGAATCTGAGGGGGATCGTCACCGCAACAGCGTCATGCTCCTGCTTTTAAATTAATGATTAGGGAGGTTAATTAAGACTCAAGTAGCTATGATGAAGGATTAAGGACACATTCCTTTTTAGAGTATGCGTAAACACAATTAATGGTGTTTACGCATACTTTCCCCCCTTTTAACATTGTCTGTGCCATTGGTGCGTATGGATGGATCCTCCCCCTTTTCATTATACGCACGCGTGTGCGTGCGCGCGCGCGTGTGTTTCTCCTGTCAGCGGACCTCGCCGTGCTCCATGTGAGCGAGAGAAAAAAAAATAAGAAAAAAGACGCAACTACACGGGGCTCAGCAGCGACTCCCCCTTTTTGCAAAAGCACCTAAAACCCCGCACAGAAAACATCAAACATGCGCACCCGTGACATTTCATTTCAGTTTCTGATTGTTTTTTAAGAGAGGAGGAGAAAAAAAAGCGCATCATCTCTGACCTGCTGCCAGTTCTCCTCCAGGGAAGGCATCGCCGAGAAATAACCAGTGTCATGGACGAGTTGGAGTTCCTGGAAAATACTGTAATTCGCCAACACATCCATGCTTGATGAGGAAGGGAGGGGAAAAAAACAAGGCAAAGTAAAGAAGTCCGTGATACAGGCGAATAAAAACGCACTTCTTCTTTTCTCTTCTTCTGTTTTTTTTTTCAGAGTGAAGAAAAATAAACCACAAAAGCTGGAGGAAAAAGCGCCAGCCGGTGCAGATGAGCGCACCTGAGAACTTTAATTAAAAATCGAGAAAAGCAACGTGGGTAGAAAGTGTGTGTTATTTGATCTTTGTCAGCGCAATCCCCGCTCTCTCTACTCCTCCAGCTCGCTCTGTCACGCCTTCTCTCCTCAGTCCGGGGGTGCCAGATCTATTTCCGCATTGCCAGATTGCCGATCGGGCTCCGTCCGAGTCTGCCAAGTTGCCAGGTTTGCTCCTCCAGCAGCAGACTGTACCCCGGCGAGGAGAAGCGGAGGGGAGGCATCAGGAGGAGAGGGGGAGGAGCCACCTGTCAGTCAATTTCATGCGTGACCTTATAAGGTAAATAGGGTTGATGATGTCACTCTTATCCAATTAAGGAGGAGCTGAGATGGAGGGAGTGGGCGGGGCTTCGGAGGTTGCAGCCGCGCTATTGGCTGCAGTGGGACGTCAGTCTCGCTGTAGATGGCAGCGAGGGGGTGAGTTATTTTTAGAGGCCTATATAAAAGCTGCAGCATTCCTCTCTCAGTCATAACAGGCTGCACAGGCAAAGAGGTGGGAAGCGAGAAGTGGGCTGCTCGCGTGAGGAATCAAAAGTGTGAATTTTGCAGAAGGAACGCAGGTGAGAGTCAAAAGAAGCAGCAGCGAGCAGTGGTGGCGGTGAAGTAGGAGAGAAAGCCAGCAGGAAAGGTGCTGCGTTGTTCTTTTGGAGATGCGAGCGCTTCGCCTCAGATCCCTGCGTGTGGTTTTCCTGTGGTTACATCCGCCTGGAGAGCAGCGATTCCGTGGGAGGAAGAGCTCAGCTCAGTCCGCCCTCCTGCTCCGTTGACGAGAGGTTTTATTTTTGTTGTCGAGGGTGAAAATAAAAAGTGCAACGAAAGCACGTTTTCATTTCCCTTCCCCACACTTTGAAAGAAATAAAAATAAAAATCATGCAGACTGCAAGTGGAAGTGTTACTCCTCCGTGTTCAAACCAACAGCTCGTCATACAGCTTCTTCTCTTCACTTCTGCTTTTCAGCTACCGGTGGAAAAAAAAAAAGAAACGTTACCAGTGGTTCAATATTTTTACATGATTGTTAAGAATAATATACAGCAACAGGAAAGAAGAAAGATTAAAATGCAAACATCCCATCGTGCTGAATATTGAAGGTTTAAAACCTTTACTGCAGACTACAGTACAAATTACTCATGATTTAACCTAACTAATGTTAAATTAAATAATACTGCCATATAAGTTACTTTGGACAGTGTTGTAAAAACCTGCACTTGTGCATCATTTCAGACATTATGTTTTGCAGCTTTTTTTCAGTACAACCACAAACATCTTTATTTTTTTCATCTTTATTTAACATATTTTTTGTATAATTGTAAACTTGTTGGAAAATCGCATGCCATTTCCTGATATTTTTTTTAGAAATACAAATCTAATGTGTTTTTTGTATTCAGTGCATTTACCCTGATATCTCTAAATAAAATAAAATGCAACCAATTGCCTCCAGAAACCACCTAATAAATAAACAGAGTCCACCTATCTTAGTATAAATACAGCTGGTCTGTGAAGGCCAGGAGTTTCATTACCAAACGCAAGACCTCGAACATGAAATCTCACAGCATGGGGATGTTAGAGAATGAATGGCATCACGAAGAACAGGCAAACTGCTCATGGACACTTTTAAAACCCGGCTAGGTTATAAAACAATAATGCATGCTTTTAGCATCTCACAGAGCTCTGCTCAGTTCATTATCACAAAGTGGAAAGGGATATCACAATGACTGCAAACCTATACATGTGGCCTTCCACCTAAAAGAGGACAGAATCGGTCAGAGAAGCAACTGAGAGGACCATTTGTGACTCTGGAGAAGCTGCAGAGATCCACCGTTTAGGAAGACAACTAGAAGGGAACACAGAATATGAGGAAGAGGGCGCTCTGATCAGATGAGACCAAATCCTACTCGTTGGCCAATATTGAAATTGCTATGTGTGCAGAAAAGAAGGAACAATGCTGAGTGCTGCAAAAGATTTGAGACTGGCTGGCGTTCAGTCTCCAGCTGAACGGCAATCTTAAACATACGTCCAAACGACGATAGAATGGTTAAGAACAAAGGATATTCATAGAAAAAAAACCATGAAAATATTTTGCAGTATACATCTTTTATTGCTTAAGAAAATGTATTTATATCTTTTGATATGGCGTCACTACCTCATACCTCTAAAATCAATTAATTTTTAACAAGTAAGCAATGAAGTAAGTAAGTGTTACAGTGTGTTACCAATGTGTTACAGGTAGCTGCAGGAGCATCTGATAGCATAGCATAATGGGACCCCATCAAACGCCGCGGAGGATGCATGGAGCTACTGGACAATTAGTGTAACTTGTAGTCATTTGCTCAAGTCCTAAACCAGATCTTAAATTTAAGAGCTTTGACTTTAAATCATATTTGGGTATTTATAGTCTTTAAATATTTGCATCCTTTAAATAAAAGCTCTTTTCATTGACTCAGTTTATATGATGAACAGGCATTCTGGGTTTATGTCGGGGGGGGGGGGGTTGTTTGTTTGTTTGTTTTTCTTTTTTAGGAACAGTCTAGTCATCGTCAGCAACAAATGAAAATGCAGCAAATCTAATCAAACCTTCCGGCACTTGTGCACAATAGATAAAGGCCAAGGATGACTCAGTCGGACACTTGGAGTCCTCTGCAGGTATTTGTTAGCATAAATGTGAGTTTGCATAGGCTGGACACATTCCAAGTAAACTAGTGGTAACAAAAGAGCTTATTACTGACCATAAACTTATGTTTTCTCGTGTATGAGCAAAGCCTACTTTATGAAAAGTTTACTTTTATATTTGCATTGTATGATAATTAGAGAAGTACCCACGTACACTGCACCATCGTATTATTTTTTTTTTACTTTTGTTGTCCCCACATGAGCCGTAATCACATTGGCTTGCATTTTTGTTGTAATGTTGCTCTTTCCTTTCCTAATGCACACGTAATAGTGTTAGTAGTCTAATCCAATGATTTATGCATTCTGAGTTTGTATTTGACTGAGAAACTGACTGGAAGCCTCTCTCAGATGTCAGACATCAGGTTCTTCCCATTTGGGGCAACAGGACAAACCGTCTTAAATCTCTTGCGTCGATCATTACCCGTAGCAAGGATGTTTCATGTGGAAATTTCCATTCATAATTTGATACCGTTCAGATTGGCTGGAGGTGTGGCCCTAGGTTCAGGTTTTAGATGGCCGTGAATTGTGCAAATTTTATGTAAATTCAGTCCAAAAGGGGCTGCCGGAGGACAGAACAAAACCTGGCAGACAAAAACAGATGAATTAAAAAAAATGTAACCAACTTTAAATGGCAACAAAACAGCGAAGTATGAGGTAAAGTATTTAAAGTTTTAATATGGATCCATTGTTTTGATAAAAACAGTAAAATGTAATGAAAAGGATTATGTATCAGCTTATCATTGGTCACATAAATGAAAGCTTAATGTGATCTTACGCTTACAATATGATTTTCTCTTCTTTGTGTAAAATCATTTCAAAACATTTACTCTGCCTCTCACCTCCTATTATCTTGTTTTCCTTTGTTTTAACTTCATCTGTCACCATCATTCTCATATTACTTACAGTAAGGGAAACGGAACGAATACCCCCTAACCGTATCCACATTTGTTCAAGTTTCAAAGGAAGATGTTGTTATGGAGGGGTGGTCTGTTTACCAGCTTGGTGCCATGGTTGACTGCATGGGTCCGCCTTGTCTGTGGCAACCTGGGGAAGAAAATGGGGGGGGGGTATTATTAGAGGCAAAGTCTCTGTCTCCAGGGGTCATCGTTCAAGAGGCGGGGTGCACCCTTGCCAGATCGCAGACATAGAGACACCCAGCAAAAGACAACAATGCACACACGCACACATACTTAAGGGTAATTTAGAGTATCCAATTAACCCTAAAGCCTTGTTTTTGGACTGTGGGAGGACACCGGAGCGTGCACCAGGAGCACATACAAACTCTATGCAGAAAGACCCTGGGGAAAGATTTGAACACAGGACCTTCTTTCTGCAAGGCAACATTGCTCTCGTGCAAAGAAAGACCAAAACATCACAACAGGTCCTGTTTGTAGTGTGCTCTGAGTCATGGATGAGGCAGCAAACATGTGAAAGAAGGTTCCTTTGCCAGATGCGTACTAAATGTAACTTTTTGGCATACACAAAAAAAAAAACACATTGTGTCAGAGAACTAACAAACCATCACATCCCCATCGGTGCTGTGGAACAAACACAATGGCAGCAATGTGGTATGCATTTGTTAAAATTCCTGACCTGAATCCAATTCAGAATCTTTTGCAAGAATTTAAAATTGTTGCTAAAAAAAAACAATATCGATTTTGAATGTGATTGAGGTATTTTACTAAGAAAGATGAAAGGATGTGCCAGGCTGACAGAAACAAACACCTGATGCCTTGCAGCTGTAATTACAGCAAAGGTGTGATCTAACAAACTGTCGACTAAAGGGGCCTGAATACCAACGTGCAGCACAACCTTCTGTTTTTCTCCTGTAAATATTTTTGAAAACCCTTATTTTCCTTTCACTTTACAATCATGTACTGTCTTATGTGATGTTGTTTTCACCACATGCTAGTTGAATACATTGAAGCTTTTGGTTGAGATTTAACAAAAAGTGCCATGGACGCGCATGCAAAGCCCTGTGTTTGTTATTCCCTTTTTTAGTTGCCTTTTAACTAGTTTCCAGTTTGTTTCTACTGAATATGAATGACACTGCAGTTGCAACTGCTGATGATTAGAGTAACGAAGATAATTAAAAGACAAAATTTGAAACCCAAATGTGCCAGTGGTATTCTAATGTGGCCACACTTGGAGGGCAATGTGGGATTTGTATCAAGAAGTGAACTAAAGGTATTAATGGTGACAGAGATTGTTGCTAAAAGGCTGAATTCCCCTTTTCTAAACAATGGAGCTCCTGCTGCTTCATTTCTATGTTTTACCGAAATTAGCAGAATCAAAATATTTGAATTTGAATACATGCCAGTCATTGTCATAGTAACGGTAGGGCTGTGTGCAACATTCATTATTGCAAACAAGTTGTTATATGCGGCGCCTGAATAAATCAAAGAGTGGACCAAACGGGTCTAAAATAAGCCCCAAAACGCTTCCACCTGTCTCAGCCTTATGTAACAGCCACATGATGCAGGGCCCATTATGAGGATTTACGTGTTATTGAGTTAACGTTTGCTGTGTGTTTTGTTGCGAGCTCGTGTCTCTTCCTAATTCGTTCTCAGCATTTTCACAGTTTGTTTCGTCTCAGGGGAACGTGCCGCTTTTCTCCGAGGACTACCGGGGCCAGATGGCTTCTCCATCGACTGTTTCAGGACATTTCCCCCATTGATTCTTTTCTTTTACAGCTCAGGCTGCCACTAAAATAAGGTAAGAGGTGGGGAGTCAGAGAGAGTAGAGGGGCCAGGTCAATCAATATACTACTGTCTGCCAATAAAAGGACAATGAGAAGATTTACATGCAAAATGAGACTGGTTATTAAAGGAAGAAAGACGTGCATGTTATTCCTAATATGCTCACCCTCCTTTAAGTGTTCAAATTAGTACATTTAATGACTCCTGTGGGCCTAAATCTGCAGTTGTTTTCACTATAGGCATCCTTATTTTACAAAACCCACCTCTTCTAAAATGTACTGCCACTTCATACCAATGCATGGTCATTCAAATACTTCCCTCACAACTTTTCCTCAACTTAAATAGATTAAAATGGATTAAAATGCCAATAGATTAAAGTGTCCACTGTTCAATTTGAGGAAAAAAGTCAAACTAGATGTTTTTTTTTTTGGTAATTCTCGAATCATTGTGTTGCTTGCACCTTGTAATCTAGCAGGAATAACTTTATGTGACATGTTTCCAGAGATTCCTACTTCTGGTTTTGCATCTCTGAAGCTGTTCCATCAAATATGAAAGCATCAAGGCATTGTGAGTGAGTTTGAGAGATTTTTGTGTTCTGATGTTTTTTCTTATCTTTTTTTTTTTGACTTGCACCCTTCTGTCGAAATTTTGTTGTTTTAAACTCCCTTAGTATTGGTACATGTTTTGTCAAGTCATCAAATGGATGAGTATGTCTAAAAAAGCTGACTCAGCTATGGCCCTAGCAAGCTGACACTGCAGAATCTAGTGGCTGATGGTAAATTGTAAATGATTATTGGATTGCATTTACACGGCACTTAGTTTTCTTGTTTATTTAGCCTCCCAAAATGCTTTCAAAAACAACTCGGACAAGCTAGAAATCAAGAAAATGTGGTTAGTAGTTCAAATGTTTCCTGTTGGTAGTTTTGCAAAAATAAATAAATGTTGTATTTGAGAAAGAAATACAAAATGGATTGGAGCAACTTAATATAATATAACAAAATGATTACATTGTGAGACAAAGAGCAAATCGGCTCAAATATGTACAGTTTTCACATTTATTTGGCTTCCAGCATGTAGAACTGTAGAGGAAATGCATGTCTAGCTATATAATGACCCACATAGTATGATTCTAAACATCTGATCAAATTCAGTCCAATTAAAATATAATTGATTAATCTCAAAGTGAAATTAAACGCTAGTTTAACTCATGAGAGTTTCTTGAATGAGTTCTTGATGGTGATGGCTGCAGGTAGGAAGCATCTCCTGTAGCGGTCTGTCTTACAGCGGATCTGAAGAAGCCTCTGACTGAAGACACTCTGTTGACCTACAGCAGTCTGATGAAGAGGATTCTTAGGATTGTCCATAATGTTCTTAATTTTTTGAAGAATCCTTTTTTCCAAAGTTATCTCCAGAGGTTCTAGAAGAGTCCCCAGGACAGAGCCGGCCTTCTTTATAAGCTTGGTGAGCTTCTTTAAGCCAGTTGCTCTGATGCTGCTACCCCAGCAGATGATGGCAGAGGAGATCACACCCTGCACAACAGATGTATAGAAGATCTGCAGCACCTTGCTGCAAACCTTGAAGGACCTAAGCTTCCTCAGGAAGTACAGTCTGCTCTGTCCCTTGCAGACAGCTTCACACTTGAGTCTTCAGTCCAGTTTGTTTCTCCTGAAATCTACCTTTGTTTTATCCATGTTCAAAATGACAGGATTGTTTCAGCACCGTTCCACAATGCAGCTCACCAGCTGCCTGTACTTTGTCTGTGTGACAAAGGCCATAAGGTAAATGACTGGTATCCAACATAATTGTGCAAAAAATACAGAAATAAAACCACTGCGAATTCAAACAGTCAACAAAAAGGCGTAAGAAATATTTTAAGATTGTTTAAAATTGATGGCTCCTGCCAATGGGAGGAAGAAGCATGAAAAATGCAAACATCCCCAAGCAAAGAGCTCTTTGCCTCTTTGTTGTTTTCTTCTGCAGCTGATCAGTGATGTAGAGGAGGACGGGAAAAATAAGGAAATTATTAAAGACACAAAAAGGATTAGATGAGAAGAAAGCCATTCACAGTTAAATTGATCTAAAACGTTATATGGTGTTTTTCTTTGTGTGTGTGTTTCTTAAAATCTATTCCAGACTCAACTTAGACATAGACACTTTTTTTAATATCACACAATGTTTTCTTTTGGTTCAAATTAGGACTGTTGGCAAGGCCAGGCCACATGGTAGTACATCAGATCTTTACCCTGTCTTAATCAGGCTGTCCATGCTTCTCAAATGTCCAGAAGACAACAAATGTCAAAATAATCTCTTCAAGGGCCTGTGTCCTGCAACCTCTAAAATTATTTCACCTTTTCAACACCTAGATCAATAATGAAGTACTTTGCACGACCCTGGAGAACTTGATCGCTTGCTGTTGAGGCAATAGAGAACTTTGAATCAAGTCTGTTGAATCAAGAGCATCATATTAGAGTTAGACACCCACACATGGAGAACTGGAGCAACACCTGAAGAGTGGCAGATGGGGGTGATGGTCCCCAATTTTTTTCCTGAAAGGGGGCCAGAGATAATGTCCCAACAGTTGAGGGCTCACACTTCTCTGTGTCATTAGGAAATATTTCCAGCACACTACTTTTCATGGACAGGAGGGTGTCTTTTTTCGTAACCAGCAGACACTCATATTTGCTTTTTGCAGATGATGTGCTAATGTTGGTGTCTTCGGGCCAAAACATTCATCTTAAGCTGATGCATGTCTGTAGCATCCATGATATGAGATCAGTTCCTCTAAGTCGAAGGTCGAGGAAAAAGAATTGGACTAAATCCCCCTGGGGTGGGGATCAGTTTTTGCATCAAATCTGAGAAGTTTAAATATCTTGCAGCCTTGTTTCTTGTCTGTTTGTGCCAAAGAAAAGGCTTAGCCAAAAAGTGTAGTTCTAGATGTTTTGGTCTGCCTATATTCAGATCTGCCTATGTAATATGAGTTATGAGTAAAATAACAAGTTAAAAATGCAAGAGAGGTCTACAGTTGACAGTCAGAGTGGTTTGGGATCAGAATGGCTCCTGGACTCCTTCCTTTTAAGGTTTCCAGCCCAGTCCAGATGGGCAAAGAGAGCTGGGCTGAACCAGAATCTGCTGGTCTCAGAATGCCTGCAATCTGACCTCAGATGAACACAAGACTGTGGATGGATGGAGGAGAAAGAGAAAAGGCTAGAAGAAAAGGATTTGTAACCTAATTTACTTATTTTGATCAGAATTGGAACCTCAAGACATTTCTATCCATTTTTATTCAAGATTTAATTACACACAAAAAACCTTTTCTGGGACACTATGCATTCAGATTTTGCATTTTCACAGCATAATTGCTGCAAAATTAATCACATGTGGTACGAATAATTTAGCTCTAACCTGCTTCTGTAATCTCATCAATCCACCCTGGGTATTATGAAGGATTTGGAGTACAGACATCTGTTTACTCACCTGATTATTATAAACAGAAATAATGTTGCTGGAAAATATCATAGACAGCTCATCAGGTAAGAGTCAGTTCTTGATGCTACATTCACCACCCATATTTTGACATTTTCACAGATTACGAGATAATTATAACCTCCGCATCCCCTGGAGAAGAATGATTTTCATCAATATGCAAATTTTTTTGTCTTGACACCTAAAATCAGACCACATACTGAGTCATGTCACCAGCCAATCTCTGTAATGCTGTTAAATCCAACAGCAAATCCGGGAAAATATAAAGCCTTTTTCCAATTAAGTTTGGGATGAAAAGAAGAAAATGCTAAATTAGGACCATATGATTGATTGGGGGTGTTGCAAATGAGTTATAGACAGCAGAAAACTAGAAATTAGACTATTATAGATCTGCAATAACATTGGAATTATAAAATGTTAATGGAACATTATACGCACTTACTTTTTGTACTGTGCCTCTTTTTAGGTGTCCTGTCTGGCTGTGAAGCAATAAGAAATGCTGTCCTAATGCCAAAGAGAGCCCGACAGCTTTACTTTCACAAGTGGAGCATTGCTGCTTTTGCTATAGTGCTCTCCTTGATATATTTGCAATAAACTTTATTGGATATTGTTTTGGGATTATTTCAAGCTCAAAGGACACAGAAACGGAAAGAGAAAGAAAGGAACAGAAAAAGATTAATCAAAACATTAAAAAGGGAGAAAAGGTGATAAAAATAGAGCAGAGGAAAAAGAGGATACACAATAACATCTGCTTCTACACCTGCAGAGATAGATTTACAAAGAACAACACAACCCAACCAGAAAGGTATCACAGGTCCAAACAACCAAAGCCTTTGATACCATTAAAAATGCAGTATTGTTTAATACAAGATGTATTTAGTGACAGCCAAAGCTTACTTTTAGGGTTTATCTGTATAGAAGTTAAACTGTAAGCGCCTGGATGCATGCACCTATGGGTGTTTGAGATTGTGCTCGTATATGTAAGGTTTGTCCGTAAGCAAAATGCTCAATATTTTTTTTCCAGGAGCCTAAGACTCCTCCCTGAGGGCGTCGAGGTAGACAGCAGGGAGATCAGAACTCTGGACGCCCAAAAGGGCCCCCAGAGCACAGGAGCTAGCTCCCCCATCCCGGGGAGAAGAGCAGAGGAGGGCCCCAGGAAACCTGCCAGCAGCCACAGTGCTGAACCCCCTACTGTGCTTTCAAAACTATTCACACCCCTTAAAACTTTTCACATTTTGACAATATACATAGTTACATGTATCTTACTTGCATTTTGTGTGGCAGACCAACACAAAGTTGTGCTTAATTTTGTTGTGGAAGAAAAGTGATACTGATTTTCTAGTTTTTTTTTTTTTTTGATTTTTCAAAATAAACATCTAAAAAGTGTGACGTGCATTTATGTTCATCCCTCCTGAATTAATACATTGTAGAACCACCTTCAACGTAATTACAGCAACTAATCTATTGAGGTATATCTATAACAGCTTGGTACATCTACAATCTAAAAGTTTTCACTCACTCTTTGTTGCAAGATTTGTCAAGCTCAGTGAGATTGGACGGAGAGTATCTGTAAACCGTGATTTCAGTTTTTCGTTCAAAGATTGTCAATTGGTTTTATGTCTGGACTTTGACTGCGCCATTCTAACATATGAAAAGTTTTTTTCTGCCATTGTAAGCACTGGCTGGGAGTTTACAGTTTGTGTCCTGCTGGGAGATGAACCTCTCCACTTGTCTCAAGTCTTTTGCAGCATATATTTGTCTGATAGAGCAGCAGACAACCAGGTTCTCAAAAGCTTGTCCAAAGAGCTTCTCAGTTCACAGCCATTCACCCTTAAACAAAGCGCCTGCAAATGCTGTCACACTGTCCGACGCCCAGTTCAAACCCATGAGTGGCAAAATATTCTTGCCCAGTTCAAAGTTCAACGAAAATATTAACGCCACTTATGAATGCACTCATTCGAACGCTTTCATGCACAACACTGACCTCGGTGATGTGTTTCGGAGGTGACACAGGCATCATGTTCTGCTGAAAGAGTCACATCTGAATCATTGAGCTGGATGATCTGCAGGCATCAGAACATTTCTGCGTTCCGCGGTGGATGTGGGGTGAGCTCACAGGGTCGAAACCTAAAATGGCTCACAAAGGCAAAAGAGATACCCATAAACAAAAGTTAATAATAAAACAATAACAGCATTTAATATGTTCTTAATTGTAAATCATTAAACCTAGAAATGGGGCCCAAATAAACATTTGGTGTCTGTAATTCTCCATTAGCGTGCCATATAAATATTATGCTAAGAAGAGATGATGCTAAATAACCCTAAGGCTAAATACTGAATGTATATTGCATTGATTTGAAGAAAGTGACTTTAGGTGCAAGATGTAGAGCACAGCATCACTGAAAACAGCCTCAGTCGGAAGGAAAACTAGATTCATGGTAACAGTTTTATGGATGCCCCTTGAGGTTGAAAAACTACCCTAGGACTTTTACTAATACATGTTTCAGTGTCGGTCACTCGGGGACGGCCACTGTCACGGCTCGCCCCTCCTTTACACTGCAGCAATAACTGTCATAATTGCCATATTTCACCTGTAATGTCACCGACATCCAAGGAATCTATGCATGCTCATATCGGCACATTTAAATACAGATGCACAGTGTATGTCTTCAGGCGCACACAAGAAAAGAAGCGCATGCTTGCCTTTCAGCTACGACACAGAATACATCTCCCCGCCTCCACTTTCTGAACAACCTGTAATATTCCCTGCCTACTCCCCTCCTCCACATTCTCACACTCCTGTGATATTTTTAATAATGAAGAAGGAGAACTAATATATCCTCGAGCTGAGGGAGCGATACAGGGTTAAGCATATTCTGTAGCTAATTGCGCTTTCTGGTTTTTAATAAAGAAAAACCACACGCCTGCAGGCCTGCTTGTGTGTGCACGCGTGTGTATGCACATGTACACTTGTTTATCTTTGCAAATGTGTTTCAAGCCTTTTCTTTGGATCAGTCTGTTGGATTTTAAGTTAATAACTATAGCAGAAACACGTGCTATATTTTGGATTCATTTCTTCCTTCTATGGTTAGTATACACAATAAAGGTCAAGACTTTTTTTGTTACAGATTGTAGTCTGCTGTTCTGCTTGTCTATTTTTTGATGCGAGCGTGGAATCTGAAGCCAAATTCCTTGTTTCTACCCACTACTTGGCAAATAAAGTTAATTCTGATTCTGATTTCCCCTGTATTTACCAATCAGCGCTTAAAATTGTCACATTCACCACTATTTGTCCTTTGGACTACTTTTGATAGATCTTTTGATAGATACTGACCTCTGCAGACTGGAAACACCCGATAAGAGCGATAGAGATTGTCGAATCCAGTCATCAAACCAACAGAAAGCTTTCTGCTTGTCCATTTCTTTCTTGTTTCTAACACATTAACTACGAGGACAAAATGTTCATTTCCTGCCTAATTTATCCCACCCACTAGCAGGTGCAATGATGAGGAGATAATCAGTGTTATTCACTTCATTTGTCAGAATGTAATCAGTGTTTTAAACACTGCAGAAAAAGGGAAAAACTTTGAGTACGTATAACTTTTGGATTCCCATGATTTCACTGCATATATATTATGCTTAGATTTCACACAGACCTTAAAAAGCAGCAATATTTATGTGATTGAAAGCAGAGGTCTAGGTCACTCAAGTCATGATACGTAATGAAACTACTAAACCAGAACTATTGTGACAGTAAGAAATACTTTGTGGTAAAAGTGGAATTCACAATACAAAAGCAAAAGCTTTTCAAAGAAAACCTAATGGGTAAAATCTGGATGCACCAGGACCGTATGGTTTTTATAAAAATCCAACAACAGCTTAGGTGTGCAGCTCTTATTTTGATAAAAAAAAAAATCTTGTCTGTTCTTCCTTCTTCAAGAACATTTCAAAAACTGGATGTTTACTTTGGTTCTAATAGGCTCTTGTAAATGTTTTGCTGAGTCTGGTTACTTGCTTTACTATCCATAATTTGAAAACTATGCAAGAGCCTATTTGTACATATGAATGTTCAATACTAAGAAACTCAAATCGTATAAACAAATGATACAAACTGAATACTTCCACAATGTCTGTGAAATTGGATTGAAAAAAAAAATACTGATTCTGGTGACAAATAAGTGACAAGAAATTACAAACTGCAACAATTATTCCTGTTTAAAATGGCTAAAATTGCGTATCAGGAGCACATGATTGGAGCACCTTGAAGCATGTTGGCCTGTTTATATTTGGTTTGTTGTGCTCTTGACTTTTAAAGTGAGAGGGAACACCATGGTAAGTTCCAAAGAGCTGCCTGAGGCCTTCATAAAGAAGACTGTAGCAACTCATGTGTCTGGTAAGGCAGGGGTTTCTAACCAGCAGGCACCTGACTGGTTCAGGGCCTTTGGGTGTAGTGACGCAGGGCTGTGCAGAAATCAGTTAATGGTATTTTCAGTGGTACTGATGTGTGGAGTATGTGATAGGTTAGATAATATGGAAAAACTCAGAAGAGCTCATTTACCTACGCCAGTGTGCTTTAGATATGGAATGAAAGGGAGCAGAAAGAGAGCCGTGCTAGCTGAAACAGAGGCAGGAGCTCCCAGTCTAGTTCAACAGCATACTGTTGTTTCTGTGGTTGCATAGTGAAATGTGTTCAGTAGAGGCAACTGCACCACCAACGGTCCGCAGAGTCATTTCGGAGAGCACATATGTGGAGACCAAAAGTTTGAGGGTCTGTGTGGTAAGGGATTTAAAGAGGTCTCAAGAGAATTAGAAATTTGGCAATTCACTTTAAAATAGTCTACAGGATTAAAACATTAAAAGTAATTGCGAACATGCCCATACCTGGTTAACTGTGAAAGCAGACAGTAAGAAGCTTTTTTCCCCCTTTTTTTTTGTTTCCTGTCGGGCAATATGGCAATAAGAATGGTTGTCTTAATGCCAAAAAGAGCTCAACAGATTTTACTTTAGCAAGTAAAGCCTTACTGCTTTCACCATAGTGCTCTGCTTGATTTATATATGCAAGAAGCTTTAATAGATTTTATGCTGTGACTATTTCATGTTAAATGGACACTGAGACAGGAAGGTAGAAGACGAAAAAAAAGGAGAAAGAGACGAGACAAATGCCAAAATGGAGAAAAGGTGAAAGAAAAATAGGAGAGGAAAGGGAGAGAGCATCCTCTGAGTCTGCTTCTACACCTGCAAAGAGAGATATAAAAAGAACAGCAAAATAAACCGATAAAGTATTACTGGTACAAACAACCAACACCTTGATACCATCACTGTAAGAGGCTAAAAGAAACCTCCAAAAACCCACAGAAACTACGGCAGACTTTTTCTAATTTTTATATAAAAGCTTGTACCTTCGCAATTGGAGAGATTATGTTTAACTTCCAGGGGAGGTTTGCAAGGAGGAAACCTTAGAGACCAGGCCAAGCAGAGCATGGACCAAAACCAGGACTTGTGGAACAATGTTCTTTGGACAGATGGGTCTAAAAGGTAATAATTTGGACACCAGAACAAAAGGTTTGGCTTAAACTACATACTGTGGAGGTGAAAGTGTAATGTTTTGGGGATGTTTTGTGGCAGCAAGATCTGGCCAGCTCTACATACAGCATTTTATATGGTACTTAAGCAAATGTGAGAACATCTGTAAGAAAAAATTACAGGTGAAGCAGAACTGAAACCCACAACATGACAGTGACCTAAAACATATGGGTAAATCCAACAAGTACTAGCTAGGAATGGAGAAATAGACAGTCCTGGACTGAGTCACAGCTTAGATCTGGATCTCAACGAGATGCACTTGGGTGGCTTAAAACAGGCTTTAGATTAAAAAACCCACAAAACATCTCACAGATGAAAGTGAAGGGTGGGGAAAAGCATCCTCAGATGCCGGAGACCGCTATATTGCTACAAGCAGCGTCAAACAGAAGATATCATGGCCAAAGGGAGTAAGAGTAGCTATTAGTGAGTAGGATGTCCTTCCATTTCTCAGCTAGAAAACATATTTTTTAATATTTTGTTTAATGAGAGACTCTGGGTTATGTTTGTTCACAAAAGATCCAGAGTTCAACACCAATATGTGAGCAATTATTTTGAAAATAAATGTTCTTTAAATAGAGCTGGAGATTGAATGGGGTGTCTTATGTTTTTTCTCACAACTAAATATTCTAGGTCTGCATTTTTTTTTGGATGTAACTAATCAGTTACATCAGAAGTGTAAAGTGTTACTAAAGAAAAAAACAAAATATCAAGAAATAAGTGCGAAACCCTTCATAAATTCAAAATAGTTAATCCCTTTAGTGAATGTAGAAGATCTATTCGGTCCCATCTTTATTATTTGTTGGATCCTGAAAGGGTAAGAAATTTGTTGAACTTTTATTGACGATGTTGGCCTTTAAGCTGTAATGTGGATTTAAGTTGTGGCTTTATCGTGAGAGAAAGCTATGAAACAATAGGAAAGAAAGACAAGTGTGGGAAAGGAAAAGCCATCAAAGTGAATGGTGGGTGGATGTTGGATGGTTGAAGAGCCCGTGGAGACATTATGTTCTTTATGAAGCCATAAAACAAAGGCTGCTGCCTTCCCCTTCATCCCATCATCACAATGACCTTCATTTGATGACCAGCTCTGTTCGCTGGCTCTGTAAAGGCCAATATAATAGATGTTTATACATACCCGACATGCAGCTGTGCAAATAACAACATCATCACCGTTATAGTGCAACATCAAACTGGACAATAATCTGCCTCGGGCTCCAGGTTTTGTGATTGACACGTCTGAATTAATCTGCTCATTTGGATGTACTGCGACAGGAATTAATTACCAGGCAATTGTGTCGAACATATTAATTTAGAGACGATTATACAAAGCATTAGCCCAGGCACTCATTAGGCATGGGTTTGTCTATTGAAATCACACAGGCGGAAAATTCAGTCCAATTTGCCATGCTTGGCTCCCGTTAACGTTTCGCCGTGTTTTAGAGCTCCTCCTCCTTTCACATCCCCGGCTCCTGCGCTGTCTGTCCTCCAGCAGCGGACACTAACAAGTTTCACCATTCATTCCCTGTAGCTCAGCAGAAGGAGTGTGGTGAAACTCTGGGTTACAAAGACTGCCATGCTTAGAGGAAGTTCTGAGCTTGTGAAAATGTGTGTGTCTGTGTGTGTGTGTGTGTGTGTGTGTGTGTGTGTGTGTGTGTGTGTGTGTGTGTGTGTGTGTGTGTGTGTGTGTTGGGGGGGGGGGGAGCTAGGCTTTTCAGTTTCCCCTCTAAAGATAGTCCACATGCTCCTTTCTATTAATAGCATATCATCCATCTCTATCATGATGTCAGCTAACCAAATTAATATGTCTGCACAGGCTAAATTTGTAAAGAAAACTTCCTGCTGCCTTTTAAAAAAATATTAGGACTGTGATATATGCAAGAGGGGGGGAATCCAGGCTTGCCACATGAATAGAAATGTCCTGTCATTGTTGCATGGCCCATAAACTTAAAGATTTCCCAGAAGCACAGGCTTAGGTTTACACTCTGTTGGCAAAATAGGTTATCGTGGTCTCCTGTGCCTCCATTCCCTGTGCTGTCGCTTTGGGTGCCGACCTTTACTCCTCTGACACTTCCAACTTGTGTTCTTATTCTACACAGCACATCCTTAATAGAGTTTGTTGCTCAGAGCAATCAAGCAATTCTTTTATTCATTTGATTAAACATTCCACATAAAATAAGACTGAGTTTAAGACTAAAACCCTGAATGTCTCTCTTTCATTGATTCCAGCTCTGCTGGTGTGACTTTCTCCCCAGCAAACAACATGGACAGTCTACAATTGTTTAATCTTTTTACATGCACATTTTGACAAATTATGCATACAAATTTGTTAGAAATATGTTGCTTAACCTTAACACTTTTAGATTTTTGTCAGGGTGACGTTCTGGTTAATCCGGTTGTCCAGCTCTTTGTGTTATCATAATACCACATGTGCGTTAATTCTGCAATTATTTTTCAGTGTGCGTTCAACCTTGTTTTCATTGCCATTTTATCAGATGTTCATTTCAAGCTTTAGTCCTGCTTCACACCAGATTAAGTCTCCAGGACCTCTGTGATTATTCCAATATGGCTGGATAATGGCTGAGTTACAAATCTAATTTATTGTGAAAGGAATCATGGCACTGCTGAACCTTTAGTACTCACCAAATAGGATTTTTGCTGATAATTTTCTCGCCTTCTTACCACAATGCTGTAATAATGGTTATTATCACATTTGCATTGTGAAGTTTTCTCACAATCGGTAAAATTTTCCTGTAAATATGAGAGCTTTCTACACCTCTACTGTCACTTTTAAGATTTTTTGTACAGTAGGAATCACCATCAGGGTTTTCATCAGCTTATCAACAACATGTGTGGATAAAGGTGAGGTGGGTTTTTATACAAATCACTTCACAATGTTTAGCTGATTGTCTCGCTGGTACAGAGCTCTATGCATATCTTGGTGAGTGCTCAGAAGGAATCATGCAACCAAAATCTCTGTCTGGAGCTAATATTATGAGCTGGTCAGAATGATGTGACATTCTGAAATCTAAAATTGTTTTAGGTACTGTAACTAGATACAGTAAAATTAGATACTAAATCCTATATGCAGTTGGCCTCAAATTGTATTCCACCGCCCTCATTTTAGAATAAGACACCAGGGCTTCTCTTTGTTGGTAGGACAGATACAATACAATACAATATGAATATAACATTTCTGTCTGCACCACCTGTTTAATCTGCTCCAGTGGATCTTCATCATTTTTGTAATGGATTTAGAGTATGATCCCAGTACCCTGTCCAAGAAAGATGTTTCCTTCTTGTTCTTGTCTTCTTATACAGTGGAGTATGAATCATTACTTGTCTTTATTGTTTGCATTAATCTCTTTACATTGAGGGCTATAGCTTGCATTGTGCTTTGCACTTTCAGTATGTCATCAGGAGTTAAAACTTCAATCTCCTAAATCTGGGCTCAAGCATAACAGCAATTATAGTGTTGGGGCATTCTGGTTTGAACACAAAGGTTTCTTCCCACCTTGATTTAATTTCTTCAGCCAGACAGGTCTGGTAGACCTTTATAGGTGCTGCTTCACAATCTTTCCTAAGGTTATGAACAAATTGTGGGAGTGCAGACAGGGTTACATATTGTTTTCCACTCATAAAAACAGTTGCCCCTCAAATGGTGCGAGGGCCAGGCTTAGTTCGTCTGCAGGATTCCACGGTCCAGGCTTGAGTTCGAGATGATTGTGCTCATCTTTGCAAATTACTGTTTGGTCTATCAGTGTAGCAGTTAGTGGCCATCTTTGCTCAAGCAGCCTTGACAACATATTAAAGGCGCTCTCTCATCACATGCTTGCAACTTGTATCAGCATATGTTTTGGTGTCCCCATTTGCAGCTGCTTTTCTTTGAGCTTAGTGCAGGCCAGTTCAGTTTTTTTGAAGTGCTCAATAAGACACCTGGTAGCTGACACACATTATGTTATTGCCGAGATTGTTTTTAATATAATTTGTGCAACTAAATCTAATGTGTATGCTGCACATTTTACTGATGTGACAATCCTCATCAAAACACATTCTATATCACTAATTATGACTATTTAAGGGTGTAGAGAACCGCCCGTCGTTCCATTCACCACTCCCTGACATGTTGACCAATGTAGCCAAGTGAAGAGGCCAAAATCGCATGACACCAAACTTACACTCATACTATATTGGCTAATAAAGATGTATTTCAATAATATACACATGATTTGTCTGGCTGAAATTATATTCTGGCTCAAACACACCCATGAAGCTCAGGACAAGTGAGCAACTTGTACACCGTTTTACATCACACAGATATTTTGATCACAACAGAATCTAAATATGGCCTACCACCACAAGCTCAGCAGTCAGGGGAAATAATACCATAAACAAAAATATTCATGGCCTCAGAGTGGAGGTACAAATATATGGAAGAAATATAGTATCATTAAAATCATACTTTTTATAGACATTGAACTTATAACACTGAATTTTTATCCAGTGAAATTATGTATGATTTTTTTTTTTTTTACTTTAAATTCGGCAACAAAAACTTCACCTGCAAAAATTCAGCTGCAGAATTTCACTTGCGAAAATCCCCCATCAAAAATTTCTCTGAAAGTGTGTTAACTTTCTTGAGTCGTCAGTCAAGCTAAAGCAATCAGCACTATCAAGTCGAGCAGCTTTTAGCCAATCAAATTATGCTAATTTGATCACATGACACACCAGTGCTTTGGGCTGAGGTGAGTCACCTAACAGTAAACGGGTTAGTCTTTAACTGTTAAGAGACTGGTACCCCAAAAATACCCAGTGCACTAAAGTCACATGATCGAATGAGCAAAATATCATTGGCTAAAATCCGCTTGACTCAATAGTGCTGATTGCTTTGGTTTGAGTCACCAGAAGGTCAGTAGATCTGCAAGTGAATTTATGTGGCTGAATTTATGCAGGTGAAGTTTTTGCCGGCAAATGTAAAGTAAAAACAAATCACATACATAATTGCACTGGATATGAATTCAGTGTTATAAATTCAATGTCTATAAAAATACTGATTCTAATGAAACTATATTTCTTCCATACAAATTCAACCTTTAAAATCTGGAACGTCTTAAAAGGTCTTAAAAGATTATTCACATTAATTAAAGTAGTAGCTTTTACTGGTCCTGAATAATTTCTTTGTTGTAAACAGTTACTTAAAAACTACTTGTGTCTTGAATTCATATTAGGAACAGTTGCTCCTTATATTATGATGGCTCACACAAAGAAGGTTTGAAAAAAATATGTGATCCTTAAAAGTTGTTAAATTTTAGTTTTTAAAGAGAAATTTAAAGGAGCTATTAGTAATACTAACACCTTGTGGCTCAAATTGGTATAACATCTTGCCAGTCACAATGATCTAATACGCCATTTTTAAACGGTGTGTTGCTGTTGTGAATTTTTACTGACACAGGATAGGTATATTATGTTGTGTTCTGTTCTCTTTCTGGTCTGCTTATCTTACTGGGTCCATGTTTGCAAGCTGCTGCTCTTTTGCTAAGATAAATACCAAACGCAGCGCTCTGTTTCGGGAACCCTTGGGAACTCTGATATGATTGACTCAGGAACCAGGAAGTAAACACGGGCTACACTCAGAGCTGAAGTCGTTTCAGAGCGTACCTCTAGGTTTGAAAGGAAAAACAACGTGACTTGAGGAAGAGGACCGATTAGCCACAAAGTTCCTCAAATTCAGACAATAACATTTTGTCATATCCTTCGTCTGCAAGGAGGTGGTTATGTAGAACCTGTCTTCATATTCAAGCCAAGATTCTGTTTTTGTAAGGCATCCATCCATCCTTCTTCTTCCTCCTATCCGGTGTAGGGTCACGGGGGTAGCAGCCGTAGTAGGGAGGCCCAGACTACCCACTCTGCTATTTGTGGCAGCTCCTCCGGGGGAACCCCAAGGCATTCCCAGGCCAGTCGAGAAACATAGTCACCAGGGAGGGATCCTAACGAGATGCCTGAGCCACCTCAACTGGCTCCTCTCAACGTGGAGATGCAGCGGCTCTACTCTGAGTCCCCACCGGATGATCGAGCTTCTCAGCCTATGTAAGGGAGAGCCCAGACACCCCAATTTGGAAAATTAATTTTGCCCGCTTGTATCCGCAATCTCGTTCTTTCGGTCACATTTTTGTAAGGCAACTGTTATTTCACCTAATTTCTGCAAGTAATTTATTTTGTTATAAATGTTCTCTTTGCTTCTACTAGGGTTGACTTTAGCAACCAAAAGAATTTAAGCTGCGGCTGTAGGCTACAAAAATCAGCTTGTGATGAACAGAGACAGGCCCTGATGATTCAAAGTGAAATGAGTTGAAAGATAGAAATATGGAGGAAAAGATGGCTATATTCCGCCAACACCATGTTTCTCAGATGCATTACTGGACCCGGCATCAGTGGGTCGTTCGTTCAAAGAAAATTCACTGTACGCTTCTGCTTGATCTTATCATGAAGCTCAATCAGCGTGGACGAGTGACCTTACATACCACTAAGACACGTCTACTGGTGATAAAATTTGTCGTTTTTGTGATCGTAAAACAGCAAGCTCTAAAATCTTGACAGAATCTTAATGCCGCTGCAGATTGTATACTGCGGCTATTACACTCTGCACACACTTCCTGGGGAATTGTAGTGCACACACTCATTCCCCTCCGGCCAAAAACATTTTGTTCCAAAGTTGAGCTGTAGCCTCTTCAGTCTGAGAAGGGGTGCAGAAGTCTTAAACTTAGTTTCTGTTCAGCTGGGTTCCTGTCAATTTCATAACAACAAACAAATGAAGGTACAATTGGATGCACAGCTCATGCTGAGATATGGCTGCTGCTTCACTGAATACATTAGCTGTTTGAGGCTGTTGCTATGGTGGTGTACTGCGGGGATGTGCTTTGTGTGTGCCAGTGTGTTGCCTATTGTGGATGTTTGTCTTTCTACAAGTATCTGTATTTGTGTGTGTTTGTGCACTGCTTTTTGGTGGATGTCAGTGTGTTACTTTGTGTCAATGTGTGTGAACTCCTCAACGTTTCTATATGGGAGGAAGTTTTTTTTTCCCAGCTGCATGGTAGTATTTGTGTGTGTGTGGACATCCCCAGTGTGTTGCTGGCATAGCGTGGCATGTTGCTCTAACAGGCTTGTCCTCCATTAGTGGCTCAGCACTGGGCTTAAAAACTGGGGGGGAGGAGAAAGGACGAAAGATGGATGCACACACCCACACAACCATGAGCACACAGACAGACATTCTTAAAATTCTACTTGAGTAAAGCAGCAGGGCAACAGAGCCTCGCAGCAGAGCAGCGGGGTGTTTTGTATTTCATTAAAATGATTTTACCTTAGCTATAGAATCTGGTTTGCAAGAGACATAATTACAAGTTCTGCAGTCTGGTTTCAGACTCTGGAATCTCTGAGGAGTGTAAACACCTCACCAGTCATCTAATATAAAGGTATTCACAGAAAAGATCATAGCAACAAAATTGTTTAACCTAAAACACAAGCATTGCATGTATATTAAAGCTCCAAAGTCTCTCAAAAAATAAGATATTTTGTGAGAAACTGTAAAAATGTCTGATGTTTCTTCATCGGACATGGGTATTCACTCCCAGCTAAATATGGTAAATTGGCTGCATGAAATGCTAGAGTTCTGCATTATATGTGATACATTTTCACTGTTAAGTATAATTCACAGTATTAACTACAAAAAAGGGGAAAAAGACTTGAGCCACATGTATTGTAACAGAGCAAGGAACCTCTTCTATGTGAACATGGAACATTAAGGCAATTTTGTTTTGAATTAAAATTGCATAAAAAGTCAAATTTCTATATTCTTATTAATTCAAAATAAAATGTAAGATTTTCAAAACCTTATGGTGTTGATAAATAATAATAATAATAATAATAATAATAAAAGAGTGTGCTTAAAAAAATTGTTTTCCTAATAATTGAATTAGAAATCCAATAAACTACATGATCACTTTAATGCACTTGTTTCAGATTTTATATTTTAGAATTAAGTGAAAGCAAGATTATGATTTATTTTAGTTGTTTTTTTTTGCCAAAAAGCGTGCATTTAAATTCAGCCCCATTTATGCTGATACCTCTAAATAAAATCCAGTGCAACTGTCTCTAGAAACGACCTGATTAGTTCTTAGAAGTTGGGCCTGTCAAAAGAGACCAAAACTGAAATGTTTGGCTATAAATGCCAAACGTAATATTTGACAGAAAACTGACGTTGCTTGTCACCCCAAAATAATAAATAAGATTTACCAGTTTTCACGAAGAAGGGTAATTTTTGACAGATGTTTTGGTACATAGGCAGAATTTCTTTAGATATACATTTGTAGCAGTGGGCCCTTTTTTATTTCAGAACAAGACTCCAGTTTAAAGCTGCATGAAACAGAGATGGTCTGACCGGAAGAACCCCCTTTAATACTTCCACTGCTCAGCGGTGCATCAAGATGCTATCTAATCATCTAGAGCTGTTCATAATCTAGTCAGTGGACCAAAGTTCACATAGCAAGAAGGGGCAAATCCACCAACAAACTCAAAATAATACATAAGGTACACTGCAAAACCTTGACCCAAGGACTGTCCTTGGTAAAAGCTGCATTTACAGACTGTGGGGAAGCTGTCAGTCAGACAAGCAAGGCCTCTCATTGCACTGATACAAAAATACTGACATCCCCTATTGAGTGTGTGTGCATGCATGACACTGGGCTGGGAGGAGGCGTAATCACTGCAGAGCTTTTATAAAGGAACACAAAGGAAGAGGAGGCAGAAAACAATTCAAGTTTAGATTTAGTTATTGTGTCTGAAAAAACCTGAAACATTTTTGTTTAAAAAAAAAACTTCTTCAGAAACTGTTGGAGAGAAAACATGCACAATCAAGTCCTGAGAGACTATTTGCTTTATAAAGGACCTGGGAAGTTGTGATTAATTTTAGTTTTTTACCATATGTAGAAACTAAAATGAAACAGTGGTTTGTAAAGAATTCTCCAAATGGTTCCCAAATGTTACTGTAAATAAATCCATTATTCTAAAACACTGTTCAAAAGATTGTAAAATTGTGCCTCTTACTGAACAAAAGGATTTTTATCTGAAACTGCAGGATTAAAAATAGACACAAATGCTTTAACTGCAATAACACCAACTAAAATTCACCACTGTAAGTCACCAATATTTTTGGTAAATGGAGACGGATAATGTGTAGCACTCTCCGTTCTGCACATGAGCAGTCTGGGCCTGCTCCCATCAAACTGGTTTGGGGAAAGGACGGACATTAAGCAGAACCTTGCGAGTTGAATCGGTGCAGCGACACCTACTGTCCCCTTACCAAAGGTTTATTTTAGCCAATCACGGTATCAAATAAAAATGTTAGCAGTATGCGTCATGAGAAACATGTACATGTGTTAAAACCTGGCTCAGAGGTAGAGGTGGGCAATACCGGGAATTTTTAATCGATCCGATACCAAGTAAATACAAGGGGCAGTATCGCCGATATCGATCCGATACCGATACTTTTAACATTTGATTTTTATTTTATTATTACAATTAAATAATAATAATAATGTTATGTTCAGTGTTTTTTTTTCCTAATCCACCTCTTATATCTTTCAATCCTCATGTAATTTTGTCTGTGTTGTGTGCACCTGCTTGTTGCTTTAATCCTATAATTTTCCCTGTTGTGGGATAAATAAAGGATTAGCTAATGTTATCTTATCTTAAATAACACTTTTTAATAGGATATATGTACTGGGTTCTTTCAAGGTCTTAATTACATTTTCTGTGTGGGCTCCAGTAACATATGATAGATAATATCTACTTTGAAAATTAACATGAACTGCTGCTCTGATCTACCTGGATGTCCTCCGGAGGACTGAAACGCCTCAGTCAGTGACGTCAGTCTGTGGGTCTGGTCTGTCGGGGCAATCAGAGAAGTTTCCTCTGTCGCTTTCACTCTTTCCTCTGTTTGTTGTGTTTCCACTAAATTTAACCAGCTTTTTACTAAACATATTTCTCTCTTCAAGTTTTTGCGCTCTGGCGGTCTCTCTCTCTCTCTCTCTCTCCGTGTCTGAACAAGAGCCGCGCGCCGCGGTTGTTTGTGTATGTTGAGTTGAGAGAGCACAGTGGGCGGGACAGGCTGAGCCTGCGTGCTGATTGGCTGGCGCCGCTGAGCCATGTACGAGAGGGGAGGGGGAGCAGCAGCCAGCAGAGTGCCGGTGTTGGCACAGAAGGGGAGACTGGTCTGGTGAATCTGCTGCAGTCAGCGCGCGCGGGAGAGAATAAAAAGGATCGATCCTGTTAAAAGAATATTGTTCAATATCAATACCCGCGTTGGTATCGATAGTATCGATCCTAGGATCGATCCGCCCACCTCTACTCAGAGGCCATAACAAAAAGGAAGACACACCATGTAAATGAGGCAAGCTGCGCAACAAAACACAGCTTGCCTCGTTTACATGGTGTGTCTTTGTTTTTGTTATGCCTTTGAGATAGGTCGTAACAATTGGGGGCTCGTCCGGGAGTTTGTAAAGATGGAAAGATTGTTACGACCTGGTTCAAAGGCCATAATAAAAAGCAAGAGACACCATGTATACGAGGAAAGCTGTGCAATAGAAAACAGCTGCCTCGTCTGTAAAGAGGGGCCAGTTTAAATAAAGAGGTGTCTTTCAGGATTGGTGGAGCAATCAAGGTGAGTATCCAATCGGTAAGAGAACTTTAACAGGAAGTGATGTAGGAGGAAATAAGGAAAATAACCCAGGAGAAGGTCTGCATCAAGATCTCATAATGGAGCCAGCTGGCAGGAAGCAGCAACTGCACCTGAATTTAAACAAAAGAAAACAAAAAAAGGCCATTGGCCATCACACCTAATAACACAACTTATTATAAATCATTTGTTACCCACTTCAATCTGAACTTTAATTCATCTGGTAATTTCTGTCCCTCTCTTCCATTCACCTGTAAACAAAGCTTTACTCTCACTCCTCTTTGGACAAAAATTCTGCCAAAACATGAAATTATCTAAGTTGAAGTGAGGGCAGCTAGCTCTCCTGTTACAGCTACAACAGTATCAATAACATTATCTAATTTGACACAACAAAGGTTCAGTGCTTAGAGAATACAATACACCTGGCATTCCAGACACAAATTGCATGATCTAAAATGTGTATATGATGATCAAGACAAGCACTGTTGCCTTGCAGAAAGAAGGTCCTGGGTTGAAACACGGTGTTCGACCTTGGGTCCTGTGCATGCCTAAGTACTCCGGCTTCCTCCCACAGTCCAAAAGCATGACGGTAAGGTTATTGGTTATTTTAAACTGCCCTTAGGTGTGAGTGTGCGTGGTTGTTTGTCCCGTATGTCTCTGTGCTGACCTGTGATGGACTGGCAACCCGTCCATCACCTCTCACCCGTTGACTGCTGGAGATAAACTACAGTCGCTCCCCTCCCCCTTTTTCCATGTTTAGAATGCCACACATTAACCAAAGTATTGTTATCAGTAATATGTTTCAATATCCTCCTCGAACCTATACTTTTTTGTGTCAGTTTTTGAAGTCTACAGACAGTGCCCTTTAACGTATCAGCAGCCCTTGGTGTCAATGACATTTAGCTGAATTAACAAATTATTTCTATCAGGAAACAAAATCATCATTAACAACATCCCCTTTCCCTTTGGTTACTTCTAAAAAATATCATGTCCGTTCAAGACCCTCCCCATTAGTAATCTGACCATCAGGGATAGAGGAGTCAGAAGACTTTCACTATCAGAATCAGATAAAGCCTCTGAGTCACTCTCTAATCTTTTCTTTTACCTGCATCCTATTAAGGTTTAATCTTTGGGTTTTCTTTCAGTGATTGGTACTTTGAAAACACTTTCCTCATCCCTGATTATTAGTTCATCAACATCCATTTCCTCCTGCACTCCTTCTCGGTTGGTCATTTGGATCATTTCCTCACACAGTTCAGCAGAAGTAGAGGCAACCTCCCTGTTTGTCTGGTTTAGTTCCCTCTCTGAAATATATGACTCCATTTTTTCTCGTGCATTAATGTTGAAGCCTTTTCGAAGTTTTTAATAACATACACGAGTTTAGCCTCTTTTTGAATTTTTTCAGGGCAGTTACAGACTAAATGCCCTGTTTGACTGCATCCAAAATACTTCCTTATTTTTAACCAAGACATGTCATTTAAATCCCATATTAAACAGGTTCCCAGGGTTTAATTTTTTCACCTGCGGAATATTGCCAAAATTAAAAATATTTTGTCCCGCAGTGATATTGAAAACTAGTCTATGAATTTGTTACTTCAAGGCTGGACTATTGTAATTCTTTACTATCAGGAAATCCACAAAATGCAGTTCAGTCTTCAGCTGATTCAAAATGCTGCAGCGACAGTTCTAATGAAAATCAACAAGAGGGATCATATTTCTCCAATTTTACCTTCCCTTTATTGGCTTCCTGTTAAATCAAAAAAATAATTAAAATTCTCATGTCTAAAGCCCTTAATAATCAATCCCCATCATATATCAGAGCTCTGATTACCCCGTATGTTCCTAACAGAGCACTTCGCTCTCAGACTGCAGGTCTGCCAGTGGCTCCTAGAGTCTCTAAAACAGGGATCACCAACCTTTTTGAGACTGAGAGCTACGTGGACAGACCTTTGAACCAGAAGAGTTAGAACTCACCTTAACTTTATGTAATATAAACATGGGTAGCACTTTTGCCTTGCAGCAAGAAGGTCTTGGGTTCAAGTTCTACCCTTGCCCTGGGTCTTTCTGCAAGTAGTTTGCATGTTCTCCCTGTGCATGTGTGGGTTCTCTCCGGGTACTCCAGCTTCCTCCCACAGTCCAAAAACATGACTGTTAGGATAATTGGCCTCTCTAAATTCTCATTAGGTGTGTGTATGAATGCTTGTCTGTCCTGTCTGGGTTGCCCTGCAATAAACTGTTGACCTGTCCAGGTTGTACCCCGCCTCTCGCCCATTGACAGCTGGAGGTAGTTGAGTGTGAGGGGGAAAAAAACTGATAAAGGATGATAATAAAAGAGTTTTAGATACTTAAAGGAGAAGCTGGTGACTACCCAGATTCAGGTTATTCTGGGTCAGCAAATGAAAAACTGACACAATAGCAAAACATTCAGATTATTACAATGACAAACCGTAGCGACACTCTCACTTAAACATACATGACACAAGAAAAAAACCTTTGAACCACAATATATGGCTTCAACAGCCAGACATTACATCACTTCAGTAAGTGAAGTACTTATTTTCATACAGCCAGTAACAGCAGACACAAAGATCCAGCCAATTACTATTAGTTAAATCATTCAAAAGGGAAATGCACCAAGCCACTAGACAGTGGTTGCTAATCTATTCATGTCTCTTTGCCATTTTTGTGGGGTTCATTGGGTATAGTGGTTGTCTTGGAATTGAAAAGTTATGGTTTGGATTGTGCCTTCTGTTTCTGCAGTGTGTTGATGTGCCTCTGGGCAAGGCAGCAAATCCCAAATTTCCTACCAATCTGTGCATTGGTGTATGAATGTGTGCACATTTTTGAGTGCAGGTGAACTCGACTCAAGTGTGAAAGCAGTTTGAGAGGTCGGTATGACTATACAATGCTATATAGGTTCAGTCCAACTAACATGTATTTTTGTCCAAGATTTAGAGTCTGTCTTTGTAAGAGGAGACTGAACAGTTGTTATGTTTAAAGTTTTTTTTCAATATTAAAAGTGGATGATAACATTTTGTTTCCTAAACCTGGAGGGTTGCTGCCATCTTGCACACAAGTTATATTCAGAACCAACCAGGCTAACTAGATTGATTATGTGTAGCGTTCTACGTTCTGCACATTATCAACCTGGGACTGCTGTCATCAAAAGGAGATACATTCAGCAGAACTGTCTGAGCTGATCTGGCAAAGCAACATCTAGTGCCTAATCACCAAAGGTTAGTTTTACTCAATCAGGGTCTCAAATCAAAAAATAAGAATCCACGATGAAACCGATGTAATAGCAGCAGCTACACATTTATCCTCCTGCCCTGCCATGTTTATTTTGCGATGTTTATGTTGGCTGTGGGCTCAGCAGCTCTTGCTTTTGTTGCACCGGTATGTACCACATTTAACCACAATACTGCAACGTGATTGGCCCGAACAATTTTTGGTTCAGACACAAACAGTACAAGATAGATTCTTGTGTGTTTGTGAAAGCACAAATGCCGCAATAATTCATCTTGCAGGCAAGGTTATTCCAGAAAATGCGGGCCGATCCTGTTGTCACCCTGCTCTCGTTAGTTACCTTAAATTGTGCTCGTGTGCACCGCCTGGGTCAGGTTGTTCCTGAGGACTCTGTGTCTCACTCTGCCCACGCTGGGGACACATTGGCTGTATCTGGTCAAGTTTGTCTCCGCCTGCTGCACCTGGCCAAGTCTGTCCCTCTGTCCCTTACTGTATCATATGGTCTTCTGCCATTTTCACCCTGTCAGCATGCCTCAGTCATCCCCTGCACAACCAGGCATTCCTGCCTGCCTGTCATCCACATTCTGTTTATTAAATATTTTAGAATAATACACTACCTACTTGTCCGGCTTGAATTTCAGGTTCCTTACAAACAAAATCATTACAATTACATGAATACAGACATAAGGTTTCTAAATGAATGCCACTTGTCTAGGCATGTGCCACAAGAGGCAAGAATGTTGACATAATAAAGAGATGGCAGCAAATAAGGAGGAGTCTGAGAAAAAGGCAACAGAAATCCTGAAATATTTTATATCAAGGGCGAAGTAGCCTATAGAAAGAGCAGGTGTGCTGATACAGAGGACACACGGGAGCAGGCAAGGTGACAAAGCAAGAAAGTGAAAGATAATAAATTTAAATAAACTAACACAAAAATGAAAACTAACAATTGCATCTGTTTTTTTTCTTTTGTGCTAAAAACACATTACACATTAGCAGAATACAGATACATACATCTTCCCTGGATTGATTAGTATTCATTTTTTATCTGAACAAGTGTATGCACCAAGCTGCTTCAGATGCATTCAACACTACTGCTTTGTGTAGATAATGTGGTTAAAATCTGACTTGATTAAAGCTTACAGAGAACTTTTTGCAATTCGTAGGGTACCATCTCTCAACTGATCATCCAACCTTATAGTATTTAAATGCTTCCATTGATATCCCCTCAGCTGCTTCTAATCTTGTAGGCTTCTAATTGAATTGTTTTGATCTAATTATGTATTTTTCACATAGGGGAGAGAGAAGATACTGATGTGAGAGAGTGCTCATTCCAAAATAATAGGTCATTTTGTTTTGATGTAGTAAAGATCAGAGGCCCTAATATGGCATAATGACACTAGGTTCGATCATGACTGAAGAAAAGTATGAGTCAAATTCTGATAGGCTGGTTGCTCTGTATTCAGAAAAAGAGATGCTTCAATTTAGGAGCTGAAAAGTTGCTATCACTAATCAAAGTGCCTGGACTGATCATGCTGTTTTACAGTGAGCACTATTGGAATGACCTAAATAGCTGAATATGTTGCATACATTTTTTTATTGACAGTAACATTATGAATACGTTTCAGCAGTTTGGTTACTAAAACTGCAATATATCTTCTACCTCGTCAACTTAGATACTGATAAACTTGTGTAATGTGGAAGTACCTTGCTGGGTATTTGCTCTTATTGAGCAACTTCGCATAGATTCTTTCTTTCATACTTTCATGTAGCTCAATATGCACTAAATTATCCTGTAGCATTTCACTAATTATGCACCCGAAAAGCACAGATAAAATAGGCTTTGCATGAAACATTCATGCAATAAATTTTAGGATGCACTTTTAGGTTACTTGGATAATTTGTGTCACTTGAGGCATTATTGTTTGCCACACCCCACCCAAAGAAGTACTAGAACAGTAGATTCAGGAGGTGGTAATATGCTGGTTTGTAATCTACCTACATAGGAGAGAAGAATGAACAGAAAGAATGAAGTGATTTGTTATCAGCAAATCAATACAGTTTTAGTTTCCCTGTGGTTCCCAACAGATAAATGATCCAGATTTGAAAATGGTAGATCACTTGACAATTTGTTTCTAAAATCTTCTTCATCCTCTTCTGCATGTTATTTCACTCTATTTGATTTTCTTTATCTAATGTGTCTGAGTTGTCATCTTTTGAGTGGCGTTTTTTTGTCACTGTGGTTCTCAAAGCTATAATTGGTAAGCCTGTTCAGAGGGTTAGGATTAGGGTTTTGAATCTTATTCAGTATAACTTTTTGTTTTACTGAATAAAATTGTTCTTCCATCCTAAAAGTAGTCAATACATTATGTATTCAGAAAAAGGACATTAAAAAATCAATCTCTGGGAGAGCTGCGGGCCTGTAAAAACTCTGACCAATCATTGCTCTTCGCACAGAAGGGCAGGGATTGGTCAGAGGTTTGGTCCTGCTCTCGCCCACCTCTGCCCCTCACGTTCCGGGGGATTCGCCTCATCTATTGGTTGCTCCACATGCCATTCAATCTGACACGCTCACATAACACCAGTGTGCATGTATTGTATGTTCCTTCTTAATTTTTGCTTGCTGGCTGCGCATGTGTACTTCTAGTGTTTATGTATCCGGTTAGGTTAGCGGTTAGGTTCGGTGTTAGCCGTTAATTGTAGCTTCGCTGCTCATAATGTATACCTTTAACATGGCTGAGAGTCACAAGAAGCAAACTGCATGCAGGTTTATGAGAAGAAGAGGAAGGCACTTCAAAAAAGCACATCAGAAAGGGACTTGTGGAAACCTCCTCCCTGTGAACTATATTACAAGCAAGAAAAATTCCCGGTGTGTATAAATGTATAAATACCATTAGTAATAATTAGAAGCAACCTTTGTATTACAGTGTGGCTTGTTTTCATGGAGCAAGTTGCTTGTTTCTCACACAAAATTTATCTTGTTTGTGTGTTTCTGCAGAGAGAGAAAAGGTGTGTGTCGTGTGTGTATGTAAATATATACACACACACACACACACACACACACATATATATATATATATATATATATTCATATATATATATATTCATATATATATATTCATTCTTAGTATTAGCTGTAATCTTATGCAGGTTTAGCGGGTTTCTTCCTGCCGTTTGATCTATTGGGCGAGAGTAGAGGACAGCCTCTCCTACCTTTCTGTTAATACTGCTCACTTTGAGGCCTCTACATTTTCACCAGCGTTTAAACTCTTGTACAGTTTAATCCATATTTTTTGTTTAAAAGCAATAGTGCAGTTAGTAGTCATTTATTTAATGATGGATGGGAGTTAAACTTCACAGATGTGATGAATCACATCATTTTGGAACTGTAAATTGCTCTAGAAAAAAACTTCAGACCCTCCTCCAGTTGTACAGTGAGATTTATGTCTTTATTAAAGAGCCATGGTATACATGATTCCACCGATGTTTGTGTATTGATAGAGTTAGGAAATGCATTTTTTTATTTGTGGTTTTTATTTATACAGTGTATTTGTATTTTACACTTTTAACTTACACAGCATTAGTGTTTGTTTTTTGTCTTGAGGTTTTGCTAATAGTAACATTTTCTTTTACCGTATTTAATTCTAGTTTTTTTGTATATGTATTTTATACTTGCACAGTATTAATGTTTGTTTGTGTTGATGCGTTTGTTTATAGTGTTATTTCGGTGTCTTCCATGTTTGTCTGTGATGCCTGTGGTGGTTGGGTGGGGGGTCGTGTGTGTGTGTGTGTGTGTGTGTGTGTGTGTGTGTGTGTGTGTGTGTGTGTGTGTGTGTGTGTGTGTGTTTGGGTAGAGATGGGGGGCACCGGTGGGGCTAGGACCATCACTGCCTGAGTGTTTTTAAGAGTCTACAAATGTTAACTAAATCCACAGTGTTTCCTGAGTGTCTGCTGTCTTAGGTTCAGTACAAAGGTTTGGAGCTTTGACTCGTGTGATTCAGAAAGCAGCCAGCTCTAGTAGTTAGTTAGATTGCTGCATAAATCCAAAGACTATTTTGTTGAGGCGGTAATAGAAAATTATTTACAGGAGTACTCTCACTTTTGAAAAGGTTTTGGTATAGGCAAATAAACCAAGACTGTATAGTTTACTCTGTTATCACTGACACCAGGTTCATATGTCCATCGTCTGACTGTCATACACTGAAAATCTAATGCAGTTATTGGGTTTAGACTGTTGAATGTCCAAGTTTTTCCTTATTTCTCGCCTAATGATTATGTGAGATAGACACCAATAGAGTTGCCACAGGTCCCTTAAAATGTTTATTTGACCTTTACTTGATTATAAAATGATCTGCTACTTTTTTAATTGACAATAGACCCACTGTAATTTTAAAAGACACTTTTGCACTCAGGCTTTTACTTCCTGGGTAGTGTCTTGAAGTGTTGCCTCAACATTTCTACATAATGTTCTTTCTTTATGGGGTGAAGTGCGTTCCAAGACAGAGGAAAAAAGTGGTAGAGAATACTTATTTTTAATGATGACATGGTTGAGTTCATGGTAGTCGATGCAGGGTCTAAGAGTCTTATCGTTTTTAGTCTCAAATAACAATCCTTCACCAACTGGGAAGGATGATGATCTGATTTGAGTGAATCGTTAATGTAATTGACCAAGGATTCATGTTCGGCTCAACATACCTGGACGGGTGCTCAAGGAGTGTGCAGGTCAGCTGGCTGGTGTCCTCACATACATTTTAACACCTTGCTGGACCAAGCCACAGTGCCAGCATGCTTTAAATCTGCCTCCATAGAAACCTCAAGTTAGCTGTTTCAAAGACTACCGGCCTGTTGCACTGACTCCCATCATGATGAAGTACTTTGAAAGGCTGGTGAAAGAACACATTGTCTCCAGTCTCCCCCCAACACTTGACTCATTCCAGTTTGCCAACCGATGGAACCGCTCCACTGAGGACGCCATCTCCTCCGCTCTTCACCTGAGCCTGGCACACCTGGAGGAGAAGAACACGCACGTGCAGATGCTGTTCCTGGACTTCAGTTCAGCGTTTAACACCATCATCCCACAGCATCTGGTGGGAAAACTGGAACATCTGGGCTTCAGCACACCCCTTCGCAACTGGCTGCTAGACTTCCTCACCAACAGACCTCAGTCAGTCCGGATCGGACAGAATCCCCTCGGACCCCTCACACCCCCACCATGGACTGTTCTCCCTGCTGCCTTCTGGGAAGAGGTTCCGCAGCATCCGCTGCAGGTCCACCAGATTTTGAAAAAGCTTTTTCCCTGTTGCCATCAGACTGTTGAACTGATGAACCAAGCAGTTTTTGATGTGTTTCATTCAAAAAAGACATCAAACATGCAAACAAAATTTAATTTAATATACGTAACGTTAAGCAAATCAGATCATCGATGACAATCAGTTCTGCTAAAATGTTCTTACACTCGAGGATATTTTCACACATAGACTACTGCATTACAACCTACTCACTCACTGGAGACAACTTTAAAACCAATGGAAATATTATTAAAAAAATCCTTAAAAATCTTTGATCAAAAGCCCCTGTCATTTCATCAGTGTAACATTTTGGAAAAATATAATATGCTCAAGTTTGAAATTTTTATCCATTTTAAAAATAGTTGTTTAATTTACAATTTTCTGCATGGATTAGCCCCACCTCCACGTTCTACCTACATTAGACCTGGCAGACGTATCTGCACCAGAGCCTCTTCCAGAGGAGACCTAGAGATCCCCCACAGAAGAACAACCTTTGGACAAACTGTTCTATCCGTCAGAGGGGGTCACTTCTGGAACAGCCTCCCAACAAACATCAAGGAATGTCCCACTTACTGCACATTTAAAAAACACCTTAAACAGTTTCTTAAAAGTTCTCAGTCATGCACTCACTAATTTTATCTTTTTGTAATGTCATTGTTTGAACGTGTGTCTATGTATTTTGATTGATATTGTATTTTGTGATCTTGTGTTGTTGTTTTTTTATTTTTCCTGCCTCGGGACGACAGATGTAAATTAGCATCTATGCTATAATCTGGCTCATTTACAATCTGTACAAGAGTATATGATTGTTCATTAATGTGCACTGTCCTGATTAAATAAATAAATAAATAAATAAAATAAAAACTATAAACTGGACTCTGCACCACATTTGCACATTTGCATCACTGCATCTCTATCCAGCATTACAAATGCTGCCGAACTTTTAGTTTCTAAATGCATTTTTGCACAAATGCCTTTTTGCACCATCATTTCTGCACATACAAATGGTTTAAATATTCTCCTGTACTCTGTGATCGCACACTGTTTCTTTCTCCTGCATTGTTTACATTTCAATTGTTTACTTTTTAATCACTGCTGCACTTTATACTGTAATTTACAAGCTGTATGCAACGAAATTTCATTCTGTATGCACTCTGTACATACAAAATGACAAATATAGTTGTCTAAGTCTGAGTCTAAGAGATGTTATACAAACGGCCCGATGGTAACGGTGCACCAGGGAGGAGGTCTATGGCGCAATCATAAGGTCTGTGAGGAGGGAGCGAAAGGGCAAGGTCCTTACCAAAAGCCCTATGGAGATAATCAGGAACACATCGGATTCCCGAGTGGGAAATATAAAAAACATGGTCTGTTTATCATGGTTGCCAGAAGTTATAAGGTGAATGGGTTCAGTCTTGTAGGTGATGGATTGAAGGGTGTTATTGTCAAGAGCGGCAACTTTAATAGCAGATGGGTTCTAGAGTAGATGGCGTGCAGTTCTTTGATGGTGAGCCCAGGATGGGGGCTCTTGATTAGAGTGGATGGAACACACCTGTGCCACCATCCACCTGTCGCGCCTTACTGGAGAGAAGGGAGACTGCACCACATAACCACCCAGCACACAGATCACCAGCCACATACTTGACAAAATTATTTAACTTAAAGAATACATTTTTTTCTAATGAGGTTTTGCACTCTAGGTTCTCTGGGGATGTTTGTCAAATACATCAATGCAATTGCACAGTATTGACTGACTGCTTCCTGACTATTACCAGTCTTTTTAAATTTTTGCTAATAACTATTTGCACACTTTTCAACCTCTCAGGGAGTGTTTTTGACTGATATATATGCACAGTAGATTGCGTTTTGACTCAATCTTTGATTTTGCCCGCTTTTAGCTTTTCAGGAAGTGTTGTCGTGCATCTAACTACTTGACCATTACGTCTTGTTTGAGTCTTTGTGTTATGTATGAATCTATGAATTCTGAGCCTGTGTCTTACCAAACTTTGATTATGATTACCGAATTGACAATAGCGGTTCTGATTCTTTTCAATTTAGCATTTTTTTTTAATAAAAAGATATTTCTGAATAAAATATTTCTGTATTTATTATTCTTGCATTTAGCATGTAGAGAGCCTTTTGATATTACTAACTGACCTTATGGTGGGCATTGGTAGTATGATTAGAAGACAAGAAAAAAAAGGTTATGCGTTTTTTGTTTTACAATGCATGCAAATATGTGGTTTTCACTTTTATGTCTTTAAGTTTTATCATCTAAACAATAACTGTTACTATCAACTTCAGTATCAGTAAGAGTTAGTGTCTATACTGTTCTCTTTTTGTCAAAATCAATAAGTCGACTCACATCAGTTACATGCGGTTGAGGGTGCGGTTACCGAGGCCGTGTGGCGCTGCAGAAAGAAGGATGCCGCAATCGTCCCCGGATCAAGCTCCTGAATTTCACAAACCAAACAGGAAACATCCAGTGCTAGACATGATAAAGTTCCAGTAAAATTCAGAATAGAATAACCACACTGACTTAGCTAGCTTGACTAGTGTAAACAAAACATTGAAAAAGAAACACAAGGAAACCATGGCCTTTTGGAGGATAAAATAGGATATTTAAGCACACAGATAACGAGTTTTGTCCTAGAAAAAATGAAAATCATGGGTGTTTTTTAATCATTTATGAGGGATTGCAACAAAAAGGACCACATGAACTGCCCTTGTGTCCAATACCAGATCTCTACATGTATGCTGTCAGCTCTCTTCTTTATATTATATACAGACAGCTGCAGAAACCCCAACCAGCAAACGCACTTTGTTAAATTCTTTGATGACACTGTTGTCCTGTCTCTTCTCTTCTCTTCTCACTTTTTCTTTTATCTGTTGGTTTGGTTGTTTATCTGTGAGAGACAAAAGTAATCTGAACAACGTTGTTAAAGTGTGCTCTAGAATTATGAGTTTTCGTCTGCGTCATTTCCGCAGCCGGAGTCACAGCTGCAACTGCAGCTGTTTCCCTAGGAGCAGTTTGAGTCAGGGTTTGTGGCAAACCGGAACTGGAGCAGGACCGCAACCCGCGGTGTGAGCCTGGGGTAATAATCCCAGGCAGATGTTCTTTTGATTTTTTTAGGCAAGGCAAGTTTATTTATAAAGCACTTTTCAGTAACAAGACAATTCAAAGTACTGTACATAAACAAAACAAAAACAGAAGAAAGACAAGCATTACAGAGACAGAGGGAAAACATTACAGAGGCAAGCACATTGCATGGGAATTATAGCAGCAGGTCAGATACAGTGTAAGACAAGTTGGACTACAAACGATATCATTAACAATAAAAGGCAATTCTGAACAAATACGTTTGAACTCAGGGTTTCAGCATGTTTACAGTCTTCTGGGAGTTTATTCCAAATAAGTGGAGCACAAGAACTACATCCTGCTTCTCCTGTGTCTGATTCTGGTTCTGGGTATGCAGAATAGGTTTGAGTCAGAATACCTTAGTGGTCTGGAGGGTTGATACACTGACAAGTGTGATGTATTTAGGTGCAAAGCCATTCAGAGATTTATAGACTAAGTAGTGTTTCAAAGTCTGTTCTCTGCTTTAAAAACAAGCAGTATCCATACTATTATATTTGTATGGATATTCTTCTTACACTTTATTGTAAAGGTCTTTGAGATTATAATTCTGTGAAAAGTGCTATATAAATAAATGTAAGGAGTCACTGACCTAGCCTCAATGCGTGTTGGACACAGAATGTTTTCCACTTTATGTGTTCTGATAAAAAAAAAAAAAAAATCTTGTTACTTTAGTCACACTGGAGTGGCCAGAAATACAAAATGTCTAAAGCTCAAAGTGGTACTTTCTCACAAACCATTTGCTAACGAGTAAAAACTAGCCCAACATTTCCTTGTGTGTTTGCTCTCTAATTCTTTTCTTGGCATTCTCTATCAACACTCAGGCTTCTAACCTGATGTCATGTAGAAAACAATGAGCTGGTTTGTTTTTAGCACTAGCAAGACCTTAATAGCTGGTTGTGTTAGATATCAACAGGTCAATAACGGTGGCATATAGCTGTTGCGTTAGATTAGCCGCCCACTAAAAACATGCTGCCATAATAAGCAGCAGGCATGCTGAGCTGGACAGGTCTGTTATTATTCCCATTAAATTGATATATTATCCAAATGATTTCTAACCTGTTAATCTAAAGCAAAAAATCTGTTATTTTACAGAATTCAATTGTGACCGGCATAGGTGATAAGTAATGCATGCACAAAATAAACTTGTTGAAAGGCTTTCCTTTTGGGATCACATTGTGTCACAAAACTGCACAGTTCTGTACATCTACTTGCAATGCTATTTCAGTTTCAGCTTGGCAGCTGAGGAACACACTCTTTCTGGTCACTTCTGTCAAAACCTAAAAGGTAACACATAGAAACTTTTTGGGTTTATTTTCCCCTCCATCTCAGTTTGTTCATGAATACATTCATGGCATCCCTTATTTTAAAAGGTTCAGGGTTTTTTTCATCATCCTCAAACCTTCATCTCACGACACTTCTTTGCAATTAGGATTCAGGACGGCTGTCACCTTGGCCTCAGCTAGCTGAAACCGCAGAGGTGTCTTGAGCTGAAGTATCATTAGCGCTGACATTATCAGCTACCACCTCGCAGGCTCTGAACCATAAAGTGTGCTAGCGTTCAAAGACTCTGCCTTCATAAACAGATTTTTTTTTGGAAAGGTGGAACTGGCAGTGTTGGAGAAAAAAAACATATTTAAGAAAGATAGGCGACGGTAGGTAACAAGTGACAGGTTTGCAAAACGAAAATGAACTCAACATTTTTAAGTAAAATCTATGTTTTTTTTGTTTTTTTGTTTTTTAGACTTTTGAAGTTGTATCAGTAAGCAAATGTATTGTATCTGTAACAGAGATTTCCTAGAACAAATTTCCATCAAATTATGACGAGCAAAGGATTAAATCATCTAAAAAGTTTTAGGCTCTGGGTTCTGGAACAGGAAATTACATGTTGTTAAAATCAAAGGAGGACATCAACACCACAAAAAATAAAGAGTTAAAAAAAGGAATATTGGTCATGATTATCTCAAATCTTAATGGAAGAAGTCATTGGACGAAAGGAATAAGAAGTGCGGTTTACAATTTGGCAGTTGCCCCTGTGGTCAGATGAGATTAAAATGTTACAATTTTAGCCTACATGCAAAGCACTACCTGTAACAGAGAACTAAATCACCACGTTATCTCGGTGGCCTCACGGTGACACACATAGGTGTGAACACTGTGCTGTGGGGATGCTTTGCATCTACAATAGAGAAGCTGGTCAGAGTTGATGGAAAGATGGATCAAGCTACTACACAGCAGTACGGACACTTTTCATTCAATCTGACTGAGCTCAGACTATTTAAGATTGTAGAATTAATTCAGCAAAAAGAGATACACAAGACTTGCAGCTGTAATTGGAGCAAAGTTTGGCTCCACAAAGTACTGACTCAGTATGCACACGTTTTTGATTTTTGTTGCTGATATTTACCAAAAGCTATACTTATATTCAATTCAATTTATTTTCAATTCAATTTTATTTATATAGCGCCAAATCATGAAACATGTCATCTCAAGGCACTTTACAAAGTCAAGTTCAATCATATTATACAGATTGGGTCAGATTATACAGATTGGTCAAAAATGTCCTATATAAGGAAACCAGTTGATTGCATCAAAGTCCCGACAAGCAGCATTCACTCCTGGGGAACCGTAGAGCCACAGGGAGAGTCGTCTGCATTGTACATGGCTTTGCTGCAATCCCTCATACTGAGCAAGCATGAAGCGACAGTGGGAAGAAAAACCACCCATTAACGGGAAGGAAAAACCTCCGGCAGAACCGGGCTCAGTATGAACGGTGCCTTGACCGACTGGGGGTTACAGAAGACAGAGCAGAGACACAACAAGAGAAACAAAAAAGCACAGAAGCACACATTGATCTAGTAATCTGTTCTACATTAGATGGAAGTAGCGGGTGAGCCGTCTTCTCTGGATGATGTCACAGTTAACAGAACGCCAGACCAGGTGTACCTACTATGAAGAAAAAGAGAGAGAGCAAAAAGTTAAAAGCTGAAATGGCGACAGTCATTTCAATGTAATACAATGCAAAACTGGAGAACAGTAGACTGAAGAACAGTAGAAATCAGTAGAGTGAGAAAATTAGACCCTGATGTCCTCCAGCAGCCTAGGCCTATCACAGCACAACTATAGAGATAGCTCAGGGTATGAGCCACTCTAACTATAAGCTTTGTCAAAAAGGAAAGGTTTAACATTAGTCTTAAAAATAGATAGGGTGTCTGCCTCACAGACCAAAACTGGGAGTTGGTTCCACAGGAGAGGAGCCTGATAGCTAAAGGATCTGCCTCCCATTCTACTTTTAGAGACTCTAGGAACCACCAGCAGACCTGCAGTCTGAGAGCGAAGTGCTCTGTTAGGAACATACGGGGTAATCAGAGCTCTGATATATGATGGAGCTTGATTATTAAGGGCTTTATACGTTAGAAGAAGAATTTTAAATTATATTCTTGATTTAACAGGAAGCCAATGAAGGGAAGCTAAAATTGGAGACATATGATCCCTCTTGTTGATTTTCATCAGAACTCTTGCCGCAGCATTTTGAATCAGCTGAAGACTTCGAACTGCATTTTGTGGACTTCCTGATAGTAAAGAATTACAATAGTCCAGCCTTGAAGTAACAAATGCATGGACTAGTTTTTCAGCATCACTCCTGGACAGAATGTTTCTAATTTTGGTGATATTCCGGAGGTGAAAAAAGGAAACTCTGGAAACCTGTTTATATAACTTTCCTTTCTCTTCACAATGTTTTTTAATCACATAACATTCAATAAAATATGTTAAGGTTTGTGACTGTGATGGGACAAAATAAAATAAAAAGTTCAAGGGGTTTGAACATTTTTGTAAGGCAGTGTATTTTGGAACCAAGAAAAGAGTAATTTTTTTGCAGAAAGTCTGACCAGAAGCTATTTAAATTTGTAAAAACTGCAGCTGTGTGTGGAAGTGTGCACAGTAGTAGAACTGCTTGTATGTACCTGCATATACCCACCACAGCTGTGAGACAAAAGTAGGATTACCAGGGCTGATTTAAATGGATTAGAGGGTCTAAAAGAAGACTGAGAGCCACAGGATATCTGAGCCCTACTGTAATGTGTGGACATACAAACAGGCCCTTAATGCTTGTTTGATGTCAGAAGCAAATGGCACAAACTGTTTGTTCGTATGATTGTCTCTGAAAAGCACATAAAAGCCAGAACAGCTGACAGATATGAAAGCAAGGAAGGAAACAGATATGGATAGAGGGTGAAATAGATTACTGTGGAGAGCAGAAGTAAAAATCAATTTGACTTGAAATGGTGCAAGATTATCACTGACAGAACAACTACTGTTTATGTGACTCATGAGGCTAAAGAAACCTTTGTGTTGCCTTTATGTTGCTTTCTCCAGCAATTACACAATAACTCAGTTTGGTCTTTGAAAGCTTTTCTTGTTTCCTTCAAAAACTTTCAAGTAGTGACTTCCGTGTAAAATCAGATTACAGTGGTCTTGCGGTCTGAAGTATTACATATAAAGAAATAACTGAATAAAAAATACAATGCCCTAGTCATGGTTTGAATACCACTTGTGGGGTGTTACTTTTCCTGGATGCCTCAGCCAGTCAATTTGGTGTGTCAGTTTGCCAAAACAATGTTGGATAATAATTTTCTCTTGACCAATGCCTGATCTGACCTGTCTTGTCTGAATTTAACAGCAGAAAATTTAAAGTCACTCAGGTTGTGTTTATGCTTTTAAGAAATGCTTGTAGTCTATCTATCAACAGAATCAATAAAAAAACATGTTAAAATAATGTAAAGCATATGCTATAGTATAGCTATTGTATATTTGTGCACTTACTCTAATAACAATCAGTTTAAAATGAAATAAAATATCGGGAAATGTTAAAATTTTCTTTTGGAAAAAACATCTAGAAGCTGCTAGTGAATGAAGCTATGGGTGGCTACTGTGCGCTGCAGTGCTTTAGGTAGAGAAAAAAAAAAAACTAGAGACGAAAGTCCAGTGTTTCCTACTTACAGGCTCATATTTGGGGACTTTTCAGACCCCTTTCTGTGTTTTAGCGATTTAGCAGCTTCACATGAAGGCAGGAATATGTACCATTACTGTCTCAGGACAACTGCTACAGCTGTGTGGATATTCTTATTCCCTCAGCATTGTCTCACAGGCACAGGCAGCGTCAGTGTGAGTTGGGTAAAAGGCAAGTTATTGCACTATTAATAACAATAAGCATTCTCATCTTTGCTCAAGCAAAACCCTTTATTTATTTTGCCTTATTTTAAGATTTGCACTTCAAGCCCCATAGGGAAATTCATTTTGGTTTATTAATTGTTTTGTGTCAAATAAAATCAATGTTTATTTGAATTATTTCATTGATGTTTCTAGTTTGTTTTTTTAAGAAATCTTTTTATTAAAATCATAAATTGGGGAAAAAAATCTGAGATTAATTTTTTTTAATCCCTGTCACCCAGCCATACTGCAAACTGAAATTTGCACCTTACGATCCCAGTTGTAACAAAGGTTATTAAAAATGATCAGACATGACAGAATAATCAGGATATACTATTGTTTCTGCACACTTAATACCCTATGTAACCACAAGGTCCAGAGGATGAAGACAAAACTGAGTAGGGGTGCAAATGTTTTGTGCAAAGCTAGTTGTGTCAAAGACAGCGTGAAATGCAACATTTAGCTAGCACTTTGAGTGTCAATATGAAAGTTAAAATCCCCCTTAATTTACCAATTGGTATTTAACACTAACTCGGATATGAAGCATAAGAATTTATTAAATTGAGAGTAAGGGCGTGCTTTATGATAGAAAACAAAAACAGAAGTGGTTTTACTACTTTTGAATATTTAATTTAAGCTTTAATTTTCCTCCTCTAAATTGCAAAGGATCAGAATCAGAAAAACTTTGCAGCGACCGGGCCAAACATACACAGAAAAACAATCAAGGAGACTACGACTATGGTAAGCAATACAAACAAGACATTTAATTCAAGTTTAAGAGTATAATTGCAGAAAGTATAAAAGATTTAGAATTATGAGTTGTTTTGATCATAGGTATGTAATAATGCAGACCTGAGGACATTAAACTAAAACATGGTAATAAGACATGTCTCTGATCCAAGTCTATGATCTAGCCATCGTTCTTAGTGACCCAACTCTGTAGAGTGAGGCCAGATCTCTTTGACGAAAACTCATAACTCATCACAAAGTGCGTTTGCTGGTTGGGGTTTCTGCAGCTGTCTGTATAAAATATAAAGAAGAGAGCTGACAGCATACAACCCTGCAGAGATCTGGTATTGGACACAAGGGCATCTGACATTTCCCATTTAATCGGACACGCCAGATTCTGTCCGTTAAAAAGTGCCAAAGCAGTGTCAGAAGCTCATTTGAGTGATTAAAATATTTAGAAAGTTTTAGAATTAAAACATGAGGTTGCAGTTTGTTAAAAGTGGATGTAAAGTCTGCAAATAAGAGCTGAGCAAAAGTTTTCACTTTCAACGTGCTTAGGAACTTTGTCCAAAATAAAAAAAAAATTGCCTCCTGAACTCCTTTACCCATCTGATAAGCAAACTGGGCACAATGATGTCTTTTCGAAGGATTTCTTCATCAGCGGGGTCAGGGCAATAGGTCTACAAACGTTCAGTTCCTTTGATCTAGTTGGCATTGGGATGGGAATAATTGTAAAGGTTTTATAAAGTTGAGTAATTTGACCCAAGTCCACTGACATTTGGAAAAGTACAGTCATAAAACCACTAAGCTTGTCTGCACAGTGGTGCAGGGTACGTCCACAGATGCCATCGGGTCCACACGCTTTCCTAATATTTACTTTTTTTAGGAGAGCAGATACTGTATTTTTACAGATCACAATATCATGGGAAGGAACAAGTGACTGCTTGAGGAGAGAAATTTCCTCCAAAAACTCTGGCCTCTCGACCAAGAAAAAAAATACATTAAAAGCACGGGGGAGCTCAGAGTCACTTATGCCAGTGACTTTTACAGTTTCTTTGGTATATGATTGATTAATTGAGACAATGTAGAAGAACTGTAGCTATTAATTGGCATGGATTAATCAATAGATCGGACGGAAAATTAGTTATTACACCTCTTCTCCTCCTCACCCAGTATTTCAAGGAATGTGAAAATTGTAATGTTAGAAAGAGTTAACTTGTTTATGTCATGGTTTAGTTTTAGTCTGGCCTTTTTTGTTAGTTTTCAGTTCCTCCTCCTCTTCTCACTCTCTCTGCAATCAGTCTCATCTGTTGGACATTGATTAGTCAGAATTCACTCCACCTGCCAGCCTCCCTACATAAACCTCCCTCAGTCTTCTCTTCGCTGCTGGTCCGTCATCAGACTCCACTCACTCCTCGCCTGTCAACCTGGTTTGCCCCTGCCTGCTGTTGGAATCGTGCCACCTCTGAGTCTCAAGTTAAGTCTCTGCCTGCTGCTGGACTATCTGCCACCTCTCTGCCTCAAGCCGCTGCCTGCTGTTGGAATTACCTGCCTCATCTGTGCTTCTGTTGCTGGACTGTTCTGCCTCCTCAGAGCTTCTAGTGAGGCCTCTGCAGCCGCTGGGTTTCCTGCCTCCTCTAGCTCCAGCACCCATCCACAACCTCCTGCTCCTGTTCAGTCAAGACTCCGGTTACTCGTTCCACTGTTCATCCTCTTTTCAACAAACTCTTTAAACCTAGCTCAGTGTGTGGTTCTATTTGGGCTCATCAGATAAATCATGACAGTTTATACTAAAGTAATCCCAATTCAATTCAATTCAATTCAATTTTATTTATATAGCGCCAAATCATGAAACATGTCATCTCAAGGCACTTTACAAAGTCAAGTTCAATCATATTATACAGATTGGGTCAGATTATACAGATTGGTCAAAAATGTCCTATATAAGGAAACCAGTTGATTGCATCAAAGTCCCGACAAGCAGCATTCACTCCTGGGGAACCGTAGAGCCACAGGAAGAGTCATCTGCATTGTACATGGCTTTGCTGCAATCCCTCATACTGAGCAAGCATGAAGCGACAGTGGGAAGAAAAACCACCCATTAACGGGGAAAAAAGAATTTTTTTTTTTTTACAAGGCAGTAACAAAGTCTTTGAAGAAAGAGATCTTGTGTTCAATAAACCACATTTGTTTAATTATTCTGTTCAGGGTTGTGTTCATTTTAATAAGATTTTCTTAGATTAAATTTTGATCTGTTTGATATTGAGCGTGGGCAAGACTGTCAACATAAACTTTAACTTGGATAGAAACACAAGGAACGTAAAGGTCAGAGCTACAACTTTTTCATCATAATGCTACATTTTTCAAAAATAAGTCTAAAGTGGTGCAGAATAAAAGTATTTTACTGGAAAATAAATATATAGTATATAAATAATGTTTTTTTAACTTTTGATGGATCTAAAAAATATACATATTTACTCCTGGTTATGATGCCAACGTCAACATGAAAAGTTATGAATAGTAGGTTGAAGTCACGTGAGACAGAGCTCAGGCATTTCCAGATTGTAGTGATTTCATGATAGTGCTGAGAAATAGCTTCTTCTCAGCATTACATTTATCACATTCAAGTGGACCAAAAAGAAGCAAAACAAGGGTAAACATTGGTCATTGGTGTCCTGGATGTTTTTGGTGCTGTCCTGGTTCAACAGTTCAACCCAATGAGTGCTTAATTAGTAGGTCTCTGTAGACTTTGATGACATACTGAGAGGTAAATCATTTATTTCAGTCAGATGTGTTGGAGCAGGGACAAATCTAAAACATGCAGAAGACCGGCCCTTGAGGACTGGAGTTGGACATGGCTGCCATAAAGTATCACAGACTGACATGAAGTAACTAAATGTGTGGACTCCAAATAGTCAACTAAATGATCAGGTTCATTTGAAAAAAGTTTTTTTTTTTTAATTGTAAAAGCTAATCACAAATGTCCAGTCATTTTTAGCAATCTATGATCTTATTTTTCAAATGAATAGTAAGTAAAAGATAAGCATTACCATTCAATTACATCCCTGTGTGGCAAAAAGTACGGCCATCACACCATCTGTAGTCATTCCGATGTTGCCAGTCATGCATTCAAACACATGGAGAACATAACTACTGGATACCATTCTCAGTTGCTGTAGTGAAATTTTGGCAAAATAAACTACCTATGGTACTCCTCAGTTTGATAGATTTAATCAAAGATTTGATCATCAAAAGATGGTGCACCCTTTCTTCATAACACTTTACAGAATCATATGAAGTATATATATATATATATATATATATATATATATATATATATATATATATATATATATATATATATATATATATATATATATATATATATATACATATATGTGTGTGTGCGTATGTGTGTGTGTTTTCTTTGAGCTGTATAAAATCTGTATAAACCATGATGACCATCATTTGATCTGGAAACTACCTCATGTGGAAATACTTGAGAGATATTTGGACATTTTACACAAATAATTTCAGTAAAGTAAAATAAAATCATAGAAAATTCAATTCTAAGTGATTTAAAATAGTCAATACATTTAGTCTGATTTATTGTTAAACAGTCTCAATGCTGAAAATAATACAATAAATGTTCACATATTTATGTTGGACTAAATCCTCTTAGAACCTGTGATGGCATCAACCATCTTCTATGGTGTGGTCTGTTGAAGCAGTGGTCTAGCTGAGTGGCTGGATACACTCATTAGGAGGGCCAGCTCAATCCTGGTATGCCCCCTGCACCCAGTGTAAGCAGTGAGAGACAAAAGGACTGTAAGAAAAATCTCATCACTGATGAACAATGTCTCCCAGCCTATGAATGGAACTGTTGCAGAGCTGGAAAGCTCTTTTAGAGATAGACTGCTGCATCCCAGATGCTCTAAGGAGAGCTCCTGCAGGTCCTTCCTCCCAGCTACTGACTTTATAATATCTGCTGCTCACAGCTGATTCAATTGTTTCTTACCCTACCTTCTTGTAAGGTAAGTTAAGTCCTTACCTTACAAGAGGCTAATTGTTGCATGGGTTCTGATCCGATCATGAATCATTTACAATATTTCAGATGCCAGGGTGCAGTTGCGCATGCCTTAGCTACTCCGAGATGCTGCTGTACTATTATGCATATTGCATATTATCTCATATCATTCAGTAAATAGGCTGGTGTTTCTACACTGTTTTCCCACAGTTTAACTTGAATATGTCATCTTTTTTACCTCAGTATACTATATTGTATATAACTGTGTGATACTTACTTTGGTGTTTATTTTTACTGCAATACTCTGGTATTTATTTTAACTTTTTTTATATTGGCCTTTCTGATAAAGCTCATTCTTTGTTGCCTTAGTACTAATTTTAGATTAGTTTATTAGCATAGATTAGCTTATTTTCATTACTAAAACTTGTGTGTGACTGTCTCTGTGTTTTTGCCACTGTCACGCCTGAAAAAATAAAGGAATTTCTTATCTTGTCTTATCTTAACCAGCAAGCACATTCTGGAAGGCCTTTCAGGCCAACTCTTGCATAAAGACCATTGATTTGAGAACTTTGAATTCCACCCACAACTTGTCGTGTTTAACCTAAAATATTTGTTTAAACAATCACATTTTGACAGGGTACTCATAAACAGCACTTTAATTAACCTTTTGCTTTTTTCAGTAAACAATGTTTTTAAAAGAACATTTTAACCAGATAAAGAAAATATCAAACATCTCTTTTTAAAATAATATATAATCTGATTATTTTACAAAATGCCAGGTTATATTTTTGTAAGTGACTCTTGAGAAGTTAAAATGGATTTTTAACTTCAAAAGGTTTTTGCACACAATGGGCATCTTCTCTGACTCAATTTCTGCTATTCTTGGATCCGTTTTATTATTTTCTTTTTTGTATACCATGCATACAATAAATTAAATATCATTTAAATGAAAGAAAAGCTTTGAATCTGCTACAAAGTGTAAAAGTACATTACCACTCAACTAATCTACATTTGTTCTATCTGTTGACATAAAACAAACAATAACACAACTATAAATCTAACTGCTACAGGAAGTTAGTAAAGCAAATGGTAAAATTCTTCAATTAACATTTCTTCACATGTTCTATGTGCCATTTCATTTTTTGGTCGTGTGGAAACCAATTAAACACATTTTCTGTGATGAGCGTTATGTAGTTTTGAATTCTGGTGTTTTTGGAGACGTTGCTTTAATATTGGTAAATAATAATCCCCGTAATACACATACAAAAATAGGTTGCTTGGACATTTTAAATCTCTTGAAAAAATTAAGTTGTATTTGTATGCAATTCAAATTTTGAAAACATGAAACAGCAAATTGCATCTAGGCACCTTTGTGAACAACTGCGATGATCAGATTGATTTCATCTGTCTTTTTTGCTTAGTTAGTTCTTATTTGACAGGATTCTGTCTGCCCTGTTGTACCGGAAATGAATCTGTGACAGAGTCAAACCTGACTGAAACCAGCTGTTACCTGCAGCTTGAAGTCACTGCTTAAATCATTCAGATCACTACTGAACCGTAGACTCACTCACTCACTGAGTGAGTCTCCTCATTGGCCAACTGCTGCTTCACAGTCGGGGGTGGGGGTTGAGGGGTTCCCTGGAGGGGGAGAAAAAAAAAATCTTCTCATCGCCATGGCTACAGGGACTTGGGATGACAGCGACAGCATTAATTATTTTAGCATCAGAGACGATTGAGGCTGATTCCTGGTGGGCTTGCAGCGAGGGCTAATAGTAATTAACCACTGCCTGCTCTCACGTGTCACTTCCTGTGTCCCGGGTGTGTAAGCAGGGGGTTGTGATGTTCTGTAATTACTGTGTTTTCAATTTCTCATCTTTACTCTTGCTAGTTTGATTACTGCTTCGGTAAAATCATTCATATACACGATTAGATGTCGTTTTTTTTTTATTATTACTTTTATCGGACCTATCTTCACATCTTGCTTTAACTCCTTGTGGTCTGGTGAGTAGAAATAAACATTGTATCATCCTGAACATGGACAACTGAGCAAAATTGCACCCAATGCAGCTACCTGTGCTGATATTCTAACACTATTGAGCCACAGGGCCCAACAGTAAAAATGTTGCACAGTATTGTCTCTTGGACATTGTGCTACATCTGTGAGAAAGATTTTGCATGTGTTTGGAACTGACAATGAGGATTAAGGACACCCAGGAGTCCCCAATGCTGTCCAAGAAGTATTCCCCTATAGACCCTTTTGATGCTAAGTACTTGTCCTCTCAGTAGTTCTCGCAATAAAATCTACCAATTTAGATGCTAATAATACATTAAAATGAATGATATTGATTAAACCTGATTTTACAAATAAATGCCACATAAATACCCAATCAAAACCACCGTAGAATATGTTCTTAAAGGTCTGATTTCACCAACTATGCACCTCTTCTCAATGTTTTGATTTTTAAATTGTATTTCCAGCTATAGAATACCATTCTGACTACTGTCACCAAACATCACACAAAAAATAATTATGAAACAGAAATAGCAGAACACATGCCGTAGGTTGTCAAGAGGAGGCACAAGGTGAACAGAGTAGCAAAATGGCTTCCAAAGGCCAAGATAAGAAGAAGAAGGACTTCAGTGTTGGTAATTGTAATATTCACCGGGCTGTGTACAGTTTTGTGTGTGTGTGTACTTGTACTTGCAGCTGAGTGAGAAGATATTTTTTTTTATAATTTACCACCAAAGCGAGGACTTTAATGTAAAGTGAAAACCATTTTTTGGCTGTCACTTTCTGGACTGGGGGTTAGATTTGGGACTAACGTGTCTATTAGGTTAGAATTAGGGTTAGGTTTGTAGTGGCAATGGTTAGGGTTGGAAATGAATGGAAGTCAGTGAAAATCAAGGCACAGTCCTGAGTAAGTATTTAAAACTAAAATGTGTGCTTGTATGTTCTTGTACTTGCAGCTGAGCGAGACATTTTTTTGCCCGTTTTACCAGTAAATTTAGGACTGGGATGTAAAGTGAAGACCAAAAAGGTCCTCATTTTTTTCTGTGTGTGTTTCTCAGTCTCTGATTGCAGGGTGTGACTAGCAGGTGTGTTCTAGCAGGTTAATCAGGTGGAGCATAGAGAGAAGATGATTCTTTGATGCAGATGCCAGATAGTTCTCATTTGCTGAGTGGTAATCAGGCCTTCTACTCTTTGTGTACTCTAAACTCATGTAGTCTGGCCTTTGTACTTAATGTGAGTGTTACAGAACCAATTTTTTTTTACACCTGCAAGTATACAAGCAGCATGTTTATTTGTGGAACATGAATTTGTGCAAAATGGATTTGTGGCACATCTCAAAATGAAGCACCTGAAAGCTCATTTTGAGCTCTAACCGATTCAGGTTGGAGCTCAAAATATACACACGCTATTTATGTGTAATAAACAGAGTATGAACTTACAGAGCTCAGTGTGGGCTCAACAAACTTACTTTAACTGTAATAACTCCACCACCCAAAAATACCTGATGTCTCCCTGGCAGCCTCTAGTTACTCAACACACCTTCAACCCCTTACTAGCTTAATTCTTTTTACATTTATATTAAAAATGTGTTTTTGTAGCCTTTCTAAATTAAATACAGCTAGTTTATTTGAATATAATAAAAAATAGACATATACATTTTGATATTTAGGCTATACATTAAGGAAATTAGGCTAATTTATTAAATAATTAATTATTTGTTTCAAACTGAAAGAGGCCAGCTATAAACGTGTTGATCAGCTCTATGTTTTAATAATTATTTTTAAATAATTTTATTGCTTTCTGTGAAAATTGCCCAAGGAGGGTTTTTTTAGAGCATTTTGTTTTCCCTTGTTTTTCTTATATTATTTACATATTTTCATTGAAAATAAAACCCATTTTAAACATATTTTCTGTTCCAGTCTGTGCTTAATTGTTCCAGGGTTGCCTGCTTCCCATCCGTACAAGGAGCAGTACGCCACAAAGACTTCACCCAACTGTATCATCAACCTTCTGCCACCATTGGATCTGGCTGTCTCTTATCAGTCTTATTTTGTCTGTTGTTCTTTGAACCAGTGAAAACTTACTAACTAAATTCTAGGAATTAAATATAATTAAATAATCAAATATGTTATATGGGGGTGGAGTGGTAAAATCTGGCATTTTCAGTATATAGGTCTAGTGATGTTATTAAGGTCTTTAAAACAATCTGACGTAATGTAAGATTATGAATTAATGAGGAGCTATGAGTCACTGCATGTGCAAAACATCTGTGGAAGTGCATGTGAATGCCCTTAAATCATGCATATTTCTAGGTTCATTGTGATATGGTGTGATGTCACTGGTGTGTCATTCTCTTGTGATAAGCTTAAAATTTCGTCTTTTTCCAGTAAAGGGATGAGATCATTCACCCAGTAGAGAACTATTGCTCCTCTCCAGCATGTTTTATTCAGAGATGACATCATGTTGCTGGAAGACTTTTGGATCCTTCCTCAGCGAAGGTCATGTGGTGGAGAGAAACAAGCTAAAAGCAAAAAAAAAAAAAAAAGTAAAAATAAATAGATAAGTTAAATGCATTGTGATAAATGGCTAAAACATTGCAAGATATTTTTATTTACAGCTTGGTATTTGTTTTTTGTTGCTTTTCTCCAAGCTTGATCCAGAAATGTTCTCACACATTCTGTATCCACCCACACACAAACTGAACACACCACACACACACACACACACACACACACACACACACACACACACACACACACACACACACACTACCACCAACCGCTATGAGCTTCCTACATGGACAAACACAATGTTGATGCACATGCCGAGTTGCCCCACAGAAACTCTTAGTGTTGTCTGAAATCTTCCAAACGGTTTTCCGCCCACCCACCTCCTGTCTTTAAGCCGTCTTTCCATCTCTCCATCAATCTCACAGTCTAGTAAGGCTTCATTTGTTCACTTTTTCCTATTCTAGCTTGCTTGTCGTCTTATGGTGTGGGCACTACATTTCCCACTTTGGAATAAGGTCTTGTAAAAGGAACACAAGGTTAATTAGTGTACCTCTACTTAGTAATAGGAAATGGCTACAAGGACAGCCCATTTCCCTATTCTGTCCTTTCATGATGTTTGTTCAGCCTTTAAGACAAAAAACATGGTGATCCTGTGAGCAAAGCTGAGCTGTACCTTAAAGGGGATATATTTAAAATCCTCTTTTTTAGCAAGTTTAACTTCTCCCAGGCAGTAGTTGGCGCACCCATGTTTGTTCCAACCTTCAATTGTACTGTTTGTCAGCCCATTACCAGGTCCTTTGTTTAGCATTAGCAAACATCTAACCTATCTGTGTAGAAGGAAAAGGTAAAACAGAAAACGATAAAAGTTGAACTAATAAATGAAAGAATGTCTACTTTCCCTGAATGAAGATTATACATTATGCATACATTTTACTGGAAACGCATATAACTTCAGATTTTTTCCTGAAATATAATTTTTTGTGAATAAGGATGTCGGTGCATGTTGGTGACGTAAATGGCTGCTTTCATAGCAACCACTGTAGCAACATAATTGCCTCACATCTTTCTGAGAACCCACTGAAATCTTTGGCCCTTTTTACAGATGCTCCAACACTCCACTGTTTCTTACACTAGAGCTGTACTCAAATCCATACTTATTTCAGAGCAAGTTAAGGTTCGGAATACACAAGTCACCATGTGATAGACTAATGTAAGAAGGGAATCATCTTACTGATTGCAAAAATAAGCCACATTTTCCCGCACTTAGTTTAGCCCCTAGTCAAAGTTACAACTTCATCCTTAACACCTTCTCAGGTCAGTTGCAAATAAGCTCAACAAAGTCTCAAGTATGAAGAGTTGGAAAATACTAGATGCTGAAAGGACTTACATCTTATGACGAAAGAAATTAACTGCTGTTCATATATTTATATAAACATAAATCCAACAAACTCACTGCTGGTTTGATAACTTGGATGATGGATAACATAGAAATCACTGGTTTCAACAAAGCTCATGACAAAAAAATAATAATTTGCATGAAATAAATGTTTTATACAACTAAATAAAAGCAAAGCTACTGTCATCTTAATAAAGATGATAAAAACTGCATGTCTACTAAAATTAATTTTCATTTTGTATTGTTTCAAGATTCTCATGGTTTTTACACTGTTTTCGAACACACTGAAGTATTTAATTCAGAACACCTAAATGACTCCGCATGGAGTTTCCTAATCTCTCCTCTCAGCTGCTCCACTATCTGCCCTTCACCATCTGCCATTCATTTAAATAAATACTACAGGTAGTCAGCCCACAGTTCTGTTTATCTTCTGTTTGAAAATGTGCCACAGGTCCTTTGGATTTTGTCTCCAAGTCTGTGCACTCTGGGGAAGATGCAATCAGGACATAAAACCACCATCTGCTGCTCTTATGAACACAGAGTACATCGCAACTTTGTTCACAGAACTGGTGGATTTTTCTACACACTGATAGTTAAGTGGGAGATATTTCAGTCAACTGAGGAAATAAACATCTGAGAAAGTTCCTAAATGATTTAACTGCAATGTAAAGGTATCCACCCAGACAGACAGACTGAACAACCATTCATTGATTTGATTTTTAAAAGGCAAAATGTAAAGACAGGGGATTCAAAATATATATTGTGTATAAATTTTTACAGTGTACCAAGTACTGCATCAAGGTGCTCCTTTGTGGTTGTGATATTTTACACACATGTTGATTGTGCAGCTCTTCACTGGACTTTTGCATGATGTTGATTTTGCAGCTAAAGGGCTCAAGATACCTTAATGTGAATGCAAGCCACCTGTCTCATGGACAAGCATTTGTTTCTCTGCATATTACTTTTAGGTAAGCTGAACAACCGAGATATACAGTTTCATACCAGCCTCTTAGGGGGTGGTAATGAGCTGGTTTGTCTTTTCACAGGAGAAGAAGAAAAGGACCAAAAAGATTGAATAAAGTGATTCCTCACACAGGAAAAACAGCAGATCTGTGATGATTTCTGTCTGTTCCTGTCTTTGACTCTGCTGCTGCGGTCCCATGACGTCACTCCCTGTTCCCTGAGATTCACTGGCAATCAGATCTGAGTGATTACACCTGCGACAGTTCTGATAACAGGGAGCTGTAGCACATGGAATGAGCATTATACATTTCTGGCTCTTACAGTGTGTAAGCACCATCTTGAAAGCCATTGTGCGAGTAGACCATCCAGCATCCCTTGTATTTATCTCTGTTACTTACCTGTCTTGTTCCTGTTTTGCTCCCGCCTGCCTTTGCCCTGTCAGATACTCCTGTTGGCTTCTTATATCTGGATAACTGACCTCCTGCCTTGCCTATCGACCAAGCCTGCTTGCCTCTGTCCCTGTCTGGATTCTCATGCCCATTGGTAACGACCCAAGCCTGTCTTGCCTAGCAGTACCAAGACCTAAATCAGTCACCCAGTGATTTGTATCATCAAGATTGAGCCGACTGGATCAATCTTCAGAGCCAGTGCAACCCCCCAGCTTCTGAACAGGGTAGTGCTGTTTATTCAATGTCTCCATATTGTTAGTTCCTGGCCACTAACCTAATTCTCGTCCTTGAAGTGATCCTGATATGGTTTCCAGTTGGTTCCTGTTCCAGTTACACCAGTTTCTCAATAAACTATTAATGCTTGACTCTTGTGTCGGCTGAATTATTGACTCCAGATTCTGTGGGTGATTTTTTTTTTTTTTTTTTTTTACAAGATCTCATACATACAGGCTCTAGATGTTTAGGATAAGGAAAAGCACATCCACCCCACTGATGCGCAAGCTGGAACACCGCAGGGTTGTGTCCTAAGCCCTGCCCTCTTCACCCACGACTGCTCTGCTATCCATCCCACTAACATGGTAGTAAAGTTTGTGGACGACACCACTGTGGTGGGTCTCGTATCCAACAATGATGAGACTTGCTACAGAGAGGAGAGGGAGGAGAGAGGAGCTCTGCAATCTGACACAGTGGTGCTCCAGGAACAACTTCATCCTGAACACCTGCAAGACCAAGGACATCATAGCGGACTGCATGGAGGACTGAACATGCTCCTCTCTGCATACAGGGGGAGGTTGTGGAGCGTGTGGACAGCATAAAGTTCGTAAAAGTTATTTTACGTCTTACTTTAATCTGTAACCTTTTAATTTTAATATATGTTCATCTCCTTGCCTGTCTAGGTTTTGTCTTTCGATGGCAACCCCTTAAAGACCCACAGCAACACTCCTCTCTATTAAGTATTAAAAAACACTTCCAGATGTAAGCCAATGGGGAACGTAATTATATTTGTGTTACAGGCTGAACATTCATCAGCAAAGGAGAACACGTGTGCAGGGGTTCGACAGGGGGGAAAAAAATCATCTAGTCAGCATGCATGGATGCGTGTTTCTATTGATGTGTTTGCCACAAGGTAAAAATCTATGAATGCGGAAGAAATAACAAGCGGTTTTAAAAAAGTCCCAACTAAAGAAAAGAAGCCCTTTGATTCCATTTAAATCAAGGAAGAAGCATTATTTTTTTAAATAAATTCATGTTCTTTGCTGTTGTCCCTCAGGAGTTTACCATTGAAATCCATGCATGTCTGTGTGCAGTCACCTGCGGAGCCGTGTGTGGTAACCACACTAGGATTTTGGCATACATACTTCAGGGTGTATTTGATAAGCTTGACCTACAGAGAGAAAACAGACCAAAATAACAATGCTTAAAGACAGAGGGGGATTTACTGTCGAAAGAGGAAAAATACCATCAGAAGACTGAGATGAAAGAAAGGGATATTGTCTATGCTATAGATTTAGCTCATTGTGTGCTCAGATCACTGCACTTTATCATTTAACAATAACGTTTGAAAAGTCAGAATTACTGCTGTTTACTTTTTGTTTGGGTGGCACAATGACTCTGTTTTTATAAGACAAACACACTTAAATAGAGGCTGGTCATTTTCCTCCTTGACCATTTCATGTTTTTGAAGTTTTGATCTGATTTCTTTGCATTTGACTTGTCCGAAAAGACCATCTTCCGGCAGATGTTCCACAGGATGTTTCATAATGCATCAATTTCCTTCTAACTGCCTTGAAAGCCAATGATTTGAAGTAATGTTCTATAACCTACTCATAGGCCCTGGTCAAACCTATTATTAAGATCCATTCTGGTGATTCAGGCAAGCAGACAAGCTTAGATATGAGGATTCATTTCTGCCATTAAAGTCAGGCCTGTATGATTATTTACTTGCTTTACATGCTAATAAACAAGTAGCTACATCATATAGTGGCTGCCACCTGTGTCTCAATCTCTTTGTGTGCAGTGTTGTATAGTAACAAAGTAAAAATACTTCACTACTGTACTTAAGTATATTTTGTAGTACTTTATGCTTTTCTCGAGTATACATTTTTTTGATAACTTTTACTTTTACTTCACTATATTTCTGAACTTAATTGCATACTTTTACTCCAATACATTTTCAATGTTTGGTTTAGTTACTCATTACAAAAAGAGAAAGAGACTCACGCACGCAAGTGTTTTGACCCCACCTACTGATTGATTGCGACAAAGTCGGGACTTGCCTGGGCTTGTTCATCACCACCAATGGGATAAGAAGCTGGTTCAGTAGTAAAGCAGGTTAAATTAACCTTGTGGTATAGGTAAAGCATCTAATAGCAGAGAGTCCTAATTTTCTTAACTAAATGATACCTGCAGGTGTATCTATTAGCAGGTTTACCACTTCCTGTAGGTTAATTGGACCTGGTTTATCACTTAACCATGTTCTTAGTATACACCCCTTGGTCTAAATTTTGCCTGCACTTGGTTGTGTATAATTTTAAAGGGTATAGCACTGACCTTACTTGAAGAAGGAAAACTGAAAGCTTACAAAAAGGTTGTATTTTCTGTCTAAACTTGGTCTAAATTTCAAGTGAATTTGACTTTCAAAGTTTACCAAAATCTAAAAATGTCATTCAAACTGCATTTGCTTTGTTTTACTTTTTACTTATACTTTTTATTACATTACTTGAGTACATCTATTTTTACAGTAGCTTTCATACTTAAGTACAAGACATTTCAGATACTTTAAGACTTTAACTCAAGTAACATTTCAGTCAGTGACTTGGACTTTTACCAAAGTCATATTTTGGAGAGGTACCTATACTTTTACTTGACTCCGAGATTTCAGTACTTTATACAACACTGTTTGTGTGTGTAGTTCTTAAGTTTTCTAAATAATGCTTTACTTAGTTATTATATTAAGCTATTTATCCTGAGGTGTTTGTTTATATTTTTGTCCTTTGTGGGTTAGTTAGTGGATTTTGTTCTTGGTTTATTTTATATATGTATGTTTTGTTATGTTTCTTGTTATATTCTCACTGTTTCACTTTGGTCCCTGCTGGTTCCTTCTGCTTTATATATGAACGTATGCCACAATGGTTCCTCTGTGCCTTATGGGGCTCAAAAAGGGCACACGGTTTTGCAAAACATTGTGGAATGTGGTCACCATTCTCTGGGACAACGGCTTGTGTTTACATTGCTCATTCGAATGCCTTGCTTGGAGAGATAAAGTCGAAACCTGCTTGAAAAATGGACCTTACTAAAGAGATAGGCAATGAACTGGACCGAGACAAGCTAATGTCATGATTTTGAGTTTTTTCATGGTTTTGATTTAGATTATTTTTTTCTTGTCATTTATTAGGTTCTATACATCTTGGCTTATTCTGTTTGTTGTTTTTTGCTGTTTGGGTTTTGCCATATATGTTCACTTCATATTTTTCCTTGTTAATGCATTTCTTTACTTTTAGCTTTCTAGTTGATCCTTGCATAATTTTTTACTGGGAATTCTGTGTTTGTGTTCTCAGTCAGATTATGTCCTGGTATCTCGGTTCAGCTTCATTGATGTTTATTTCAGTCTTCCCCCCTCATCCATAGCCCCAATCCACTTAAAGGTATACTATGCAACCGGGGTTGATTTTCCTGCGAGGCTCCCCCCAGAGGGCGAAAGTAAAAGTGCACTGTCGTAAAGATGCTCAGCTGTTCTCCTGGTTTCTCCGTCAAGCCAGGCACGGTTGTTTTGACCTTAGCAGACAGGCGAACGCAACGAAAAGTCAAAAAAACGGCAGTACAAACAATGACTAACACAGTGAAAGTATGAACATGCACACAGAGAGAGAGAAAACATTACAATGCAGTGTTTCCCCTAGGAATTTGCTTACCGGATGACCGGCGGAGCGGGGGAGAGAGAGACAAGCTTTGTGCGACCGGCGGAGCGGGGGGGGAGACAAGCTTTGCGCGCATATCGAGTTCGTTTTTTTTTTTTTTTTTTTTTTTTTTTTTTTGGAATGTCGGCGAGGCCGTAGCGTGAGGGAAACACTACAATGTTACTTACAATCACATCAGCAGAAACGCGAGGTCCGCGTCAGCCTTGCAGCCTTCTTTTTCTTTTAGCTCTCGCCATTCGGAAAAAGCTTGCCCGATGTTCACCCGTGTAGGACTCCTCTCTCTGTCCAGAGCCCTCTTCCTATTTCTTGCCTGCTCCGACATGGGCTTTTGCTGTTTTCTCGCTGGTTCCGCCATGATAACTGCACAAATATTGCCACTGCACTAGCAACGAGCATGCCTTTCACTGGGGGCGTGTAGCAGTTCTCGCCGTAAAGCAAGACCGACTTTCGCGATCTTGCACGAGATTCTGAGCCTGTTGGTGCGGGCTCCCCCACAGACCACCAGGGCGGCCGAGAAAACCTTTGTTCGACCTGAAATGACTAATTTAATCATCCAAAACGGTATGGGGCACATTAATTAACTGAAAAATGTTGAATAGTATGCCTTTAACCTTATTCAGTCCACCTGTTGCCTTGCCATAACACTCATGCTTTTGACATATTTTACCTGCTATTTAAACTCCCATTTTTTCATTTACTCCTTGCTGGATACTGTCGCCATGCCATGCCTGCCAGAGCGTCATCATTTGACATGCCTTGCCTGTCCACATCTATGTCTCCAGTTCTGTAAGTTTTCAGTTTTAAGTAAATAGACTTTAAGCGGCTGAATAAGCGCATTAGGAGAGCCATCTCTGCCCTGGACCCAGTGTAGGCAGTGAGAGACAAAAGGACTGTAAGACAAATCTAATCAATGATGAACAATGTTTCCCACCCCATGCATGGAGCTGTTGCAGAGCTGGAGATCTCTTTTAGAGACAGACTGCTGCCTCCCAGATGCTCTAAGGAGAGCTTCTGCAGGTCCTTCCTCCCAGCTACTATTAGACTTTATAATCTCTGCTGCTCACAACAGACTCAATAATTCTTTATGTCATGCTAATGGTTGCCCAGGTTCTAAATTAAACATGAATCATTTACAGTCTCTCAGATGTGAAGGTACATTTGCACACGCCTTAGCTACTTCGAAATGCTGTTGTATTATCATGCATATTGCATATTATTTCATACTGTTTTGTAAATAACTGCTGTTTTTTTCCACAGATTTTGTTTACATGAGTACACCATATTATGAATAATTGTGCAATATTTGCTATGGCTTTTCTCATTTTATTTTTATTTTTGGCGTTTTTGATTTACCTCATAATTTTCTGTTTTAGAACTAACTTTTGATTAAATTAACTTGTTTTTTTTTTCATTACCATAAACTGTGTGTTTGCCACTGTCCCGCCCAAATTCCCCTATTGTGGGACAATTAAGAATATCTTATCATATACTCCCTGCCTTTCTGCATTTAGGTCCTACTCCTGAGAAACACTCTTCTGACAGCTAGACCCTGTTCTGAACGTTTGCTATCTCAGAAAAATCTCTAAGATCGGTAGGATTGATCCATATGACCATGTTAACTGGACAAAGGATTTAAATGACCTGCTGCCACCCACCACCATTCTCAGAAGCTGAGCTTGCTTTCTATTTTGTCAGTGGAGTTACTTTTCTTATCGGTGACGAATTTAGAAAAGTTGAGTATTTGAGGGCTTATGGACAAATCAACTTTGGGTGGATCTTCAAATTTATTGTCTTATAGAGAAAACTGTTGTCATTTCAGAGGTGCGTAAACAACCTTAACTTTACAGTGTTCATTTTTTTAAGTCTGGCATCCACTAAGGGGTCATTCACAATCCCCCACCCCCCACCCCCATCACCTGGTAACCGCAGTGTTGCAGAAGTTGATGCAGAGGCAGATTTGTTTTCTAAGGAAACTCCAGGCTCAAGCAGTTTTTCCAAACTGTTATATTAAAATTGATCAAAATAACATGACACAACTATTCTCCTATTGATTATATTTGGGACATTTTGCAACATTTAGGAAGACAACTGGACACAGGAATAAACGTTCTGAAAGCTGTCCACTGGCAATAGCCTTCGGCTCTGTAGGGAGGGAGGAGAAGCAGAGCAAAGAGCACTGAGGGTAAAAAAACCCAGCATAGTCCGACAGTTCAGAAACACTTTGCGGTGAGGCGTAGGTATCCGGACACATATTTTAGCCAGCTCACGCTGCCTGTAATGCAGCAGCAGTGCGAGCAGGTCTCTTAATAGCTCTTGTTGCGATGCATAATAACCAGGAAAAGGAGTTCTTCAGCCAAGCCTAAATAAACAACTTCACGTTCAAAAACAAGCTCCAAAAACCACAACTAAAAAAAGTCCAAAGTCGTTTATAATAAGTAACTTGGCAATGATGATTCCATGAAGACAAGTTTGCTATGCAGGAGAATAGCAAAATGTGCTAAAATACGGGGTATTTTACAACAAGTCATCATTTAAGCATACACAAGACCTGTTTTACACTGTCAATAATAATGTATTAACACTGTAAAGAACATAAACAATACTCATATTTTACCCGGTGCAATTTTAACAAAAACGCTATGTTATTTTGTTGAGCAAATTGCTGTTATATGGCTATTGTCCTCTTTTTTTGTGCTAATTGCTAATGTATTTATTCCCAGGTTCTGCACTCCCGGTGGCTGAGGGAGGTTCCACTAAAGCCCTGGGTTTTTCTTTCTGCAAATGACAAGGTTAATTCTGCCCATTGTACATGCATGTCTGGTGTGGCTGAATCCTGCTCACTTATTGCAGCAGTGCTCTTTAAGACTGAGGCAGCTGTGAGGATGAGAGGTTCAAAAACATGCACTGATCAGGCAGCATGTTGACTCGTAGAATGAGGAAGGTCAAACAGCACCTGCACACACCATTGACTACCCCACTGCTGCTACCAGAAAAGCAAACTGCATCTGTAAAGGTGTGTCAGTGTTTGCCATGCTAGGTGTTGTCTGAATAGTGCAGTGAGTAAAAAAGAAGGTAAGAAAAGGAGCATGTGTACGTCCTATCATAGTTCCTTTATCATAGGGAGCCTGCAATGTCTTTCACTGGCGCAAAAGAGCCATAAGGAATCCCACAATGTTTTGCATGACAGAACAAGTAAGCCCAACTTACGGAAATTAACTAAAATGTCCAGAGAGAAGAGAGTCTTCTTTTTCAGAAGGCTGTGGGCCTGGATTTGTCTAGCATCATCCATGTGCCTTTTCGTCGCATGATGACATATTATCAGCATTATTCTGGTCCAGTTGACCCATGTGCGGTGCTTAAATGATTACTGTACAATTGGGACCTTATTTTGTCATGTACTGTGATAGTATTTTGTATGCAGTCTTTTCTTATTACCAACACGTTATTAGCACAGCAACTTAATTTTTTTGTGTCACTGTACTCAACAAGAACTGTAATAAACAAAAGACTTTAGATCAAGAAGTGGTCAGATGTTATCGAAAAACATGTTATTAAATATGATGGGATAATTGAATTACTTTGAATATTGTTATGTATGTATACTGAAAATTGTATAGCTACATATAAAATAGTATTATCACCAGCATTGCTAGAACATGTCAAGAATAAAGAAATTAAATGAGCAGTACAAGATTAAAAGCCATCTATTTTATCTTGAAAAACAAAGATATTGTAATACGTAATGAAGAAAACCACCAAGTGTCTGTCACATGAACATACTCTCCTCCCTACCACATGAGCACTTTGCAAACTTTCAGCCTCACTGAAATCACATTTTTAGTAATTGGCTCCATTTCTCCATCACTGTCTGGAATCACACAGCCTCATCAGAGTCAGGAGGAGCATTTCAAAAGGAGAGTTTTCTGCCTGGTTTTGTGAGGCATGGAATAATGATAGTGTCTAAAGCCTGTAGTAAAGTCCATTACGGTAGTCCAGTGTTTTTTTTGTTTGTTTTGTTTTTTGTTTTGTTGTTTTTCTGTGTCTGGCATTGTAGCATTAAGAATTGTTGTCATAATGCCAAAGAGAGCCCAACAGACTTTACTTTAGTAAGTCGAGCCTTACTGCTTTCACCATAGTTCTCCGCTGGATTTATATATGCAAAACTTTCATTAGATTTTATGCTGGGATTATTTCATGTTCAATGGACACAGAAACGGAAGAGGAAAAAATAAGGGACAAAATGTTAAAAGGGAGAAACGGTGAAAGAAAAACAGGAGAGGAAATGGAGAGAGATATAACCTTTGAGTCCGTTTCTACACCTGCAAAGAGAGAGATATATATAAAAAAACAGCAAAACCTATTGATAAAGTATTACAGGTACAAACAACCAACAACTTGATACCATCACTGAAGAATATACAGTATTAATTGATATAAAGTGACAGGTAAAGATAATAATAGGGGTTTTCTGTATTGAAGTGAATCTGTTTGTTTATCCATGAGAAAAATGCTCAATAGTGGTTGCGAGGAGCCAAAGACCCTCCCACCAGAGCACTGAGGCAGACTCCAGGGGAAGCAGAACCCCAGATGCCTGAAGGGACCCCCAGAACAAAGGTGTTTAAGAAGGACCAACACAGGGAAAGCTGCCTCCCCCATCCCAGGGAAGAGTAAGAAGGAGCCCCAGGAAACCCCCCAACATGCACAATGCCGAATCCCACAGGAGCCACGGCGACGAGCCTGCAGGCTCTGCCGGCAGTCAGCCAGCCCAGGGAACCCAGGCCTAGCGATGCTTCCCCCTCTGGCGAGGCCCCGACAGAGCCATGAGGACCTAGGCCCCATGAAGCAACCGCCAGGAGCAAGCTGGAGCCCGTCCGAGCACCCAGGCCCAGACACCAAGGAACACCAACACCAGCAGGTCAAGGCACCAGCCAACTGAGGGGAGCAGGCCAGGGGGATGGGCTCCAAGCTTAGTGGAGACCCGAGATTTCCCAGGAGAGGGGACAGTCCAAACCTAACCTGACAAAAAGACAAACAGAAAACCATGTACACGGTCACACCCACCCTAGTGCCCTGTTACAGATTATGAGATTACAGAGACGAAAGGCAGTTACCATGGAAACAATGGATAAACAACACACACTGGAGACACAGAGCCTGACATGCTTAGATTGGACATAATGACTGATTAGGGCCTGAATATCCAGAATGGACTCCTTCATCTTACCATTTGCACCAGACAGCAGAGTCATCCCTTCGGTGAGCTTCCTGACTCCCTCGGGGCTTGACATTCCTTGTGCAGGACTTGTAAATGAGATGGGCATCCAGACTAGTTAGCTTCTCATCTATGGATTCCAAAAAGTTGCTATAGCTCCTATCTAGAGATATATGGAAAGTGCCGATGGTTGAGCTCGAATGGGAGCATTTTGTTGATGGTGTGTTCCTGGTTGTGGAACTTTTCGGCTTCCCCATTACGATAATGTCAAAACACTCGTCTAGGTAGCTCTCAAGGCTGGTCAAGGTCTCCTCATTGTGTGTTTTATTGGGAAATATGAAACAATTGTTAATATTTAAATGTTACAAAGTTTAACTTTAAACTATTGGCTTATTCTCACCTTGGAGGATTGTATTGATTTCATATGTACACTGCCATTTTTACTCATGTACAGATCTCAGCCACTCATCTCATCTCCAGTCTACATTTTAAGGCAGTCCAATGTAAGGCAAGGCAAGTTTATTTATAAAGCACTTTTCAGTACTATGACAATTCAAAGTGCTGTACATGAACACAAAAAACATTACAGAGACAAAGGGAAAACATTAAAGAGGAAAGCACATCGCAGTGGAATATTAGCAGTAGGATAAGATATAAGACAAGTTGCACTACAAACTAAAACATTAATATTCAAAGGCAACTCTAAACACATAGGGTTTTTGTCATGGTTTAGGTTTTGTCTGCCTTTAGTGTGCAATTCACTCAGCCCTCCCTCGCTCTGCTCCATACACTAATTAGCCTTAACTCCCCGTCACCTGCCAGGCAGCAATTAACCCTGATCTGCCATCACCTGTTTCCACCGCTTTATAAGACTCACCTCTTTCTGTTCCCGTCGCCGGTCCATAGCGTTCACTCCCGCTCAGTCTCTGCCAGAATTCTTGTCAGCTCCGTTTTGTTACCGTCAGCCTGAAGACTCCTTTCAACCTGGTTTTTGTTTCAGTCAGCCTATAGACTTTCCGTCAGTTTGTTTACTCCAGAACACGGCTCAGACGTTCAGCTCTCCGGTGCACGGCTCAGATGTTCTGCTCTCCGGTGCACGGCTCAGACGTTCAGCTCTCCGGTGCACGGCTCAGATGTTCTGCTCTCCAGTGCACGGCTCGGACATTCTGCTCTCCAGTATTAGGCTTGGATGTTCTGCTCTCAAGTCCACGGCTCCAGAGTTCCTCCTGGTCAGTCTCTCCACACGCCTCCTGCCGGCCAGCTTCTGTGCCCTACACCCTCGTCAGCAGTAAGACTCTGGTTCCACGTCTTTCACCTGCTACACCCTTCAATAAACTCACCCATAAAAACTGACTCTGTGTGTGCGTGCTGTGTCCGGGTTCATCCCAGAAAAATATCCTAACAGTTTTAACCTTGAATAAAATGAACTCAGCACTTTTACAGTCTTCTGTGTGTTTGTTCCAGATAAGTGGAACATAAAAACTAACTGCTGCTTCTCCGTGTTTAGTTCTGGTTCTGGGTATTCAGAGGAGATTTGAGCCAGAAGACCTTAGTGGTGGGCGCGCTCCTGGCGTAGCAGGTAGCGCAACCCATGTTTGGAGGCCTTTAGTCCTCGACGCGGACGACCCGGGTTCAAATCTGACCCACAGTCCTTTGCTGCATGTCTCTCCCCTTCTTCTGCCCCTTTCCTGTCAGTCTAAAGTCAATAAAACGGAACAAGAAGCTGAAAAAAAGACGTTAGTGGTCTGAAGGGTTGATAAACTGATAACAAGTCTTTAATGTATTTAAGCCATTCAGTGATTTATACACTAAGAATTATTTTTCTGGCTCAATCGAACTCCTTTAATAACAGCTCCTGCTCCTAGCGCCTGTTCTTTGAACTTTCATGGGTTCAACAGTAAGAACTCTATCATGGATAGGAAAGGAGTTTTGGGCTGCTGTGCCGATTTCGGACAGCATTTAACTCCAATGTCATTACGTAACCGAAACACACATGGATGATGCGAGTCAGATCAGGGCCTACAGCCTTCCAAAAATGAACTACAAAGTGCACGATCTCTTCTCTTCTGAAATTTTCGTTGATTTCCATGAGGGGGCTGTGCTGATATGTCATGTCATGCGACAGATGTACCTCGGCAAAACCAGCCGCAGGAGGGAGCATTCAGGCTAATTTTCCTACCTCCTTCCTTACTATTTGGACAACACTTATGGCAAACACTGACTCAATTCCGCTTTAGCTAAAGAGTCCTTGCTCTGTAAGGGTTTTTCTGATTGAGCCAAAGATTATTCTCTGAGACACAGGTAGCCATTGTAAGGATTTTAGAACTAGGATGATATGCTCTACTGCCTTTTTTACAACTTTTTTGGCAGATCTGTGAAGACACTGTTGCAGTAACAGTGAACTAAAGAGAAACGCATCCGAGATACTGCTGAGACATTACTCCTTTAATCCTGGAAGTGTTCTTCAAGTGATAGAAAGCTGACTTTGTAAATATGTTTAGATGCCTTTGGATATTCAGGTCTAAATCTATCACTACACCCAAATTTTGGGCCTGATTGGTGGTTATTAGCTGAAACAACTGAAGCTGTGTGCTGATTTATGATTGCTCACCATGTCATTTCTGCCCTTTTCATCAGCCTCATCCATCCTCATCGCTGAGAGCTCTTTCTTTAAAGTCATGCCCAAGTGGTTCATCTCAGCATGCATGGACTTCATTTGACCATAGATGTTTTTACAACTGACAAATTATTCAATATCCAACATGCAGTTTGGTGGCAAACCTTGAACCAAACATGGCCCTTGAGTGACCACAGTGTTTATCTGACCCCTGTGGAGCTATTCCGGCTGCTGACTCTCCAGTCACATCTATGGTTGCAGGTGAAGCAACTGCACTGCCTACTACAGTTACACTATCCTGTCTCCTTTTCCTTGCTTAAAATCTTTCCTTGCCTGCAGCTTTCACTTCTGAGAGGGCCCACTCCGGATGGGTCTCGCTTTGGGAGGGTGGCACACCCTCGGCCTGGCATCTTGAGGGGCCCGATCTTAAGGGGCCCTGATGGGACATAGGATTCAAGAGAGCCGGGTCTCTAGCACAGTCAAGGGAGGTCAGAGCATGTGTGAAACTAACCTGTCATCACCCACCTTTAAATGGGGCTTCTACAGGTTGTTTGAGTCAGGATTGAGTCGTGGTTCCCAATCGAAATGCTCCGTATAACAATGATGCATGGATAAACGGAATAAGAGACTGGAAACATCCATCTGCCGAAGTGAAGAAGCATGAATCCACGCAAATACATCTTGGTGCGTGCATTGTCTAAGAGCGATGGAAACTCAACAGCACAATGATCGCTGAAATGTAGAGGAATGTGCATAATGCAGCCTTGTTTTGGAGACAAGTCCTGGAGTGCATCGTAAATGCCACTCTTACTCTGGCTTCATGCAACCTGGATTTCAGGGGGTACAGAGAAGTTATTGGTCAGGGAAATGGTGGCACATTTTTGTCATTAATCAAGTCAAGCTCACCACAATCCTGTTTTGAAAGAGCTAATCAACCGACCAGAAGGGTCAGTGAAATACCTAGGTCACCAGATTTAAGATGAAATTATTTACATCTAGTCTCCATGTGTGAAAGCTCACATAATTAAAGAAACAAACAAAGACCTGTTTTATTCCATTATCATGGACACAACGCAAGATGTGTCAAAGATAGATCAGCTGGATCAGGTCTACTGTTACGTAACTATTGTTAAGAATTACATGGATATTGCAACAGATATACAGATCAATGAAGTGTTTTGGGGTTTTGAAGCAACTGTGGGCTTATCAGTGTCAGAGGCTGGAAACCAAATCCTGGGCTCTATAGAGAAAAATGGAATAGATCTGTCAAAATGTCGTGAACAGGGCTATGATGGGGCTGCAAATGTGAGTGGTGCATATCCAGGTGTACAGACAAAAATAACAGAGAGGTAGCCCCTTGCCCGTTATGTTCATTGCTCTGCTCAAAACCTCAGCATTGCTTTTAACGACTCTGTTAAAATGTGCCTGGAGAGCTCAGTTCTATGACACTGTAGAGAACCTGTACAACTTTTTTGGTCACAGTGTCAAATGATGGGCGCTCCTCAGAGAGTTAATGATGCCCAAGAGCAGAACTCTCACATTAGAAAGCCTCTGTCCCACTTGCTGGTCATCTCGACATGACGCGCTTTTTGTGTTGAGGCACAGATATGGAGACATTATAAAAGTCCTTGTCAAAATATCACTGACGAGTGAAAAAAAGGAGGAATGCAATGAAGAAAGTGCGCTCCAGAATGCCACAAGCAAATTTTCTTTGATGTTTTTGGTCAACATTGTTGTCCAATTATACACTGTTTAAAGTTATTTAATGTTTTTTAAATAACTCTCTGTATGTTAAGTATTGTCTGTTCTTAAGCTCTTAAGCTGATATAAAGACAATGGTTGAAAGGGATGAATTTGAGCACTAGCGATCTTTTAACAGCAAACCCTGCACACACATAGAATAAAGGAGTGACAAACTTCTTTTCAAGTTAAATAATTTAATAACAGAAATAAAATGAACATCCAGAGCATCACTATGTAATGCTGTTTATCTGAATTAACACAATATTTTGATCAGTAAAGCCTCTCTACTAGGCTAGTGAAACTTAACTAAACTACTAAGCAAAATGAAGATAAAAAGAAGCTAAGCTAAGGAACTGTTTACATGCAAAAACAAACAAAAGACAAAACAAAAGTGGTTGATCATAATCAGAATATCAGGATATTCAGTGAATCCTTGTTCACTGCAGATCTGATTCCAAAAGCATGGAATGGAGTTAAAAACATTTGGCACGTGTTTCAATCCATTCACAATGCAAAGCCCAAGTTAAACAAAACATTATTTTAAGTAAATAACATTCTGAAGACTGATTTGCCCAGTAAAATCATTTAAACCCTTATGACCGAGTTTGTTAATGTGATTCTCCCTTGGGGGGGGGGGGGGGGGGGTGGGGGGGGGGGGGGGGGGGGGGGGGGGGGTTGCTGTAGCAAATCGGTGGCAAAAAGTTTACAGCATAAAGTTATCAAAATTGCTTTTAGACCAACATTAATATTCAATATTAATGTGGACATAAGGCTCATAACCCCATCGAAGGATGGCCGAGCAGAACGGTTAAGCTTTTATGCTTCAAAACAACGGTTTACAAGACATTTCCTAATAAACCTTTTAACTTCTCCCTCAGCCTCAGCTCCCTGTTTAACCTGTTGGTGCCTCATGTGTGAGTTTTGTCCAGTTTGGCCATTCCAAGGAAGGAGCGTTAAAAGCAGGAACGTTGTTGGTTTGTCCAACAGCGGGCAAGGCGCTTAGCTCTGTAGTACCATGTGGTCGGGTTCGGAGGCCTGGTCTCTGCCATGTTCTCTGACCCGGTTGCAGCCACAATTTGAGCAGGGGTTTTTCTCACATTCGCAGTGGGTTCTGCTTCTGGCTGGTGTTCGCTTCCTTGTACAGGCTGAGGAGAAATACAACAAGGCTGTTTTTGGCATGCGGGATCCTTCCTCCTGCATCTGATTATGAGGTTAAGACAGCAAACTTAACTCTGATTTGCCCGGACATGTTCTCCGGGCGACGAGAGGTTCTCTCCAGATGCGGCCTGTGTGTTATTTCAGGCCCGTGCAGGGCCCATGGCCTGAAGTGGTTTCCTGGTCTGCTCCAGGACGAGGTGGTCTGAGAGAAGCTCTGAGAAGGTCTGAAGCTGCTGGAGAGATTACTCTTTGTCTGTGGGAGGAAGGTGTTATAGCAGCAGGACCCCTGGTGAGAGAAGGAGGGGCCGTCCCCGCTGGCTCTCTCTCCCCTGTGGCTGTCATCAGACTTCAATCTGATTCAGTCAAACCATTTTGACGATCATGGCGGTAATATCACAACAACATACAAACCAAAATTCTTGAGTGTATAAACGCTGCCTCACAGTTACTGCAAGCTAAGGACATGGATATACTGAAAGCATCTACTCTTCTGCAAAACGCAATCAGTGTTTGATGGAGTTTAGGGAGCAATTTGATGAGGCTACGTCTGCCGCTCTTGTTCTAGCTACAAAATGGGGAAGTCAAGCGCAGTTTCAAGCAACCAGGGGCCGAAAAGTTAAGCATCATTTTGATGAACTTGCTGAAGACAACCGCCTCACTGACGCAGACAGCAACTTTCGAGTGAACATTTTCAATACATGTCTTGATACTGTCCAGTAACTGCCCCAAAGATTCACCAAATGGAACTGTGAATATGTTTGAAGCAATTCAACCTAACACACTGCTGCAAGCAGGAGATGAGGAGTTACACCAAGCTGCTCAGTGAGCCCTAAAGTCACAACATTCTCCCCAGCTTCCCTGGCCAGCTGCTTTGGTTTAGAACCACTTTCAGGGACCAGATAACAAAGCAAAAGTCTGTTGCAGATCTGGCAAAAGGTTTCTTGTCAACGACCCAGCAGTAACTTTTACATTCAATGAGGTTTGCACCGCCCTCCTTTTATTTTTGACTCGTCTCATCAACTACTGAGCACTCATTCTCCAAGTTAAAACTCATTAAAAAACCACTGGAGGAGTACAGTGGGACAGGAGAGACTGCGTGGACTTGCCATGTTGTCCATAGAGAATGAGAAAGCAAAGACATTTGACACACAGTGCATCGTGGAAGAGTTAACGGAGCACAAGGCTCGTCGTATGCCCTTCAAATAGTGGTGTGTAGGCCTAAAATACTGCATATTGAAAGTTTGTTTGTGATCATGTGGGCCACTGTCCCAGTTTTACTAAACGTTATAGCTATGTATACAGCCTCTGAGTTGAAAGTTAGCGTGGGTGTCAAGATGATGGTCGCTATCCGTGGTGCTGAACTGCTTTGAATTTGTGTTGTTTTATTATTAGTGACCATGTAGCCTAATGTTTCTGTTGTTCTTTGGGTTTATACGTCATGTCTGTTTGATGGACTTGAAATCACATAGTCGCTCTCTGTGGTGCCAAAACCTGTAAGCCCCATTGGTGCGGGCATGTGTATGTTGTAAAATTATGTTATAAATGGCCCTGTCCTTTACCCTTACTCCGGCCCAGCTCTGATTTGTTCCGTGAGTGAGCAGTTCTCTTTTAGTTATACTTTGTTTGCTACCCTCAGCTGGCTAGGCTAGTACTAGCAGCCTTCTAAAAGCACTGAGTAAAACATCATGACAAGCTTTGATTCAAACTTAGCAGATTGATAATGCAGTGAAAACACAAACACACCTATGGCATTAAAAGCGAGGTTTGGTGTTCTCACGGCTGCTATCCAGGCCATTTGCTATCTCTTTGTTAATTGCATGACCCAAGGTCCTTGGCTTGGCTTTTATGTTGGAAAACTATACAATCTCAACCCAGCGATGTTTTACCTGAAGCACATGTGAATGAGTGTGACAGTGACACAGCACATTTGCACCAACTTTCGAATTGTTTAAAAACTAAAGAACAGAAAACAAAGGCAGCATTGTGGATGAAGATGGTGTAAACAAACAAAAGCCTGTTTTTAGATGCTCAGGTATCCCACAAAACAGTATGGTTGTTACATCTCCCTTTCAAATCTGATATGTTTCTACATTTCCTGCTTGATTTCTTAGTTAGAACAATTTTAAGAACACACTTTTCTTTGTTCATTATAAAACTTACTGCCTATGCTACTCTTTGCATTTGGATTCTCCTTGACCTCAACCAAGCTGAGCAATAAACAAGACATTGAGATGTCTCTGGAACATCACAGGTACAATTGAAACCAAAGATTTATATAGACGGAATAACAATTAAAACTCTTTTTTTCTTAGTGACATTAAGTCAGACTAAACTTTTCCAGTTTTGCATTCAGGTACTATACCTGTTTTATTTTGGTTTGCTAAGTGCAGTTTATCATTGACAACAGCGCAACACTAAACATCTGTGTTAATCTTGCTTATTCTAAAAGGCACCTTCATCCTACCTTGATGGTGTTATTTATATTATTTTGCAGTATGCTCATGCAGTTAATATCCTTTTTGAAGGCTCATTCTTGACCCACTCTTGCCCTTGCTTTAACTTCATGGTTGATATCTTGAGACATTGCTTCAGAAATTACAAAATGTTCTTCTTTTATGGACACATCCTTTAGTGAACTGCAGCAGTCCCTTCTTCAGCAAAATACCTGCTCAGTACAATGCTGCTACAATCCTATTTTACTATTGGAATGGTTTTGGCCAGCTGGAAAGCTTATACATTTTTCCTCATAATGCAGCAACGGCCATTATGGTCAAACGCATTGACTTTAGTTTGATCAGAACAGAGGACATAGTTTAAAGGTAAGGAAAGTTTATTTATAAAGCACTCTTCTGTAACAAGACAATCCAAAGCACTGTACAAAGCACTGCACAAAAAAAGCTAATATTACAGAAGAAATACAAACATTACAGAGACAGAGGGGGAAAAAAATCACAGAAGCACATTGCAGTGGAATAGTAGCTGTAGGTTGGACTACAAACTTCAACATTAACATTTAAAGGTGACTCTAAATAAATAGGTTTTTAACCTTGATTTAAAGGAACTCAGGGTTTCAGCACTTTTACAGTCTTCTGGCAGTTTGTTCCAGATAAGCGGAGCATAAAAACTAAACGTTGCTTCTCCATGTTCGGTTCTGGTTCTGGGTATGCAGAGTAGATTTGTGCCAGAAGACCTTAGTGGTCTGGAGGGTTAATATACTAATAAACGTATATTAACCCTTATATATATTAAGAGTATATTTTATTATTAACCAGCTTCAGCCAGCAACTTTTCACAATGTCTTTTGCTGTTGTTCTTGGGTGGATTCGCACATTACACATCAAACCTTCAATCTCCTGCCTAAATGTATGAAAGATGGACATCCACATGGTGTTCAAACTTGTTTACAATTATCTGAACTGATGAATGTGGCATGTTCAGACATGTCACATTCTTTTGGGGGTCCACAATTATCGTTTTGATATTTTATTTGAATTCTATGCTTACAGACTTTTTTATGATTTCACACAAGAAAGCAGCGTGTTTGAGGTGCTGAATTAAAATACAGCCATGGGTGTGTCATGAAATCGTTATCTGATATTTACAAAATTGTTTAAAGACATAGTAACATTAATAGTAATGTTATCTCTGAATTTAAAAGACATTAAAAGAATCTCACTCATTACGCTAGCAGTTCACAAACAGAAATAATTCTAGTAATGCCAACTGGACTGAAGTGATAAACAATATGGGGGGGGTGCAAAACATAAGGAACAGACAGGACAAACCAAGCGTAGCAAACAGGAGGGACCATTGACAAAACATGAAATCAGGCTTAAATACTTGGAGGAGAGGGAGAGAGAAAGTATCATGGAAACCAACCATCCATTCCATGTTGAGAGAAACTTGGCCAACTTTAAAAGAGTGCAGGATTTGAACCAGAGGCAGTAAGTCCATTTGTTGGATTGTGTGAAAGTGTCTTAAAAGGCAATGGAGGCTAGTTACATGCTAGCGGAGCTTTTTGCAAAGCAGAAGAAACCTCACACAATAGTGGAGGCACTCATCCTCCCAGTTTGCAAAAAAATTGCAGGTGTTATGCTGGGTCCAGATGCCGCAAATGAGCTGTCAAAAGTGCCGTCGTATGATAATACAATCAAAAGAAGAATAGACGATATGTCACAAGACATTGAGTAACATTTGGCAGAGAAACTGGAGACGAGCGGCAGATTCTTTCTACAAATAAACGAATCTACTGACAGAAGTGGGGCTGCCCAACTTCTGGCAAACGTCAGATATGTTGATGTGTGCATCAGTGTTTGCACGGATGGTGCAGCATGCATGACAGGAAGAGTGAAGGGATTTATGGCTAAGGTGAAAGCTCAAAGCCCACATATTGTGGCAAACCACTGCATTTTGCACTGAGAGGCATTAGTTGCCAAAACCATGCCCCCGGAGTTGACTGAGGTGCTGGATCAGGCTGTGCGGATGGTGAATTACATAAAATCAAGGCCCCTGAAATCTCGCCTCATCAACCAGCTGTGCGCCGAGATGAGAGCCGACCACCAAAGCCTGACCCTCCACACAGAGATACGTTGGGACTCATATCTTTGTGAGCTTTGGGAAGAACTTCTCCAGTTTTCATGTGAACACGTTGTTCCACATAAGGACAAGATCACGGATGAGAGGTGGTGCACCAGGCTGGCTTACCTTGCTGGCATATTTGGGCATCTCAACGAGTTAAAAGCCAAGATTCAAGGCAGGAATGAAAATATTTTATCATCCACAGACAAGATTCGGCGATTATGAACAAATTCACCCTGTGGCGCGAGGTTTTGGAAGAGGGCTCCATGGAAATGTTCCTGCTGGCATCAGCTGCGCCACAGGCAGCTACAAAGCACGTTGTTTATGCTGAACGCCTTCTGACCTCAAAAGAGAGATTTGAGCGCTATTTTCCACGTGTGGTTGACATTGAGGACTATGACTGGATCCGAGACCCATTTAACCAGGAATCCTCAACAAAAAATCTCACGTAAAAGAAAGCGAGGAGTGCGCTGAGCTTCACGTGGACCGCACACTGAAACTCAAATTTAATGAGCTCCCACTTCAGAGTACCCAAGCATCTCTCACGATTGAGCTACTTCTTCTTTTCCCCACTACATACCTGTGTGAGTTAGCGTTCTCTGCTCTGATTTACATGAAGAACAACAGGAGGTCACGGCTCTCTGTTGAACAGGACTTGCGAGTGGCCCTCTCCTCAGTGCCACCAAGGAAAATTATCTTACCTGTCACTATTCATCCTGTTTTAAAATTAACTTTTTTAACTCCACCCTGTGCTTGGTTGAATGTCTGGTTCCCCATGTACACGCATTACAGTCTACTATTGATCACTGCTCAATTATGTGTAAAAATAAAATGATCAGACTGTTTTATTATGTCATAAATTGATTAACATACTGTGGATTACTTCCTTACCAATGCAAAGCTTGTGTAATGTTTAGAAAAGGGCCATATCCTTCAATACAAAAAATTCAAAACAAAAATAGAAAAGCAATTGGATGAAATATATTAAGGAAACTGAAAAGCTTCAATTTATGTTTGTAAAACAGGAGTTCTACCTCTATTTTAATCTACTTGAGAGTCCTAAAGATGGCTGGGTAGCTGTGTGTGTTTTGGAGGAGGGGTTCTTACTGAATAATTCAACTCTTCTGTCCAAATTCTGTGGTGAAGCCAGCCAGAAAGAGGACAACATGTAGTGTGTGCGTGTGTGTGTGTGTGTGTGTGTGTGTGTGTGTGTGTGTGTGTGTGTGTGTGTGTGTGTGTGTGTGTGTGTGTGTGTGTGTGTGTGTGTGTGTGTCTCCGCACGTCTGTAAGAGAGAGGTCAAAAATGTTAGCGGGGGGAGGATTTAAATTGGATTTTTTGCCTTAGCTATAAGGAGGTGTAGTAGAGATGGCACTGAAAGTGGGTCAAGGAAATGGGTGAAGGTGAGTGTATTCTTCAAGAAAACACGCACATACACACTTTTGCAGGAGGTCTAAAGAAAGCCCAAAATGATTAAGGGATCACCTTTTTTCATTTATTTATGGCATGAGGAATGCAAATATTTTCCTTGTTTTTGGAGTCTCTCTCTTTTATTTGTTTTCTACTCCCCAAGAGATAAACATTTGTGAAAAAAAAAATCTTAAACACAATTTTTTTTCTAGATTGGATAGAAAAACTTGTCAACATAACTGCATCCTAAGTGTGTTTAGCACATCTATGGACTTGTATCTGCAAGACATCCCCCATAAATGCCTGCAGCACTTTTCTTCAGGCATTTTTCGTAACTCTATCTGTCTATGTGGAGATCAGCAGAAGAGGTTGGTGTTTACGCATGTTGTGATTTAAATGTGCTGTCATGATGCCGAGCACAGAGTTGAGCGAGAGGCCACAGGAGACCTGAAGAAGTATTGTGACACCTAGAAAAAGTTGTTTTACGCTTTGAAGCCTCCCTGCAGTCAGATGAGCCTTGAGAGACCCAGAGATTATAAAGCTTTTGCGACAAACAATTTATGATAAATGCACAAGTGATCAATCTGTGCAGCACGTTTGGAAATATGGTATTACTGATAAATAGACACAATTTATGAGTTGTGTTTAATCACAGCTTGGTCCCACTCCCCACACCCATCTCAGCAGCGGATGATAAAACTGCAAAAAGTGTAAATGAAAACAGGTATATAAAAAGCTTGGCAGAGTAGAAAAAAAATTAGTTGTCTACCAGACCATAAATAAAATCCCTTAAAGGGACCATGACAATAAATTTCATTTTTCTGAGGTTCTGGGGTGTAATATGGTCTGTTGTGCACTGATGAGGCTGTGTTAAGGTCAAAATTTAATACATGTCCTGCTCAAGGGTGGTCAGCCTTGTATCTTTGCTCAAAAATGGTCAGATCAGAACATCTTTCTACGTAGGTTTTTGTTCAATATATTTAGATTCTCCAATCAGAGAACATCATCTAGCAAGCAGCCTTCCCCTTCCCTTCTCCCCTCCTCCCCCCAGCTGATCCACCCACCTGTGAGTCTCAAGACGTAGAAGTGCAGACCCAGATCAGCCTCCCTGTATCGGCTTGAACGGGAGCCAGCTGCTGCGGAGTGTGAATATCCTATATCCAACCTCAAACTAACTGCACAACGGCTACTAAAAAGGAGAACTGATATGTCCAAGGGTGAAAAAAACAAATGGACGTTTCCACTTACTCCCAAAGGATGAGAGAATCACAGAAGAGTGGCTGAAGGTCATTTATGGGGACTTTACTTCAGCATCAGAATCAGAAATACTTTAATAACTTTTATATCACTGAGGGAGATTGATGGCCGCAAGCAGGAATGATTTTCTGTGGCGCTCTGTGATGCATCTGGGTAAGGGGAGTCTTCTGCTGAAGGAGCTCCTCTGCTGGGCCAGTGTGTCGTAGAGAGGGTGTGAGACATTGTCCAAAATGGACTGAAGCCTGGACAGCATCCTCCTCTCTGCCTTGGTCGTCAGAGTGTCCAGCTCATCCCCCACGACATCACCGGCCCTCCTGATCAGTCTGTTTAGTCTGTTGTTGTCCTGTGTTTACTGAAGCATTTCCTTAAACGCGGGGGAATTCAAGTCGAATTCAAGGAAGCTGTCATTACCCTTAAGTTTATTTCATTTTAAAATGCTGTCAAATGTAAGGGATGTGTTTGTAGCTGAAAGATCTGACTGACTGGTGAGCTAAATCGCTGCCAACTGCATGATTTTCCTGTCGTGGAGGCAGACCCCCCCCCCCCCCCCCCACACACACACACACACACACACAGAGTGAATTGGAGCTAGCCAGAGCCGACGGCCATGGCAAGCTGGAGCTGGCTGGGTCACAGAGTTGTGGTCCAGCGAGCTTGCCATTGCACCGCAATCTGTTGTGGGTTCTTTTGGTCCCACTTTGTTGAATTGCGCCGCCAAGTTACAACCTTTGGTCAGCTTGGCCTCGCGTGTTCGACATCCTGCAACCCAAACACCTCCGCTTGCAGTGGTGTTGTGGGGAGACAAGAGAGGTGTGGATCAAGGGGAGAAGGGGTGAGGGGCCGAGTTTGATCGGTTTTCCAAATACGGTTAAGTGAAGTCAACTGGGTAGAGCTGCATATCATTACCACAACCAACCCTTTTACTGAGGAGGGAAAATTTGGCCTGACAAAACAAAAAGCTGCCTTAATTTTTTGTATGAAATTCTTTGGAGAATTTACATATGCAGCAATATTAACTATATAAAATGGTTTATACAGTGATGGCATGGCATCTTAAAAAAAAATCTTAGAAATAGATTTTTGGTCCGTGTAGTCTCCCGGTGCGGGTCTCACCTGGGGGGTGGGGTTTGGGATGGCTCGTGCGGGCTGGCTGGCCATGGTCCCCCATCTTATTAATTTATTTATTTAATTATATATTATTATTATTATTATTATTATTATTATTATTAATCTTTTTTTTGGGGGGGGGGGTTAAATACAGTAGGCATGAGGGGTGGGCTGGGGGAGGTAGAGGTGTTGGTCCTGGTGGGTGGTTGGCTGGCGGGCCCTGCGGCCTCTCCCCGGCCCCCGGGCTATGGTGGTGCCGCTGGAGGGGCCCCTTTCTCCGGGTGGGGCTTTCGGGGAGCGGGGGTGCCTATTGGAGTCAGTAGGGGAGCTGGCTCCCTGGGTTGGCTCCCCAGTCCTTTGCTCCCCATCCCCGGACTCCTCCCTCTGCCTGCTCCATCACGCCGCCACACATGTAGGTCCTTGGGGAGAGGGCGTTACTGGAGGTTGCCACCTGTTGGTGACGTCCCTCTCCCCAATTTTATCATGCATTTTAGACACTTTCACTCCAAACATTTTCACAACGCACATCCATGTAGGCCACGATATGGGGGGGTGGGGGGAAGACGTCTGGGGGGGGGCTTATGTTGTGTGAGCCTCGCCCCGGGCGGCTCCCTTCACCCCCTCTCGCATTTAGACATTGAGGGTTCTTCTGGGTAGTTGCTTGGAGGGGGGGCGCTGGCACCAGCTCCCTTCCGGAGGGGGGGTGGGCTGTGCCGTGCACCCCCTTCGGTGCTCCCAGTTTTAAACACACCTGAGAACAACATGCAACAACACAACATCTGAGCGGGCGTAGGGAGGATCGGGGGTCTTTTGCACACCCCCGATCTCCGATCGCGGCACGGAGTCTGGGGCCTGGAGGAGGTGCGGGCCACTGGGTACGGGGTCTTGGCGGGGGGCTGTTGCGGCTGGCCAGCGGCTTACCGGATCTGGGGCTGACGCCTCTGCTCTCCCCAGGAAGGGATGGGGGGCAGGGGTGGCTAGGGTAAGGTCGGGTTGGGAGGGGGTTTATTAGGTATATAGTGGGTGATGGGGGGGCTCTGGTCGGATGGCCCATACGGGTCGTGTCGGCCCCCCCTCTTTGGGGGGCCTGGTCCGGGGGGCGCCTGGTCCGGGGGCGGGGCCGGGGGTCAGGCACAGGCAGTCGTATTGTTGAATTGTGGTGACCTCCCCCCCCCCCCCCCCCCCACTTGGGTTTTTTGGATGTGAATGCTATGTGGGAATGTGTGTAAAGCGTCCTTTTTTTTAATTTATTTTTTATTTTATTTTTTAATTTTATTTATTTATTTATTTTTATTTTTTTTTTTGGTGTCTGTGTGTGGCGAGTGGGGCACAAGGGAGGGATGGTGTGAATGAGTGTTTTTTTTTTTTTTTCTTTTTTTCCAGGTTTGGGTTCGGTCCGCTCCCTCTCCCAAGATCATCTCAAGTCTCCGATAGGTGCGGAGCCCATCCCCCCATGTCCTGCCCTCCTCCGCTGCGTTGGCGGGCGCCTTGACCCTCTGGCGCGTTGACGGTCCTCGGGTTTGGGGCGGGTTCCCGGGTGGGCGCCGGCCCATTCCCGGCGGTGGCTTCGCGGGGCCTGGCCCCCCGGGGGGCGGCCGGGGCCCCTGCCGCGGGGGCGGGGCGCCCCTGGGGCCTCTGGCCCCCGGGGCCCATGGCCAGGACCACTTCAGCGGGGCCGGCTGCCGGCGGAGCCCACGGGCTCGTCCCCGCGGCTCTTGGGGGCATCGGCATTGCGGTGGCTGGGGGATTTCCTCGGGGTCGTCTCTCCTCTTTCCTCAGGGGGGGGTTGTACATTTCCTGTGAAGGCCCCTCTCGGGCGCACTGCTTTGGGGGCCCCTTTGGGAGTCCGGGGTTATGGGTCCCCTGACCCCTGCCTCTGTGCTCGGGGAAGGTGGGTCTTCGGTTCTCCACAATCACTATCAAGCCATTTCCTTCTGGATAATTTTCACCTAAACTAGTGCACTCTCACAATCTCCCACAGGTGCTGGGTCCCAGGTATTAAATGTTCACTTATATACAGAAAGGCTATAATTTATTTACTTTCTTTTACCTTTTTTTTTTTTAGGTATCACATTACACATGTCAGCTTAAATAATAATACATATGATTTAGCAATGGTATCAAGGTGTTACACGATTGTATCTGTTGCTTTATGTCTGTTGGTTGTGCTGTTCTTTTTGTGTCTCTTTCCAGGTGATGGAGCAGACAGAGGAAGTTTTATCATTCTCTTCCTTTTATCTCTTCTTTCTTTCACCTCTTCTTTCTCTTTTTTTTTCTCTTCATGTTTGTCTTTTACTCTCCTACTTTCCCATTGTAGTGTCCATATAATTTGAAATTCTCCCTGCAGGAATCACAATAAAGCTATTTACACGCACAAATCAAGCGGAGCATTATGGCGAAAGCTGTTTGCTCCACTTGTGAAAGTAAAATCTGTCGAGCTCTATTTGGCATTAAGATATCAATTTTTATTGCCACATTGCTAGACAGGACACTGGGAAAAAAAAAAAAAAAAAAAAAAAAAAAGAAATAGAATTTTGTTAGAAATATGAAATCTCTCAAAAACTTAACCTCAGTGATGGGACATGAACAGTTTTTGATCTATACACCACATGAGGAAAACTCAACCTTTTATCTGTCTTTCTATTTTCTAAATGCAGAAATAATTACCTTTAGAATATTTTCTTCAAATTCAGAACATATTATATAAAAGCTTTTAATGCTAAAGTGTTTCTTTAATATTTCAAAGAATTACCTTATATATTGAATGACTTGATTGAAATGTATTTTCTCCTGCCACAAAGTTTTTACAACAGTTCATACTTTCAAAGCTCATCCGAGACATTTGGTGGTTCCGCACAGTAACAGAGCGTACAGACTGTGAGTGTAGAAGGGAGACAACAGGTTCTCTGTGAATGAAATGTGACAACATGGCAACCTTGAATGCGGCTTGACTCTTTTTCCACATACACTGTTTTCCGGAGGAGGTGAATGTGGGAATGCAAATGATCCAGTGTCAGTCAAATCAGATTTTATCAAACCAGCTTCCAGCATAACTGTTTAGTCAATATTAGATACAAATCCAAACACACGTGGCATTGATTTCAGCATAGAAAAACGCACCAGAAATGTTTAATTTACCACATGTATTTGCATGTCTTGCTTTTTGAATCTTCTGATTATTTCAAGCTACAGAGAGATTCAGTCAATTTACATCTCTGATAAAGTAGATGTCTCATCCCAGATCTCTACAATGACATGCCAGTTTCCTCACCTGAATGACTGACGAAGAAAGGTGCATGGGTATGATTGAAATAAATGTTCTGTTTATGGTGACAGCATAGTCTTATACAGATTTACTTTTTTTGTTTTGTTTTTTTACAAAAAAAATCTATTAATTTGAGCACAATCATTAAATGTACAGTTATTTGTGAAACCAGGGATTTTCTTCATTTACATCTCAAATGGTCACTTTAACATGTGGGTTCCGTCCTTGTTCTTTTGGCCCTGTGCCCAGACAGTTGGGGAGGGGGTGGGGATTCTTCAGCTATTTTCTGTAGAGGCTTGTAGAAATGTTCTGTGAAAGGAGGTATCTTGTGTCTTTTACTCTGAGTTCACATGGGGAAAAAATTAAAAATAAAATAAGCAAATCTGTGAGTCACTGAACTGGATATGGCTGTGACGTGGAGTGAAGGACTGCAGCAGAGACAAAGCTTCAACGTGTAAGACATGCTAATAATGGCAGTCTGCGGTCGACCTGAGTTGTATGTCTCAACCAATTATTATGACTGAGACAAACTCAGAAAGGACCAAGCCTGAAGAAAATTGAGTGAGGAGACTGGAGTGGTGGGTAAGTGAAAGCGTCACTAGATAGCACCATTGTACTACTGTATTTCTGGCTTGTTGCCTGCTCTGCAAATTGCTGCTATGTCAGGCAAGCGACAGCATGCAAAAGAGGCAACTTTGTTGCTGAAATTGCATTCGGTGTGAATGCACCATTATATTCTACTTCTCTTTTGTTTTATTATCAGAAACAAATAGCATAGGTTTATTTAAATTGCATTTGTCTCATCTGTTTAGCATTTTTCATCAGTTAGAATATGCTTTCGTAATGCGCACCTGTAGTCTTTTTTTAACCTGCTGTGGACTAACCTGGTCTTAAAACACCTGGTCTTAGAAATGTCCGCCTCCTTGTTCTGATCCTGGTTCATGGCGGCTCTCGGTGCTGGTTCTATCTGGGGAACAAGGGTCTGCATGGTTTGAGCATGCTTATTGTGTAGACCTCACCCCTGGTGGCTTCCTCTGCCCCCACTCACATTAAGACATTAAGGGTTCTGGGTAGGGTGCATGGGGAATGTGCTAGCACCTGCTACCTTCCAGGGGGGGGTGGACTGTGCCGGGCCACCCCCCTTTTTGGCCATCTCAGTTTGAAACGCACTTGAGAACAACATGCAACAACACGACATTTGAGCAGGCGGAGGGTCTTTTTCACATCCCTGTTCTCCGATTGCCACCCATATTCCGGGGTTTAGAGGAGGTGTGGGCCAACTGGTCTGGGGTCTTGGCTGACAGTGGACATTGGGTCCGGATGATCGGCTGGGACTGGGGCTGGCTCTTTTGCTCTTCCCTAGAATATGGACCATGGCTCAATTGGCCCTGCGATAGACTGGCGACCTGTCCAGGGTGTACCCCGCCTCTCACCCATTTGGAGCTGGAGATAGGCCCCAACACCCTTCGCAACCCCAATAGGGATAAGCATGTTAGATAATGGATGGATAGCATGGCTCATTTGGTACCCACCAGGGGCATATCTCGTACTCTTGACAGCTGACAGTTTATAGTAATTTTCTTTATTCTGCTTATAATGTACTTTATGTAAGCCTGGTTATCTCAACTGAATAATAACTGTTAACAGGAGGTATTGTTGTGTTGTTCTTGGATCATTTTCCATAAGAATTGCATAAAATATGAAGTGCACAATTATACATTACACATGAGATAATATATTTACCTTTCATATTTAAATATTTTATTTAATTATTATTTATCTAAATAATTCACAAAAATACTGAATTGTGGCAAAAAAATAAACTCACACCATGGCACATACAAAATGGTTCTTTACATTATGGAATGAAAATAGGAAGGAATGCAAATGCAATACATAGGTATGAAATGGTAATACAAATTCTTGAAGGAACAAATTGACCAGAAGCTCTATTACAATACTACTCCATCCATCCATTGTCTTCCGCTTATCCGGGGTCGGGTCGCGGGGGTAGCAGCTTCAACGTCCCTCTCTCCAGCCACTTGGGCCAGCTCCTCCGGGGGAATCCCAAGGCGTTCCCAGGCCAGCCGAGAGACAGACTACTTTGAAATATATTTGAGAAGTCACTTGTGACACTGTTCTTTGTATAGAAATTCATGTTTGACCACATCCAGTCCTGTAAATGCATTCTTTTGTACACCTGCCTCTAGGATGTAGTAAAATAAAATACAAACAGCCCTGATCTAATCCATTTTTTCCACAACTTGTCAACTCAAAACAGTATCAAAAGCAGCACTGATTTGTGTGGATGTGGTCAAATCTGTGGTGTGCATCCGTTTTTTTGTGGGGCTTTTAGCATGTGCTTCCCTCTGCGTGTCTGTGTGCGTGACAGTGACAAATGGAAGCAGCGTTCAGTCCATCAACAAAGTGTCAGCTGCTTGGTGTGGCTGATAATAGCTAACAATAATTGCCACGAGTCTTAAAATGGCTTGTAATTATGTTGAGCTTTTCATATTCGAGGTCCTGAGCTTGTTGCACAGCAAGATCTGTTTTTATGTCACGTTAACGTCATCACTTCTTTGGCACTGATGAACAACTTGGCCTGCAGAACACTCAGCTTGGGCAGCATCAGCGCAAGGTCTAATTCAATTTAGTTCAAATTTGTTCTTGCGAGCTGGTCATTAAGTTGAAGCTTTGTTTGTCTTCAGAGGGCATGAGCTAAAAGCGGCTTTCTATGATGTAATTGAACTTGTATGCAAACTGAGCAAGCGCAACTCATCATTCAGAATAATGATTTTGTTCTGTTTTTTCATGCTCTAAGATAAGACAAGAAGGCAGCAAGCGGTGCAGTGATATATGAGGATAATTAAAGTTCCTATGGAAAACAGTTAAATGGTGAAAAACACCTGCTCGATTGAAGATGCCATCCCTGCCCAAAGCCATTACTTCTCTGATAGGCTTTTGTTTACTCACCAAAAAGTTCAAATTATGAGCTGATCAAAAGGGTAAGCTTGATTTTCAGATTTTTAATTGATCGATGACATTTAAAAAAAAAGTTTTGGGTTACTAAAAGTTAGGTAGCATTTGAAAGTTTGCACGATTGGCGGTGAAGTACCATGTAGGGTGTGTTAAGAGTGAACAATCTTCAGATTTGTGCAGTAAAAAATATTATGCTTAATCTTTAAAGTAAGCATATTATTTAAGGCTAAATCTATTTTATACATAGCTTTGAACAGTAGAAGCTGTCAACGGGTATTTTGTTTATCATACGCTTGCCTTAAATCAAACTAAAGGAAGCTGCTTTTAGTGATATGAAGGAATTGCACAACATATTTCAGTCTGACAAGTTTTTATTTTACAGGGATTTGTAAGGAGTTATTTTTTTGGATGGTGGAACTGGGCGCAAACAAGAACTTGGGAGCAGCCTATTGAGATGAAGAGAGTTTATTAAATAAAAACAAAAGCTTACAGACAAGCACAGACCCAGTTACACGGCAAGAAGATGATCAGAACTGGGTAGCATAGCAGACGACCTGACAACTGGTAATGGTTGGACACATGATATATAAAGGAGGGAAAACAGGGTGAGTGGCAGGTGGTGCTATTTACACAGGTGAGGAGAATGAGATCTAATTAACAGAAGGAGGGAGGGCAGAGAACTAGCAGGAGCAAAGGAGAAACACTGAGGCCTAGTCCTCACGTAGCCAGATATCTGGGAAAACTGATACATTTTTATGCAGTTATACCTTCTATCTACACGCAAACGCCGTTTTACACCCCTAAAAACAAATGATTATAAAACTCCAGCAATGGTGGAGATTTATAAATATTCCAGCTTTTGAGCCTGCGTGTGTACATGAAAAGATGTAGTTTTAGGGTCAGGTACATGACGATGCTGACCTCACATACAGGCGGCAATTGTAATAGACTGGGCCACAGTGGAGTGAAAAATGAATGCTGTCAAAGAGGAGCTGATTTGTACATTGTTGTTGTGATTGACTATTAACGAGATGAGTCTAATCAATCTTAAACTGGATAAATACCCTGCTGTTATCAACAAGAGGGATCATATTTCTCCAATTTTAGCTTCCCTTCATTGGCTTCCTGTTAAATCAAGAATAGAATTTAAAATTCTCCTTCTAACGTATAAAGCCCTTAATAATCAAACTCCATCATATATCAGAGCTCTGATTACCCCGTATGTTCCTAACAGAGCACTTCACTCTCAGACTGCATGTCTGCTGGTGGTTCCTAGAGTCTCTAAAAGTAGAATGGGAGGCAGATCCTTTAGTTATCAGGCTCCTCTCCTGTGGAACCAACTCCCAGTTTTGGTCCGTGAGGCAGACACCTTATCTATTTTTAAGACTAATCTTAAAACTTTCCTTTTTGACAAAGCTTATAGTTAGAGTGGCTCATACCCTGAGCTATCTCTATAGTTGTGCTGTGATAGGCCTAGGCTGCTGGAGGACATCAGGGTCTAATTTTCTCACTCTACTGATTTCTACTGTTCTCCAGTTTTGCATTGTATTACATTGAAATGACTGTCGTCATTTCAGCTTTTAACTTTTTGCTCTCTCTCTTTTTCTTCATAGTAGGTACACCTGGTCTGGCGTTCTGTTAACTGTGACATCATCCAGAGAAGACGGCTCACCCGCTACTACCATCTAATGTAGAACAGATTACTAGATCAATGTGTGCTTCTGTGCTTTTTTGTCTCTCTTGTTGTGTCTCTGCTCTGTCTTTCGTAAGGCAGATGACCGTTCATACTGAGCCCGGTTCTGCCGGAGGTTTTCCTTCCCGTTAATGGGGAGTTTTTCTTCCCACTGTCGCTTCATTCTTGCTCAGTATGAGGGATTGCAGCAAAGCCATGTACAATGCAGACGACTCTCCCTGTAGCTTTACGCTTCCCCAGGAGTGAATGCTGCTTGTCGGGACTTTGATGCAATCAACTGGTTTCCTTATATAGGACATTTTGGACCAATCTGTATAATCTGACCCAATCTGTATAATATGATTGAACTTGATTTTGTAAAGTGCCTTGAGATGACATGTTTCATGATTTGGCGCTATATAAATAAAATTGAATTGAATTGAATTGAATTGTTTTCACCTCAGTATTGAGACCTCAAAGTAAAAGCATATGTGGAATGTTATAAACATTACAGTTGGATCAGAGGCCATTTATTTGTTATTTTTACAAGTACAGCTGCCCCAATATGTTGAGGTGTGACAGAGAAAAGGTGCTTGGAGGTCAGATGTTTAAACAGGCTCATCACTTTTATTCTGAAGGACTCTGACTGGCTAATGCAAGTTTTAACTATGGAGTACACTGCCCCCTATGTGCCTGGCATATTTAAAACAAAGGTCAATGGTGAATTTATGTGGGTTTGTGTGGATGTAAACTTTGCTAAAAACAATCCTGTGTGTACGATATTTTTTTTAAAATTGATGTGGCAGAGATGTTCAGTTTTATAAATACCTAGCTACGTGTGTACAAGGCCTGAATCTAGCAGGGAAGAGGATAATGGCCTCACCTGGGAAAGTATGGAGTATGGAAACTGTCAAAAAGATGCGTACAGATTTTAACGACTCGTATCGGTATGTTTTTGTCAGAAAAATACTGTACACAATATTCTGTTGTCTTATATGTGAGTCTAAAAATGTTGTGGGTTAGGAATGTTTTTATGTGAGTATGAATCTGAAAGCTGTGAGTCCAAACTCTAATTTCTATGACTACAAGTATTCACTGCTGTGGACACAAATTCAAGCTTGTGGGTATGAGTAGAAATGTGCTGAAATGATGCCACAAGGTGTAGTTATAGAATAAGGAGGATAACTCTGCAGCATCTATGGCAGGCCATTTTACCATAAAATTGGCTTTCCTTCACTCACATTCCACGGGGACTCGCTTCGGTGGCGTAGTGGTTAGCGCGCATGACCATGCATGGAGGCTTTAGTCCTCGACGTGGCTGACCCAGGTTCGACTCCGACCTGTGGTCCTTTGCCGCATGTCTCTACCCCTCTCTCGTACCCCCTTTCTTGTCAGCCAACTGTACGAAAAAAAACTTACAATCCAGATATGTAAAATTAATTATTGACTAGACATAGTTAAGTAAGATATCTCTAACTATATGAACAGACAACATAGGAATTAGAGACATATCTGCCTAGTATAAACAATGTCCGATTTACCATTAAGTTCCAATTCAACATATCTCCAAAAATTACTGACTACCTGAAACATATATTTCAGATATCAACAGTTAAATTATGACTAGTCATAAAGTAAATTTGAGCTTGCTTTTTGTATTGACTAGTCATAATTTTAATAAAGATATCTCAGATTACCTCATTATTTAAGATAAGTCAAATGTATTTTTAGATACCCGAAACTGAGATTCAACTTGTGCAATATTACAGACATTAAATTAAATTACAGACAACTTGACAGCAAGTAATGGATATGCAAAACTAAATTACAGATATCTTGAAAAGATTTTTATCCCAGACAGCTTTTTGTAGGTCAGAGATTTTTAATTATCATTCTGACTTCATAGAATCACAGACAACAGTTTTGATAGGTTACACCAGGGGGCCTAACACAAATATATATATATATATATATATATATATATATATATATATATATATATATATATATATATATATATATATATATATATATATATATATATAGAGAGAGAGAGAGAGAGAGAGAGAGAGAGAGAGAGAGAGAGAGAGAGAGAGATAGATAGATAGATAGATTGCTAATTAAAAGCCAAATTTGTTACACACTGTCCTTTTAAATTGTCCATGATGTTGTCAAGTTATTTCAGCTAAATGTTACCTGCCGTTGTTTCTCATGCTTTTATGTACACATAAGGGGGAATTAAGATTTAGGCAAACAATAGTGCAAGTGCTAAACCAATTTATATATAGTAATTAACGCTAGTAAGCTTAATCATTAATATTCATGTGTGTGAAAGCCTTTACTCACCTATTCAGATGATGAATCAGGTGATGTTTTTAATCGGCTCTAAAATCATGCAGTGTTTCTTATAAGGCTAATCATAATTCAAATGTGACGGTTTAAAGGATACCTTTAAAGCAACAGTGCCTCTACTGCATCATTAATGAGACTGAAAATGTCCCAGACCTCCCAGTTTATACCTGGTTACAAAGTTTGCAGACGTATACTTTCACAAAACAAATTTATCTCATAAAAATATAGCAAAGCTATTATCAAGTTTGTTTCTCTCTCTCTCTCTCTCTCTCTCTCTCTCTCTCTCTCTCTCTCTCTCTCTCTCTCTCTCTCTCTCTCCCTCTCTCTCTCTCTCTCTCTCTCTCTCTCTCTCTCAGCCTGCTGTGTGTGTGTGTGTGTGTGTGTGTGTCTGCTTGTATTGATCTCATCTGCTCTCTGTGTCCATTAGTGACCCAGGAGGCAGACGCTGTGTCTGTCTGAAGTGTTCCCGTGGCTCTGTGGGAGCGTTTACCACATACAAGAAACACAGCCAAATTCTCCACAGCAAACACTTCTTAAAATGTCACCAGAGTTATAGACTTTTTTTAAAGATTAGTCAAAGAATATTGCTGTTTGCAGTTTTACAATAAGCATTTATTTTCACAACAGATTGGTGGGTTTGACCCAGAGCTGTCTGAAGGTGACATTCAATGACATTTATTCCGATTTGTTTTTCTGATGTTGTCACCAAAATCAGAAATTGTGAAATCATTTAAAATTTGATACGAAGAATGGAATAGTCCTCATCTCATGACTTTCACAAATGGAGGACCTATTCTGTATCTTTATTGTCTTATATGCTGCTGACACTAAAACAAATGAATAAAAACTATTCAAATGTCCTACGTTTCATTTAGGCTTTCCAATTTTCAGAGGTATCAAATCACTTGTAAATTGTTGCTTTTTCTTGTTATTTACTTAAAAAACAGTTTTGATCTATGAGTAGCAGAGAGCCAGAACCAAGCAGCTCAGCTTTAGGGGTCATCTTGTATTCCTTTGACACAATATGACTTATAACTGAGTCTATCATTCATTTGAATTTTCCATCAGCAAATGAGTGACCGGGAGAGGGTTAGATGTAGCACTTAAAATACAGAAAATTTTCACTGCAACTACAAGAGGCTCATTAAATTTTGATGCTTTCCTCTCTGTGCAGCTCCAATCCAAAGTAATGGAGGCTAATTACTGCACGCACATACCCAGGATTGCTAATGGGGGAGTAACACGTTCTGTCTTATTGATTCAGATGGTGCTCACTGCTTTTTGGACTTGAGAGAAAGAAAATTGTGCTGAATGCCTGAATGTTGTCCACCAAAGATATTGTATAAATGTATACATATTGACTTATAAACACTGATTTTTTTTTTAACAAACTAAAGCCTTTCCAAGCAACTATCTTCCAGACATTAATTTGTGGGATTAGTCAATTCTAAATGTCAGAATTTTAATCTTTCTTTACTTTGGCCTTAAAAAAGCACAATGAACTGATCCTAGAAGCTTATTTACATTCATCAGAGTTTCAACATGAATAAACAACATCCAGGTTGAGCTGAAGGTATCGCTCTTTGGTGTGGAAGTTGTTACTGAAGAAAGACATATTCAGTATCAGTGAGGTGTTTAAAACAAAGTCAGGTGAAGCACAAAGATCTATGTTTTTCTCTAAATTAATCCCAAACTTTCCCTAAAGTTAAAAATCATTTTTTTGGACAATCTTTTTCTGCCTTCGGGTTCCGGGGGTCAATGTGCGTGCTCATTCTTTGCTAGTTTCTTGTTGCTGCCCATGCGTAGTTCTAGTGTTTGGGCATCCAGCGAACTCCGGCTTCAGCCATTCATTGTAGCTCACTACTCTCGCCGTGCACTTTAAAAATGGCTTAGAGTTGCAAGAAGCAAACTATCTTACAAGGGGGATTGAATGAAAAATTCTCCATAATCCACTCTGGTCTTACACCTTTCTATGGAGGCCTTCCTCTTTTTCTCATAAACTTGTATGCAGTTTGCTTGTTGTGACTCTCAGCCATGTTCAAAGTATACTGTGTAAGTAGCAGACCTACAATAATGGCTAACAATAAAGCTAAACACTGAGCTAACCGGATACATAAACACTAGAAGTGTGCATGCGCAACCAGCAAGCGAAAACTAACAAGGAACGTGTGTGCACACTGGCCTTACATGAGTATGTCAGAATGATTGGCATGTGGAATAATCAATAGATAAAGCATAAATAACTAAAAAAGGCATGATAAAAAAAAAATCAAAACACCCAAGGATCATGACATGTGGTCTGCATGAGAGAGCTAGAAGCCCAGCATCAGATGTGTACAGTCTGGGTGTGCTCATTGGGTCACAATTGGCTGGCAATGAGGGCAGCTCATCCGTGGAAGTCAGAGATTTTAGTGTTGAGAAGACTGATCCATCCATTATATTAGCCAGGGAGTAGACATTAGCCAGGTGGTTTGACGGCAAGGGTGTGCAGAGTTCCCGTTACTGAAGCATCACAAGCTCACCTGCCCATTTTCCTCGCCTGCCTCTCTAGTGATACACGTTGAGAGCTACAGTGCCGCCAAACAAGGTCTCAATTAAGTTTGGGTCAATGAATAATGGAGAAAAAATACCTATAGAGGGCTTTGTAATGTTTAAGCATTGCTCTCTAGTAAGAGGGATCGCTCTTACTAGAGAGCGATCCCTCGGCGTCCGAGAGCAGACTAAAACACACAAAAACATGCATGAAACGAGAGCACAGATATATTTTCATTATATATTATTATTTCTTTCAAAAATTTTACAATTTGGGCTCACTGTTCTTTTAAGAAATTTAAAGTGACTGTCTAACGTCCAGCCTTGGCTGTGAAAACACCTTCAAGAAACACTGTCTGTGCAGCTTAACAATCCTACCATGTTCGAAGATTGAAAGCTTTTTAATTTGCCATTATTAGGAAAAGACAATAAAAAGACATGTAAAAAGGCATGAAAGATTTTCACACAGGTTTCAATATTTAAGGCTATTGGTCATAAACTTTTAAATAGCTGATGGCCAACCTGTTTGGATTTAAACACAATTTTTATTGCTGTGCAGACTGCTTGTTTTGTCTCTTGCTCCATCTTTTTCCATGTTGAATCTGTATTTACAGCCTGGTTTGAGTCCACCAGCACAAAATGCAAGTACTGGTGATTTCCTTCCCAGTCTTGAGACTTTGATCGGTAGTGCACAGTGAGATTATATATAGGGCTTTATGACTGTAGGTCAGAAAGTTTGTGGGACTCCATTCTTAAATTTTATCAGAGCCACAGTGGTGGAAGAGCTTCCTTGTACACAGCTTGTCCATTAGCCAGTGACCTTTACCTTAATGGATTTATTGTGTTCAAAACCAAATTTTTAAAATGTTGGCTGCACATGACTTTGTACAGGGACTTCTGCTTCTCACTAAACAAATCGTTCTGTAAGTAAGTTTATGTTAGAGATCAGATAAACATTTGCCTTTCACTTTCTTTTTCTCCCTTTATCACTTCGCTAGTAGTCCTGTGTTTTAACAAGACTGTCATTGTCTACTGTGTAAATAGGACATATTACTTCAGATTTCTCATGTTACCATCATGATGGTACAGAATCAGTACCCCATCACTGACCCTCATCCTAGGCTTTTTTGTGTGAAAATGAAAAGGCGTCGCAGTGAGTAGTAATGAAATTAGAAAGAAATTTTTTCATATCATATCATATTTTTCCGGTCTACAAAAAGTGAAGCCTGTTTATGGGGACTGTTTCTTTTACCTGCCCTCCAATTTTCCCTCTCCAAAATTACACACTTCTTATTTTCAATATATGTACACCACAGTTTTATAAAATCACGTTATCAGTATTTAGTTTGAAATGTTAATCTGGTCAATTTTGGATGGATCTTCAGAAACAAATCTGGGAATAAACCAGGGTTAGTGATTTGATCTTAGGGGCTTGAAAAGCCAATGGTAAACGAAAACACAAAATGATCACAATGCAAAACCAAAGTCCTGAGGATCATGAAATGGAGCAAAAAGGGTGAGTAAACATTATAAGGGACTGTAAAAAATTAAATGGAGCTTGACAAAATCTTTCAAGAAAAGAAAGGACAACTATTTTAGAAAAACACACAAAATTAACTACAGGAGCCAATGTTTATAAATAAATATAAATAAATAGTTAATAAATAATAGTTAAAAACCTGATTCTACATTTATTTATTTTTTTGCTATACTAGTATTTACCAGTTTCCTTTGTTTTTGTGTGTTTTTTATGGGGAAATCAGGAAATAAATAAAATGCAATTTTGTGATGATTTATATTAGTTTTGTTTAGTTAAGTACACTTTAATCCTAAAAGAAAATCTGCAAAATCTCCAGACTATTCTTTCAATACTTAATGTAATGTCAACGCCCTTCAGATTATTTCTTGGGAATTAGGATGATCAGTGAAATCCGGTTCAGAGCAGCGTGATGTTATAACTCATCTCTCTTCTGCTGATCAAGCAGGTCTTGTCCTTCACCAATCACAAACTCCCTTGCACACAAATCATTGTTAGTTACTGGCAGACCTGTTTTGTCAGTAGTCGTATGAAGGTAATAATTAGATACAAAGACCAAGATGTTTTGAGAGCTGGCAATAAGTCTCATATGGATTTTAAATTTTTAATGTTGCCTCAGAGAACTTCACTGAGCCAAGACCCTGACTTGCCTGTCATTTTACATAATGTACAAGCCCTTGCAAAAGCAATAGATGTGAATGCTGAAAGTTTTATTAAATTAATAAATCTATTCGTTTTTCAAGAGTAAACAAGTCCCTTAAAGCCACCTTTGGTGCTAGTTTTGAATCAGTGATTTTTCATGTAAACTGCTCACTTGTCAGGGAACACAAAATTCAAACTATTGGGATGACTTTTTATGTGGTGTAGAGTGTGTTTTTCAGCCAATTATGATTAAACCTGAAATTATTTTCTAACTAAACAAAACTCTGAGGACCCAATACTCACATCACGTTTCAAGTTTTTTTCTACATTTCATTCAGTTTTTTCACAATCCTTGTCTCCTGCCCTCCCTGCTTTCTCTGCACTCTCCTGCTCTTCTTCTCATCTGTCTCTCCATCTCCCTTCAGGAACCACTAACATGATTCAAGATGACAAGTTCACTTCGTCTTCTCGGGAGCCCTCCTCTCCTGACCCACTTTCACTGTCAGCTATACTGTGCCACATTCACAAAACACTCTGACGCATGTATAGCATCATGTACACAAAGACACAATACTTAGAATTTCCAATGAAATCTGGTGACATTGATGAGACAAATATTCTTACAAAACCAGCATGTGGCACAACTACTGATGGATCGCTTCTTTAAACTAAATAATTTGATCCTTACTTCTTTACAAAAACTTCTGGTATGCTGCCATGCTGTAAAAACTGTGTGAAAGTCATTTGTCCATGCAAGAACTAAGACCACAACCCTTTATGTAAACTAAAGGAAATACATATTTCTCATGCAGGATGGCAGCACTATAAGTATTTTTTTATTGCACTTTAAACATATTTTTAGGCAATAATAAAACCCTGTTAGAAGAATAAAACTTAAATACAGCCCATCAGAAACATTTTAGCACAGACTAAGAGGTTTTCCCCAGTCTTAGGGATGTGTGCGGGAGAGAACTGCACATACAGGGATTTAGTGCGTATTGTAAAGTCGAAATAAAGTAGAAAAAAAAAATCTATCAAGATTTCCAAGTTGGCAGCGGCAGCTATAGAGACGCAAAGCAACTGCAAGTCTGCAGCGCACAGGGCAAACCAGGACAAGACCCTCTTCGCAGGGGGATGTCTGGCGAGATGCAGTGACCTGGAATCGGGAATGTTAGACTAACACTGGTAAATGATTCATTGGCAACAATGTCGATTAAAGCGACACATTCATCTTTATTTTAAGTCTGAAAGTAGGGAGGGGAGGGGATGCTGAATGGATGAGGAATGTACGGGGGAATGAAGTTACACTGGTTTGGTGTAAATCCACAGAGAGTGGCGGGAAATGTGAGTATACAAAGATCAGCTTCCGCAAGGAATGATAAGCAGTAAATAATACAAGATACAATAAAGCCAGGGTTTTCACAAAGTAATCAGAGTAATGCATGTCGAATGCATATTTTCAGTTAAGATTCAAAGTGTTTAAAGGTAAAGAGTACTTCAGGAAACCTTTTACAGCTTTAAATGCACATTAAAGATCATCAAAACCTTAACTTTTTCAAAATGTATACATCCACAGAACGTCCAAAGTGGTGCAACATAAAACTATTCATCTAACTGAAAAATAAATATATAGTATATAAATAATTGTTTCATATATTTTGACTGGTCCAAAATATATAAATATTTACTTCTGGTTACAATGCTAATGTCAACACAAAAGATTCTGCACCTATAGAAATAGTAGGTGGAAGTTCAGTGAGATGGAGCTCAGGTGATATCATATTGTAGTACCTCTGTGATAGCGCTGAGAAATGGCTTCTTCTCAGTTTTATATTTGTCACATTCAAGTGGAACAAAACAGAAGCAAAACAAGGGGGAACATCGGTCAAGCTTTTGAGTGTTGTTAGCAAGGCAAGGCACATTTATTTGTATAGCACATTTCAGTACAAGGATAATGCAAAGTGCTTTACATGATTAAAGTATAGGAAAATAAAGACAGAACAAAAATAAAGTAAAAGAAAACAGCTGTAATAAAATGTAGGAAAATTGCAACAAAATAAAACATAGGGAAATGAAAACTAAAAGCAAATAAAGGATTTTAAAAACAGTTGGACTAGAAACTTAAACTAATGTTTCAGCAGACAGTTTAACTAGACCAGTCAAAGGCAATCCTAAACAAAGGTGTTGATTTAAAAGAACTCAGGGGTTCAGCACTTTTACAGTCATCTGGGAGTTTTTTCCACTTTAGTGAAGCATAGGAACTGAATGCTGCTTCTCCCAGTCTGGTTCGGATTCTGTGGATGCAGAGTAGGATTGAATCAGAAGACCTGAGTGGTCTGGATGGTTGATACTCTGCTAACAAGTCTGTGATGTATTTAGGTGATAATACATTTAGTGCTCTGTAGACTAACAGATGTATTTTAAAGTCTATTCTCTGAGATACAGTGAGCCAGTGTAAGGACTTTAGAACTGGGGTGATGTGCTCTACTTTCTTAGTCTTAGTGAGGACACGGGCAGCAGCGTTCTGGATCAGCTGCAGCTGTCTCATTAACTTTTAGGCAGACCTGTAAGGACAACGCTGCAGTAATGAATTTGATTAAAAGTAAATGCATAGATGGGTTTTTAAAGATCTTGCTGGGACATTAGTCCTTTAATCCTGGTGTCACACCAAGCTCAAAGGCTATGACAAAAACAGGAGGCAGAAGTAGCGACCACAGAATGTACGAGGAATGAGTGCACAAGCGCTGCTGCCTGCTCCCACCAGATCCCATCTGGAGGCCAAACCAAGCAGGCAGTGACTGGCTGAAAACCAGCCTTTTAACGGCATCCTGGTTCAATTAGGCAGCCCAACGTCCAACTGCTTCCTGAAAGAAAGAAAAGAAGGCAAGGCAAGGCAAGGCAAATTTATTTATATAGCACAATTCAGTACAAGACAATACAAAGTGCTTTACATGATTAAGATATACCAAAATAATAAAATGTAGATAGAAAATAGAATAAAAGCAAGTAGGGATAGAATGTAGTAACAAAAAAGAACATTAAAAACAGTAAAACCGTTTAACTAGAACAGTCAAAGGCAATTTTAAACAGATGTGTTTTTAATCTTGATTTAAAAGAACTCAGGCTTTCCACACTTTTACAGTTTTCTGGAAGTTTGTTCCAGATAAGCGGAGCATAGGAACTAAATGCTGCTTCTCCTTGTTTAGTTCTGGTTCTAGGTATGTGGAGTAGACTGGAGCCAGAAGACCTTAGTGGTCTGGAGGGTTGATACACTGATAACAAGTCTGTGATGTATTTAGGTGCTAAGCCATTTAAGGATTTATAGACTAACAGAAGTATTTTAAAGTCTATTCTCTGAGATACAGGGAGCCAGTGTAAGGACTTTAGAACTGGGGTTATGTGCTCTACTTTCTTAGTCTTAGTGAGGACGCGGGCAGCAGCGTTCTGGATCAGCTGCAGCTGTCTGCCCCACTTTTTAGGAAGTCCTGTGAAAACACCATTGCAGTAATGGTGAAAGAAAGAAAAAGGGCAGAGACACCCAGTGGACTGGGGGGGTCATCAAATATTCTTCAGGTAATTGAAGACCGACTTAGTAACTCCCTTGATGTGCCTCTGAAGGTTCAGGTCTGAGTAAATCATGACACTTCTGATATGTGGTTTCTAGCTGTAGGAACTGAAGATGTGTGCTAACTCCTGATCGATCCTCCTTTGGACCAAAAATCATTACTTCAGTTTTGTTTTTATTCAGCTGAAGAAAATTATGGCACATCTATGTATTGATTCGTTCTATGCATCTAGCAAATGCTCTAATAGGTTTATTGTCACCTGGTGACTTTGTAATGTAAAGCTGTGTGTTGTCCACATAGGAAACTGATCTCGTTGTTTGTTATAATCTAAGCTAAGGGAAGCATGTAGATATTGAATAGGAGGGGCCCCAAGATGAAACCTTGTGGGACTCCACATGTATTTTTTTGTAGTGTCTGATTTAAAGTTGCCTACTGACACATAAAATTCCCCGTTCTTTAAGTAGGATTTAATCCAGTCAAGTGCGGTGCCATAAAGACCAATTCTAATTCTGCAGTAGCAACTTGTGCAAATTGTTCTTTTCCAACAGTGGTTTCATAATTTCTGTTTTTAAGGCCTGGGGGAAAACACCTGAAGGGATGTGTTTTTTTATTTGAATCAAATCAGACGGTTCCAACTTAAGGAAGCAAAGGGGCTCAGAAGCCATGCAGAGGTTGCTGCTTTCCTTCTGGACAGGTAAATATATTTTTTTTCCCTAATGCTAACCAAAGGGCCTGGCAACCAGCTGTCAAAGAGTACAACTGAAGGTTAGAAAGAGACCGGGGGAGTGTACCACCTACTGGCCAGGAGGAGTTAAACTTGTTGCTATCTTCTTTAGGTCAGAGGATCTGGAAGTGTTGCATGGCCCATGTATGAATACTAATTGTTTTTTAGAAGAATGTTTTCTCTTGAACATCAGTGTGTGCACCTACCTGATCCATCCACAAATGGAGAAGCAGAGTAAATGGAGGAATTCATATAGGAAGCAATAGTCAAGCTGCAAATGTACAGGTTTTACTGCCTGTTTTTCCTTTATTCACTAGGTACTCGCTTTGGATTTATAAGTACATAAAGACAAAAGAAGCATCATTAATTTGCCATCAGTTATTACCAATCATTCTTGGTGATAATGAAACAGTGCACCAGTTTTTACTCTTAAAAATGTTTGCCTATATGACATCGCTCAGTGTACATAAGACATTCCTGAACTTTACAGTTTGACATTTATAATTTCCATAGGCTCATTGAAATTGGACAGTAATAGAGTCCAGCGAGTGTCAATTTCAGTTGTTACATTCAAGTAGTAGAGACAGAATCTATCATGAGTAACTTGAAAGCACAGATTAATCCTGCCTTGTATCAATGATTCAGGCTGTTGCTGGTGTAATGGTGTGAGGGATATTTTTTCTAAACTTCTCTGTCCCTTAGTATTAATTAAGTGTAATGAATTATGAGGAGATGAACCTGGTATTCAGCCAGACACTAAAATAATACTTGATGGGATTTATTAAGGAGATGATGGGTCAGGACGGCAGGCACAAAACAATCCAAAAAGGTGTACAGAGCAAACATCCGGGTGACAACAAAAACTGGGACAGACTCAAAAAAAAAACAAAGGAACTGGTCAGGTAATCAGAATACATACAAATGCTGAAGGGCTCTTACCAATGAAACGTGTGTGAGAAGTTCCAGCAACAAACAGAAAACTGAGGAGGGTTTAAATAGACAGGTGAAACCAAGTGACTTCTAATTAACTAGGAACAGGTGAGGGTGATCAAGGAAGGGAAAGTGACAGAGAGGCTGATGGGACAGAAACTAAGATGACCAACTACAGAGCAAAAATAGCCATAAAGAGAAAACCCAAGATAGAAAACAAGGCTAAGACTGAACAGAACACAAGCTTAACTCAAATCTAATAAAGAAGACCAGATAACTAAAACAGTTAAGGCTAAACGTGAATCCAATACAATACAAAACTAGAAACAGAAATAAACCCTAAGGCAGGAAAGTTAACTTAACCAAAACAACAACATCATGAACCAGAACAGAACATTACATTAAGAATAATTTAAACACCACCGCCTGGGTTTTGTTGCTGCCCATGTCAATACATTTTAAGTTGTTTTCTCATGTTTTTAAAAGACTAGCTAAACTCTCCTAAATAGATTTAAGAAAAATTAAACTTACTAGAGGAGCACCATTCACATCCCGTGATGACTAGCCAAGGAATGATAAGCAGTAAATAATACAAGATACAATAAAGCCAGGGTTTTCACAAAGTATTCAGAGTAATGCCTGTCGAATGCACATTTTCAGTTAAGATACAAAGTGTTTAAAGGCAAAGAGTACTTCAGGAAACCTTTTACAGCTTTAAATGCACATTAAAGATCATCAAAACCTTAACTTTTTCAAAATGTATAAATCCACAGAACGTCTAAAGTGGTGCAACATAAAACTATTCATCTAACTGAAAAATAAATATATAGTATATAAATAATTGTTTAATATATTTTGACAGGTCCAAAATATATAAATATTTACTTCTGTTTACAATGCCAATGTCGACACAAAAGATTCTGCACCTATAGAAATAGTAGGTGGAAGTTCAGTGAGATGGAGCTCAGGTGATACCATATTGTTGTACCTCCGTGATAGCGCTGAGAAATGGCTTCTTCTCAGTTTTATATTTGTCAGAGTCAAGTGGAACAAAAAAGAAGCAAAACGAGGGTGAACATCAGTCAAGCTTTTGAGTGTTGTTAGCAAGGCAAATTACTTGTATAGCACATTTCAATACAAGGATAATGCAAAGTGCTTTACATGATTAAAGCATAGGAAAATAAAGACTGAACAAAAAGAAAGTAAAAGAAAACAGCTGTAATAAAATGTAGGGACATTGCAACAAAATAAAACATACGGAAATGGAAACTAAAAGCAAATAAAGGATTTTAAAAACAGTTGGACTATAAACTTATAAACTTAAACTAAGGTTTCAGTAGACAGTTTAACTAGACCAGTCAAAAGCAATCCTAAACAAAGGTGTTGATTTAAAAGAACTCAGGGGTTCTCATGATAGATTCTGCCCCTACTACTTGAATGTAACAACTGAAATTGACACTCGCTGAAAACAACAACATCATGAACCAGAACAGAACATTACATTAAGAATAATTTAAACACCACTGCCTGGGTTTTGTTGCTGCCCATGTCAATCAATTTTAAGTTGTTTTCTTATGTTTTTAAAAGACTAGCTAAACTCTCCTAAATAGATTTAAGAAAAATTAAACTTACTAGAGGAGCACCAATCACATCCCGTGATGACTAGCCAAGGAATTTGTGCAATTTCCTGTACAGCAATGTTTCTCAGTGAGCTTCTGATCCATCTTCATTGTAAACAATTGTTGCACTGGGTGGTGGTAGGAGTTATAAATTGGACTGGGGTTGAGCGTGGACACATAAGGCAGGACTTCAACATGGGACATGTATTATGGAATTCTAATTCTTTATCTGTTGAAATAATAATTTTAAGCATTAACATGAGGATTGCAACTCTTATATGGTTTGTTTTCTTCTCATAGAATATCGGAAACCACAGAGACATCATTAAAGAGTTGCAAGAATGTATCTATAGAACTCTATAATTTATTTATTTATTTTTTGTTCTTTTGTTTGTTTTGGTTGTCTCTTGGACTTCTCTTGTGGAAGTCAAACTCGAATGAAATTTTTGCTTTTAAGAAATTTCTGCTTATAAGAAATCTGACCAGTTAAAAACACAGGTGTGAAATTGAACCTCTTCATTCTAAACTAAAAGGAGAATATACAACATGGTGTTTAAATTGTGAACAATATAAAAAAAGAAAGGTTATGAAATCAACATGTGCATTGAATAGAGGTTTGATTGAACACACATTGTTTATTAAATACTGTGTCTTTAGTTAAGCATAATCCAGTCCAGTTTTGACCAGTATAAGAATCTATGACGGTGAACTGGAGCTGGTCAAATGTATTCCAGATTCATAAACAAAATAGATCTGACTACAGCTACAATAGGATGCTAACTTCAACATCCCATCTCTTAGTCTCAGCCAGTCATTATCAGCACGGAGAACAGAGAAATCAGGGCTTGTGGCAAAGGTGGCCGATAGTGAGAAAAAGTGATTGAGTGACTGATTAAATGAGAGATAAATGATTGAAAAGATTTGTGAATTTGTTTTTGAAACAAAAATATTAATTTGACATAACGTTGAACTCAAGGATGCTGTCAGGCCTAAGCAGCCTGGCTATGGATGCAGCCCTGGGGCTCACAATGGAAGTAAAACTCTTGTACATTAAACCTCTGAGCTAGTATGGCAGGATTAATATGTTTGCTGAAACTCACTGACAGAAAACTTTGCAGTGATGTTGTCATGCATTACATGCAAACATTCCCATAGGTGATTTCTGGACACATTCCTTCTCAGCGGCAGGTAAGCTTAGAAAGCACTTTTGATCAATTACGTTCCAGGATTTCTGAAAGCATTGCAAAGTTTTGTTCCTATCTATAATCAGCATGTTCAGCATAAACGCATCTGAATGTCATCTATGTAAGTAACAGGGGAAAAAAATCCAACAAAGACCAAACACATATGACCAGAGGTCTTTAGTCAATTATCTACTTTATCTCAACTTTATGGCTAACAATTCTTTGGAGATAAAATATTATTTTCTGTTTCTCTAAATTGTATCTTCTCTATTTTAAAATAAATTATCACATATTTGCATTTTAAATATTTGATGTGTATTAATGTTTTTAACTGACACTGTTTGTTTCTGGTCTCACAACTGTTTCAATGTGTTTATGATGTTTTCATGTTTTCTTGATGTAAAGCACTTTGAACTGGGCGGGGGTTACTTGCCTGCTGCTGGATTTTTATGTCTGGTCAGTCCAAGTTCCTTTATTTGCATTTTATCCTCCAGCAGAAGCCTCATGAAATTGCTATATTATAAACGACAGAATTTTCAGTCACTGCACCATTCTCTCTCGTCTTCTTGTTTTTTATAGTCTGACTCTTCCATTTGCATTCATATGTTTGAGTGGCTGCCGGGGGTCAGGTGTGATTTTGATTGACAGGTATCATGAATTAATTTCATTAGATGAAGAATGACTCAAAAAGCGCAGATTGGCTATGAACGCAGAGAGTTGTGGACCCTGAGGAGAATCTTTAAGCAACCAATTAGAAACCAGCATGAAGTCACATGGAAGTCAAAACATTTGTTCTTAATAAACCCAAAATGGAATAGTAATGCTAAAAAATTAAAAGTCAGACACATTTTTTTTTGAGAGAACACATGTGATGATTACTTCTTATGTCATAATCTATGTTTATCGTGTCTACACTTTGTTCCTGCAATATTAATAGGAGCAAAAGAAAAAGTCTGAAATACCTTAAAAACGTCTTTAAGAACTATTGATCAAGACCACTGTAATAGCAATCCTGGCAGGTTGTTTGAAACATTTGCAGAGTACCATATGTGTATATAGTCGAACAGACAGTGGAACCCCACATTTTCAATGCAATATTGACACTTGGTAGATGTGAGCAGTAAGGGGGAGTAAACTAGAGAAGCATAGGAGCAAATTATGACAGCTTACATGACTGTCAGTGTTGGTGTTTTGCCATGACATAACATTTGTTGACAATTGGAGCCGCATGAATAAACTGTATTGAACTGAAACTAAAGCTAAACACATTTCGAGGAAATGTTTCTAAGAGACTGCAAAGGACATTTTCACAGCCATTCACAAACCAAACATTTGGGATTTGTGTTGTTTGCATTTGACATTCTTTTGTTTTACACATAACCTTAACCAAAATACAAACAAGAAAATATTAATGTCATGTTTTCACAAGAAGTCTTTCAGCAATACCCAGAACCTTATAGTTAAACCTTTTTTTGTAAAGACTCGCAGAATTGAGCTGCTGCTGTTGTTTCACAGCACTGTAGCTCATGTTGAAAACACTCTTTCAGTGTCGACACACTGTGACTATGAAGTTCAACACAAAAGAAATAAGTGCTTTTGATGAAGCTCCAGTGTGCAAGTGCTGCTTTGAGTCGGCGTCTGACTGCGCTACATGTTGGTGGGTGGGAGTGGTGACAGAGGAATCGCTAGTGTGGGTCGCAGCTGTAAACAAGCCCAGACAGCTGCAAGCAACCTGGCAGACAGCAGAACCGGTTAGAAACACAAACTGCATCCAAACACAGACAAATAACTGCTCGAGCAGAGCCATATGTGCATCCTTACTTTTGGTTGCAATGTTAAAAATGCAAAATTAGAGTAGATTGTCAGTATTCAGCATGAAAGATTCTGGACAGGGGAGGAAATGGCAGAAAACAGGAGGCAGGAGAGGAGGGAGAACTGTTGATCTTCTTGCAAGTTCCAGAGATTTAAATCACTTAATATAAAAAGACAGAATTACGTTGAAGCTAGTTGGAAATACTGTTCAGTAACCCTTTTTGTTATACTGGGTAAATTGTCCTTCCACCCTGAACGTATGTATTCACAAAAAGGAGGTTAAAAAATTGTTCTCTGTGCGACCTGCAGGCCTGTAAAAACTATAACCAATATCTGCCGTTCGGTCCGAAGGGCAGGGATTTGACTGAGTTTTGTTCCTTCTCTCACAATTAGACATTATATACTCTCCCCCCTCTGTCCGGGGAAATCACCTCATCTATTGGTTGTTCCACCTGCCCGTCATTCTGATACGCTCACGTAACGCCCGTGTCCGGACTCTTTCCTTCCGAAGTTTCCGCTTGCTAGCTCCAGATGTTTATGTATCCAGTTAGCCTAGTGGCTAGGTTAGCGGTTAGCCATTGTAGTTCCGCTGCTCTTACTGTAGACTTTGAACATGGCTGAGAGTTGCAAGAAGTGCACTGCTTTCATGTTTATGAGAAGAAGAGGAAGGCCTCAGTAGAAAGAAATAAGACCAGATTTTTTTCACACGATCCCCCCGGAAGAGCGAGGTAAGATGGTCTTGGGAATGCGCTGTTATTCAAAAAGGTATTTGGGGAAACTTCTGAAAAAATCCCCAACCATAGCTTTAAACACATTTTCTTGTCCTCACTCTGTCTGTATAAGGCCTTGTCTTAGCCTGAATTCCAGTGCTTCTTTATTGACCTACAACTTCCCACTACTTATCCCTGCAAGGATAAAGAAAAATAAAAAATTATTTTAGACTGAGTGAGTAGTGGTCAGGTTTGCTCATTTTAGGGAAGTGCCGGCATCTCAGTTCCTGGACCTGGGAGTATAGTGAGTGCATAGTTTATATTCTTGCGTGTCGTTATGTTGCATGTATGTTATGAGTGATTGTCTGTATGTGTGGGCATGGAAGTGGGAAAGTGTGATTGTGATTGCCTGCCTGTGACTGTGTGACTCTTTCTATGTAAAGTTGGATCTTGGGCTGCCCCCTCTCCTTGATCATCTCACACCTCCACTAAATGTGGGGATATCTGGGGCTCATATCTCTTCTGTATCTACCTCTGCCTATATATGTTATATATCAAGAGGAGCACTATAGAGAAACCCATAATGCCCCACTTCTAAAAGTAAATCTATTGGGCTTCTCCTTGGCACTAAGAAAACAATTCTGAGTGCTACAACAAAATGGTCCTAAATATACAGTCAGAGGTACAATTTAAAGGTTTAGATCAAAGTATATCCATGCTTTGTGCTAAAATGGCCTAGTAAAAGCCCACCTAAATCTGGTTGATTATGTGGTAATATATGCAAACTGCTGTTCAAATATTTCAGTCTCTAGATGGGCAAAAGCAAAAAGATATTATTGGGGACAATGTGGGTCAAGATAGTCAATACAGCAAAAATTGCTTTCCAGATTTTCATCTGTAAAATAAATACATTTCTTTCCTATTCATGATTATCCAGTAATTTGTGTTGGTTTATCACAAAAGTTGAAGTTTGTGGTTTTATAGTGCCATGAAATATAGAAAGGTCGAAAGTGTAAGAATACCTTTGCAAGCTCTGTGTACAGTTTGTATTATGTATCTTGGTTACTAGAGCTAAATCTGTGGTTAGAGAAGCAAAATTAATGTATTTTTTTGTTTTAGTATCATTGAAATACTTAGTTTCTGTCTTGTAAATGCCTTTAACGAAATAGTCAACAGCATAAATGCAGAGGTGACATGCAAACAGACTCCCAGCTAATGTTTGTCATTGATTACTTGGTCACCATACACAGTATTGATTGCCATCGGTAGTCCTGCAAACATACAATTATCTGAAATTGTCTGATGTTACATCTTTGCTTATTGTGACGTAAATGCAGCAATACCAGGAACATTTCTGCCCAGAGTTAATCTAATCATCAAAATTTCTCTGTTCGACACACTGAACCAGAAGGACCACATTGTGAGCTGGACTGAGTCAAGCACTGCATGATTAGAGTTTTTCTCTGATTACACTCACACACAGGGCCCACTGAGAACACCCTGAACTTCAGCACAGGGCTGAGCTAATTACAGGAGATTTGATTTGAAGCTCTCGAGCTGCAGACTGAACAAACAAGCAGATCTGCTTTACCCATATCTGTTGAAAACAGACTAATTTATCTGAAAGAGGCTACTCAGCTTATCAGGTGTAGGAAACTGGATGCAGTAGCTGGTTTGGGAATGTTACAGAATAATAAAGTGGTGCTATATGGTGAGGTGTTCAGTCCCGTTACCTCACAGGAAGAAGGTCAGAGTTCAAATATTGGTCGGATGCCCGTTTTGTGTGGAGTTTGGAGGTGCTTTCTGTGCGGGTGTTAAATAAATAAAAGATTCAGATTTCTAGTTTTTGCTCTTACGTGTTGTCCCCATAATGGTCCATAAAAGGATGTCTGCATGATTTGTCCAGAGTTTACTATGACTCAACCTTGAACCCCAACACAAAGGCTCTATAAAAGCTGCTATTATGTCTTTAACATCTGGAGCTTGATTTTTAGTTACAAAAACAACTATTATGTATACTTGTTGCTATAAGTACAGTTGAAGGTGTACACCACTACAGGACCCCCCCCCCCAGCACAACACAATCATCTCCTGTAATTATAGTGCCATGCTGACTTTTTAACATTTTGTTATGTTACAACAACACAGTTTAATGCATATTATCAGAAGTAACTCCCCTGAGTCAGTACATTTCTGTTAAAAATGTTTATGATCAGTGATGTTGGATCAGAGCGGATGTTCCATTTCATTGATTGGGGAAACGATAAACAGATAGATTTCACAAGAGCAATTTTGTGGGGGATACCAAAGGAAAAATGTCACAACTGTAACTATTACCATCTGAATCAGAATTGGCAAATATCCGATTGAGTAATTTAGCCATTGTCAAAATAAAATGTGGCTTCTTTAACTGTTTTTTGCGTTCTATCTTTCTTTCTTTCTTTCTTTCTTTCTTTCTTTCTTTCTTTCTTTCTTTCTTTCTTTCTTTCTTTCTTTCTTTCTTTCTTTATCTGCTGTCAGCTTCTCTCCTCTCTCTTTTCCTCTCAGTCTTGTAGTATTGTTTCAAACCTTCCTCAAAAGCATACTCATGGCTTAAAGGGTTAAATATTAAAGAAATACATCAAAATAACAGCTCAACTCTCTAAAAAAAAAAAATACCCACCAGTGTAGCTAGTTTGATTGGCAAGGCATTTTACACAGCAGGCTGTCACAACCTTCCACTGAAGTAATGAGGTGAACAAAAACACAGTCTGATTTCAAATGTTAATGCGTTTCATCCTATTGTAAAGTGGAACTAGATAAAAAATGTGACATGTTTTTTTACTTACTGGAGGTCAGTTATTTGTGTTTCATAGACACAGGTCCTCAGATGGAACGTCTGTGTCTGTTTGCAGGTGCTAGCTTTAGGGGTAGGGTTGAACAGAGACAGCAACAGGCAGACAGATCCGGAGGGCTAGACAATGCTAGTGGTCGTGAGATTAGTCCAGGTTGTGTCCAGAAAACAGAAGGCAGCGTGGATGTCCGACAAGGACTTAGCACCGCTGAAACAGCCGTGGTCATGATCAAAACCTGAAAACAGGCAGGGAAAACTGCTAGACATCTACATCTACACACACATATACACCTTGTTTAAAGTACAAAGTGAGAACCATGCCCCGACTTTACCAGTATATATCTAACCCTAACCTAAACCTAATTGACACCTTAGTTCTAAACTTAACCCCTACCCCAGAAAAGAGGGGAACCAAAAGAAGGTCCTCACTTTACATCAAAGTCCTCACTTTACTAATAAAATTAGCAAAAAAATGTTCTCTCTTAGCTTCAGGTACATTTAAACACACACACACACACAGAATGGTTGGTACAGTGGTTTGGTGGACACAACCTGGACTGATCTCATGGCTACTAGCATTGCCTAGACCTCTACATCTGTCTGCCTGTCTCTGTCCTCCCGAGTATCCAAGCCTGTCCTATGGTACGGATACCAGCCTATGCTAACCTTCCTGTCATTTCCTGCTGTGAGCAGCCAGATCTTCACTACCTGACTCCTCAGCATTCATCAGTGGAGGTTCTTGCTTGCTTCAGGTCTCTGGTTTATTCATTAATAAACCATTTAAAGTGCAACACTGTGTTTGGCTTGAATATCAGGTTCTCTGTTTTGGTCTGGTGCAATACACTATGCCCTTTTAACAAATCAATGTACTTTGTTATAAACCCTTCCATTATTGCTCTGGGAGTACATTTAGGCCCATTCTCCTGAGGGGCGTCGGGGGTGGGGGGGGTGGGGGGGGGGTGAACCTTCGTCCCATTCTCAAGTCTTTCACAGCTGGGTTTTCTTGCAGGATCATCCTGTATTTAACTCCATCCCTCTTAACACACTTTTGCTCTGTCCACTACATGGTTTGTAGCAGACTATTAACAAGCAGTGGCTTTCGGTTTGCTACCATTTCATTTGGTCAGATTATTTGAGTGCAAGACTAGTAGTCTTTTATGTCAACAGATTTTCAAATCTAAGCTGAGAATCTCTGCAGTCCCTCCAGAGTTACCTAGGGCATCTTGGCTACTTCTTAAATAAGTGCTCTCCTTACTTTTTTCAGTTTAGTTTGATAGCCATGTCTTGGTAAATTCGTAATTGTAGCATATTCTTTTTGCCATGATTTGTCTTCGTGAACCCGGACAGAGCACGCACACACAGAGCTTGTTCTTTTGAAGTTTATTAAAAGTAATGAGTTTTGGATGATGAAGAGTTTACTTGGAGCACAGAGGTAGCAGGAGATCCAGCAACAAAGCCGAGAGCTTACTGTGAGCATGGATAGCAGAAGATCCAGCAGCTAACAGAGAGCTTACTTGGAGCACAGGGGTAGCAGGAGATCCAGCAGCAAAGCCGAGAGCTTACTTGGAGCACAGGGGTAGCAGGAGATCCAGCAGCTAACAGAGAGCTTACTTGGAGCACAGGGGTAGCAGGAGATCCAGTTAGAAAGCCGAGAGCTTACTTGGAGCACAGGGGTAGCAGGAGATCCAGCAGCTAACAGAGGGCTTACTTGGAGCACAGGGGTAGCAGGAGATCCAGTTAGAAAGCCGAGAGCTTACTTGAAGCACATGGGTAGCAGGAGATCCAGCAACGAAGCCGAGAGCTTACTTGGAGGACAGGGGTAGCAGGAGATCCAGTGACGAAGCCGAGAGCTTACTTGGAGGACAGGGGTAGCAGGAGATCCAGTGACGAAGCCGAGAGCTTACAAAGCTGACAGACATGGAGTGAGTGGAGACTAATGAGAACTGGACTTGACAGGCTTGGTGTTTGTAATGACTGAAGACGAGCCGGCGGGGAAGAGAAGACTGAGAGAGGTTTATGTAGAGAGGCTGGCAGGTGGAGTGAGTACTGACTGATTAGTGGTTAACAGATGTGGAGGCTGAGCTGTGTGAGAGGAGGAGGTGCTGAAAAAACAACAGGGGAAGATAGCCAGGCCAAAACTGAACCATGACACTTTTCATATCTGATGTTTTTTTTTTTTTTTGTGAGATGTTCAAAGCTTGCCATATTAACTTAATTCTGTGGTCCTTGGTCATCATTGCTGTTTGCTAACCAATGTTCTCCAACTACCGTCAGAGGCCTTCACAGAACAGCTGAATTTATACAGGGATAAAGTTACACAGAGGTCGACTCTGTTTCCTAATTAGATGACCTCTGAAGACTGAATTTTATTTTGCACAATTTGAGTAAATGTTTTTTTTTTTTCTTCCACTAATCATGTGCTACTTTGTGTTGTTCTATCAAATACATCTGACTAAAATGTATTGATGTCTGTGGTTGTAACATGGGGCAATGTGGAAAGGTTCAGTGGTTATGAATAAGTTTCCAGTGCCATCTGCGCAGTAGATCTGGGGATTTTTGCTTCGCAACTTTTAATAATAAAACTGACTCATTTTAATTATTCTGAAGGAAATAGGGTAGAATAAAAATATGAGTTTAAATGCTGTCCAAGAAATATGTTTCTAAAGAGGTGTATGACTCCAAACAATGAAGTGGAGACATCACCCAAAACAAGAAGATGTCAAAAATAGTTTGCCAGAAAGGTTGACTGTCCCCTTGGGAGCAACTTACACTCACACACACACACATCCACCCAACTCACAGTCACCTCGCGTTTTGGATGCGTCTGTGAGAGATATTTGTCAGATTTGCTGGGTTCACACCTCCGATCAACTCGACAACTCTCTGTGATGAAAGCGACTCTGACTCCTGACACCCACCTCCTCACTTCTCCTCCTCCATCTTCACTACATCCCACACTTTTATATCCCTCTCTCCCTTTTCTCCTTTACTCCTTTGCTTCTTGTCCCCACTGACCTTCCTCGGTTTCTCCTTCACAGCTCCCTCCTCATCTTTCCCCCTTCACCCTTTTTTCCTGTCTAACCGTACAAATTTCTTGTCTGGCCTCATTCTGCTCCTCCGACATTCTTCCGGTACAAACCTTTTTCTTTCTCACCCAACCCTCACATTTTTGTTGCTGTTTCGACGCGTGATTCTTGCTTTTCAACATGTTCCATTTTTAACTATTTACCACTAACTTATATTTACCTGTATTCTCCTTATCACATCTTCACTTCTTTCACCTCATTCTCCTATTTCACACCTTTTTCCCTTCTTTAACACAAAGTTTTAATTGTACCATAAGCAGAATGCTGCATGAGGTTACATAATGGATGAACTAATCTCTTCTTCCTCCTTCACATCCAATTAAACACTCAGTTTAAACTGTGGAACAAGCAGCATTGTTAGTTTTGGAAGCTGTACACTACTGTGGTTACATATTACATGAAAGCACCTCCTCCCAAAATGTTTGAATATGGAAACAACTGCTTTGTGTTGTCTTTGGAGTAATGAGCTCCCTGCATGCCGCCACCACATCTGGGCCATTAATAAGGAATTGGAGTGAAAGGGGGAGGGAAAAAAAATAGAGGACACATGAAACAAAAAGCAATCGCTGACAGCGACGCTACGCTTTGAAGCATCTCCCACTGGGTGTGTGTGTTTGTCTGTCTCCTGGTGTGCGTTTTTGTCGGTAAGCTAAGATAGAGTAAATAAAAAAAACAAAAAAACAAAGTGCACACACGTCGAACAATGCAGAATAAACAGTTTTGTAGTGTCAGCTGCTAAATTCAAAGAGACAACTTGCTCCGTATGAGTAAAACTTCCCAAAAACATCTCATAAACACACACACACACACACACACACACACACATACACACACACACACATCTAGTAAACTTGTGATGCCACCAGAGTGCCTTTGCAAACCAAACATTTACATACCCGTCACTACACAGCTTGTGTACAAAATGCCATCAAAATCAACAAATAAAACATGGAAATGTGGCATACAGCTGTATTTGGTATATTGCTGCACGATTCACTAAATTATTACAGTACCTACGTGTGCAGAAATGCATCGCAAAGGACAGCGTTGATCCAATAGGCTATTATGTTTTAAGTGAAATGCATTAACAGTATATTTGGTCAGTTGGGTGTCTTTAGTGTGACCGAGATGCTTTAGCTCATTCAAAGTGGTGGTGAATTTGTAATGATGGAAAACTAAGAGATGTGCGAGAATCAAAAGAGTTGTGTCATCATTGTGACAAAGAAAAAAAGAAAACGGTATCACAACTTGCGGGGTCTTTACCAGTTCTGCACATCTTCAGACAGCTTTTTTTTTTTTTTTTTTTTTTTTACACATTCTTCTTAAACTTCATGTTTTGCCACAAATCCTCAATTGTATTTAGTTCAGGACTTTGACCGACCAATTCTCACATGTGATTATGCTCTGGCCTGAACCATTGCAGTGTTGCTCTGGGCCCTAGACATAAAGCCAGAGGTGTGTGTAGAGTTGCGACAATGAGATGAACAGTTTCCGAGTATGCTTGTCTCTTTTTGTTTGTGTATGTCTGTGTAGGTAACGCCACATGCACGCTATCCAATTAAAGCGCCGAACACTGTTTATATTCTGCTGTCACCTTGACCAGGTTGTTCTACAGAGCTGACTGAGGGAGAGAGGACCTGAGAGAGATGAACTTTCCCCTGTAATTAAAACTGAAACATTGTTTCATTTTGAAGGTGCAGAATTTTTTTTTTCCATCCAAGACTTTCTGGATGTCAGCAGGGGAGTAAAGTGAATTTCAGTAACACAACTAATGGGTGTATGAGAGAGCCATGTCATTGTAGTTTTAAATTTAAAAAGTAGATTTATTGAAATGAGGCAATAAGTTTACTTTTGAGGTCTAAGTTATTTATTTATTTTTTCATTTAAATGCAGGCAACTTTTGTTCGGGTCCAGAAATTAGTTCTTAACAGCTAAAAACATTCAGTATGTCAGTAAAAACACCCCGAAGCCTACAAACTCAGAAAGTGAGAATAACAATGTCTTTCCATAAAGTGTCTGGTTTAGGTTTGTTAACTTTGTGAATTTTTCTCTTTTCCCACATACTCTTTGCTCTGTGCAGACCCTATTTTCTTTAAATTTCAAAGGTGTACTGATAAAGTACTGACAGACTAAGGGTTGAACAGTGTAAAAGAAAACATTTGTTCTGGGAGAACCATCAGCCTGACACTGCTTTAGCTATGCTCAGAGTTTTATTTATCCATTTTCTTGCTATAACATTGTCAGTAATGTTGTTGCCATCTGGCTGCAACACAGGTTGAATTCCATCAGACAACGTAGATGCTTGGCTTTGCCTTTTCCTGAATGCTGCCAGAATTTTAACTTTTTTGAACTTTCATTTTTGACACAGTCATTGGCTAAATGTACAAATTACAGACAGACAAGGCTTGCAACTGAGTGCTTTTAAGTCCCTGGACAGGGTGCTGATCTCCTAGGTCTCAAAGCTACTGCTGCTGTCAGACATTTCTCCTGACATTCTCCTTCTCATTGAACAAATCGTATCTCTGTACTTGTACTTAGCTAGCATCAGCATTAGCTGCAAGGCAGCCAGTAGCAGCTTGAGGAGAGGGCTGTTCATGTGATTTCCCTCTGCATGAAGGGAAGACAAAATATTTTTAAAATGCCTTCCTTCTGCAGTTGTAGAGTCTAAAGCCCATCCAAAGTTAAGATGACACTTGGTGCTCTCTCGTGGTTTAAATATCCTGGCCTTATTTTCAGTGCATTTTGTGTCTGCTGCAAAGTACCAAATTGATGGACAGTCAAAAAAACGCTAAAGATCGTTTTAATGATATTTTAATGTGAACCAGCTATGGTAATACTATTCTACTATTATGGTAATTGATTAAAATCACTATCCATTTCATCCTAGCTACATAAAAGTAGATTTTGTTTTACTTAAAGGAAAAGGGAGTAAACCCCAACTAATGTGTCTGAACAAGAGCAAAGAACTGCAGTGCATAGAATGCGCCTCATAGACAATCTCACAATCTCTCCGCTTTGGAAGCTCGTCAACATTTTTCATCCTTAACAATCTCAGATCATTGTATCGCCCATCCCTACATCCAGTAGTGATTTATAAAGGCTCTAGACATAGCACACCAAGCAGTTTATCATAAAAACAGCACCGCTAGAAATTCAAATAGTTTTTCTGGCTTACTTACTCTGAACATACCAGATAAATATTTGTGATTTTTTTGATGTTAGCTGGTTTAAGATTTGTGATCATTCTGTTTTCATCTCTACCTTCGTGTATGTCTCCATGCAGCTATGTGCTCTGTTTAAAAAGTAACACTACTGCATTATTTATCAGCATCACGGGGGAGGTGCTGTTCACATCTCTGCTCTTACTCCTCGTGTTCTGATTTTTTTCTGCTAATTCCTGCTCGTTAAGTCAGGTGACATGCAAATGCAAATGCTCTGATTAACATGTTCACCGAAATTAATGAAGGAAGCAGGGTAAGTCTTTCTTTATTCGTCTTCTGTGGCACTTGCTGCATATCCTTGGCCGTTTATCTCCACTGTGGTAATGTCACACTCTCTTATCTTTGTTCTACCATGAATCTTGTCGCTGTTGTAAAATTATATCTAATCACATTTAATCAAATGTCTGTCTGATTTCAACCTCAGTTCTGATTTTGTACAATGTGAGCTGATATGTGACGGTTTTACACTAATTGGGATGATGTTTTTGCATATCAGAAAAAAATACCTCAGATGTAATCGCAGGTCTGTGGTTGTTGCTAGCCATGTCTGTTTAACGTGGAGATGATCAACTCTTAAAACAAAATGTGATTTAATGTAGTTTAATCTGGGATCTAAATAATTTTAAATCTACATTCCCAACTTGATGCAAGGCTGATGTACGAGAAGCAACATTCTACACTCTTCCTCTTGTTTGTCACTGGAATGTTTTCAGATCATCAAACAATCTTCAAGATCTTGTCAAGATAACGCGAATAAATATAAAATGCACTTTTTCAGATAATGCTTGGACTTATTACGGGAACAAAGCTATCCAAATGAACCTGGTCCTATATGATAAAGTAGTTGCCTCATACACCTAATAACCGGTTGTGCCACCCAGCGGATGCCATCAAGTGTTCGCAGTCTTTCAAATTTCTGTTGGGTGTTTTGGCTCATTGTTCTCTTTGTAAGTGTTTTAACACAGTCATGGTGGCTGTTTTTTTTTTTTTTTAGTTTTGAGAGGTAGAAATGTTGGTGTAATTTTCATCATTGTCCCGTTACATAACCCAAGTGAGATAGAGCATAAATTCACCAAGCGGTGGTCCACTTTTCTCCATCAAGAATTTCATGTACAGAGCAGAATTCATGGATCCATCAATTATGGCCAGTCACCAAAGCCCTGAAGCAGTGAAGTAGTACTTTTCTGAAATACTGCATAAGTTATAGATCAGATGTAACAGGATACAGTTCTACTTCTGTCTCATCATTCCACAGAATATTGATGCTTGAGGATCATCGAGATGCTTTTTTTTGGGGGGGGAGAGGGATGTGGAACGTTTGCGTTTTGTTTTTTGGTTTGTTTTATGACTTGCTTTGTTTTTTTTTGTTTTTTCAGCAGTGGTGTTGACTTTGGAGCTCTCAAATGGATGCCTACAGTGTTTTACATGTTCTGGGTTCTCTCATGCCTCCCTGGATGAGTGGGTAATTTTGGGTAGGCTGGCCCCTCTTAGAAAGGTTCACGATTCCATATTTTCATGGGAATAACAGCTTTCTCTGTGGTTTGCTGGAGCCACAGCTTAACACTGTTTGTGACCCTTTTCAGACAGAAGGATGTCAGTGATTGTGGTTCTCATCTGTTCTTAAATGTCTGTAGATCAGAGGATTATGATGATGAGATCTTTTAGCTTACTTCATGCCGTCAGACAGGTTGTATTTCACGGATTCGTTAATGAACAGACAGTAATCAGGCATGTGTGTGGCTTGAGAAATTTTAACCCAAAAAAATGCGGTAAAACATTTAGTTGCAAGGTTGTTCCAGATAGGATTTTTCCCTCAATACATGAAATTATCATTTGAAAACTGCTTTTGTATTTCTTTAGGTTATTTTTGTCTGATAATAAAATTAGCTTTATGATCTAAAACATTCCAGTGACACAAATCCCAAACACAGTACGAATCAGTGATGATACAAATAGTTTTTCACAACAATGCTTGTATAGGAAGCAACCACCCATAATGTGCTGATTGTACAGGATAGATAAACAGGTGATTAATAAATCAGATGAAGCCTGATTCCCTCGTTCACCTCTGTGTTGTTAAAGTGCACCTTAGGCAATGCAATCTAAAGGTGACAGCCTTATTTCAAGGTGTGATTAGAGCAGACTGGGTATGCCTTGAGTCTAAATTGATCCAACCAGCTCTTAGTGCTTGGATTAGCTCGGCTTGAATGCATCTGTCTTAGATGTGGTGGCTCAGAAGTGCCACACCTCAGTCAATAATTAAATCATTAAACAGTAACATACATTTCTGAACAAAAATCTCTGAATAACTATTTTACTATTTAAAGAATCTTTTAATTTCCCCATGTGGCAAAGGAGATATTAAGAGTTTTTTTGATGAGTGTTTAGATTTTTTCTTTGTGAACAGATGACATAAAACTACGGTGGCCCTGAGGTGCAAAGCGCTACAACTTTAAGGAAAGCACCCCAACATTAATGAAAGCGCTACAACTTTAAGGAAAGCACCCCAACATTAATGAAAGCGCTACAACTTTAAGGAAAGCACCCCAACTTTAAGGAAAGCGCTACAACATTTAGGAAAGCGCTACAACAATAAGGAAAGCACTCCAACATTAACAAAAATATTACAACATTAACAAAAGCACTTCAACATTAACGAAAGCACTCCAACAATAACGAAAGCGCTGCAACATTTAGGAAAGCGCTACAACAACCTCCTGAGACCCTGCGTCCACATACGGGGACATTGCATATTTGCCTCTCTCCCTCTAATACTTTATTTTTTTCAACTTTAACCCACTGGCCTCATTAATAGACACTCCCAGCATCCTCTAGTGGTAACATGATAATACTACACTCATTTGAATGAAAACAAGATGGCGGGGATTCCAGTGAAAAGCTTCTACAATAACTCTCGTGACAAAAATGGCCAAGGTAAAAATCCAAATAATATTTCATGTTTGAAACCAGTGTTTTTATGCACAATTATATCTTTAGCTTCAAAAGACATGCAAATTTGAAAAAAAAAATCTACAGTAGCAAAGCACAATGTCTGTAAAGATAACGTACTCATTTGAGGACATCGGGGCTATATTTCGTTATTGATTGTGCCATGTGGTTGGATAAATGTGGGAAAGTTTACAGATATAAATGGTTGTTGTAAGTTATATTTCATCCCATATTTTGATTAGATGAATATGGAAATATTTAAAACTTTTCACAAGTATAATATGTTCTTGCTAGTAGTAAATTTTCCAACCAAAAAATTAGCTAGCAAGCTAATTTTTTGGTAAGTCTATATAGACTAAATAGACCAGTAAGTCTATTTAGGATATCCAGACTACTTTTTACAAAGGTTTTCTGTTACTTGGCTATATATATGGGTAGCCATCCCAGTTGCATGAAATACTCTTTGAAATACCTTCTTAGTCCTTTGTTTTATGGCCAAATGTCTGAAATAAACTGGATTTATATGTTTCAGCCAATCATGTCTTTGTTGTGTCATTTGAGAATATAGACCCAGTGTCCTCATATGAGGACATCATTTTTTTCAAAAACTATTTATGGCATCATGACAGAGTTTAGTTTTTAAACTTATTAGGTCTTACTAATCCTATGTAACTTGTAAATTCAAAAAACAAACTCCAAATAAAAGCTCGGGTCTCAGGAGGTTAACAAACCGGAAGAGGTACGTCCCAGTGGGAGACCTAAGAAATCGCTGATTGGACTACAGCTCGTTTTTACTTTTGAACCGAAAGTATTTCTGGCTTTACTGTGTTTTTTAAAAACATGAATGTTATCGGTGATCCAAACCGTAAGATGCAGTCTAAAACGCCACTTAGTCTGTTTATAAGTTTCGCTTTTATTCATTATGCTTTTTTTTTTAACTACGTGCGCTGTGTTTCTGTACCTCAACGCTCTGGTCTGCTCCTCTCCCCTCCCTCCCCTCGGACCCAGGGGCTTTTATCAGCGGCAGCCTTATCACTACGTTTAATGTCTCTCCACTCCTACCAAAATGTCCTAATTAAAATCAATAGGAGTGTCCGTAGCTGTGTTTCATGCTATTTTCTTTTTAACGACACAGAACCAGTGGCGCTTCGGTGGGCGTGCTGCCTTGGCTTGAATTCAGGTGCGCAAAATTACGTTACATATAATTTAGGTGTGCACTTTTAAGGGTCATTTCAACAAGCTTGTAACATCAGGAGCTTCAGTTCAGACCCAATATTCATTCTCTTCCCTCTAAAGGAGCCATATACAGTCTTTATTTATGCTTTCCCCCACTGTTATCCCTCGCGCGCAGCGCACCAGGGTGAAATAGAGCAGCTGCGGATCATGCGTAAAGACGCAGCGTGAACGACGCAGCCCTGTATGCTTTAAGGGTTACAGCTGACTGGAAAATGTTGGACCTTTTAGGCTTGATCAAACTCCGCCTCATTCACAAATGAGACCAACATGGATAGATTAATGATAAGCTGTAGTTTCATTATCAACTACGATAACATAAAATCTGTTTGGGGGGTGGTCTTTACGCATGATCCGCAGCTGCTTTATTTTACCCTGGTGCTCTGCGCGCGAGGGATAACAGTGGGGGAAATGCATAAATAAAGACTGTATAGGGCTCCTTTAGAGGGAAGAGAATGAATATTGGGTCTGAACTGAAGCTCCGATGTTACAAGCTTGTTGAAATGACCCTTAAAAGTGCACACCTAAATTATATGTAACGTAATTTTGCGCACCTGAATTCAAGCCAAGGCAGCACGCCCACCGAAGCGCCACTGGTTCTGTGTCGTTAAAAAGAAAATAGCATGAAACACAGCTACGGACTCTCCTATTGATTTTAATTAGGACATTTTGGTAGGAGTGGAAAGACATTAAACGTAGTAATAAGGCTGCCGCTGATAAAAGCCCCTGGGTCCGAGGGGAGGGAGGGGAGAGGAGCAGACCAGAGCGCTGATGCACAGAAACACAGCGCACGTAGTTAAAAAAAAGCAGAATTAATAAAAACGATACTTATAAACAGACTAAGTGGCGTTTTAGACTGCATCTTATGGTTTGGATCACCGAGAACATTCATGGTTTTAAAAAACACAGTAAAGCCAGAAATAATTTCGGTTCAAAAGTAAAAACGAGCTGTAGTCCAATCAGCGATTTCTTAGGTCTCCCACTGGGACGTACCTCTTCCGGTTTGTTAATGTTGTAGCGCTTTCCTAAATGTTGCAGCGCTTTCGTTATTGTGGTTTGTTAATGTTGCAGCGCTTTCGTTATTGTGGTTTGTTAATGTTGTAGCGCTTTCCTAAATGTTGCAGCGCTTTCCTAAATGTTGTAGCGCTTTTGTTATTGTTGGAGTGCTTTTGTTAATGTTGTAATATTTTTGTTAATGTTGGAGTGCTTTCCTTAAAGTTGTAGCGCTTTGCACCTCAGGGCCACCGTATAAAACAGATAAATACTAAACTATTTATGTATGTTTTCGAGGTATGATCAATTAAGATTTTACTTAAAGATATTGGTCTTTTATTTAATTATATATGTTGAAAATAATTGGTACACTTAAATGATTGTGTAAAATTTATCCTCAATAAACTTTATGTATTAATTGGATTGTGGCATTTTTTTTGCCCTCCATACAAACCTAGGCTCTGTGTGTGTGTGTGTGTGTGTGTGTGTGTGTGTGTGTGTGTGTGTGTGTGTGTGTGTGTGTGTGTGTGTGTGTGTGTGTGTGTGTTGACAAGCCAACAAATCAATTTTAGTTTTACTGGACACGTTGGTTACCATGTTACAATCTATTCAGGCACCAGTATGTGCTGATGTCTTTCTACCAGCTTCTCACTTTCCCTCCCCCCTATCGGGGTGAGTTATGATCACACCCTGATGAATACAACTATATAAAGACACCCTCGTTCACACAAATGCACCTCAGCCTTGGTCAAAGTGCCCCAGATGGCTGTAAATCGTCTTTTATGAGAAAGACTTGATGAAAGGTTCTCCCTGGACACTTCTTTCCTTCCTCCTTTGGCCTTCAGGCAGGTTGGTTTATTTCTCCACACACCACCACCTTTATGTGCCATTTCTATCATTTTCTCTGACATGAACAAGATACAAGCAGCAAGGGAAAATAACCTAATGTTATTTATTTTTTTTCTAAAATGAACAGTAGAGTTGTAATTTTGCACGTCATTCTTGGTTCTGTAGGTAGAATTGATAATAAATGTAAAGGTCTCATAAATGGTTATGAACCAACTAATAAGATGCGGGCCAATGTTTCTCCATTATGTTTAAACACTGATGGGACAGACGTTTGAGGAATTGAAGTTGAATCAGCTTTTTTTTGAGGGAGAACATTACGTTATATGTGAATTTAGCTGACGTATGTGGAACTGACACTATAAACATTTCTATGTATCTATTCACATCCAAATTTAGTCTTTAAACTTTTAGTTAGTAAAATGTCTTTAGTGTTTTTACATCTTTTCTAATAAGTGATTTATTCTTTCTTTTACAGCACAAATCATATTCAAATACGTGACACCTGTAAACCAGTTCAATTTAAACATCCTGAAAACCCACTTAATTTATCATTGTAGACTCCATTTCAACTAACAAGGGATGATTAAACAAAATTAATACATTTATGTGTCATTATTTAGGTTTTTGTTTGATTTGCTTGGGACTTTTCTTATCAGCCTGTCATCCCTCAGCCAACAGCCACCATCCAATCAGCTCAGCCACCAGTCAATTAACCCACATCACCTCCACCTGCTGCCAGTAATTACTGTCAACTCGGCTCACCCGCCTACATTTACCTGCTTTAGCCAACTCATCCCTGCCAGAACGTCTCTTCTCATCCCATCTGATCTGATCTGAGCTCACCTCAGCTCGTCTCGTTGTGCCCTTCCTCTACCATTTCCTGTGTGCTCAGCCAGCTGGACTCTTCAGTTAAAGGTTGCCTGTGTCTGCGTGCTGCAGGTCTGCCTGTTTCCCCGTGAGTTCCAGCTGCTCGCTCCGCACGTTCTGGTGGTTCCCCGGTCCACATCGCCTGTTCTGTCACTACCTGCACCATCTGCCATAACTCATCGGTCAAGTCTGGTACTTGCCTGCCTCACCTACCACTATTCTTCCCTCACAATAAACCTTTAAAAAAAATAGAACTGTGTCCGGCTGAATATCAGGTACATCGGCGTCATCCATAATATTATGTTGTTGGTTTTATTTTATTTTTTAGTTTATTTTTTACAAATAAATTGTTTTCTATGAATCTGGTTATTGGCATTAAGTTGTTTTATGTAGAAAACAAATCAGTAGTAAGGCACTTGTCTGGTAACATTAAATTACAGGACATGTGTCATGACTTTTACAACTTTCCCTTCAAGATAGCTTTATTCATTTCCTCTGAAATTGAGAAATATGTCAAAATCAAGAAGGAATGAACAAATGAACAAAGGAAGGAAGGAAAGAACGAAGGAACATCAGGACATCCAAAGATTTACTGTTTGCCAGGAGTAGGAAGTCAGAAGAAGCAGTTGTCAGCAGTAGCAATCAAGCAGAACCTGGTAGACCTAAAGCAGCAGCACCAGGTCCAGATACTTTAACTCTGTGGTGAGGCCACCTTGTCTTTAATTTTCTGCTTGTAGCCTAAGTTTTTCTCCCGAAGGCTTAAATGCGCTACAGTTATGGTATCCGAGGACATCGTGGACCATACAGTCAAACTCTCCAAGTCCATCTGCAGTCAGTTCCCACTCTACAAGAGGTCATTTGGCCATGAAAATGTGCTACAATGTTACTAATGTAGTGGTAGGGAGAGGAGGTTAAACACTGATATGCAGTCAAACACTATTGTTCAGCTCAGACACATAAAAAAAAAAATGTGTCACTGCTGTAGCTACTTTAGGCTTACTTAGGTATAGAAGTAGGAATTATAGATTAGACTGACTAAAGTGATCTGTTGATGTCAGCAGATTGTTTTGTACTGACAGAGGTCACATGAAACACATAAAAAAAACAGTGTAAGACAACAGAGTTTCTTACCTGATATACTTTGTGCTCAAATGCACAAAGTATCCACTTTATATCCACAAAGCAAAAAACATCCATTGTTGTCTCAGTGGTATGGGACCCAACTCACCCAGCGCTACCTGTTATATCCCGGCCCCAATCTTGTTTTTTTTTCTTGTCTTGAATAGCAAGAGTTCAATTGCTTCGAATAGAGAGACAGTTTTTGGTGAGTGTTAAGAAAAAAAATCATCTTCAACTATTTATTTTGAAGAAGCTTGCCCCCCTTTCTTGCATAGAGGACCTTAATCTAATAATCTGATATTTATACTGCCTCTTACTTGTAAATGTATATTTGCACACTTCAATCTCTCAGGGAGTGTCTGTTTAGACGTCTATGCAAATTGTACAATTATGTAACTAAAGTTATTGCACAATATTGTAAACTGCTGTCCGATTTGGAAATGAGTCCATTAGCTGATAAAAAATATACGCATACATTTGTCTTCCAGGGACTGATGTTGGCCAGTGCAATCTATTTATGAAAAAAAAATAAAGATCCCGTCTTCTTGTGTATCTATGTTATATGTATATATGTGCATTCTGAGCCGGTGTCTGTTTCACCACAAAAAAACCTTGATAAAATGTAATGACAATAAAACTGCTTTATGTTGTACGTACATTTCCATTTGACATATTCTAGTTAGAGCAATCTTTTTTTTTTTTAGTTTAATAATAGATATTCCCTGTTTACAATCAAACAAAGGACTATCCTTTGGTTCCAGATGACATTTAATCATTCGTACATGGTAGCGCATTTCTGTTTTATTGGTGTGGCAGGTTGTAAGGGCAGTTTTTTAATCAGAAAAAGGGTGTTACTAATTATTTATCTGCTTTAAAAAAATATTGGGAAGAATTATCAAGATTTTTAAGTTGCTTGATGCTAAAATATAGCCAAAATATATGCTCTTAAAACAAAGATTTACTTTACTAATAAAGAACAAAAAAATTCCAGAACGTATAGTTTAATGCTTAAAAATTGAGGGAAGGTTAGTGAAACATCTTCAGGGTTGAGTAAAGACACACTGCAACATAAATAAATAAAATAAAAGATAAATATTTACTCCCACCTGCTAAATAGAAATGTGCAATATTTTTATTCCATTTCCCAAAGCATCGTTTGGTAACACAACACGTGTTATTTTGTTAGGAAAATATGTGAATTTAGAGTGCACACATTTAATGCTTGTAGAAATACATGATTTCAATTCTGACATGCTGTTTAAGTAAAAAATAACAAATAGTTTAATCTAAAACTGATGACTTTCAAAGTCATTGTGCTTTGACTTGTCCTACGCCATTATTAATAGATGGAAAAAGGTAATTCTGCTACTCAGTTTCCTGTCCAAGCATTTGTAAGAAATCAAGTGCAGTCCTTATACAACTGCTTATAGAAACATATTGCCACAGGGGTGGAACCTTATGATTACAGCTAAAATATGAAACTTTGGCTTTTATTTTAGTCACAATTCCTATTTCACATGTTTTTCTTCACATGTATTTTGTGTTTTTTTCCCCCCTCAGCAACAATAACTGTCCCTGCGATATTTCTGCAGAGGCCCTTTCAGTTCCCCCCACCCTCACTGCCTTGTCTCATCATGGCCATTAGACACAGGTTTTGACAAATTTTTGGTGACACTGTTGTGATCATGTTACTTGGGATAAGGGGCTTTCACTGCTCTTGGTGCTGATTGGGAGCTGCCAGAAGGAGGACTAGAATGCGAGGACTGCAGGAGGTAAGAGGCTGATGGAGACGGAAAGGTCTGTATTCTCTTGAGACGCAGCTGTGCTTCAGATAGGCTTTCAGAGCGGAAACGGAGATAAAGATGGAGGGAAAAGATCAAGATAAACCATGAGTTTAGGGTTGGTAGAGAAAGAGTGGATTAAAAGAGAAGAAAAAGAAGCCCTGTGGAGGAGATAAATCTGAGAATAAAAGACAGAAATGTGCCTTTAAAACACTTTTAGAGTGCTCTTCTGTCTTGTGCTGTAATTGCCAGCAGCTCTCTTTGACATCAGCCCAGGGGTGTTAGATAACAGCGCTTTGTTTCCTGTTCTGTTCTGTTTCTACTCCTTCTCTGCTGCTCTGATAGACTACTGAAAAGACCTTGGAACAATGCTTTAGTTGGGCAAGATGAGCATTGCTGATACTTAACAAGGACTGCCGGAATTTGTTTTTATGTAGTATAAACGCAGATTACAAATAACACAAAGTCCTGTAAAAAAATAATAATAATTAGGCATATTACAACTGGTTTTGTTTTTCTACAATACTTGGAACTATCAATATTTAATGTGATTTTTGCTAGTGATAATTTCAAGCAACATAATACATATACTATTAATGAAAAATGTTAGTAGTAAATTAGTACTTTATTACATTTATTTCTAATTAAAAATGTCTGAAATTACATATGGCTACACATAATAAAAACCTTATTGCGCAGCTTTTTGAAGGACTTCTGCCCTATTCAGATCCAAGTCTTTGGTTCATTGAGCTCTGAGGGTGAATACCATGGTAGATGGATACAAGAAGCATTTCACTGAAGTTACTCCAACCAAAGGTGGTAACACCAGCTATTAGGGGGTATCATTTTTCCTCAGTTAGGGTTAACCCTAACCCTACGGCATGGCTTGGCATGACATAACAGCTGGGTGCAGCTGAAAACCAGGAAACTGACTGGCATACACGGGTGGACAGAATAAAACTGCTTAAGGCGGCAGTGGCTAAGGCTTAAGCTTTGAACCGACTACATGCCTTGTACGCTCCGTGCTTCCATGGCACAATGTACTACGCGGCAATCCAAACTGGATGCATAACTGTTCATACATCCAGGCAGCCCTCCTTTATTTTGAAACATACTGGATCCGCTTTACACTTCCTGTCTGGCTCATCTGTTTTTTTGAAAATTCAAATTTGGCTCATCCGTCAAAATTAGACTATATCCGTATTTCTGAAGGACGACAGGGGAGGGTTCTCTTTCATGCGTGTGGTAAATACTGTGGTAAACACAGTTTTTATTTGTGATGGAACTGATTATGTACGGGTGATGGAGTCTGTGTGAATAAGGGGTTAGACTGAAATAAACATGAATATAGCTGAACTGAGATAAAAGGAAAAAAAGTACAAGACTGAGTGAAAATGAGCAAAGGGATAGAGTAGAAAGCTGAAAGTAAAGAAATGCATTAACAAGGAAATACATCTAACAACCGTAAACATAGAGGGCTGAACTGATGTGGAAAAATTTAAATAACAAAAAGCAACAACAAAGTGTGCCAAGGCCTGTAGAACATAAATAGATTACAAACAAAACGTGAATCTAAATGGAAAACCTCAAAATTGTCACAGTCTCCCTCCCTCTTGGTCTTGACTCCTCTGGTTAGGTGGTCTTGATTACAACTCTAAATATATCCAACATATTGTTTTACATTAAAGAATATCATCTTTGTTATATTTCATATGTAAATCTAAGTGTATTATCTGTCAAACTTTAGAAACTGACTAAGGTGACACCAGCATTAGTGACTTCATGAATAGAGGCTGCAAGCAGACTGGCAAACACAGAAGAAGAAGAAGAAGAAGAAGAAGAGGGAACCTGAACTAGAGAACACATAGCAGCTGAGGCCACACAAGTGGAAACAACAAAGATAACCATGGTGATCCATATATAACCCACAGCAACACTGATGAAGAAAACTGATTTCATAAAACAGATATAACAAAGACATGCAGCAAACACCGGAGACTAATATCAGTGTTCAACACAAATACAGAGAGACGGCACACCAAACGGATAACACAAGGGTTACAAGCAACAGGAATTAAAGGTAACAACAGTGTACAGGTTGTATCAGATTTCATATTAAGACTGGAATAAAGGTTTTTAAGCTAAACAGGAAAAAAAAGCTACAAACCAGTGCATCAAAATGCACAAACCGTGCCCCCAGGACAACAACACTGTCACGAATGATTGACTGATGTGGGTTTACAAGCGTGTTGCACTGGGCGTCAGGTGAAGAATGATATTAAATCCCTTTATGATGATACCTCTGCTTGCCCAGGTTAGGGAGGTTAGGGATACTGGGACCTTTTTGCTGGGGCAGAATATGAGGAAGTGGCTTATCAAAGAGAGCCTGGTGGTCTGAGGGAATTACATGTAGGTTTAGCCCTGTGGACCCATCATCTGCTGGATAGGCTGTAAACATCCAGTGGAACCGAGCGTGCAGGAGTATGTGTATATACCTTCATGTATCATGTGTGTCCACCTTCATCCTGTGTCACACAAAGAGTGAGTTTTCTACCAAGGGAATGTTAAACAGGAAAAACTGTATCATGACGCGATAGGTTTGCTGGACGATTTGCTGACAGTTCCAGATAGAATGCTCCAGATGCATGTGTGAGATAAATTTCCCCAAAAATTAATTGGGATTTGCTTATTTGTTTATGCTAGAATGTCTCATTTTACATTTAATCTCTTTTTCTCCTCCCGGCTATCTACAACCTGTCTCTCTCTCTCTCACTGTACAAACTCGGCAAAAGGTCAGTAAATTTCATACCGGAGGTAACCGCTCCACCTCTCCCAGCCTTCTCTCTTTGTTTTAATAAAGCCTAATTGGGCCTCTCATTAACAGTGTAGCAACCTTCAACTGTTAATGATGTGGAACTTTTTAATTTGGCCACAGGCTGGACACAGAAGTTGGGTGCGTCGTGTGCGCTGCTCACATCAAATTAGGGAGGTGTAAGCAGAGCTGAGAAGGATGTGGCATCTTCTTCCTCTTTTGGTGTGTTTACCACCAAACCATGCAATATACTTAATACTTTTCTTTTTTTTTTTCCTTTTTTTCTTTTGGTAATTGCATGTCTGTTTAAAATGCTAAAAAAAAATCTCTCTGTTTGCTGACAGTTAAAATAAATCAACTCTGTCTTGCATCTCTGTGCATGTTTAACAACTTTAAGATGTATGTGGTCGGTTTTTTTTCCCCCTACATTTTCTATCACGCTGAAATCGACAGTTTTATACTGACCATGTTGCAAGGCTATGACATGTTATGTATGTTATATGTATTGCTGAAAAGAAACCCCATTTTTTAACCAAGTAAATGGCTAAGAATTAAAAGTTTAAGTAAAAATGTCCCTTTGTGACGTTTCCTGAAGTGTTGCTGAACTCGTGCTGTGAGGGGGGTGCACACTATTATTAAATTGTCCTTCAGAGCCAGAGCCACCATCCTGTGCAAGTAGGGAACAGAGTGTGAGAAGAATAGGTCAGATCGGGAAGCCTTGTCCATTTCTACTCCAAAACAGCATCCTTCACATTTTTTTGGCAGGTACAAGAAAAGTCCTAAAATAAAAGTAGGTGTCAGTGCAGTTGCATAATCTTATGGTAAAATAATTGCTGCCCAAGAAGCTTTGGAGATCTCCTACCTTCCTACCAGCCTCGCCTCTTTCCATGCTAACAAAACAAACATCGGTGAGCTCCTAGCCTTGCCACAGCTCCAGTTGTTTAGTACGTTTCAACCATTACTCTCACTGTATATGTGAGTGAATCTATGCAGATATTTGTTCTCTTGTTTTTCTATTTTGAAGAGCTAAGACAGGGTTCTGCATCCTGCAGCTCTGCACTCCAAAAACAGAACTTAAAATAAGTAAAATGTTCTTAAAATTAGTCTATTTGTTCTTGATTTGAACAGATAAATAAGATGATTTGCCAATGGAATAAGAGTTTTGCACTTAAAATAGCAACAACTTATCTCCATCATCTTGTTTCAAGTGCAGGATGTCTAATTATCTTATTTTAGGAGTCAAAATACTCATTCCATTGGCAAATAATCTTATTTACCTGCTCAAATCAAGGACAAATACACTCATTTTAAGAACATTTTACTTATTTTTAGATCCGTTTTTGCAATGTGGAGCTGCAAGTGGCTCTTTGGATCACCCATGATGGTGCTTAATATTTTTGGCAAAAATGATAAAGTACCAAACTAATGTTTTTGATATAATAGCGAAGGAAGGTTTTATCAGCTATTCAGTTTTATTAACTTAAAATTTATATTGAATTTCCACACTAAAAGTACCAGTAATGTTACTTTAGCTCCATTTGTCTTGTCACTCGGTTGCCAGGGGCACTTGCTACTGTTGCAGCTCCATGGCCGTATTTGCATCTCTCTCTCTCGCTCATCGCTGCCTGTGCTGCGTGTTGATAGTGCTGCTAGCGTGCGATTGTTGCTTTTTTTATATAGTTTTGCACAAATACTAACATCCCATAGAAGAACGTGTATCCATTCTCTTTTTGTAAAAGTCTAATGTTTTACTTTATTTCAAAACCTAAACCAAGATATAAAAAAAATAGTGTTTCAAAATGACAACACCCTTCTGATAGAGAATCTGCATTGGGAGCTAAGGATGCTAATGATTAGGGTGATGGAAACTGATGAAGGAGAAAATAAACCAATATAAGATCAACAAAGATACATATATTATCAGAATACCAGTCGAAACATGCAAAGTCAGGAAGAAAAGGGTTTGGTTGCTGTAACTCTAGTAAATGTTTTTCCATCGATTATTGACAACGGTGTATAAGTTCTTTTCGAAATGTTGTTATTTATAAGAATGCAAATTAAAATAGAGTTTTATCTTTTGATAGACACCACTCCTGCCAACTATAGGTAAGAAACCTTTTGTTTAACCAAAAGAAAACAATCCTAAATATGCCAGGGGTGTGAGTAATGTTGTGGAAACATTTTATTAAGAGGCATGATTTGAGGTGTCAGTAATTTGTAGCTCTGGGGATTTAAAAAAAAAATTCTCCACTGATTGAAAGTGCTCAAATTAAAAGGATCATCTTTTTTCTAGATTTTACAGTGTAATAGTAATAGTAATATAGTAATATCATCTTTGTTGTCATTGAAACATACATTACAACAAACTTTGTTCTCTGCTTTTAACCCTTGGGGAGCAGTGAGCTGCCAGGTGCGGCGCCTGGGGAGCAATCTGGGGTTAAGGGTCTTGCTCAGGGACCCAGAGTGCAGGCACTGGGGATCTAACTGGGTACTTGCATCCTTCTCTGAGTACAAGCGCGCTGCTCTAACCACTAGGCCATCACTCCTAGTGGTTAGAGGTCATACTACTGCTATACAAAAATCTGTTTAATTTAACAGCTTTTATATGTTTTTTGAGAGTGCAAATTACATGAAAGGGAGTTGTTGATATAAAATTTTCTTTTTTATCACAGAGCTTAGCCAGCTTTGGTTTTTAATGTGTAATTATTGGACAGTGTTGTGATGAGCTGTTATGGCCTAGTAAAACTCAACATGCACATGCTTGACTTCACATTATCTATATAAAATCCTTCAAGCTGTGGCCATAAAAAGGGACTTTGCCTTTTATTATGTTTTATATTACTTTATTAATTTATTTATTCATTACCTTTTTAGTGTGTGTTTTATATGTGGAATGTGAAGGTTTTTTTTTTTTTCATGAAAACTTTGTGATTCGTCAGTTTTTGTAAAATGAAATTGCCAGTGAAACTGTAAACCCATCTTTATATTCCTTCTGGACCCTTCGCTTTGTTGTCTTTATCTGCACTAAGCATCCAAATCTGACCTCAGGACTCTGTAGCCGTGCTCTGTTCCAAAATTAGCTCAAACCCTGTCCGATCACCAATGTAAGTTAATCAAAGTTCTTTACTGAAGGACACGTGTACTCTGCATCCGACATCAGCTCCTTCCATTCCCGTGATTAAAAAAAAAAGTTAATCTCTCAAAGATAAAATGAATGTTTTTTTTTTTTCTCTCTGTCCTCTACATCTCACTGGAACGTAATCGACCTTTCACAGTTTACAGTAGCGTCTGCTGCGATGTTCAGAGGTTCCTCTGTTTGAGAGCGACGCCTCTTTATGGCCGTCGCACGCTTCACTCTGACCATCCTTCAATGAATTGGCTGCTCTCCTGTCAGCAGTAATGACATTTACAGTGACCACCCAAGCGCGCACGTGTGTGTGTGTGTGTGTGTGTGTGTGTGTGTGTGTGTGTGTGTGTGTGTGTGTGTGTGTGTGTGTGTGTGTGCGCGCTTTGTGGAAACGGTGGCTTTGTTTTCAAATATTTATCACCCATCAGTCTATCCTGACATCTGGGAATGTCTTTGTCGTGGTTCTTGGCCTTTCAGACTGGTAGAGACACCAAGAGCCCATTCTTGTCCTTTCTGGTGTATTGAGAGTAACAGTATTGTATCTTCCTGCCTTTATTGTTACTTGACATTTAGATGTTCCAGTCTTGGGAGGGCAAGTCATCAGTGGCCTTATGTTTGAGGCAGGCTGAAGCAACAATCTTTTGCAGAGATTGTGTTTAAAGTGTTAGTAATAGCAAGGCTTCTGTTGGTGGAATATGTTGCTAAAGGATTTCGGGATGTGATCGAATACTGTTAGATATGTAAGCATGTTTATTTACATAGCACTTTTCACAAATAAAAATTGCCAAGTGCTTCACAGTAAGATGAGGAATAAAACATCATAGCAAGATGATTAATATAAATATATGAATGCATGAATTAAATTACTAAAAACAGGTAAAAGGTATGCAAATAACATAAAAGAAAAGAAAGTAATTAATACCAATGTAGCTCTATTGAAACTTCTGATTGGAAGTGCTTTCAGCTGCCTTTTAGATGACAAAATTGTGTGCCTACAGGGAACAGGAAATACATTTCAAAGGCTTGGTGCCATCAACTGGAAGGACTGATCAACATAAGTTAAACATCTAGTGCGTGGGAACATCAACGACCTTTGACCTGCTCATTAAAGAGTCTAGGAGAAGAAGCAGAGTTTCAGCAGATGAGTAGCTTAGCCATGCAGAGCCCTAAACATTAGAGCTATCACTTTAAAATTGAATTAATAGCTGGCAACCAGGGCAAGACAGTTAAATCTGGAGTGATGTGTTTCATCGGTTTGTACCAGTTAAAATTCAAGAAGCTGCATTTTGAACATCCTGAGCTTCATCCGAAATATGTCTGTGAAACCAGCGCATTACAGGAATCCAATCGAGTCAAAACAATAGTATGGGACCAGCAGTGTGAGTTTAAAAATACTGCTTAACTGATAAAATTATTCTATAATTTGTTTTTCTTTCAACTTTTTGAATATCTAAAAGTTAGACATACCCTGATGCTCTGGGACCTGATCGAAACTAAACTCCCTAAAGGGGGTGTAGCTTCTCTAATTTTATGCCAGCTTCGCCCCCAGGATATTTAATCTGAAAATGGCCTGGAGAACTGTATTGTAGCCCATATGCAGAATTATATTGCTCTAGTAATAGGCAGTTTGATACCTTAAGTGTTATTCACCATTTACAATGATGTTGGCAGGAAAAGAGAGACTGTATTGGCTGCAGCATCTGACAATCTGTCTTATGTCCAGGTATGACATGCTCTTGGATGTTCCTAGCTGTAACAGTAGAGTTGTGCAGCAAGCAGCTAAAACACTGATAATCCTAAAAACGTTTTCTTTATGTTTCGTTCAAACCTAAACAACTGAAACTGCCCTGCAGATGTGTGCAGTCACTGAAACCTAAACCTAAGATCAGTAGATTTAATGCGACTTCATTAACTTTCTGTTGGGACCAACGTCCGGTGGGAACTGAGTTCCGACGATTTCAGGAGCAACCATTATTTTTTTTATTTAATTTTTTATTTTGTTTTGTTTCTATTCAAGTCATGAACAACATGAATTACAGTCAGGCAAGCACACATATCAAAACAATAAACATTTCGGCAGCGATTTTGTTAGACTACCAGCGCATACTCATGCCATTCTTTGTAAAGATGGCGGCACCCCGCCACTCTTTGTGGATGTTGCGTCTAGTCAGATTAATCTTTAAAAAACAAATAAGACTTGAGCATACTTTTTGGTGCGTTCTAAGAACATTCCAGTTGCTAACTTAGCCCAGGGTGGAGAAGTATAAAGACTGATTAGCAGAAACTCTGAGGCAAGATATCCGTCACAATCAGAAAAACAGAAAGACTTACAAAAATAAGACCATGATTGGCTGTGGTTGGAAGGGTGGGGTACAGTCACAGTACAATTCTAGGTGATGTAAAGCTGTTAACATCTGGTTGATTTTTTTTTAAGTGCTTTTCAGCAAACAAGAGTATTTAATCACATGACACTGGCATAACCTGTCAGACTCAAGCAGTGGCAAATGGCTACATTTTAAGGACTGCTGCCGTCATACCAGGTCCCTCTTAGAAAATAGATTTTAAATCTCAATTAGGATTTTCCTGGTTAATTAAAGGTAGTAGTAGTAGTAGTAGTAGTAGTAGTAGTAGTAGTAGTAGTAGTAATAATAATAATTGTATTAATTGTTCAAGCTTTAACTAAATACACATCGCCAAGGCTTTATGCAATAAGTCAAGATGATAGCGGCTGATGAAGTAACTCCATTAAACCTGTTGAGCAGTTTTCTTTTATGGTGCTATTAACATAATGCTAGCTATTAATATGGAAGCCTCTGAGGAACATGTGAGCACCAATAAATCAAAAAATGACCTTGAGAGATGGGATAAAGAGACTTGCTCCCCTGATGTACTTCAGAGGGTCTGAGCTGCTACCTGTAGCTTTTTATAGTTCTCGGATGCCATGCACATTTTGTTGGCCTACATTGAACTTCTCTTCTGGGAATCATTTCTCAGGTACTTAATTCTGAACATTTATTAGTCCACTGAGGCTTGGATGTTTTTCTTTGTTCTCATTGATAGCAGCATATATATATTTATTTTTTATATGAAAAAATAGTGTTTCCGAATTATGTCAGGCTGGTCTAGATCGGCAAACTATGATTGTTGATGGAAATGCGGGATACGTTGGATATAATCCTTAAAGAGCGAGTTTCATTCTAAACACATTTTAACACTGTAGGTGTAAATCTCTGCATCCATAAAATTGATTTCTGATGCAAACAGTGTAGAAATAATGCTATTCTGCCGTTGGTAACACAACGAAGAAACAAATTGGCGAAGGGGCCAAAGGGCTCAGAGAGCACCAAGGTTATCTTTTATTTGTTCTGACTAAAACGTTGTAGATTATTGTTTACTTTGTTAGATTGCAACATGACTAATTTCAAGAAATCCTTAAAGAGTAACTGAACCCCAAAAAACTGTATGAATAGGGAATCAAAGGTGCTATATTTATGTTACTGTGCATATTTTGACATTTTTGTGTTGAAAGTTGTGTAATTCTGCAATATCCATCCATCCATTATTATCCCAATTGGGGTCGCGGGGGATGCTGGTTCCTATCTCCAGCTGTCAGTGGGTGAGAGGCGGGGTACACCCTGGACAGGTCACCAGTCTATTGCAGGGCAACCCAGGACAAACAACCATTCACGCACACACTCACACCTAAGGAGAGTTTTAGAGAGGCCAATTAACCTAACAGTCGTGTTTTTGGACTGTGGGAGGAAGCCAGAGTATAATTCTGCAACATTTGAACTAAAATCTTCATAGTGCTAACTTCTATGAATTGAAACATGACAACTGCAGTTGAATTTTTTTATTAAAAAAATTAGCTTTGCACAAGTCTATGTCACAGCCCTGCGTTCCACAATATTGATGCATTTGATTTACCTCATAACCAGGAACTGAGAGGTCGGAGTGCCGTAATCTTTGAGGTGATAGCGTTCCAGATTCCTCATTGTGGACACTCATATTGTCCATTGTTCATATATGACCACTACGGCCACTTTTACAACCATAACAGTGTAAAACTACTGTTGAATGCACCATAAAACCATCTCTTTCAGACACATGCCTCCGTGGTAAGTTAGGAGGTGTAATTGAAAGCATAGCGAGCTTTGATCGATAGCATCTTTAAGGTGAGCATTGTATTACCTATTAGTCAGCGTAGTGCTTTAATTTATGTATAGATTATTTAGTCATCTCAAATACACTGTCACTTTACCTCGTCCCAATACCACCCCTGCTTTATCCCCTATGTTCACCCCCAAATTTGACGATGTCTCGGCACTGGCCACTTTTTTCAAAATTTGTCTGGAGGTGGGGTTATGCTTTTACATTGGATTTAGTTATACTTTTATTCTAATTTCAAAAACATTGCATTTTAAATTTAAACATCTCAGTAATACACACTCCCACTGGCCAGACCGGTCTGAGTTCTGGGATTTTCAAGCACAACCATTTTTTTCAGGTTTACAGAGAATGGTTTAATAAGAGTTGTGTGGACTGGAACGCCTTTTGGATGTCAGAGTTCAGAAGAGAATGGAGAGATTGCTTCTAGATGGTATAGAGGAAACCGTGATTCAAATATCCACTGGTTACTAAGGTATGCTGAATTTCATTAACCTGACGCCGCCAGATAGATTTGCTTCGCATATCCATCTGGAAACCTTCCGTTGAAGTAATTTTGGGAAGGGGCGAAAATACTGGTTAGCTGATTGGCCTATGTTGGTGATAGACGGGCCAAATAAACCAATCAGATCAACGAAGCATATGACGTACTCGTCAACATGCTTCAGAGCGACGACGAAAACACAACCACAAGCCAAGCTACTCTTGCTGCTGCAGGTAAAGGCTCGTTAGCTCAGCAAAGAAATACTCTGTAATTCCGATAAAACTTGCTCGATAGCCACGCTAACGCTAGTTTCATCGGCTGAAGCCGCCATGTTCTTTAGACTGAATTGTCGCGCTTCTCGTTGCGTCACACCTCAACCCACCTCAAAGCCAACGCTGATTGGACGTTTGTTTGGTGAACGGCTCCAAATTTTCTTTAACGGAGAGTAGCCAGACTGATCTGCGAGTGAAACCTTGAAAGCTCGCGAGATCAGGATGGTCTCACGAGGCTAGAATTTCATCTCAGTATGCGCATGTCAAACTTCGAAGATGAGGTACAGCAGCATAAGACCACTCTGAGTCCCATTCTTGTCAGCAAGTTACAGGAAATTGACACAATAATTCGCAGCCTCACCAAAAACTGGACAGAAACAGACTGGAAAAACATTGCCTGTCCCAGACGGTCTCAGCAACATCAAGATGGTCAGGTAAGAATTTGGCATAAACAACATAAAATCAGGGCTCTGCTTTGTATCCGTTTTGATTGTTGCTGTATTTTCTGACAAATGGCACAATATTTTTTTTATTACTTTCTGTTTCTTTTATGTACTATCTGCACCATCATATGCTCTGTTCATTGTTGAAATGCATCTGACTGCTACATATACTTGCACTATTCTTACACATAACTCTTCCGTACAAATAAAATGCTTTTTTTTTTTTGCCGCTACATTCATGACAAATGACAAATACTTCTTTTCATAATGTTTCCCTTTTGTCTTCCGTTTTCACTCTGAGCCTTGCAACAACATTTGGCTCAAAAGTACATTGTGAATTTGCAGCTGAATGACAATAAAGTCTAAGTCTATTTGAATATTGCTGATGGCCATGATCATCCCCTTATGGCCACGGTGTTCCCGTCTCTGAATGACTACTTTCAGCTGACTAATGCTCCATGTCACGAAGCTCTGATGATCTCAAACTGGTTTCCTGAACATAACAACGCGTTCACTGCACGTCAATGGCCTCTCAAGTCACCAGATTCCAATCTAATAGAGCACCTTCGGGACAGGAGATTCACATCATAAATGTGCAGCTGACAAATCTGCAGCAACTGCAACACTTGAATCTATGTCATAAAGAAATATGTCCTTTTTGGAGGTAAAATGGGCATCTAGCTTGGTACTAGTAAGGTGTGGCTAACAAAGTGCAATTGCCGAAGGAGTTTGTAATGAAATGTTCTTTTCATAAAAACAATACTTATCCTGCCACCCTCAGGTTTAGCTGTTGCCAGGGGCACTTGCTGCTTTGCAGCACCATAGCAGTGTTTGCCTCTCTCTCTCTCTCTCTCTCTCTCTCTCTCTCTCTCTCTCTCTCTCTCTCTCTCGCTCATCGCTGCCTTCGCTGTGTCTTGATAGTGCTGCAAATGGCTTTAGCTTGACCTCTGAAACAGGTCTCCATCATCAATTTTGCTGTAGTGAAAATGTCCGCTGAATCGGATTACGTACTCCACCCAGTGAAATTTAGTTCTTTCTCTGGAGCAAGTTGTAGCCATTGCCAAAATATTGGGTTTCTCCTCCCTGGTGTAAATCCATGAGCACAATATCCGGACAAGTTAGAGCTGGAACACATGTTGAATTATGGTGAGCTTAATTTAAGTATGGAGAAGGTCTATTTCTTTTCATAACATGTTTTTACGACGGGCAGAATGTCTTGATAAATTAAAAAAAATGCTAGACTCTCCTCGTGTATTCGGACTCCATTAAGAATTGCCCATGTTATAATATTATCACAGAAAAAAGGCCTTTTTTGGATGCTTTCTAATTAATCTACTCCCTGTTTTATTTTTACCAATCTGAGCCCACAGATAAGCGGTCACAAATGCTGATTGCAGGATTTGAAGAACCAAAGTGTTCAACTGAAGTTTATTTCACCAAACTCGGTTACAGAAAAGTGGCTGTTCCTGCTGTCTCTTAAGACAGCTGGTCTAAGAAGGAGTAATAGCATCATTTAACAAAACTAAAGACTCTTAATCCACATGGCTCTCCCACTTTAGTTCGAGAAATATAGCTGACATTCTTTTAGATGCTTTAGGAATAGTTGAGGAAGATATAACATGCGAGAAGGGGATTTTCCTTTATAGTGCTGACAATAAGGATTTTATCACTTATGGAGCAACAATTTTTATCAGCTTTCGTTTCTATGGCTCGTCAGCTTTTTGTCATTGGGGTTACTTACTAGATAGCGTTTATATAGAAAAAAACACTTTTTTTAACTTTCTGGCATTTTTAATGAAGAAAATATTTTAAACAGTCAAGATTCCATCTATACTTGTGCTTTGTCTGGCCTTGTTGTGGTCATAAATCCCCTTTTCCAAGTCAAAGCCAAGTTTCTTTATTGAGTGATTTAACATTTCCATATCGAATGCATGTCATGTACCCAGTCTAGTAAAGTAAGTAAAATTTATTTATATAGCACTTTTCTCAGATAAAAATCACAAAGTGCTTCACAGTAAAAAAAAAAAAAAACACAGTATACAGCAATACTAAACAGCATTTTAAAACAAAATGGAAAAACATACAAACGAAACCATAAAACCCACATGTCTAATAAAAAGCCTGCTTGAATAGCAGCGTCTTTAGTTGCTTTTTAAAAGAAGCAACAGAGTTCAAACAACGTAAAGAGAGAGGCAAAACATTCCACAGCCTCGGAGCCTCTGCCTGGAATGAGCGATCCCCTCTTGTTTTAAAATAAGTGCGTGGGACCACTAACAATGATTGGCCCAGTGACCTCAGACTATGGGTCGGAGTATGGAGCTGTATCAGCTCAGAAATGTAGGGAGGAGCTAGACCATGCAGGGCTTTAAAAGTAAGGACAAGAATTTTGAACTGGATTCTATACTGGACCGGTAACCAGTGCAAAGCTGACAATACTGGGGTAATGTGATCTCTTTTGTTTATGTGAGTTAAAAGCCTTGCAGCAGAGTTCTGGACAACCTGAAGACGGTTTAGCTCCTTCTTGCTCAAGCATGTAAAAAGACTGTTGCAATAGTCCAACCGTGAGGAGATAAAAGGATGAATAATCATTTCCAACTCACCCTTTGAAACCAATGGTCTTAATTTGGAGATATTTCTTAGTTGGAAATAACAGTTTCTAACTAATTGTTTGGAATGGTTCTCCAAGGACATTGCTGTATCGAACACAACACCTAAGCTCCTGAGGCTCGGCTGAACAGACGAGCCTAAGTCGGCAATATATTGCTTTATCTGAGGGATTTTACATTCAGGTGCGATAATTAGTGTTTCTGTTTTCTCTGAATTTAGAAGCAAGAAGTTGTCACTTAACCACTGTTTAATACTAGCCAGACAGTTAGTTAAGGAAGACAATTTATGAAATTCAGTGTCCTTAAATGACCAATAAAGTTGAATATCATCAGCATACAGATGGTAAGATATGTCACTGAATTTACTGATTATCTGACCTAGTGGAAGTATGTATAAAAGGAACAAGATGGGTCCCAAAACAGAACCCTGAGGTACCCCACACGACAACTGCGTTGTTTCCGACATGATTTGGTTTACGTAAACACTAAAACTTCTACCAGAAAGGTAAGATGAAAACCATTTTAAAACTAAACCTGACATCCCAACCGAATCATGGAGTCTATTTATCATTATTGTATGGTCAACAGTGTCAAAAGCTGATGAAAGGTCCAGGAGAACCAGAACTGTATATTTCTTAGAGTCAGCTGACATCAGAATGTCACTCGAGACTTTCAGCAATGCAGTTTCTGTGGAATGTTTTTTACGGAAACCGGACTGATAGTTGTCAAACAGCCCATGGTTCTCTAGGAAAGTAGTGAGTTGTTCAGCTACAACCTTTTCTAAAATGTTTGAAATAAATGGATGGTCTAAAGAACTAAGCTTAAGGCTAAGAGGACAAAAATAATTTGATCCATCCTAAAATTATGTTATATTTGATAATCAATATTTTGAAAATGAATCAGGTATAGATTCAGGTGAAAAAAAGGGGGGGGGGACTCCATAAACTTCTGTTCTTTCAAATGAAATTTTTATATTTCAATGTCTAGCCTCGTTTTATACCTGGTTAGTAGAAGCTAACTTTTTTTTGTTTGTTTGTTTTATCAAACAAAATATGTGATTTTTTTTTCCTTCAGAAGAAGTCAGAACAGACACCCTATCTCCTATTGGCCAGCATTATGCCCTTTGGCTGAAACAAGTTTATGGAGGCCCTTCTTGTAGCCATCTGCCAGTGTCTGATATTGATTGGTCTTGAGGAAAGGTTCAGCCACTCCTTACTTTTTGTTCTGGGGGATTTCTTATAATTATAGCCCATTTCAAGTCGCCCACAGTATTGGATATGGATTTTGACTCAACCCAGGTCTTTACCTTTCTTTATTCACATGCTGTTGTTGGGTGCCTTGTTTTTTTTTACACATTATTATATTTACCCCTCTGGAGTTATAAATATGCATCTATTTTAAAAGAAAACTGATAAAAAGAAATTAACACCAGTTAGTGTCAGGTTTCTGATGCAATCAGTCAGGAAGTGCTCTTATTTTGAAGAACAGGGGGTTTATTTGTAATAATACTAGCCTAACAGTGAAATAGTAAGATGGAGATTATTTTATTATAAAACAATCCATCTATTTAAAGGCATACTATACAACATTTTTCAGTTAATTAATGTGTTCCATACCGTTTTGGATGATTAAATGAGTCATTTCAGGTCGAACTAAGGTTTTCTCGGCCGCCCTGGTGGTCTGTGGGGGAAATACCGCACTTGCAATTGCAAGAGCCCTCGGCCCGCACTCACAGGCTCAGAGGTCTCGTGCAAGACCGCGAGAGTCGGTCTTGCTTTACGGCGAGAACTCCATGTGTTTTTGCCCTGCCATTCACTATATGCACGCGCGAAAGCAACAACAAAGAACCGCGTGTTAACGTCAAATAAACATGCAAGCATATCGAGTTTTATTATTATTATTATTTTTTTTTTTTTTTTTTATGTTGGTGAGACGCTACTGCGGCTGCGGCGGCGGCGGCGGCAGCGGCGGTAGCGGCGGTAGCATCTCGCCAACATAAAAAAAAATAATAATAATAATGATAATAATAAAAAAACTGCCGAGGCGGCGAGGCGGCGGTGGCCGCAGCGGCCGCCTCGCCAAGATAGCTCTGCGGGAAACCCTGATGTTCATACTTTCACTGTGTTAGTCATTGTTTGTACTGCTGTTTTTTCCACTTTTCATTGCGTTCGCCTGTCTGCTAAGCTCAAAACAACCGCGCCTGGCTTGACGGAGAACCAGAACAGCTGAGCATCTTTACGACAGTGCACTTTTACTTTCGCCCTCTGGGGGGAGCCTCGCTGGAAAATCAACCCCGGTTGCATAGTATACCTTTAATACTGATTTCTGTTTTAGAGACAACCATATACTCATTAATATGAAGCTCCTGCAAACCCCGGCAAACAAATCAAACGCACCCTTTAACCTCAGGATATGGAGATCTCTGTCAGAGCTGCGGCCTATGGCTCGACAACTGTGAATGCTTGCTGGATTGTAGCATTAGATATAAACCAGACAAACTTGGTTAACCCCGTTTACTGTTATAAAACTTTAAGGATGATATGACCATACTGTCCATAAAGTCACCATGACAACATAAAATTTTTTCTACTGTATGGATACGTACTCAATTGATCTAACCTTACTTGCTTAGCTTCTTCTGATTACATGTAATAAAGATTATTCAAGAGACTTGAGAGTACGAGCCAAGGCCCCTGTTCACATGTGAGACTAACATCATCTTATTGTTTCTAGACAAGACCAAATACAAGTTGGAACACAATCAATTGACAACTTTTTTTTTTTCAGATCACCTTCAGAAATGAGCGAGGACACTTGTATCTGCATACATCTGGCCCTCTGAATGTAATCTACCCAGGGACACTTTAAAAGATGGCTTGAAGGACCACTCACTGACCTGACTTGACTCCCCTCACGCAGCAGCAGAGCTGCTCATTCTGCAGTCCAAGAGAAGGCATGCAATGTTAACATCCATGCTGGATGATCAGACCACATTTGCAGAGGTTAGCAGAAGAGGTTAACTATTTGGTGTTTTCGTCCGCTGCCATTTGCAGTTTCCCTGCTGTCCCTGCTGATTTTTTTAAATGTCCCCTGACCTTTGCAAAGTGACTCACAAGCAGGAGAGTTATTCATTTTCTTGTTTGTATACCTGCTTCTACCTCAAAGTTATCACCTGACCTTCAACGCTCTCTGATTTCCTCACAGCAGCTCAGGGGGGAGGAGGCTGCTACTGCCATGCACAAAACTCAGAGTAAGAAACTTCTCTCTCTCTTTTGATACATACATACATACAGACATACATACATACATACATACATACATACATACATACATACATAAATGTATGTATATGTATGTATATATATATATATATATATATATACACACACAGGATAGATATATATATATATATATAGAGATAGTATATATATATACACACACATATATATATATATATATATATATATATATATATATATATATATATATATATATATATATATATATACACACACACACACACACACACACACATGCTCTCTCACACACACACCAGTTATAGTTAAAGACAAACTGGGTTTGCTGTAATAAAATCTGAAATTATTATTTAGGATTTGTTTGGGAGCTGATTTTTTTGTTTTTGTTTTGTTTTACATGATTTTTGTGAGGGTGTGTGTCCCACATATTTTTCAACAAGCGATTAGTTACTTTAGTAGACGTTAAAACCTGCTGTTTTTTTAGCCAGTATCAATGACGCACTGCCACAATAACGTCTGTAACTGGTGTGGACGTTTTTGGAAATCCGCTGGATGTTGGCAGTTACAGTCTGTGGTCGTACAAACTTTACATATAAACCGATCCTTTTCCATCCTTTCCGTTGGGTTTGTACAGGTGGGATCTCTTTCAGTTGTAGAAACATTCAAATGTGTTGTGCGGTAGGGAGTAGACTGAGCAAGCAGCAATCACAAACTAGCAGATCAGGGCAGATTATCTGCCTCGCTGTTTAAATCCGCAGCAATCGTTAGACAAACACAGATGATGAGAACCAGCTTATGGTTTAGAAACGGATCAGGAGGTTCTGCACACACAGTGAGCTTTCTAACAGGAGCTTAAACACCAAAGTCCTTCAGGAAACAGACGAGTGGTCAAATTATGCCCCCAGTTCTGCCTTGAATACAAAGCAACACATGCACACCCACAACAGGTTGGTTTTGTATGGGGTTAGAATCTGTTTAGTTTGGCTCAAATTATTTTCCTATTTTTCTCTTTTGGGTGTTTTTCTTGAAAACTGACGACATAAAGGATTTGGGTTTTTCACAGCTCTGTACCTCTTCTTCTTCAATCCTGGATCAGTTTTATGCTTTGGTGCAAAATTGCACCTGACGCAGAACACAAGAGTATTAGATTTAAATTGGTGGGTGATGTTAGATGAAGGGTTTCTGTATGTTGGCAGCTTCTTACTTTACCTTAAAAAGCATACCTTAACTAATTAGTTTGTGTTGGCTTATATTAGACCAGCCTTTGTGCGTTTACTAAATAGGTTTGCTGCTTTTATTCTACAATTTAATTGCAATAACTGATCTATTCATCTGATTTCATATTTCTGCATGTTGCATGCTCATGTTCTGATTCTGATGGGGAGTAAACAGCACCTCTGGAACTGTTAAATACACACATACATGCACCCACAGATGGATGAATGCAGGCAGCACGCACACATCTACCCAGCAACTGTCTGGGACAACCCCCCGCCCCCTCCCCCCATTCTTGCTCTTCCTGTAAAATCCTTTGAGCCCGTTGTATCTGCACCCACTGGAATCATGCAATAACAGCCTGTCAAAGCTTTTTGTGCCAAGAAACATTTGCATATTCAAATGTGTTGACGAGTGAATCTTGCCGATGCTGATTTCCTAATGTGCATATTCACATGGTGGATTTGTGTTCATGCTTTGCGCTGTTAATGAACGCATCAGACTCATTCTTTGCCACTTTCCTCGTTCTGCCAGGTCCTCGCAGTAAAATAAGAGATTGCGTGCGTTTGTGATCCCCACCTGTGTATTTATTATGCTTGTGAATGCGTGTGAATTCCCTCATACCTATGCACAGACACATTTCTGATTTATAGCCCGTTTATTCCCCGCCAAGCGACACAATCGGCCTACAAATAAAAGATAATGGTAGCAAAGTAAACACTGAGCGCACTGAGACCCATCCAGCTCTGCAACTTTACCACATCAAACACACAGATGTAGAGATTGCCTTTGAGTGTGTCTGGGATCAGATCAGTCTTGCATATTTTTATGCTTTTCTGACAGTGTTAAGCATTTTAATAAAATAAAGTATAATTCCTTTAATTCACTGTAACTTTTTTAATTTTAACAGAAAAGCTGTCTCTCTCCTGCGTTGTATTTCACTGCTTACAAACTATCACCCATAAGTTTAAGTGAGTCGGGAGATTTTGGCTTGGTTAGGCAGCTGTTGGTCGGTGGGCAATGTTACTGTAATGGAACAATGCTACTGTGGACCTGTTGTAATTAGTAGGGGTGTAACAATACATCGATGTATCGATTTAATGATTAACGATCCAATTACATTGATGCAAAGTGAAAATATCAATCCATATTGTCATTTTTGAGATGCACCATTATTTTGAAGACATGAGACTAAAGTGAAATGTTAATCTATTGTTTGTTTGTTTGTTTTTTTATTGGAAGAATTTTTGATTTAAATGTCTGCTTAGAAATAAGATAGTCAAATCATATTTGGGGTTTTTTGTGAGTAAATCAATGTAATTTATAGTGTTAGATGGGCAGATGATACTGCAGTATCGCAAATCGTAATAGACTTTCTTATATCGGCAAATATCGACAATTGTCATCCAAACAAATCAATACAACGTCATAGCGTGTTAAAACTGGTGACTTACACCCCTATTAATTAGCAGCCTCTTATTTCTTAAGGAGGGAAAGTGCCACTGTCATGAAGAAGATGTTTGCTCTAAAGGGGTTCATTTTGCCAACAAAAACCAAACCTGAAAGAATATTGCTAAATGATCAATTGTAAAAAAAAATAAAAATAAAAAAATAAAAAAAAATAAGAAAAAGTAATACTGCGTAATAAACATAATGAATAAAACACATACTAATGAAAAATGTAATAAATAATCTTTAATTGTTGTGATAAGAGCTTATCGGTCATGTTGTTGTGATAGACCTAAGTGCAGGCAGGAGGCAAGCAGAATTTTAATCACACCGAATTTTAATATGGACTAAACAGTGTGAACATAAAGATTCTTCCTTCGCAGACCGGGTCCTTCAAAGGATGCAGCCCCTGAATTTGGACACAGCTATTGTGTAGTGTGCACATTTTATTTATTTTTTTCTGCCCTCACAATGATAGTGCCAACAAGATATGTTGTGCTTTGAGATTTTAAAAAATTACAAGATACTGGAGAAAAATATTTTGGAACGCCTCTGACGTCTAGGCTAGGAAGATGCTATCCTACATGATGCAAAGCAGCTCACAGATGGCGAGGAAGAAGAAAACTCAGAGAAAAATCAGGAGGCCTACGCAGAAATTATAACAATTGCTAGATGACAAAGGTTTGTCCTTCATCATGAGAGAAGCAGCAGACAACAGCAGAAAGGCGCTACAGATCCTGCGAGACCATCATACAGACAAAAGAAAGCCACAGGTAATTGGCCTCTACACAGAGCTAACCCCTTCAGAAAATTGCAAATGCAACTGTCACAAACTACACTACTTGGGCTGAAACGGCCATCAAAGCTTCAGTTGGTAATCCTGTTTAGAAACACTTTTTGTCATACTGGGTGACATGGTCCTTCCATCCTGACAGTAGTCAATACATTATGTATTCAGAAAAAGGAGGTTAAAACATTTGATCTCTGTGAAAGGTGCAGGCCTGTAAAATCTCTGACCAATCACTGGTCTTCGCACAGAAGGGCATGGATTGGTCAGAGGTTTGGTCCTGCTCTCTCCGCTGTCCCTCGAGTTCCAGTGGAATCATCTCATCTATTGGTTGTCCCACATGACAGTCATTCTGACACGCTCACGTAACGCCAGTGTGCGTTCACGTTCCTTGTTAGTTTCCAATTGCTGGCCACGCATGCGCACTTCTAGTGTTTCTGTATCCAATTAGCTTAGCGGTTAGCTTCGGTGTTAGCCGTTCATTGTAGCTCCGCTGTTCACATTGCATACTTTGAACATGGCTGAGAGTTGCAAGAAGCAAACCACGTTCATGTTTATGAGAAGAAGAGGAAGGACTCAGTAGAAAGAAATAAGACCAGAGTGGATTTGGAAGATTTTTTTCATTCCCCTAAGGAGCGGAAGAGCAAGTAAGACGATCTTGTGCATGCACTGTTATTCAGAAAGGGAATTCGGGAAGAATCACCGGCTCTACCTTTAAGGTGCCTAGAAATGCTGGAGAGGTAGTCAGCAATGGATAACTGATTTCAATGATTCTGAAAGGTTTGCCTGAATCAGTTAAACTTATTGCTGTCCACATAAAGCAAAGCACTGATGACTAGCTAATCTTTGTGTTCAAAATCAAGCTGAGAAGCTATGAAAGTACTGAAGTTTAATGCTAACATACATGACAATAACAGGATGAAAGCAAGTAAAGCTACACAGAGAGACAAATAAACTCCATAGTTTAGCTACTAGCTGTGGCAAGAAGAGACACAAAGCTGACAACTGCCAGATCAGCGGATTTAAACGGAGTGGGCTAATGGTAGATGTCGGTACAACACATATTGAATGATTTCAAAAACTTCAAGATACAACATTTCAAAGATACATTTCAACCATCCACAAAGCATTTTTTCTGTTAAAAAAGCGACATCCAAGGGAGCCTAAGCTAATTTTAAACAAGGACATAATCAACTCATCTGTAAGGACGGTGCCAGGTCTGACATCAGTGTACATGATAGACTTTATTCCCTTGACATTATTGATGAAAATTAAGCATATGATGTACAGTATGGTACAACTTTGCCATGTTATCATATTCAACGGTTGAGTAAAATTCTGAGTGGGTGTAATTTTTAGGGTGTGGTAAAGGTACAGATAGTTGACAAAGTCATGAAAATCAAAGAAGGTTGATAAAACAAGCCTAGACTATAAAATGTGTACAGTCAAGGAAAATCTACAAGGTAAAAGCAGGAAAGCTGATGCGAAATGAAAAACACTTGAACTAATAAATACAGCTTTAGCTGGCCCTGTTGAGCCTGCAGCAATGGATGAATTTAGGTATACAATGGCATGTACTGATGACTACTCAGGTGTAACATTTGTCTACTTTCTGAAAACCAAAAGTGACACAGTCAAAGCTACTAAAAAGTTCATTGCAAGGTGCATGTTGATAGAGAGTGGCCTACCCAAAGTGTTATGCACTTATGCTGTAATGACAGCTGCCGTTGTCCACAATAGGTGTTTCCACAGTCGGCTAGAGCAGACTCCATGTTCCATGCTGACAGGAAAGAAACCTGATCTTTCTAAAAATGAAGGAGTTTGGATCTGTGTGCTATGCATCCAAACCTGATAAGAAAAGGGTAGACTTAAGGTGTGATAAGGGAATCTGTGTCTGCTATGATAAAAAAAAAGATTATCATACTCAGTATATTACCCAGACACAGAAAGGGTTCTTAAACACAGGTTGGTCAGATTCATAACTAAAACTGTAAGAGAACAGCAAACTCAGACCGACAGAAATGTTAGATGATGAAGTTAGCGGCTGAAGAATTGTTCCAATTAAGTTGGATTCAGAAGCCAACACCAGGTGTCAAAGGAAACACAAGTAACTACTAAAGAGCATACAATAAATGAGAAAAACATAAGCATAAGACAAGATGAAGAATAACATTCTCCAACTCGACCCAACACTAACACATTTAAAGAACTATGAATGTAAGGCAGAGATAAGTTTGTGTTAAATGTTGATTGTTGTTGTCGGCTAGTATGTAACATACAATAAAGCTTTAAAGAAGCCATGAATTCATCTAACTCATAAATGGGGACTGAAGCTATGGAAGGGAAGAGATTGAATCTTTAAAAGAAAACATGTTTACACTTATCACATTGCCAGACGGTGAACACACAGTGAGGGGTAGGAGAGTTTTCACAGTTAAGGATAATGCAAATGGAAGTGAAACTTATAAAATCAGATACTGTTTGTAGCAAAAGGCTAAAGTCAAGAAGCTGGCATAGAATATAAATTTGCACCAACAGTGAGTATGATATCTGACATCTAGCCTGATACAAATGGCTGCTCAGCCTGATCTAGAGTTGCACCAGACGGATGTTTAAACAGCTTATTTACATAAGGCGTATATACAGTAAAGCAGCCTGAAGGTGTCCATTCAGTTCAGACTCAGGTGAAAAACTGGTTTGTAAACTAAAGTTTAAAGTTTAAAACAATCAGGACACAATGGGAACAGGATGCTGCGTGATCATCAAAGTGAAAATTATTTTGTTAAAAATCCAGCAGATCCCTGTGTGCATACCAGACAACCTGATGACCTCATCATTGCAAACAGTGCCGATACTTCAATAAATAGTGTGAAAGAAATACTGAAAGAAAAGTTTAAGGCCCCGTTACCATGACAACGGTCCATTGGGTATTCTATTTTGTGTATTTTGTTATCAGACACATTGTTTTTTTTGTCTCATAAAACAATGTCTGCTACAGCAGCTGACGACACCTCTCACAAATACAGATGTTACTGTTGAAACATGTCAGGTATAAAACTCTATCTGATAACAAAAGAAACAAAATAGTATATTTAAAACAGAGACACTAAACTTTATTGTAGGGAAACAATACATTGAAAAAAGGCTGTGGTGGATGCTTCTACCATCAACACCAAGTGTTATTATTGTTTTTCATAATTTACATTTATTGTATAAGTTAAGGTCAAATAATTTTATTTAGACATATTTTCTAATGGGTGCACACTTTAGTTAATGTCTGTCTGAATGGTTTACTTACACTTGTTATTTTTTTTTTCTTTCAGGTTCTGCTTGAGGGGGAAGCCAGGAACATACCACTACTCCAAAAGACTGAGAGAGGGAGGAAATGTATTTGTTGAAGTTGACCTTAGTTATTTTATTTTAATATTCACTTATTTGTGCTAAGTTAATGATGATTTTGCTTTATTTGTTTGTGTTTATATTTTTGGTTTGTTGTTCCTCTGTTATGTTGTGCCTCCCTCATGTGGAAAACCTAGGTTGTTCCTATTTAAGCAGCCTTTGTTCTTTGCTGGAGGTCAGTTTTCTTTATTTTTTGTCACTGTTCAGTTGACCTTAGTTGAGTTGGGCCCAAATCCATGTTATTTATTATTTGAGTTATTTTGTGTTGATGTTTGACCCTTTTGTTAACCACTTTTTCAATTTTGGAACATCTTTTGTCCTTGTTTTAGTCTGGTCCCTTACACACGCTTTTTTCCCGTCTCTGTTAACACATTCACATAACGTTTTAATTTCAATTTACATTTACACACCAACAGTAGCTGTGAAAAGGGTGTATTTCCCTCACCATACTACTAGTTGGTGCTATATTCTCTTGAAACTCAACATGGGCATGTGTACAAAAATGTTCCGCCTAAAGGTTGCCACAACTACAACGTTTGAGATGGCAGAGAACAAAGTTCACCTAGGGGTGGGCGACATGGTGTAGGAAATTAGCCCCGTGTCAGCAGCACAACCAGTGCTGTGCAATCTGCCATTGTTGGCATATTTTTTTTCAGTAATATTTTAAAATTGTAGGCTGCCATTATGTTATGCATGTGTGAAATTATTTCTGCTCATTTCTACATACTGCGCGTGAGCCGGGGATTCTCTTTGAGATTTTTTTTTTTTCCTGTTTACATGACAACAGAGACCAAATTGTTTTCCAATCATTTCACTCTGGAACCCGTTTTCAAATTGCACCATTGTCATAGGAAAAAATTCCCGTGGTCATGTAAATGAACCAAAATTTTCCATTTCCATCAGAGACTGTCGTGTCTTTAAGTAAAAGAAATGCAATGTTTCTCTGTGGATATTCTCTCTTTACTAACATCATCACTGTGAGCCAGTACTCTGAGCTGCATGTGACATGTGCAGTGCTGAATGAAATGAGGTGGCTCTTCCCTCATGTTTCAACTACACTAATGGAATAGTGTGCATGTTTTATTCTGGCTTTCTTGCCGTTACAGCAGCAGCGGCAACAAGTGGGAAAGGCTGTTCAACACAAGTGGATCACAGACATTAACAGAAATGACTTTGGTACCAAAACCAACTACAATGTGAGTTTTGAGCACAGGCTGTCAGTCCTGTTGCTCTCTTTGCCGTTATTGTTATGTTGTTATTTTCCCTGTTGCTCTAAACCAGGGATTTCCAAAATTTGGTGTGAGAGACCCCCAGGGCTGTGTGAGCCGCCGCTAGGGGCTGCACGAGATGAAAAATGTAATGGCGGTCTGATAATTACACAATTAAAGTGATTTTTCCCTACACATTAAAGATGTGTAAATAAACATTTATTTTGTGAAATTTTTTTTATCACAAACTGTAACTTTAATTAATAAATAAAAATGTATTCCCACGAAAAATGTATGTATTTAGAAGAAGTCTTCTTCTACGCTTCATTTTAAGATGAACTATAGAAGAAGTTGCCTTCTTCTGCGCGTTGTGTTGTATAAGCGCACCTGGCTTGTGGCATCTACTTCATTCATTCTCGCAAATATGCTCAATTTGCTGAAATCGGGGAAACTGTCATGCAGGTGAGACATCTAAGGTCAAAGTTAGTGATGAAGGAGGAGAGGGACCAAGAGAGAGAGAGGAATCGGAGGCAACAGAGGAGAGAATTGCAACGGATCCAGGAATCAAAAAATGTCCCTCTCTCTCCCTCTACTGACGTTGTTTACGTCAGTAGAGGGAGAGTTGAATTCGGGCCGAAAGTTTTATCTGTAGCAATCGCACCACAACTACACACATACAGCGCTGCTCATGGTGTTGAGACACTAAACTGGCGACAAGCAGTGATGTACATATATGCCCACCCCGTTGTCGCCACCGCTGCTGCTGGTGGAAAAATTGGTGGTAGACGTCATTTCTTGACTATGCTCACGCACAGAGCTGTAATATATATTCATTGGATAATGTGATTCAGACAGGCGTAGGTAATTTTGAAGATGCAGTTTTAGCGCGTATTCAGATAGGAACAGGGAAACCGGCAACTGATGGTGGGGCTGCGGGGAGCTGAGGTGTGTTGCCACGGGCGCGTTTACTTGCTGAATGTAACCGCTGTGAAACAATCAGGCAATAACTTGGGTTATTTCTCTGATTAATACACCCACAACATGTTGTGGATGATGTGTGTAACTTTATTGCAATTTAATTCAAACTCTGTTCTAATTTTATTTTTCATAACCTGTGTTATAATAGTTGTGTTATTGTAAGTACAACTGCAATTTTTATTTATTTATTTGTTATTGTTTGTGTTCTGGTCATTTGAGCATGATTAAAAATGTCACCTTTAATATGGCTATACATAAGCTCGTTGCATTTGTTTTGCTTTTTTGTTATTTTTTTTGAAGGTGTGGGGGATTGGGGGTGCATCAACCTCATTGGGATGCAGAAGGGGGTGCGCGGCTAAGTTTGGGAACCGCTGCTCTAAACAATAAAACCCACCTAAAACTAATTACATTAATAATATGTTAAGTGACTACCTATATACTAAAACACACAAACCAGTTGCTGAAGGTGTTAAGCTATTGTAAATGCTGGTGGACATTAGGCGGATTGCTGTGCTGCAGGACCTCTGTGTGTCACTGCAATAACAGTGTGCTTTGGTCCTCACTGAATGGTTTACCCATGACTCGTCTGAACTTTATATTGGCTCATCCATAAGTAAAATGTAAATATCTATATTTCTAAAGATGAAAACATTGAGCCCCTGAAAAACTCTCTAAGCATCTCTGATGGTGACTCATCACTCGTTAATGGTAATTTCAATACTTTCATTAGCAGTTGTGTGCACTTAGATACACACACACTACACACACACACAAACAAAGAAAATAATGGTCAGTCATGCCAGAGCACATTACAGCTTGTAAGGAAATCTATAATCAGTGCATGGTTACCCTCCTTCAACCCTAAATTGTAAGTTCTTACATCAGAAGTAAATGAAATATCTCCGGGGGTCTTGGTTTTTGTCAATTGTGCAATTTACACTCTCACGAGGTAAATAATATTAAGACACTTTATAGGGGTGAGATATTGGAACTGCCTCTGACTGGGATGTGTGATGTTGCTCGTAGCTGTTTATAATTATTGATTGGAGCTAAAGGCACACAGTTTAAGTCATCATTAGCACAGCCTTCAATAGTCACTGGCAGTAAATGAAATGCTCATTAGTATGCAACCATCCATGTGTGTGTTCAGTGTGTTTCAGAAACAACAAAAGGGAATCAAAAATGCCTTGTTTCTCCGTGCAAACCATACGTATAAAACCCTGTTCTTTCACAATGATGTATAATGACTGTTGACCCAGGGGCCTGTGGGGGTATCTATGATGGGACTTTATTTACTTTATTTAAAATTGCTTTGGTGGTTCTTTATAAGGTTTAAAAAAAAAAACCTTCTCTTCTTGTTTAATAGCAAATTAGATTTATTGGCAAAAGGGAAAATTGTTCAGGTTTTGGCAGCAAACTAATTTTGGAAGAACTTTGAAAATGGAAAATACCGCTAATTTTTCCTTGAAAATTAACCCTAAATTATACTTTTAATGACTGATGGAGTCTTGAAAAGATTAAACCCCTTAACATACCTTTCAATGGAGGGACACATTTACAAATTCGGTGTCTTCACGGGTACACCCGTTGTAACCAATAAAGGACAAGAGCTGCTGCAAGACTTGATGGCGGCAGTCACTGACAAGTCAGTTTCTACAGTAAACCCCAAACAAAATGTTAAATGGATTGAAGTTATATAGCACTGTTTAGTCAAACTGATAGCTAGAAGATCAATGATCTCATTAGGTTTGTTGGCGAGGATCTTATGTTGGCCAAAATCAGGCTCAGCAGTGTTACGATAGGCTTAGCTTTTAGCCGAGTCAGCAGGCCTGCCCGACTGCCTCGCCGTCTCCTTCTTTACTTACCCCAATCTCTGGGCCTACAGAGCGGAAAGAGTGGAGCTTCTGTTGTTCGTTGCAGGTCGGGGTGGACAAAGTTTGGATTCGACAGTCGGTGCGGTTGAAGCACTCCGGGATTGGGTCACAGTTTTAACAGCTCATCTCTCCTGTATTGTATTAAAGCTTGGAGTGGTGATAACACAAGTAAAGACACAAAAGCAAACACAAGCCAGAGCGCCTTGTCGGCTACAGTATCCTGCACTGACATTTTTTTTAACTCTTTGTCCATTTAGTGTTAATGTTGATCAATAAAATCTTAAACTATATGCCTTTCATTAATAAGTTTCAATAAAAAGTAAAGTAAACATTAAAGCTATCATCATGAACATTGTGTGAATAATAATGTATTTTTTATTAGAACAAGGACATGTTAGAAAACTCCCATAGCAGCCAGGTACCCGTTTGACAGCCAGCTGCTGTGAAGGCTGTCAATGTCAAGCAAGGTGCATTTTGCTAATGTTAAGATTAAAACATGTCATACAAGGAAGATATAACAGCTGAATTAGTAATTGGCTTATGTTACTCTGGACTTTGTAAATGTGATGCAGTGTATTGGATTACACGTATAGACTCCTGACACACTGATCAATACCCATGTGATTTTACATGGAAGACCTTGACTTGCATTGATTTTATCAGGTTCCACTAAGAAGGAAATACCTTAATCAGCGTTGTAGGTCATTGAAGATGGCCATGACCAGCTCTAGATCTCCAGAAAACCTTGGTTGATGTTTTCTCTTGCCATTAGCTTTGACAAAATTAGGAATTAGTTTGTTCTGAGTAATTTTCCTCATAAAGAAGAACACAAAAAGGCAAAATAACAGCTTGGAACAAAGAAGAACAAGACATGAAGAAGTGTACTTTCTTTAATAAATGTTTGCTCAATATAATTTCAAAATGTCAACACAGCTTCAGATGGTTTTAGAAATGTAGCTATAGATTATGCGGGTCTGTGTTGTCTTTAAACTGTGACCTTTATGGCACAATAAACCCAGTTAATGGTAATACAGTTGTTATAAGCAGTTGTGCACTGTCGCCACATGCTTGATCAGGGTGATGGAACTGTGTGAAGGTAATACCTGTTTAAAATGATCCATCATCATCCCTGTCCCCAACAAACTAACCATCACAGGTTTAAATCACTATAGACCTATTACTCTGACATCAGTGGTCATGAAATTGTTTGAGTGCCTGACGCTGAAGCGACTGAAAGACATCACAGGCCCACTGCTGGACCCTCTGCAGTTTGCTTACCAGGCAAACAGGTTGGCAGAGAACGCTGTCAACCTGTGTCTACACATCATCCTGCACCACCTCGACCATCAAGGGACATACACCGGGATCCTGTTGGTAGATTTAAGCTCAGCCTGTCAACATTGACATCCTCCACCAGAAGCTCACCCAGCTTACAGTCCCACCCTCCACCAGCTTCCTGGCTGACCGAGGCTCGGGAGCATCTTCTCCTGCCCATGAACAATGAACACCAGTACCCCCCCTCCCAGGGGTGTGTCCTCTCCCATCTCCTCTTCTCTCTTTACACCAATGATTGCACTTCTGCGGACCCATCTGTGAAACTCCTGAAGTTTGCAAATGGCACCACTGTCATTGAGATGATCCAAGACAGAGACAACTCTGCACACAGACAGGAGATGGATAGGCTGGTCCACTGGTGCACCCAGAACCACCTGGAACTAAACCTGTTCAAGACTGTAGAAATGACTTCAGTAGAACCCCCACACACAACCCCCCTCCCCCCTCCGCCCACCCCACTCTATCCCATACTCTTAACAGTTAGGGTAGCCAGCTATTCTACTGTTAAAAATCTCCTGTACATGTTCCTCCTGTTCTTACATTTATTCCCTGAACACAATGACTTCTTAATGTCTTTTTCTGCTATAGACATTAATTCTGCTTTTACACTATGTGAGCGTTTGAATTTGAAGTCAAATTCCTTGTTTTTACCAGCAAAAGTCTGATTGCTGTAAAGGCAACGACCCAATACAATCCTGTGAGTATTAAAGATACATTTTCACATATTATAATCAACTGACATTGAATAAGCTTTGTTATGATTAGAATTAAGAATCACTGCAAGCAATTAGAGCTGAACCTAAATTCATGATGGGATTTTACAGAAGAGATTAGTACAGAATTTGGACCTAATTGGATTCTATGTGGGTTCCAAACCCAGCTGGAACCCATCTGCGTGGACTTTGTCTGTTCTCCCACAAACAGCAAATGTATGGATGGACCTAAAACATGATTTGCTGGTAATTTGCTTTCCCTCAAGCATTTTTTACCAATCTTTTGTGTTAAATGTTTGTCTTCCATATCACTTGTGTTTGTCTATTGTAACACTTTACACTAGAACCACATTTACCTAGTCTCACTAACAAATGCACACAAATCCCTAAACTGATGTGGAGATAAGTAGGCAACTTATGGTTTTCCAGAGAGACCTTATCATATCCCTCAAAGAAGCTTGAATCCAGCCCACAACTTTCCAATTGTAGGACCACTATACAACCAACTGAGACTGTCAATTCATAGTACACAGTTTAATTCTTTTAAAAAAAAGGTGATTCAGACATGAGTTTTCAGCATTAGGGCTGAATAATCTAGCTGGACTTTTTTCTTCTTAAGTCCAGGTATCCTGAAATAACCTCTTTTCTGGCACAAGCCAAGCTGCATTCCCTAAATGCCTCCTGATCTCGGCTGGGTCTTCCACTGGCAGTTTTTTGCTCTGTGAACTTCACCACTCGGCTCTTTCTTTCAGCCTCTATGCTACCTTCGCAATCCATCCGCTCTCTCTTCATGTCCCAGTTCTCTCTCCTTTGCTCTGCTTTCTTTACCCTCTATCCTTCCTCTTCTTCCCTCTGTCGCCTTAGGAAAAATTTAGCACCAACTGACAGTCTGATTTAGACCCAGCTCCAACCTCCCATCTCTCTTTCTCTCTCTGTCGGTCTCTTCCTCTCTATTTCTCTCTGGAGAGAGGGACTCACACATAAATCTCTGCTGTATCCATCTATTACCCTATACATTTAAGCCCTGACCCAATTCCTCCCTGTCTCCAATGTGTCAGTAGGTCTGGGATATAGTGGTCCTACAATAGACCGTCTCTCTCCTGCTAATCCAAACTAAGTCTGCTCTATATTTTATGGTTAATAATTTAGCATGCACCCTCTCATATTACCTCATACCACTAAACTCATGAAACAAATCTTTTCTCTCCCTGGAGGAATTCACATGCAGTGTGTCTAACCGTGCATGCCAGTTTAAGTTGATGACTATTTAAAGGATAGATCATTATTAGCCATACTGGAAAGGTTCTGTAATAAAATAAAAAGAAGAAGTAAAGGCTTAAACAGGTTATCATAAGATCCCAATTTATTAAACTCACTCTAATTGAGAAAGGATGTGCCTAGACATTGTTGCTCAGTCATTTAGCATTACTATGAGACAAAGAGTTTGTTACAACCCACCCGGAAAAAACTCTACAAAAGTAAATGTTGAAATTAAAAAGTAACAATTCTTTGTAAAATATGATCACACCCTTTTTTTTTTTTTTTTTTTACATTTTATTACATTATAACCACAAGTTTTAATGTATTTTGTGTAAAGCATGGTTGCTCAACCTTTTAACCCCTTTCCCTGTTCCATCCATCCATCCATCCATTTTCTAACATGTCTATCCCTTATGGGGTCGCAAGAGGTGCTGGTGCCTATCTCCAGCTGTCAATGGGCGAGAGGCGGGGTACAACCTGGACAGGTCGCCAGTCTATCGCAGGGTCCTTACCCTTTTCCTCTTGAAGAAAAGTTTTTTTTTTAAATCCATATATACATACCCATACATATCTGTAAGTATGTGTATATATATTTTTATTTTCTCTCTCAGCAGAATAGCTGGCTAGTGGTTACACTGACTGTAATGCATTCATCAGAGACACAGCCTGGGGATAGAAACTAGCTCTGTGTCTGTTCATTTTAGCCATCAGTGCTCTGTCACCATGACCTGAAAGTAAAAGTCTCAATAACTTGCGACTAGGATGAGTAGGATCGACAGCTATTTTAGCTGGTCTCTTACTGGCCCTGGAGACCTGTACGGGTTGTGAATTGATGGAAGGTCAGTCCTGATGATCCTCTCTACAGCTCTAATTTGTTGATATTATATGAAAAACTACAGGTTGCTGGAGTTGTTAAAAGCAGTTATTGGGAAAATTAACAGATAATTCAAAGACACTGTGGACATCATAGATGTGGCATACATAAACAAATGCACAGTTATCTTGGGGCAGCATATGCATGTGGTTCTTCAGGACATGAGTCTTCCTCTCCGTGACATCAGAAACCAGCAAAGAATTGCAACACAATAAGCTGGAACCAGGTGTCTTAACTCTGGAGGAAATGGCAATCACACCAAGCGTGGAGCAGCACCCAGAAACAGGGTAGCTTTTTGGATGTGATATTGCCTGGGAGAGGAGGAGAGCAGAAACACATGCATGTGTTTTTCTGTCGGCAGCACAACAAGATGGAAGCAAGTGGTGGCTTACCATTTCAGTGACAGTTCCGTTAATTAGGCAAAATACAAGCCAATCATCCTAGAAATAATTGAGAAAGCCGCATCCATAGGATATTTTGTGGTAAACATCACCACTGACATGGGCAATCCAAATCTAGCTATGTGGTGGGCTTTTGGACAACAAAATGTATGTCCAACCAAGGACCAAATAAAAGGCTGAAAATTTGTTGACAAACTGTTGAGCTATGGCATGAGGCTTTCAGTCTGATCCAGAAAATCAAACAAGGTCTGGTGCATCCTTCAGCGAGCTCTCAAATGCCACGGATACTCTAGAGAAAGAAGCAAGTCTGTTAGAAAGGATGCTTCCTTTCATGTCAGGATGTGCAAAGAAAAATAACCACTTTTATTAAAATGCTAAAATAATATGAAACAAATGCATTTCCTGTCCTGTAGTAAATACCAACTTTGTGAAAGTTATAATGTTAAAATGCTGTTATTCAAACATCTTGATTCAGCTCTTATTTTGGAGGACAGAAAATGGCATCTTGTTACCTTGGTGATCCTGTTATTGTGCTATTATAAACTGTTATTTAATAAGTAATTTAAATATAAGTTATTTAATGTTTAATAAAAAAAAATTCTGTCTGTTAAGTATTGTCTGGAGGATATCAGCTCTAAAGTTGATATCAGGACAGTAGTTGAAAGGGATGAATACGAGCACTAGCGATCTTTTAACAGCAAACTCTGCACACATATAATAAAGGAGTGACAACTTCTCTTCAAGTTCAATAATTTAATTACAGAAATAAAATTAACATCCAGAGAACATCACTATATAGTGCTGTTTATCTGAATTAACACTATATTTCAATCAATAAATCCTCTACTAGGCTAGTGAAACTTAACTAAACTACTAAGCAAAATGAAGATAAAAAGGAAGCTAAGCTAAGGAACTATTTGCATGCAAAGAACACAAAAGACAAAACAAAATGGTTGATCATCAGAATAATTCAGTGAATCCTGGTTCACTGCAAATCTGACTTAAGAACATGGAACGGAGTTAAATCAGCTTAACTAATTTAGAACATTTGGTATGTGTTTAACCCATTTACAATGCAAATCCTGAGTTACACAAAACATTATTTGAGGAAATAACATTTTAAAGAATGATTTGCTCATTAAAATCATGGCTTTAGGGAGGCTCGATTTTATCAATCAATGCAACTATACCTCCGGGAGCTAGGGGTCGCTGCAGCGATCGGTCGCTAAAATCGGTTACTCCTAAAGTTAAACATATCGGCTTTAAATCGACATTAATATTCCATATTTATCAAGTAATAATGCTCATAGCACTATTGAACGATGGCGGAGCGAAACGAACAAGCTTTATGCTTGAAACGGCTTTTGTTGAATAACCGGAAATCGGAAGTAACTAGAAGCTAACTAGCATTTTGGCTAGTGGATTTTTGGCACTAACTTTAAAAGCTTAAGCTTCTATCTTAGTCATAATAAGTGGCCGGTTTACATAAATATTAAAATACCATCAGTGTAACCCCTGTGGAGATAACGTTTGTTATAACCATAAAAACACACTCGAATCATATCGGTAATGGCCTGGTATCACAATGCTATCATGAGCTACGACCGTTAGCTCATTGTGTTTAAAACATAGGGTGACCAAACGTCCGTATTTCCCGGGACATGTCCGTATTTCACGTCCTGTCCCGGGCGTCCCGGGTTTTTTTGAGAAAGTGAGGAAATGTCCTGTTTTTTAAATTACCTTCATTGGACCATTAAATTGACAGGCACTAGGGCACTGCGCACAGCGCTGCGTGTGACGTAATCCCTGAGCCGCGTCAGTGCGGGCAGCCCCATAGACATGTCTGTGGGCAGCCCTGTTCTTAATCAGAAGATAGATAGCGTGGCTGTCAGTACGCCAACAACATGCCGATGCGCAAATGTATGTTTACCAACGATTTATAAAAGAGTTTCCCCGCTTTCAGACCGGGTCGAGACAAATGGGAGGCCTTTATTGTGCTATTCATTCATTACAGGAAATGCTAAGCATTTTTTAATAAATAAATTTTGAATCAAATTATCATTTGATATTGGAGTTATTGCTGTTGACTTTTACTGAAAAGCATTTTTAATAAACCAACTGTAAATATCATGTTATTGTAGGATTACGTAGGCCTATGTTAAGTGAGTGAGTGCGTGCCCCCCCCCCCCCCCCCCCCCCCCCCCCCCGCTCCAATGTGTCCTGGTTTTCCCAAATGAAAATATGGTCACCCAATTAAAACAACCACGTGTGACCATTACACAAACATTTCCAATGTGATGGCATAACACTGTTAAACATGCTTTAGCAATTCATTGAAGTCTTAACTGAAAAATATTAAATAATTACTCATCTTTATAGTCACCATTTTCTTTACTGATAATATCCCCATTCATGCTGACGTCTCTGGTGGATTGTCTATAAAAGATTATATAAATCGAATTAAATTAACTGTGAATCTCACAGAGGAAAAGCATAATCTCTCAGTTGTATCACTCTGACTGCAGTGATTGACACATCTGAAATGCAAACTACAAAAAGTCTCATGCACGCTAATACGAAAGATGTACTAAAGCAAGGGTCACCAACTTGGTGCCCGGGTGCACCAAGTAGCCCATGAGGTGCCCACGAGCTTGTTCTAAAAAAAAAGCACAATACACCAGTGAGCTGCATTTAAAACTTTATTATATTCTGTTAGTCTTCCTATTTATTCACACTTGTATTCATATCAGCTAAAAAATGTGCATATGTTACGTAGAGTTAAGGTGAACTCCGACTCTTCTAGTTCAAAGGGCAGTACTGGTAGCCCATTGTATGACACAACACCAATGAAGTAGCTCTCAGTTTCAAAAAGGTTGGTGACCCCTGTACTAAGGACTGCTGTTCTATAATATTGTAAACATGAAGTTAAACGTATCTTTTCTTTCTCCTATCCAAGTTTCCGCTGCCTGAGTCTGGCCTCATATGGTGGTCGACTAACCCTAGTGGTCTGTACTGTAATTTTTCTGTGTTTATCAAGAGTATATTTATGTAGTGTGGCTTGCTCTGTTTATGTTATTAGTTTGATACTTTGAGATTTATTTATCCAGTGAAAGGTTGTTCTTTCAAATTGGAAAATAGGCAGGAAATAAAAAGAAAAAACAACAGACTCACCCTGCAGCTAGGGGCTATGCAGTAGACTGAAACTGGACTTGGAGCAGGTGAGATGACCTGAACATTTTGACCAATGACAACCCCTCATAGCTGTTTGCCTTGATTGTATAACGCGATCCTGCTGTGAAGTTTTGAATTTGAAACACCGATGTCAACACAAAGCATGACTTTTCAGGTTTTACAATGCTGCTTAAGCATAATCTCAATGGTTGCAGGTGATATCCACTGGGCTTTCTGAACTCCAAAGGTGCGGAGGGGGTTTGAAGGTCAGTGGATTAGAGAAAGAAACAGGTCAGTGGGGACAGCATGACATTTGGATAGGAGAGGAGTTGGGCGGGGGGAGGCAATAAAAACTGAGAATGGAAGAGGAAAAAGAAAGACGGCGAGAGAAAGAAACTCTTCTGTAGGTTTGTTTTTAAAAATGTTAAGCCTGGTGCTGTATAACCACAGAGATAGCAACTGTAAAGATGATTAATGACCTTATCAATGTGGATAAAATAAAGCTACTTAATTTCATTCTGGATCATCTTTAGGAGGAGGAGGCTGCCCACTACTTCCTCCTGCATCGCTGACAACACTGAGATGAACGTAAACGATACATCTCCAATGCCGTCATAAGACGCTCACCTGTTTATTGTGACATGCCTCAAGGATGAGACCTTAGCATTATTCGGTTCACAATTTACAAAGATGACTCTGTAGTACATTTAGATAAAAAAATAGATAATCTCACTGCTTTTGTATCCAACAATCTAATTCCCATATTTCCAAATACGTCATGTTCAGTAAGGTCATTAATTTTGTTTTCACAAACTATTTCAGTCTGAACAGTATCTTTAACAATCATTTTGCAATGATTAGTGTTCAGGACCCAATAATTGACTTGTACACAAAGAGCAGGTTTAAAAGATTTATTGAAGCAAAAGGTGAAGCCGGTCTGGTGAGCTTCTGGCACAGGGAACACTGTGAAGGAGAGTGACAAAATAGTGGCTGTTAAACAATCAGTAGGGAATGACGTGCACTGAAAGTGAGCCTCCAATCCTTCTTGAATCCAGAAGGTGGCGTTGAAGCTAACACGCGTCTCTGCTAGTGTTAGATGGCTTCTTATAAGCTGAAGCTGTATCCCACACAACATTTGATGCTGGGAGAATGGTCTGGGCAGAGTATAGGGTCATACACGATGATTTGGAGGCAGGCAGAAGTCACAGGGGGGCTATCCTTAGGTCTTTATCCAGAATCCAGTCCAGGTTCTTGTTCCACAAACACAGAGAGGCGGAGTCAGGTATTTGCAAAGGCTGTTGTCCAGAATCTCAAGACCAAAATGAAAAAGTCTGACAGGGGTGAGGCAAATAGGCTAGGAATCCACAAAGATGATCAGAGTTAGTCGCAAGTCAAGGTAATCAGAGCAGCCCCAGGTTCAGGTAATCCGGGTATAATTGCTAGAGCAGCACAAATAGCAGGGAGTAATGTAAACAGTCAGCTGCAGAGACACAGAATTACACCATTTAGAATTTTTGGAAAATTGGAGTACAATCTAACTCTGACCTCAACTTGGATGGCATTTTCCCCTTCGTATTCTGCTTTTGGGCTTTTGTTAAACTAGAAAACAAACCACACAGATAAAACATTTCATCTGGCAGCGTAGACATCCAGTGGAAAATATTTGGATCTTAAGTTATTTACCTGATCACTCACCACAACAAAGTTCAACACTTCTCCAACAAGCAACTAGAACGTGTTTAACTCAGGTATGAGGCCATTACCAGATTCATTTTATATCTGTTTCTTCCCATCTTTCATGATCCTCTCTTTCCACTTTGGACTTGTTTTACTCAGTCATCTGATTTTCTCTGTACAGTTTCAATTGTCTCTCCTTATCTTGTATTTGCTACACTCTCCTCTATTCTTATCTTATTGTGATTGTTCTGTGAATCCTCTTCCTCTCACACTCTCCTCTTCCTTTCCCATATCCTTTTCATGTCAGTTTTCTGGGATTCTGGTTTAATTTTTTCGTACCTTTTATTCTCCGTTAAACCTTTTGTTCCTCGACCTTTCCTGGGTTTTTTTCTTCTCTTGCACCCATCCCCCTTGTTTCCTCACTTATCAAAGCCCCTTTCATCGTTTCCCTGCACCTTTGCTTTCCATGTCCCCGCGATGCGTCTTCTGTTCCCTTTTCCCTTTTCCCTTGTCTCCCCTCTCCACCTCTCTGCAGGATTATAAATGGTCTCGTATGCTCTGTGGCCAGGCAGGGCGAGAGAGAGAGCATCACAACACCTTAGGCGAGTGACCAGGTGAGTGACTCTGTTTAAGTCTGTGCGTTTCCGATGGGACATGTGTGCCCAGGTTAAAATCACGGACTGAGGAAAAGAGGGAGGAAAAGTAGGAAAGGAATTTATTTTTTCCAGAGGGATGAGAGGTGTATGTGTCTGTGTGTCTTCAACAGTGGACTCCTGCTACCTCCAGCCCTGCAGGCCTCTCAGAATAAATGGATTTTCTCTTTCTATTCTGGGAAGCAGTGGACCTTATTTCCTTCTCATTCTTTGCTCTCTCTTTCAATCTCTGTCTCTATCTCTGTTCCTCACTCAGCCACGAGAAGATGCTCACAGATGTTAAAGCCCTCGCTCCAAACTCTATTATCTCATGGGGAGCCATTAATAGACTTTAATTTAATTCAATAATACTTTATTACAGTAGACTATAAAAAGGAGCAGAACCAATAAAATCGGGGCAAATATTCCACTCAAAACTTAAAATAAGAAGTATGTGAAGGATAATCAAAGTGATAGCGGTGCGCTGTTGCTATGGCTACCGGTAGTTAAATGCCTTCTGCGATGATTTAGAGAAACAGGGAGATCGTTCCTGTAAAGAGGAACTTAAGAGGTGCCTTAAAAAGAACATAAAGTCAAATAAAAAGCAAACAGTGTAAATCATTTTATTGTATTTCCGATAGAGGTGAATTCCTGTTGAACTCTTTCTTTTAATATCGTTTTTGCTTTTGTTCAGCTGCAAATTTGAGAAATGAAAGGCTCTTAGTTATATGAATCTTTGATGTATGCAGATTTATGCGAGCACTTAGGTTTGTCTATCCTGCTCTAAATGAAGAAATCAGTGACACTGCTCATGAGAATGACGTCAAATTATGCTAAAAATATAAACAGTGTTTTTTTAGAGGTAGTCAACAAATGTTTTAAGCCCAACTCCATGGAGATCTGATCAGAGATTTATCTTTAAAATCATAAGTTATACCGCGGACATTATAACATGGTCACTTACAGGATAATTAGTAAGAGGAAGAAAAACAACACATCTGGAAATGTATGTGGATGTGTCTCATCGAGCTTTGCAAATTTAGAGATTACATTTTTTGTTAATGCTTCCTTACAAGTAGCTGTCAACATTATTTTTTTAGGTCTTTCCACAGATTCCAACACAATAATTTGCTTTGATTTAAATCATTCCATTGTAGCTCTGGCTGTATGTTTAAGGCTGTTGTCCTCTTGAAAGCAGAGTCTCCACCCCAGTCTCAAATCATTTGCTGCCTCTAATATGGATTTTCTTCCCGTACTGTCCTGTATTTAGCTCCATCCATCTTCCTGTCAGTACTGACCAGTTTCAATGCTGCCACCACCATGTTTCACCATGGGGATGGGGAGTTCATGCAGTGTTAGTTTGTGCCAAACATTTTGTATGTAGGCCAAAAAGTAAAGCTTGGTCTAATCTGACTGAAGCAACCTCTTTCACATAATTGTTGTGTCCTTTACTTATGTTAATCATACAACAGGGCTTGGCTTTCTTTTTATGACCCTTCCATTGTGCCAAATTTATGAAATGAACAACTTATATATGTCCTGTCGACAGATTCTCCCACCTGCGCTGTGGAATTCACCAGCTTCTTCACAGTCACCATGGGCTCCTTGGCTGCCGCTCTGATTTAATGTCAAGGTTTGCAGTTCAATTCAATATTATTTATATAGCGGCAATTCACAACACATGCCTTGGGACGACTCAAGGCCCTTTACAAAGTCAAATTCAATCAGAATCTACGGACAGATTGGTCAAAAAGATTCCTATCTAAGGAAACCCAGCAGACTGCTTGACAAGCAGCATTCACTCTTCCTGAAAGAGCGTAGAGCCACAGTGGACAATCGCCCACATTGCTAATGGCTTTGCAGCAATCCCTCATACTGAGCATGCATGAAGCAACAGTAGAGAGTAAAACTCCCCTTTAACGGAAAGGAAAACCTCCAGCAGAACCAGGCTCAGTATGAACGGTCATCTGCCTCGACCGTCTGGGGGTTACAGAAGACAGAGCAGAGACACAAAAAAGCACAGAAGCACACATTGATCCAGGAATCCTTTCCATATTATATGGTAGTGATAGACGATCTGCCCCCTGCATGGTGTCACAGACCAGGTGTACCTGCTAGGAAGAGAAAAAAGAGAGAACATAAAGTTAAAAGTTTAAATAACACAAAACAATGCAAATTAGAGAACAGTAAGAGAACTCAGCAGACTGTGTTGAATAGACTCTGATGTCCTCCAGTAGCCTAAGCCTATAGCAGCATAACTATAGAGGTAGCTCAGGGTAACATGAACCACTCTAACTATAAGCTTTGTCAAAAAGGAAAGTTTAAAAGCCTAGTCTTAAAAGTAGACAGGGTGTCTGCTTCACGGACCAAAACTGGGAGTTGGTTCCACAGGAGAGGAGCCTGATAGCTAAAGGATCTGCCTCCCATTCTACTTTTAGAGATTCTAGGAACCACCAGCAGACCTGCAGTCTGAGAGCGAAGTGCTCTGTTAGGAACATACAGAGTAATCAGAGCTCTGATATATGATGGAGCTTGATTATTAAGGGCTTTATACGTTAGAAGAAGAATTTTAAATTCTATTCTTAAATTTAAAAAAACAAGAAGCCAATGAAGAGAAGCGAAAATTGGAGAAATATGATCTCTGTTTTTCATCAGAACTCTGCTGCAGTATTTTGGATTAGCTGAAGGCTTTCAGCTGCATTTTGTGGACTTTCTGATAGTAAAGAATTACAATAGTCCAGCCTTCAGGTAACAAATGCATGGACTAGTTTTTCAGCATCACTCCTGGACAGAATGTTTCTAATTTTGGCGATATTCCTGAGGTGAAAAAAGGAAACTCTGGAAACCTGTTTAATATGGGATTTAAATGACATGTCTTGGTCAAAAATAACACCAATATTTTTTACTTTATTACCAGAGGCCAATTTAATGCCATCCAGATTAAGTGATTGATTAAGTTTATTTTTTAAGGACTCTGGACCAAATATGACAACTTCTGTCTTGTCAGACTTTAAAAGCAGGACATTTAGTCATCCAGGTCTTGAGGTCATCAACACATGCCTGTAGTCGAAGTAATTGATTGGATTAATCAGGATTCATGGATAAATATAGCTGAGTCATCAGCATAACAGTGGAAATTAATCCCATGCTGTCTGATAATTTTGCCGATCGGAAGCATATATATAGTAAATAGAATTTGTCCAAGAACTGAACCCTGTGGTACTCCACAAGTGACCCTAGAGTTTGAGGAAGATTTATTATTAACATGAACAAACTGGAATCTGTCCGACAGATAAGATTTAAACCAGCCTAATGCTTTCCCTTACAGTATGTTCAAGTCTTTCTAGGATAATATTGTGATCAACTGTATCAAATGCAGCACTGAGATCTAACAGGACAAGTATAGACACAAGTCCATTATCTGAGGCCATGAGAATATCATTAGTGACCTTCACCAGAGCTGTTTCAATGCTATGGTGAGCTCTGAAGCCTGACTGAAACTGAAGAGTTTCTGTCAGGTCATTAGAAACTACTTTCTCAAGAAGTTTAGGAAGGAAAGGAAGATGAGATATAGGTCTGTAATTTATCAAGTCATCTTGATCAAGAAATGGTTTCTTAAGTAAAGGTTTAATAACAGCTACTTTAAAAGCCTGTGGCACATATCCATTTACTAAGGATACAATAATCACGTCAGTTGTCCCATACTGTTTCCAGTTTCAGATATTGGAATGAACAGTGCTCCATGAGACGTTCAAAGCATACAGAGTTTTGGGTTTGTAACCCAGCCCTACTTTGAGCCTCTTCACAATGCTATCTGTGGTCTGTCTGGTGTGTCCAATGGTCGTCATGATGCCGTTTGTTTACTAATGTTGTCTAACAATCCTCAAAGCCCTTCACAGAAAAGCTGCATTCATGCTGAGTTTAAATTACTCACAGGTGAATGCTATTTACTTGAAAAGAGACTTCATCAGGCAATAGCTTATGCTGGATTTGACATCATGCACGCTTTTTAGAATTTCTATTTGCAAATAGATTATTTTTCATACCTTTCAAAGGTATACATTACTTTGTGATGGTCTATAAGATATAATCCTAGTTAAAAAAAACAACTAAGTTTAAGGGAAGTTTAAGGGAATTAATACCTTTGCAAGGAAAGGATCTGCACGTATATTTTGCATTGTAAGGGTGTAGGAATCACAGGGGTGTATCTGTGTGTAAGCTTCACCAGTCAGGACTCATATCAGCACTTCAAAATGTGCAGTTAATTAAGACAATTAACATATTGAGTCTGTTCCACCGAGAATCTTAAACAGCATTGTGAACCGGTGGTGATGCATTTAAATGAAACAATAAGTCAAAACAACACATTTTGTTTGAACTGGATGTTTCAGTCAGGATCGTTTTGATTCTATGTAGAAATTTGAGCAAATAATGCTTCCAGGTTCAGATCATGTGGCATCTTGGCTAGTGATCTTCTATCTGAAATCTTCCTGGTAGCACAAAGTTAACAAAGATAAAACTGCTGACCTTCACTGTGACTTTTTAGATTTCAGTGTAGGCGTTCAGCAGTCGTCCATCTGCTCTGGCTCTCTGCGGCTTTCATGCCCAGAATCAAATCTGCAGAGAGAGCTACTCAGGCTTTTGACATTGCCCAGAGAGGGTCCATCTCTGAGCGATTACCATGGTGATAACTGCATCATGGTAAATTTACAGTAGAAAATGGAGGAGACAGGAAGGGAGATTCAGTTTCATCGCAATGAGCCTATTAAGATGTGATGCAACTTCTTCCATGACTCAGGAGTCCTGATTGCTATCCCCCACAGACAAAGCAGTTATGGACACAAACAGTCGTCACTCATGTTACCTACTGGTTAGTCACCTAAATAAGTATTACCCTTAAAATAGCAATTTTTAAGTCTGTTATGCCTTTACAGCTTAAAGCGAGCTGGAGTAACAGCAACATCCATTCAGAAACTTTCCTTCTCATGAAGTAATTCTTATCCTGATCGGATGCTGGGGCTCATTGCGATGCTGAAAGGATGTTCAGCTTCAACTTTTTAGCAGGTGTTTGGGTCAGAATCTATATGGAACTGCTAACAATTTCCTCCATCCTGATGAAACCCCAGTTTCAGCTGAAGTAAACGAACACCTAATTTGAGCACCATCTTTTCTGTGGTCACATTGTTCTTTTGATGATGCTCAGAGTTAAACAAAGAGTTAAACTCTCCCTGTGTTAAACATACCTATGGAGTTGGTTTCATCACACTATAACACATTTCCCCACTAGGTTTAAGGATGTTTCAGCGAGAAATTGACGCTTTCTTTTGGAAGAAGATGCTTTTCTCTTACGACTCTATTCCTTAGCTGTAGCTCCTTGAGCGATGCTGTCAACAACCTCTCCGAACACTTTGTGCCAAGCGTTTGTTTAAATGTCTCTATTATGCTACATTGTTGTACTGTTCTCCTGACTGACACCTTTGTACAGCTAGAGCCTTGTGTTGCTTTTTAAACTCTGCAAAAACAAAACATAACTTTTTGCTAAATGATGCACATGTGGAAGAGTCATACAAAAGAGCAGTGGAGAACTTTATTTCAGGCTCATCGGGTACACAACAATTAATGGAAGGTGTGGAAGGACTGAATGTGGACATGGAGCCAGAAGGTGCTTCAACAAAGTATTTGTTCAAGAGCTTATGCAACCAGATTATTGCAACTAAAAAAAATTTTGTTGTTTTTTTGGTGAATTGCACATGATAAATGTGTTTTTTTAAGCCACTGAAACCTAGTCTTCATTATCTTTCTTGTGCTGCTTCAGCTTCTGGGCACAGAGTGAAGGGACTAAATGATAGCAAATGAGGCGTTATCAGTTTGTGAGCTCTAACAGGAGAATAGAATCATATGACTGCAAGTCAAGATGAGAAAAGCTGATTAATTATAAGCTCTGTTCTTGTTTGGCCCTCTGTGACATTCTGCTCGAAGGTTTAACAATGAATTTGATTGTTTTCTCAAACCTGCCAGGTGTAGCAGATGGCCCGGGACAATTAATTTCAGCTCAGAGAGCTTGAACTTTCATGTCGCCCAGGGAAAATTCATGCAATTCAAGAAAAGTAATTAAGAAACGAGCACAACCTGGATGCACATGGTCCGAGGAATTTATGCAGTTAAACAGAGCATAGAAACAAAAACAAGGCAACAGGAGACAATTTCCCCCTTTGATAAAGATGGAAGTTGATTAGTAATTCGTGGCATAAAGGCAATTTGGCAATAAAAGTAAAACAAAAAACAAATCAATAAAACAGATATTGTATCATTAAGTGCCCAAATGATTCAAATGTAGATATTTGCATGGAAATATATTTTTGATGATTTTGTAAAAGGTTAAAGAAACTAAGAATGATCCAACCCTGTCCCTGAATTGAAATGTTTAATTTTTTGTAATTAAGAAGGTTTTCAGCCTCAGCAGATCCCACCTCTTACATTATGAACAAACTGGCTCGTCAAGATTCAGGTGACTAAAGGCCCGTTTACACTACACCTAAAAACCGAGCCATGCCGAGACCGGTCCGAGCTTGGTCCAGTTAACTGAGATAAATGCAGCCGTTTACACACAAGAGTTATCTCGGTTATTTGTTCCTTGGTTGCTCCTCGCCTTAGTGGCGATCTGCGGTACTACCGCTCTTTGGGATTGAAGGCGGGACCGAGCAAATCAAAATGGCGGCACCCGTAACATTCAGGATGTTATGGTTAGACATAGAGTCGGCTTTTGGGACGTGGATAAGACAAATGAACGTCTAATAAGGATTTACAGACGCAGGAAACAACAACAGACGCTGAGGTTCATAAGCAGAGTCATCTCTGGAAACTGTGTGGCACGGTAAGGAAGCTAGTATTATTATGAATGTCTGAAATTTGTCTGAATGGAGCGTGAATCGGGACGTGCAGCCAGACACGCCAGGAAACCCGCTGACAGTCAGCTGACTGTAAGGGGATGACGCGGTCTGCTCATGCGCTCCTCGTTATCAGGGAACCGGGCTAAAAAAAACCAGTCCGAGACCTGGTGGGGAACTGGTCTGCAGTTAGCGCGGTCCGGTTATCGTTAGCGCGGTCTGGTTCAGTCTGCTGACCGTTTACACACAAGAGTTATCTCGGTTACCGAGCTCGGACTAGTCTCGGCTCGGTTAAAAAAGTGTAGTGTAAACGGGCTTATGTACTCCAATCACACCAAGCAATAGCTTCTAACAACCCAGGACAGTGACGGATGAGTCATTGATTTGCATCTCAAATTGCCAAGGAGGATTGGCCTTCATGTGTTTAAAAACAGCATCGCACCAACTGCAGGTTGCTCAAGTCAGAGCCACCAGAAATGGCAAAGACTCCTGGATAGGTGTCGTAACATTTTCAGAAAAACTGAGCGAAAGTCCGGTTGCCTCTGATTTAAGCCTGTTTGCCATTGCAATGACCCAGATAACTGAGAAGTTGCACAGGCATGTAGCTTGTGTTGTTTGTTTTAATGATCTGAGCCAGAGGGAACATGTAGATATTGAATAGGAGGGGACCCAGGATGGACCCTTGGGGAACCCCACATGTGATTTTTGTGGTTTCTGATGTAAAGTTACCTACTGGCACAAAACAATCCCTGTCCTTTAAGTAGGATTTAAACCAACAAGTGTTGGACAATTTCAATTTTCAATTTCAATTTTATTTATATAGCGCCAATTCATGAAACATGTCATCTTGAGGCACTTTACAAAGTCAAATTCAATCATATTATATAGATTGGTCAAAAATGTCCTATATAAGTGAACCAGTTGATTGCATCAAAGTCCTGACAAGCAGCATTCACTCCAGAAGAAGCGTAGAGCTACAGGGAGAGTCGTCTGCATTGTCCATGACTTTGCAGCAATCCCTCATACTGAGCAAGCATGAAGCGACAGCGGAAAGAAAAACTCCCCATTAACGGGAAGGAAAAACCTCCAGCAGAACCGGGCTCAGTATGAACGGTCATCTGCCTCGACCGACTGGGGGTTAGAGAATACAGAGCAGAGACACAAGAGAGACAAACAGCACAGAAGCACACATTGATCCAGTAATCTGTTCTACATTAGATGGTAATAGCGGGTGATCTGTCTTCCCTGGATGATGTCACAGTTAACAGAACGCCAGACCAGGTGTACCTGTTATGAAGAAAAAAGAGAGAGCAAAAAGTTAAAAGCTGAAATGACAACAGTCATTTCAATGCAATGCAAAACTGGAGAACAGTAGACTGGAGAACAGTAGAAATCAGTAGAGTGAGAAAAATAGGCCCTGATGTCCTCCAGTTGCCTAAGCCTATAGCAGCATAACTATAGAGGTAGCTCAGGGTAACATGAGCCACTCTAACTATAAGCTTTGTCAAAAAGGAAAGTTTTAAGATTAGTCCTAAAAGTAGACAGGGTGTCTGCCTCACGGACAAAATCTGGGAGGTGGTTCCACAGGAGAGGAGCCTGATAGCTAAAGGATCTGCCTCCCATTCTACTTTTAGAGACCTAGGAACCACCAGATCTAGGAACCACCAGCAGACCTGCAGTCTGAGAGCGAAGTGCTCTGTTAGGAACATACGGGGTAATCAGAGCTCTGATATATGATGGAGCTTGATTGTTAAGGGCTTTATACGTTAGAAGAAGAATTTTACATTCTATTCTTGATTTAACAGGAAGCCAATGAAGGAAAGCTAAAATTGGAGAAATATGATCCCTGTTTTTCATCAGAACTCTTGCTGCAGTATTTTGGATTAGCTGAAGGCTTTCAACTGCATTTTGTGGACTTCCTGATAGTAAAGAATTACAATAGTCCAGTCTTGAAGAAAATGCATGAACTAGTTTTTCACCATCACTCCTGGACAGAATGTTTCTAATTTTGGCGATATTCCTGAGGTGAAAAAAGGAAACTCTGGAAACCTTTTTAATATGGGATTTAAATGACATGTCTTGGTCAAAAATAACACCAATATTTTTTACTTTATTACCAGAGGCCAAGTTAATGCCATCCAGATTAAGTGATTGATTAAGAAATTTATTTTTTGAGGACTCTGGTCCAAAGTTTACAACTTCTGTCTTGTCAGAATTTAAGTGCAGGAAATTTAAAGTCATCCAGCTTTTGATGTAATCAAGACATGACTGCAGTCGAAGTAATTGATTGGATTCATCAGGATTTATGGATAAATATAGCTGAGTGTCATCAGCATAACAGTGGAAATTAATCCCATGCTGTCTAATAATTTTGCCGATCGGAAGCATATATATAGTGAAGAGAATTGGTCCAAGGACTGAACCCTGTGGTACTCCACAGGTGACCCTAGAGTTTGAGGAAGATTTATTATTAACATGAACAAACTGGAATCTGTCCGACCGATAAGATTTAAACCAGCCTAATGCTTTTCCCTTAATCCCTACAGTATGCTCAAGTCTTTGTAGGAGAGTATTGTGATCAACTATGTCAAATGCAGCACTCAGATCTAACAGGACAAGTACAGACCCAAGTCCATTGTCTGAGGACATGAGAATATCATTGGTGACCTTCACCAGAGCAGTTACTGTGCTATGATGAGCTCTGAAGCCTGACTGAAACTCCAAAAGTGGACCATTACTTAGTAAATGTTCACAAAGTTGATTAGTAACTACTTTCTCAAGAATTTTAGATAAGAAAAGAAGATTAGATATAGGTCTGTAATTTATTCAGTCATCTTGATCAAGAGATGGTTTCTTAAGTAAAGGTTTAATAACAGCTACCTTAAAGGCCTGTGGTACATATCCATTTACTAAGGATAGATTAATCATGTCTAAAATAGTGCTACTGATCAGAGGGAATATCTCTTTAAACAACTTGGTTGGGATTGGGTCTAACATACAGGTAGAAGGTTTAGATGAAGCTAAAATTTTAGATAGCTCAGAAAGCTCTACTGCGTCTAAACAGTTCAGACACTGCGCAGGTTCTAAAGATTCCTCCAACGCTGCCTCACTTACTGAGGATGAGGTAATGATGTTTGGGAGGATGGCAATTATTTTATTTTTAATGGAATCAATTTTATTTATGAAGAATCCCATAAATTCATTATTGCTAAGAGCTAAGGGAATGGATGGATCAACAGAGCTATGACTCTGTGTAAGTTTGGCAGCTGTACTGAAGAGAAATTTAGGATTATTTTTGTTCTCCTCAATTAATGATGAAAGATATGCTGCTCTAACTCTGCGAAGGGTCTTGTTTTACAGCAATAGACTGTCCCTCCAGATTAGGTAGGATTCCTCTTGGTGTGTAGACCGACAAGAAAAGCCAACCCAGTTTTCCAGACACTCTCTAATAGAATGGAGTGATCAACAGTGTTCAATGCTGCACTCAAGTCCAATACCAGCACTGTAGTTCTTCCACAGTCTGCATTTATATAGATGTCATTGACAAGGGGTGGTCTCTGTACTGTGGTAAGCATAGAAACCTGACTGGAAAAGTCAAAGCGGCTGATCATTGTTAAAAAGGTGATTGTGAAAGTTTGCTTTTAAACATTTTTTGTCACTATTCTCAACTTTAAAAGTGGAAATACTTTGATTATCCATCCATCCTTCCATAGATTAACTACACCATCTTATTCATACAGGGTCGCCAGGAGTTGCTGCTACCCATCTCCAGCGGTCATTGAGTAAAAGGCTGGGTACACCCTGGACCAGTCGCCAGTCCATCACAGGGAAGTTTTAATTATTAGAAGTAAACAAAATAATGAATATTTTTTGAGTCTTTGAAAAAGCTGTGCTTGAAACAAAGAAATGTAACATTCCTGAGTACCAGAACTGACAGAAACTCCAGCTATCCACTGGATTCCTTTTCTGTAAAGTCTTAATGATTAAAGGACTCGCTTTGGCAAACCGTAGTCACGTGTACTAATAAAACTGTGATTAAGCGACTTAACTGATTTTATTTTATTACTTTTACTTTGCAGAAGTATGCCGAAATAAGACAATCTTTACATGGTGCTCTGAAGCTCTCCTCATCTATCCATTGATTTGTTTGCCTAACAGAGGCTACAGGACATTTCCACCAGTGACCATCAGAAAAAAAGGCATTTTCTGTGAACAAGCCAACTGAGAATTCATTAATTTATGCTTTACTCAGAGTTTAAAATGGAAGCAGTGACTGAACAATTAAAATTAAATGCCACAAATGCAACATAAGTGCCACTTTATGTTTATTCAGTGAATAGTTTAAATAAACAGCAGAGCTTTCTTGCAGCAAATGCAAACTCCCCAGGCAAATTGCACTTAGCTTTTTCAGTCATGCTTCTTTTAGTTTGTGCAAAGAGAATAAAATGGAGGACTCTCAACCACAAGCCAGAGAGTGGCTGTTAAATTGGGTGTGTTTATATCAACTTATACAACCAGGAATAAATATATAATGCAGTTTGTTTAGGAGCTAGTAACAAGTAAAGTGGCTTTGGCAGGTGACTGGGAACTCAGGGACACTAAACTGATGAAACGCCAAGCCAATGCATACCACAAGAACTACACAGTCCAACCTTTTTTCATTAAAAAAATGTAAGAATTTGTTATGCTTGATGATGAAAATAGACTCTTCATTGCGCCATGTAACAATGGATAAGGGTACAGTCAAAAGTAAGGAGGAGAAAACCTTTTTCAACATCACATTTTTTAATAACAAGAACGTGCATCACTAACATCTATTTTCAATTTCCCATCTGTGATTATTCACTTATGCATGCATTTATGCATGCATTTGACATTTTAAGATCCATATTCTGTGTGCTATTTCAAGGGCTTTGAGGCAACCCCCTGGTTGCCTGTGGGCCCCTACACCTGGGTAAATCTTATTACCAAGGCCTTTGTCATGTGCAGAAGGAGTCCTACAATGGAAGTCGGCACTTTTATTTGACCTGCTTCCCTTTTATAAAGTGAAAAACACTGTACTTTAGGCTACTGGTTGCTATGGTTCCTGGTAGGCTTTGGTCTTCCGTGCGTGCAATCAAGAATCACTCTGCAGGTCTTCATGTGGACCTATAATCAATGAGGTTATTTCTTTCTTTCACATGTTTCATTGTCTTTCCATTTCCGTTTAAAACAAAATAACAGACATAACTTCAAACCAGGCACAACACCTTGAACAGAATCACACTTGACCTTTAATAACCCCATGGATGGATGGATGGATGGATGGATGGGTACCTAATAGATAGATAAACACAGCGATATTAAATGCAACAAATTAAAGAAGCGGTTTGATCAACCACTGATCAATAAATCAAACATGAATAGACATTTTTCATTTAAATCTTTTGCTATTATAATTTACCTCTTTGCTCATCTTCTCATTTTTGTATCCTTGTATTTTTCCCCAACAGATTTTCCTGAGCCCAATTAATCTCATCTCTCGTTTTTACGTTCATAGGTCACTCTATCAATATGTCTTTCCGGTCTCAATTTGCATCTGGGAATGTAAAACTGAGGTGGTGGGACAAAGTCAGACGGGTGCAGTCTTTGGAAAAGCCTGATGCCTCCTCAAAGAAGATTTCTGTCCTCATTTAGAGCTTGGTTTCTAACTCATATTTCCTTAGAAATTTTAATATAAAAGCTCCATAAGATGTGTCTTTAGAATTTTATTAAACTAATACAGCCCTTGTCCCTGTAGAGGCAAAGTCCAAAAAAAAGGGCTTGCATCAGTAAGGAGAACGTGTAGAGAGAGTTATGGGAGAAACAAGATTTATACATGCTGTCTATTGTGACCTTAACAGGTACCGAGGAGATGTTTTACAACAGGGGAGACATTAAAAGGATGCATTAGAGAAGAATATAAATCTATGTTTAAGAACTTGAAGGACATAAAATTAATCTAAAAAATGAAGATTTTTGAGAACATTGTTGTTGGAAACACATTTGTCAGGTAATAAATATTAATAGAATGAAAAGGCTACCAAAATTTATGAATCCAAAAAGCCTGTCAAAAAAAAGAGAATAAGAGAAAAAATATTAACTATAACACCTAAAGATAGAAATACAAATCAATTTCTATCTGATTTATTGATATGTTATTGAATGAACCTTCCAATTTAATTTTGTTGCATTTATTTAAAGAAATTATTTGGTAAACTAATTGTTGGTCAAGTAATTTATTCATCAAGATATTTATTTATTTATTTATGTATTTATTCTTAACCATGACAGGATTAGTCCTCCCATACGGTTGGCGCTGACAATTTTTAAAAGAAAAAAAAAAGTTTATTGGTTGCATTTGAATGCAGCCAAGGCCAAAAAAAGTCCAGCTTATCAAAGACAGCGGTTTACACAAGGTTGAAAAAAATCTGTTTTTTTCACACATCTCATTGACTAAAGAGAAAGGAAATTGACAAGAGAACAATCAACTCCTGACAGTCATGTTTCTTTTTCTAACTGCTAGTTTCCTTAAGAAATTAACTAAGGGAAGGGTTTTCTGTAACTTTGCCCGCAAGCTGAATTCTCGCGGTATTTGTGCGTTCACAAACACACAAGAATCAATCTTGTACCGCTGCCGCCTCAACCGCTGGGGACCGAACAGAAAAAGGTGCGAGCCAATCATGTTGCAGTATTATGGTTTAAGGCGGTACATACCAGCTGTGATGAAGGCAAGAGCTGCTGAGCTCACAGCTGAATCAAAATAACCATGGCAGGAGGACGCACGCGTAGCTGCTGCTATCACTGTTTAGTCAGAATCGATGGTTTCTTCTTTGAAACAAGAACGACAAGAAGTGCCATGACCAGTGTAACTTGTTGTGGTTTCTCAAGGTGCCTGCTGCTTACAAGACTTTCCTTTGATACCGTGATTGGCCAAAACCAACATTTGGTAGGGGGGCACTAGGGGTCACTTCACCCAATCAGCTCGTAGAGTTCTGCTGAATGTCCCTCCTTTCCCCAAACTGTTTGGTAACGTGCAGAACGTGCAGAACGTAGAGTGCTACACATTATTATTCTGGCTGGCCAGGTAAGGTTTTCTGCTAACAAAGGAAGTAAGCTCATAGAGATACTGCAACTCTGTGTGGTGACACTGTAAAAAATATTTTAACAATTTCAATGAATTTATGTCTTCCATTTGTGTACCTCGTTTTCTTTAAAACCTCGTTTTAAAGAAAGATGGACAGTTATCTGCCCAAGTATGGCACAGCAGTTCTGTAAAAGCTTTTGTAGTTCGTGTGAACAGGGTTTGACAGATGATTCTTTTCTTCTGTCTTTAACTTTTTTACTGACAAACTAATCAAAAGGTTCCTTGTCGTGTCAAACACATTCTGATAAAAATATTCACACTTCTACAGTGAGTGGTGCTTACATGCAGGTGGGCATGTAAAATTAGGAATTGGTTTGTTTACTTGCATAACCATGATGTGTGTACTTGTTGAGTTAAGCTGTCAATAAAATGCTAATTTAATCAATACATTGTAAATCCAGCTGGTTTCTGGCCTGATAATCATATTATGAAAAAACAAAACAAAACCAAGCTTTGTTATAATAGAAAAACTAAAGTAGAATTAGTAAAAGGAACAACACTGAGATCAAAATAAAAGGCTGTCTTGTATCCAGATCCTTGTTTCAGGGCTCGGGTTGTTTCCTGGCAATGGCACACCTCCTTCCCTCAGACTTAGACAGATTAAACCCTCATTGAGACAGGATTTATTTCTCTAGAGTTTAATTTTTCATGTGCTGACCATTGATTTTAATCTTGTTCGCAGTGTAGGTGGGATGTCATCCATACTCTCTCAGGAATTATAATAAACTGATGGAGGTCAAAAAAATACAATTGCAATAGTACATTTGTAAAAAAAAAAAAATATACATATATTCACACACACACACATATACATACATACACACACACACACATATATATATATATATATATATATATATATATATATATATATATATATATATACATGTGTGTGTGTGTGTGTGTGTGTGTGTGTGTGTGTGTGTGTGTGTGTGTGTGTGTGTGTTTGTTTCTGACTAAACCTTATATATAAAATGTATAAGGTTTGCTTGTATATAAATATATATAATTTCTGATCTTTTTTGATAATCTTTGATGTCTACAAATTTAAACCCAATATATGTAGTGCTTAAAATTGTTCCCTTTTGTATTTTACGAAACAATTTCAGATGAAAAAATAAAAAAAAACATTAGAAATCACGATTTACATAAATTTTTATTTATTTAATCCACGGCAAATCGACCAATGGGAAGGCCTGTGTCATTTACAATCGGAAACAAGGTTCTTGGTTAAATAGAAATAATAAAAAATAAAAATATTTGAGGAGTACAAATGATTTTGGGCTTAACTGTTTATATTTATAACCTTGCGAGCCAGATTGGTAATGTGTAGCGCTTTACGTTCTTCACATTATCGATCTGGGAATTGTGTTTCACTGTAAAGGGCCTTTCACACAGGACGTGAAAGATGCACCACTGCGCTGTGAAACTGATTACTTTATTTTTGGCTTGCACCCCGCAAGAGCAAAGCGCAACGCTTCGCTTTGTGAACTCCGCGCAAGCAGCAGTCAAAGTTGAACAGAGTTGAACTTTGACCAGCTACTCGCCTCATATAACAGTAATACCTGGCTGTTCAAACTCCAACAATTAACCCACATGTCACAATTGTGCCGTTACATTGAATTAAATCAACATGGCAACACAAGTCTAAAGGTGTGTTCACACCAAACTCGATTTTGGCAACAAAGTTGCCACTTTTGCATGTTGTCACAGCAGGCAACAGGCTAGAAATACAGCGTTTTTACTTACCTGCAATTCTAGTTTCCTCACCAAGTATTCTCCAGGCTTGGTCCTTTCCGGACTTGTCTCAGTAGGAATAATTGGTTGAGTCATACAACTCAGGCCACCCGCAGACCACCACTATTAGCTTGTCTGACATGTTGGATGAAAACAGCTTTGTCTCCACCACAGTCCTTTACCCCACGTCACAGCCACACCCAGTTACTGGTTGTCGCGACGCAACAAGACACAAACGTTCAGATTTTTCCATTCCAGCAACTGTCACTTTGCATCCATCGCAGGTGTTGTGTCGCTCTGGCTTCGCTTTAATTGCCACAAATTGTGCCTTTTGCATCACTAGAAATGTTTCTGTTGCATCGCTTTGCATCGCATTGGTCCTGTGTTGCACCTTTACATAGGGAACCCTGGAAATGTGAGTCTGACAACTTCTTTACTAAAGAACGTCGTTTGTTTTTTTTGCGGTAATAACGGTTCCTGATCATCTGCAGGTGAATGCAGTATTGCCATTTTACAGTGGTGGCGGGGCTAATCCCTGAGGGGCAGCTGTTCACATGCACATACATGTATGCGCAATCGGCCCAGCTTTGTGAAACAAGAGACTGGAGAAAAACACTGAGAGATGGTGTGTGACGTCATACCATATTACATCTAAAAAGATACCTTTAGTGCTTCACAAAACTATTTTTAGTTACTTTTATCTAAAATAATGAAATTTGCCTTTTTGCTCCTTTCCGTATCAAAGAAGAATGCAGTAGACTAGTTTTAGCCATCTGAATGGCAGTGTGCAGCAACAGGTTGGGCATCCTAGTAAAAACACTATAAGCTTTAGGAATGGTGTAGTGGAAAAAACTAAGACTTTAAGACTGACTTAAAATGTATGGCCTTAGTATATGTTTTATCCCATACACTGACAAATCTAAAATATTCATTTTGTAGATTTCTAAACCTAGTTTAGAAAACCTGAGTCAAATCGTTGTTTGGGAATTGAACAAATGGAGGTCAGACTTTCCACCTGTCATGGAGTCATTTGGCTGAAAATCCCGCTTTATAAATATGAATCTTATCTTGCTGAAGGGCTGTAGCTTTAACAAGTGTGAATATCTTACATTTTTGCTTGATGCTCATTAAAGCACCATTTGTTTACAAGTCAATGTGAATGCGCTGAAGGGCATCAGTGTGAAGAAGGAGCTCAGCCGTATGATTTCTAATTAAACACTCCAACTGCCACATGTCGACACGCACGCACGCACACACACACACACACACACACACACACACACACACACATACCTGGGCAAATTTGAGCTAAAGGGTCAGTGGTAATGGTGTCACCACTGTCTGCTGTGTGTGTCCATTTGAGGTGTAGAGGTGTGTGTTGGTGGAACCCAGCTGTCACCTCATTACAGGACACCGCCGGCCACAGCTCATGCTGACATCCAGCAGCTAAATTAAAGGGTTCTACTTCACTAAAAGTTCAGAGCAAAGACTTTTTTTTTTGGAATCAACTTGTACCAGGCAATGGAGGAAAAACTTGTGGCTGCTGAAACCTGACACAGATCTTGAGTATCATGAAGGAAAAGTAGACGCTCTCGCCTGAAAATGTAAACAAACACGTCCCCCACCATGTCTCAGCAATGGGATCCAAAGCTCCTCTTAATAACTAGGTTTCATGTCAGTTTAGTGCAAGCGGCGCAGGCACAGAATAACAACCAAAGTTAAGGAAAATAATGAAGAGGCTTGTGGTAACTCTGGAGGAGCTGCAGAGATTCAAAGCTGAGATGGTTTGTGTTTACAGACAACTACCAGTTGTGCATTCAACAAATCTGGTATTTGTGGAAGAGAGGCATAAAGTCAAAATAAGTCCCATTTCAATTATGCCACAAGTCATATACCTATTTTCTGCATGTTTATGAGAGAAGATGCTTTGGCAGAGAAGAGCCCAAAACTGAGCATTTAGGTGTGGGCAACAGTATATCTGGTGAAAACATCACACTGCCAATCACATCAACATGGTGATTTGTGGTGGTTGCATCATGCTGTGGAGCTCATTTGCTTCAGCAAGGATAGGGAAGGTTGGCAGAGTTTATGGGATGACTGATGAAGCTAAATAGATAGCAATCGTCAGGCGGGAGATTACATTCCAGCACTACAAACCCGCTGACCATAAAGCCGGAGCTATGAGGAAATGGCTTTAATCAAAGTGTTCGCATGAGTATAAAATATCCAGTACATGCACAGACCTAAATTCAGTCTTTGGAGAATCTGTGGCAAGACTTAAAAATGAAGTTCTTCATTTAATCTGACTTGTTTCGCAAAGGAGAATTGGCAACAATTTTAGTCTCTGTACGTTAAAAGCTGGTAGAGACTCACAAAGTTCCTGCAGCTGGTTAGGAAATAAACTCATTTCGGGGTAAATATGTTGTTTTTGGAAAATATTTTGAAATCCTTTCCATTTGCAATTGTGCACTGATTTGTGTTTATCTATTGGAAACAATCCCACTAAAATATGTTGATGTTTGTGGCCGTAATGCACTGTAAATACTTTATAGAGAATAGTTTCTGACTGATTTCGGTAATAATCATTTCTATCAAAGTTACCTTTCTGTCATTACTTTTTGATGCATGGTGGACAATGCTCACAGAATAATTTGGCAACAAAGACTGGGGAATTTTAGAAATCCACATGTCAATGCAGCTAAATCTTTTATAAATTTCAATTGTCAGTCATCTGTGACATGGTAATCATGGTTTGTTGAAGTTGTTTCACATACAAAAGACCCTTCAAAATAAAAAAATTAAATGTTTTCATTAAGCTAGAAAGGTACTCCATTTGGCATCTATTCAATCACTTAAAGCTGCCTTAACTCCCTTATGCTTCACATTTACTGGGAAGGTGGCGAAAAAGGGAAAGAAACAGGCAGGGTTAGCAAAAATGCTTAGTTGCACTGTTGATATGTTAGGAACTGCCACATATTAAGCTTGAAATTTCATTAATTTCATTAATTATCCCCTAACCCTTGGGGGGTTGTTGCAGCGGCGCGACAGGCATGTCCGTGTCCTGACATGCAAATGTGTTTGGGGGTGACCGAAACTGTAGGTTAGCATGTAAATGATGCAAGGGCTGGTGTTGCCAGGCAGGTTACACAGCGATTCCATTATCATTGATTAGCTGACGGAATGTGTGGGCTTAATGTGTGTCAGTGTGACACACGCACTGTAAAAGGATTAGGAATATCAGAGCCAAGTAGAGCCTTTGTATGTCATGCTTAGACGTTGGCCAGTCAGCGTCTAGTGGCAGACTGCAGTAAGCATGGAGATCAATGGGACAATGACTGCAACTACTAAAGATGAACACCTAAGTATTTATCCACCCCCTCTGCTATGAAGCTAAAAAGCTCTGGGACAACCAATTATCTTCAAAAGTCACACAATTGGTGAGATGATGTCAACCTGTCTGCAGTCTAAGTGTCACATGACCTGTCATTATAAACACACCTTTTCTGGAAGGCCCCAGAGGCTGCAACACCACTAAGCAAGAGGCCACCAAGACCCACAGACCAGGCTGGGGGTGCATTAATCAGAGAGGCAGCACAGAGACCAAAGCTAACCCTGAAGGAGCTGCAGAGACTGAAGGATCTGTCTATAGGAGCACAATAAGTCATATACTCCATAGAGCTGGGCTTCATGGAAGACTGGCCAGGAAAATAAATATACTCAGTGTTAAAATGAGGAAGGCATACTTTGAGCTTATCAGCCAACAAGAAACAATGCGTTGTCTAGCGCAAACCCAAGACACGCCAAGAACACCAGACACACAGTGAAACATGGTGGTGGCAGCACCATGCTGGGGTGCAGGGTGGGTTGATGGAAAGCTGGACGGTGCTAAATACGCAAACCCTGTCTGACTGTGATTTGACACTGTGGCAGAAGGTCACCTCCCAGCAGGACAATGACCCGAAGCATCCTGCTAAAGCAACACTCTACATGCACCTAAAGATCACAGAGGAAGAGGTCATTAAGGTCTTTCAGCATCAGAAGTCCAGAAAAGTCCAAGAACCGGATGGACCCCCACCCCCAATGCCTGAAACCCCACGCTGACCAACTGGGCCCAATCTTCACTCAGATCTCCAACAAATGTCAGGAGCTGTGCGAGGTTCCCTCCTTCTTCAAACGTTCCATCCTCATCATCATCATCATCATCATCATCATCCTCATCATCCGCATAAAGAAAATGGATCGGCTGACCAGCTTTTATACTGCCATTATTCAGTCTGTCTTGTAACATGGAAACCTCAGAGTGAATGGATGCTTTTGCTGCACACTGCATGTCGTACTAAATTACCAGCTTAAAAACACCATCCAACTCTGTAGAGTTCTAGAGAGGCAGGAGGAAATAAAACAATTACCCAGTGACTATTTCAGTTGAAAACAACTGATTTTTCTCCCGTTTTTCTGTTTTTGATCAGGAAGCAGGAAGTCAAACCAGAGACACGCAGAGGTTACTGGTGGAAACGCCTAGAAAGTTGGAATATTTTGTGGACAGAACAAAGATAACTGATTAAAAAGCCCTTCTAGGTTACATCGGCTTTCCAGAGATGCTGTGTAACTTGCAAGATAAGGCAGGTTTATTGGTAAAGCTTCATTCATACGCAGGGCAATCCAAAGCGTGTTACAGGAAACCAGAATAAAAAAAAATAAAAATGACAAAAGCTTTGCTTACAATGAGAGCTCAATATATAATTGCAAGCTTCACAAGGAAGTGGGCGACAGAAGAGACTATCTGTGAAGGGAACCGTGCTCGGTCGGACCCTAAACATGGCTCCCGACAGCTGAACTGAGACGGATAGATTTTTTTTAACAGTAAAACCAAGTCTCACGTGTTTTTCGTCTCACTTTCGAATCACGTGTGAGGAAATAAACACATTATGGTCAAATTATCCTGCTCCATCTATTTTAATTTCACGTGTGCCCTGCATAGTCTATTAAGAAGCAATCATACATCAATAACATGTCTTCCTGTAAGGCACCCCGTTTGCATTTTTAATGAGCTGTAAGTATTAAACTCTTGTGCAGTAACACGCTTACTGTACTGTGCTGATCTCGTGACTTAAGATAAGATAAGATAGGCTTTATTGATCTCACAATGGAGAAATTCACTTGCCACATCGGTTCATACAAGAAGGTGCAGAGTAGGAAAGGTGCATTCAGTTATATACAGTGAATCTTCATATATACAATGGATCCAAAAAGGATACAAAAAAAATACAAAAAGAAATAGGAATGGGCATATGATGTCTTATTTACATTTATTTGTGTTATTTTTACGATGGTATGAATCAACAAACTAAAGAGCTCAGATTGAGCATTTGGTTGTAAGTACTGTGATTATAGGAAAACATTCAACCCACAAATGTGCAAACGTTACTTTAAAAGTGTTTAAATGTTAAAGCACGTGGTCTTTATTCTAATAGCACCGAGCTGGTGAATATAACTAATTGGTGTTTTAGCATGATTTCAAAGGTTGCTGTTTTGTTTTGTTTTATCACTAGCAAAATTAGACTGAAATAAAGAAAGGAAATGGCTTGAAGCCAACCCACAGAAACTCCCACATCTACTTCTCGCTGAGATTCATGGCTCGTGGGCTCTGCAGTGGTCTGCTCAGCTTCTAACCACTAACCAGCTGCCCCATGCTGTGAGAATTCACACACACTAGTCCAGAGGCAGACACTGCATATTCACACTTTCAGCTGAAGCCACACTGCCCCCTGCTGGTTGGTATGGAAATACCCCCTTTAGTGTCAGACAGGGTCAGATAAGGGTTACTACTTCTTTAAGGAACATAAGTGCTTCTTGCAAATTAGAGAAATAGTGGCTTTGTTAAACGATGGACTCCTGTTGTTGATTGAAACAAAGCTCAATTTACGCGTTCCTCACAGAAAGATTTCACTGAAGTGTTAGGTCTTCTTTTAACACGCAACATAATATACATCCACCACAGATTTTTGACTAAAAGAGGAAATGAATGAGGTCGGTTGCATCCATTTTAACTAAATCTCTCTGATTAGCATTGGATATTGTATCTTGCGCATGTATTTCATGCTCAATTTATATCTAAAACACACGTCATTTGTAAAATGTTTGTTCTTTTGCTTATGGGAATATAAGTATAAATATTTAGTTGATTTTTAAGTTCAGAAAATAATTTCTACTTTTTCAACTTTTATAACTTGCTGTCATACAGTTACACAAGCTGTATCCGTCAGGTTGAAACTGATGAAGAGACTGGAGACAGAAATACAGTAAGGAAACGGCACCATGCTGCGGATGAGGCTGAGTAATACTGGCTCCACAGGCTTCTTCTTGACTGGAATTGATTATTCATTTCTGGTTGACTGTGGTCATGTGGGAGATTTACACCACAGGACGCGGGAAAAAAACTAAAAGTCAAGCTGTTATGTGCTGCAACTCACCATTCAGTTTGGTTCTTCAGAATTTTAATAGACCAAAACTGGATAGTTGCAGGCATATTAGGCTAGAAGTTGGCTTATAAATTGCTTTTAGAGATGTTTATGATTAAAACCAAACTCTTTCTCTTTTTAAAATATGCTAAGATAAATGCCAACGAAAACGTACCGACAAGCTGACAGTTATCTGGTGAAACGTTGATGCAACTGTTCTAAAAACACTCCTCACGCTTCCAATCCCCCATGCCCCCTTTCTCCGTGGTTCCACGCTCACTCACTGCAACCCACCACGGCAACAACCGCCAGGATTACCCCATTTTCTGGTTGAAACCCTGTCATTTCTCCATATTTTGTACATCTACAAAGCTACATGATCATCGGAAGAGGTTGTGCAGTGAGTTGTGAGCGAAAGATTTGATTAGAAATCCTTTAAAGGGCAGACCAACAGCTTTTAATGAGGCCTCTTTGACAGCCATATCGGATTTGAGGTGGGGTTTAGTAAGAAATCCCTTGTTGCATTGCATTTGAAATCGGAATTCGGAAATCCAGGCTCCCGACCAGAAAAATCAACTGCAGCAGTATAGTTGAACTTTCCCTTCAGAAAGTCGGAGACATTTTTTAAGGCCGATTGTCGGATACAACATGGCAGCTCCTCGCATCAACAACCGTAAACTGTGACGAAACACATTTATTTTACAAGACACAGCTGTAAGAGTGTGTCTAAATTCAGTGTTACATGTAGCGGCTGCAACTCTGAAACAAATTAAAAGTGGTGTTTGCATGTGGAAAGTGCAGCATTGAAGGACGTTTGTAAAAAGTACTATGAACAACACAGCAGCTTTCCTGGCCTTCACCATATTGTAATCCTAATCTTTTGTTTACTGTTTTTATTTTTTAATCCTGACTTCCCTGACTGTGTTAACCAGAACGCTTTTTACCAGGGTTTATCCCATAGATATCCATAATAAAGGCCTTTATTATGGATATCTATGGCTTATCCCATTCCCAGCTCCTATTTTCGAATGGAATGCAACATCTGACTCGGCCATTGGGCATTTGATCTTTGCTTTAGCCTGTTCTGAGGCAGCATCTAAAGAGCAAAGCTTTTTTTGCAACATAAGACAGAACTTGGAAAATCTTGTGCTTGTAAACAATAAAATCTTGTACCCTTTACAACAAGTGGTACTTGTTGTAAAGGGTTTGAGAACCCACTGTTCCAATGTTAAAACCTACTTGTTGACATGTATAGTCATCTTTACGATGGTGTTCTGACATTTGCTAGTATAATTTAAAAGCATCACCGTTAAACGTGATTATCAACCACTTTTCCCCACAGTGAAATCAGTGGAGGTGGCATTAGCACCACTGGATCAGTGGCCTAATGTCTGTAAGCACACATTGTTGCAAGACTTAACCAGCTCAGTTAGTTAGGAGGGAAAAACCGTACAACAAAGGAGGAGCTGGTCTTAGCAGCCAAAATGTGGAATTATAGGCTATACATTAGCACGGAAGGAGCTTAAGTGGGCTAAGTCTCTTACTGTCACTTCTCCACATTAAATTGTTCAACATAATGCGTTTTTGTGGTGATACAATAAACCATGACAGACATTCAAAATAAAGAATGAGCAGAAAACAACTTGTACTTTGTGTTGAAGTAGACTTGAAAAACCTTCAGTTATTTGAAAATATATATACTAATTGAGATCTAGAACCTTCAGGGATCCCAAAAGCTTACTGATGTAATCATTTATTTTGTGATACTTCAACATTAAAAAAAATAATGGTGCCTCATCTTCTGCATTTTATAGTTTTACAAATAAAATACCAGATATTGTTTTTACAAAATTATGATCGTCTATGATGATCATTGAGTCTCTTTACTAAGAAACGCTGATTTGGCTGAGTGTGTGTTATGTTATTTATTTAGAACATCAATGTTACTTCGTCAAAATCAGGATTTTAAGGTGTTTAATAATGGCCTATTTAATGGCTGTTTAACTACTAAAAGTTATACCAAACTTCCATCGTCTTCGTGGCTCCGAGAGAAACCCGCTGATGTAAAACAATGAATGAATTAGTTCTGTTGCTCATCTATCACTAACTGAAGCTTCATTTGGGAGTAGGAGACAGAGGTAGCGCTTCAGCTTTAGAGGCGGGAAGCAAAACACTGCTGAGAGTCTGACTATTAGAGATAGAGCGTGTAGTGCTGCTCCCAGAGGGCGAAGTGGAAATGACTTTGTCTTTGACAGAAAAAGAGCTGTTGAAGTGCTCGAGGCTCCTTCCTTTTCCTGCACCCCCACCCCCTCCACACACACACACACACACACACACACACACACCCGCCGCTCTGCTCACTCTCACTTTCATCCATCTTCTGTGTCTGTCCGGCAACGTTACTCTGGGAAAAGGAACAATATTGTTCCGATGTGACTGGAAACATATTACTTTGTCTGATTGAATATAAAACAATTAAAATTCAATTAGAAAACCTAGACAGCAAAAACATGTGCCATTTGAGTCAAACCCTTGTTGTTGTTTTTTTTTTTTTTCATTTCAATCCTGCTGAAAGTTCCAGCGCAATTACAACAATCAGTCAATCAAATCAGTTTAATGACGATGTACATCTCATTGTATCTAATAAAATTCATAAAACATGTGTTTCCGTTTTCATGAGAAGTCTAAATGACAATGTTCAGAGCCCTGTTCCTGCAACAGATCCTGGCACACTCCGATGACCGTCTCAGCTCCCCTTGCTGTCCTCTGCAGGGCTGTTTAACCTGCCTTATGGCGGATTGAGTTCTGTGGTGATAAATGAGTACATTAACACCCTCTGAACCACAACTGTGTAATTGGTTTATTGGTGGGGATTAGGAGTTTGTTTCGGTTTCCTGAGAAAGTACAGTTTCTGCTGGACGTGCTCTTCTAGGTGAGTCCATCACTGATCTGTAGAACAATATAATGCTATCCACTCGACTCCACTTCGTTTGAGAGTTGGTCATTCCCGTCACTTTGTCCATACTGAGCTCCAGGCTGCTGTCTGGCAACAAGCCTTCTAACATTTTGACCACCTCCCTGTACACAGATGTGTCATTCATTCACCACCATCAGTCCCTCTACTGTGGCGTCATCCACACATTTAATGATCATGATGAGATAAACTCCTGCAAAATTAACCAGCAAAGCAGGTCAGTGATCTGTACCATTGAGTGGTATCTAGTTTCTAGCTGTGACTGCTTATGACTGACGTATAAAGGCTACAATGCTAAAGTCTAAAACGTTTTTTTCTTTATTTACAGTCAAATATATCTTGTAACCAGGCAAGTTATGCAACACATTCTCTTCTCCGCATTGCATTTTAACCTCATGTATAGTGGTTTGCAAACACAACCTCAACCCCAAAATTCTGACCCTCGACTCAAGCAGATTTTTTATTTTTTTATTTTTCACAAAGAGCAAACCTGTATCTGCTAAAATGAGATAGTGATATAATTCAACATGCGTGCCTTCTTATTTAGATTTCAGTCATTATCTCAACTTAGAAAGCACGTTCCACTCCGGGTGGATGTAAAATGGATGAGGCTTATCTCCGGCTCTGATCCCTCCTCCTGAATCCGAACGGCGTACCGCCAAAGAACAGATGTAAGGTCTTTTCCATAAAAATGTCCAAACACAGTAATAGCACAACAGCCTACAAAAGACGGCCGTCTTTAAAATAGTAAATGTCAAAGGGCTCGGATTTTATTACACCGGTAAAAGTCCAATACAGGGTGCTTACCTGAGGTTCTATTACTCTAAATGTCAGCGTCTCCCTGACCTTACCTCCACTCTTTGGCTTGCCCTCTTTTTATGAAACCATTATAAAACATTTTCATAATGACTTTTCTGCAACGAGGGTTTTATCAAACTGCTTTTAATAGCACTTCAGACATTAGACTTACCTCCTTTGGACTTTGGTGGACTCCGTCAAAACAGAAGCACAGGTGTCTTTGTCCTCCCTCGTGCACAAGATATCGACATCCTCTCAAGCACATGCGCCACACAGTATACAGTGGAAGGCCAAACAACACTTCCTGAGATGAAATCTATAAATTAGGTGTCTTTTTTCCACCCAACAGGGCCAGCCTACATTGTCTTTCAGTAATAATGCAACATGCTATGAAGCCTGCCATAAAACTTAGTATTCTAATCTTCAATCCCTTCCCCATTACAGGCCCAGAGATCTATGTGGTATTTCTTTTTATTGGTAGCAGAACAGTGACAATCCTTTTTCTTGTTAGGACTGTAGGGAGTGGTATTGGAGCAACTGTACTCAAATGAGAAAAATAAATCTGGGTAATTTTAAAGTTAAAGGTTAAGACAGAGGACAATTTGGACAGATGTGTAATGTTAAAAGGCTGCCCAGTCATTACAGGACTCAAGATGTTTCTCATAGCATCATTATGCTCTTCTGGCAAGCAGATGACTGGGTAATATAATCGTATTTAATCTGCATCAAAGCTTTATTTCGGAGATGCGTAATAAAAATTAACAGGGATATTTAAAATATGCAAATCAACAAAAGTGATGTATGCTAGATATAATAAATAAATATATGTCTTACTTCAATACATTCTATAATGCAACACCGAATGCTGGGAGAAACAATTTGTCCACTTACCACCGTAGGACAGTCCCAAAGTGAAGACCACCTTTGCTCAAAAATAAATAAATGAATCATGGTGATCCCCAAGACTAATTGGGAAATGGGGGAGTGGTGGCCTAGTGGTTAGAGCACAGAGTTTCGGTTCCAGAGGTTCTGAGTTCAACTCCCACAAGATGCCATTCTGAGCAAGACCCTTAACACCCAATTGCTCCCCAGGCACCGCACAGTGGCAGCCCACTGCTCCCCAAGGGGATGGGTTAAGCTGCATAAATCGTGTCTGTATCTTGTATGAAAAGGCACCGGATTGGAACCAAGGATCTCCTGTTTACTAGACAGGCGCTTCACCCAAGTACGACGCTAAAAATGTGAATGTTATGGTGACATATGGTGACATCCAGTCCAAAGCTTGGTTGCTTTGGACTGGATGATCTTATTTAACTGATGAAACCATGAATTCTGCTCTCTACCAGAAAATGCTGAAGCAGAATGCCAAGCCATCCCTTTGTGACCTTAGTGGCCTAGTCAAAGACCTGACTTAAATCTGATTGAAATCCTGTGGCATGACCCTAAACTTGCTGTTTATGCTTGAAAAACCTTCAATCTCACAGAATCCACATGGTTCCTCAGAGAAGTGGGCCCAACTTCCACCAGGGTGATGCATATAACTCATTGTCATTTATCAGACACAATGGGGGGGGGGGGGGGGGGGGGGGGGGGGGGCAGTTGTTGCCACCTCACAAAATTCCTGGAGGATTACTTATTTATCATGAAGTCAGGTTGGTTTGGATATCTTTTTTTATCTTAGTAAATGCAATCGTTTGAAAACGACATGGATTTACTCTATGTTTGCTCGATTAAAATGATTTGGTGATCTGAAACATTTCAGCGTTGCAGAGAAGGAGCAAATCCGTTTTGTTTTTTTTTTGTTTTTTTTCACGTGTGGCCAGACATTGCAGGGACTCTGTGGGAGCTACATTCTCCTCACCTGGTCGCTTTCACACCACAGAGTCTCTCTGTGAAGCACTCACGACAACGCGCCAGCCTCCCCCGGCCGGCTGCTGCAGAGACTGGCGGTCGTCATGGCAACCCCCAGTGGTTTGTCTTGTTTGGTGATGGAGGGGGTGGGGTGTTATCACGCAGGAAGGTGAGATAAGAGAGTTTAACTCTTCGTTTAAAAGATGAAAGCGCACTGATTGTGGTCCCTGATCCTCATTGTTCTGTTTTTTTTTCTTTTAAAGCAGTAGTAGAGAAGCCAGCAATCAGGATTCTGTATGAAGGTTCAAAATTAGCCCAACACAGTTTTTTTTTTTTTTTTTTTTAGCAGTGATGGGACTTATTTATCTTTAAGACAAATATTTAGTCTTCCACAGTAAGGTGGCGATGGCTTTCCTTCGTCTATTCTGTCCAAAATAATCCTCCCGATCGCCCTGAGCCAATCAGCTTCAAGTATCGCTGTTATATTTTTGTCTTCATGCCCTAGGAATCTTGGGGAATTTGAAGGCAGCCCTTCATTATTCCCACCACATCAATGCAAAAAAAAAAAAGAAAAGAAAAAAAAGCATTGTTTTCACCCAAAACATGTAGTCCCTGTGGCCAAATAGCTCCGTCATTGCCTCACCTGATCATAAATGTCTCTCTAGGACGCATTGGGATTGTCCAAAAAGTCAGCTGTGAATTTATTGTAGGCTTAATGATGCAAATGTTAGAGCAGAGCATCTTTCTGGGTCTGTACTCTCAGTCTAAATTAATGTAAAAGGGGCCTAGTCACGTCTTTTGACTTTCTGGTTGCATACAAAGGTTTTTCGATTAATTTATCAAGCCCTGCTTATTAGATTTTATTCCTGTGTTTTGTGTATATTTACAATACCAAGATGACGTGACCGGAAGTAAGATATTGAGCATTCGCGCAATGAGTAAACAAGAAGCAGCAATGGGGTCCACAGGCATAGAGGAAATCATAGTGAATAAATATAATCATATGCATATGTTCATTCGTCCCTGTAAAAAAGGTAACGGCAGTAGATCGGGTTTATACTGTGAATCAATGGTACAATTCCACACAGCACATGAGGCATCTCCTCCGAATTGCTCCACTATGCCACTTCCAATTTCAGCGCTCAAAGAGGCATGTATTCATTCTCTGTTGCTTTAAAACTATCTTTAGATCAACTTGTTTTTTCATTACCTTCCTAGTTAGAGTGCAATTCTGTGTTTCTGCCGCCCTCAAACTATTATTATATTTATGGGTAAAAAGGGCCCCAAAGGTTCCTGGCCCCATGTGTAAAAATAACTCTTAAATCATGAATTAATTGTGATTTAGCACACCTTTCGGTTTCAGCTTCACGCACCCCACCCAGGCCTGATTACAGTCAGACCAATAGAACCAAGAGATCCCCTAAATAGAGCCTGTCTGACAACATGAAGTAGGCTAAACTTAAGGATCTCTAAAAAGGAACACATCATGCCCCGACCTGAAGAAACTCAACAATAGATGACAAAGTCAAGGAAATCTATCAGCCATTTTGAGGCGTAGACTATCCACAGAACCAGTGTGAGAGACGACATCTAAAAACGGAGCCAACATTAACAGTCGTGAACCATCCCACGAGTCACCGGTCTACCAAAATGGCTCCAAGAGCGCATTGACGACTACTCCAGGAGGTCCCAAAACAATAAAGAACTGCAAACCTCACATGGTCAGCGTTCGTAAGATATAGTCATACAGTTTAAAAGGCAATCTTACCAACTACAACAGAAATGTGTGTAAACATCTGACTTAGAAGTTAGATAAAAATCCCTCTGAATCTTCTAGCACGTAACAAAAAGAAATGATTTGGTTACCCTCTAACTGACCTCAAACAATTAAACATTTAGTCTAACTTATTGTGTCTTTTTCTAAATCGTTTCGTTTAAATATCTGATTTCAACAGTGTTTTTAAATAAACTCTACAATCCATTAAATTATAAACTAAAGCCCAAACAGGTATATCAAAATACTGCACTAATTTTTAATAAAAATTTCTCTTTATTTATTTGTTGGACAAACACAAATATTACCTTGTTTGCAATCACCAGCTAAAAAAAAAAAAAAATCATTATATACTTATAAAAAAGTTCTATTGACAGCTAGAAGTAATAAGAACAGAGGAATCTCATTATCATCAGTTAAAAAAAAAAGAAAAACAGCAAAACTTAAAATCGGACCAGTTGCTGTTGGTCACCGACAGCCGCACTCGTCCACCACCATGTCCTGGTAGTGTCGGAGCACCACGTTGTCGTTGTTGTCGTAGTAGAGCATGGAGATCGGGGAGAGGCGGATGGGAACGCAGCAGGGCTGGGGCGTGCCCTGCGGGTCCAGGGAGTGGACCAGGGTCTGCAGGATGGCGTGGTTGGTGCCGTTCAGGCTCTCGCTGAGCGGGAACGGACACTCGCCGTGGCAGTAGTTGGCCATGTAGCCCTGCGGGGCGATGATCCAGTCCTGCCAGCCCACGTCCTTGAAGTCGATGTAGAGGCGGCGGGCCTTGCACACGTTGCTGGGCGTGACGGGGAGGTGGACGGCGCTCCTCCTTTGCCGGGAGCGGCACTGGTGAGGGTTCAGGGACACGACCACCAGGGAGGCCTCGATCAGAGGAAAGGTTAGGGCTGCTTCCCGCGGGAAAGTGTTGCCCGGTAAAAAGGGAAGAAACTCGTCCGGGTGCGCGCCGAGCGGACTCAGCTCCACCACCAAGCCGTAGTTGTGACCCGGCTTGCGCCAGCCCTCCGCCAGCGCCGTCAGGTCCATGGTGATGGCGGCTGGCTCCGGCCGCAGCTGGACCGACTGGGACAGCAGGAGCCTGCGGTTGGCCTGAGGGTCGGCTCCCCTCAGCGTGGCTCGGATCACTTTGTAGAGCGACATGCTGACGGCTCGCGGGCCCTGCAGCAGCTCCGCGGGCCTCAGAGGCTTCCAGGGGAGCTTGATCTCCAGCTGAGCCAGAGACAGCAGCTCCACCGGCTGCAGGACCGTCATGTTGAAGAAAAGCCGCTTCTCCAGACAAGCCTGACAGCTGCTGCTCCAACCCGAAACCAGCCGGCCTGCAAAACACCAGCAGGGAAAGAGCGGCGCTTTAACAAGGTTTTGTGGGGGGGGGGTTTTGAGAAAAAAAAAAAGAAAAGAAAAAGAAAAAAAACGCATGACCACGTAAATAACAGTGAAATTCCAGGGCTCTTTATTTCTCCGTGGAAAACGCAGCGTGCCTGGACTCTGCACTGCTGCTAAAATTACAGAGTTTTGCTGAAGCAGCGCTCCGCAGTGATTTAAAGACAGGACCTCAGGATAAAAGCCCTGTTCTAAAAGCCTATCTGACGCGTTTGGTTTACTCTGCCTCATTACTGAACAACACTGTGATGAATGAAATAAAAACACCGCGTCTCACACGGCATCATTATGCAAATCCCGGTCATTAATCTGCTCTCCTGCATAGCTGACCAGACGCAGGTGAGCAATTTATCCTTTTTAACCTAGCCGCGCGTTTCAAAGTTTTCGAGAGAACCATTTGTTCTACGTGTTAAACTGTGGAATGCCGTTCACGGTCCCTTGCAAAAGCGTCCAAATGTGTTCAACATTTTCTCCTTTATTCATAACACAGCTCCAAGCTTTAATGCATTACTTCAGGTTTTATGTAACAGACCAACACGACGCAACACAGAATTGGGAAATAAAAAGGAGATTTAAAAGTGGTTTCCACCGCTTTTTACAGGAAAATATGAAAAGTGTGGTATGCGCATGTGTATTTACTCTGAAACCCTTCAACAAAATCTACTACAACCAGTTATCTCCAGACGCGATTAGTAAATGGGGTCCATGTGTCATTTAATCCCAGTACAAACCCAGCTGTTGTGTGAAGGCCTCAGATGTTTGGTAGGGGACAAAAACACAACTAAGGAGGGGGGGGGGGGTCTGTTGATGAATCTGGCTTCTATGGAAGAGTGGGAAACAGAAAGTCAGCTTTGTAAAGAAACCTATAAGACATCCCAGCATGCATGTGTAAGAAGGTGGGGCTGCCATGGTAAAACATGGCGGTGGCAGAATCATGCTGTAGGATGCATTTCTTCAGTATGGAGGGGATAGCTAGAAAATGGGTGGCGATAAGAACAGAGAAATTATTACAATTAAAAAAATAAAAATTACATGCTGCAATTACAGGCTTTGAGTTTCACCCTAAACACAGCCAGCACTACAAGGGAATGCTTTGGCTCAGGGGTGTCCAAACCTATAGGAATATGGGCTAAGATTGTCAAGACAAAAGTACTGTAGGGCCAAATAATAATAATACTAAAAATAATAATAATAATTACACCCCAAAAATATTTACTGTAGGAAAGGTCTGTGTAAATCATTGTAGATCCACAAGTTAAAAAAGGGTTTTGCTCATTTGCCGAATTAAAAAATGGTCACCCAGTTTACAAATTACTTTCGGCTTGATTGAAAAAAAAATTATTTTTGCTCTAGGTATATCAGGAGAGGATTTGGGTCAGCATTTCTTTGAAAGCACTTGCTGCACCAAGCCAATCTTGATAAATAAACTCAAAGCAGATTTTAATGCACCAAAGTCGACATTTGAGCAAAAGTCATTGGCTATATGGGGTCTTATTTACCATGAAATTAAACCGAACGTAAAAAGTGGGGTTATTAAAAGACAAATACCTAACATTTTAAGTTTATTGATTTCATCTCGTCTGCAATAAGTTTGCCTTAATTATAAATAAATAATACATTAGTTTCCATGCGCATCAGCCACCTATGCTGGTGGGACAAATTTCCCTTGAAATGCAGTTGGGGCACCCACACAAAATCAGTACATGGGTCCCCAATGGCCCCCTGGGGGCTGCACTTTAGACGTCTGCTTTAGCACAAAACATATTCATGTGTTTGAATGGACCGGTCCAGACAGAAATCCAGTGGAGGATCTGCTTCTTGACTCAAAAACTGATGTTTATGGAGGTTCTACATCCAACCAGTCAGAGTTTAAAGAAGAAGAAGAAGAGGCACACATTTTGCTCTGGATGTTCAAAGCTGGGAGAGACCTACGCAAAAGACCTGCAGCTGTAACGCAGCAAATCTACTGACTCGGGGGAGCTGAATAGAAAGCGTATAGTTTCCATATCTTTATTTGTGAACTTTTTTTTTTTGTTCAAAAACCACATATTCTCCTTCCACTTCACAGGTACACGCCTCTTTGTGTTGATCTTTTACAGAAAGTGCCAGAGAAATACATTGAAGCTCGTGGCAGACTTAAAGCAAACTAATGGGATCGCATACACAAACCATGTTGTTCATAAAGTTAAGCTGTAAAGAATAAAAGGGTTTAAAAACAACTCGCACATTTCGGTTTGGTAATGTGAGGCTCGATAAAAACCTCGCACAGTATGACGAGTCTAGCCCTAAGCATTGGGAGCATTTAGTTTTTTGCGTATCATAACTTCAGATGATTACACCTGGACTAAAAATTGGGGTTTAATGACCCGCAGGGCTGCGGACCCCCCTGGGGGTCTCCTAACTTCACCCACCTTGGTCCTGCACGTAGCGGATGATGTTGCCGCGGACTCCGTACTCGGACACCGTGCAGAGGTCGCTCTCCCGGGCCTGCGCGTTCTCCGACCTGCGGAACATCCTCCAAAGCTGGGAGGGGACGGGGCGGCGGGGCGGCTGGGGGCCCCCCGCGGGCCGCGGCCGCTCAGGAAGACCGAGGGAGCGCAGGAAGAGCCGCTCCCGGGGGTTTGCGTCCTCCGCGTCCGAGAGGGCCCGCGCACCCAGCAGCCACGCCGCCAACAGCAGCAGCAGAGGAGCCATGTTTGGTCCCGGGTCTAAGTGGGAGCTCTGTGGATCTTCACCTGGAGCGCCCGGGGCCTCCCCGGTGAGCAGCTGCGTCATTATGTTAATGAGGAGCGGGGCGGAAGGGGCCACAGCCAGGGGCCAGATAAGAGGAGCGATCTCATATCAGCGGGGGGCCCCCAGAAATAACATCAAGGGTCTGGCACTGTCCGTCAAATCTCACCACTTCTTTATTCAGTTTATTCCAAGTTTATTTACACTGAAGGAAAAATTTGAAACGTAATATATAAAACATATAAAGACAGCTAGGTTTTACTTCATAATGCTGGTAATTCTGTTGTTTTTTTTGTAGGATTATTAATTTTTCCCCATTTAATTCGGAGTAATTGTACTTGATCTCATCTTTTTCTCCCATTAGCCGTCAAAATACTGCCTTTTTCTTATGTACTGTATGTTAAACATGTATTTTACCTCAGTGGGTATATGAAACCTAATTACAGCAGATAAGCTAAGAATAGGGTTAGCGTCAAGTCAAGAATATCTCATCACCTTTACATTCCCTGCGTAACATTTGAAAGAAAATATCTAAAAGGATAGTCAGTAGTTTTCTAAACACGTGTTTATATGTGGTTCCCATCAGACTATTCTGGAATCAAAACATTTCTCAGAGCCAGCCTGATGTGTAAATGAAACTCTTAAGGGCCCTAAGAGTACTTTAACATGACATGCTCACGAATGCATCAGCTGTAAACAAACTATAAAGTTGATAAGGGACATATCTTGCAAAACCACTTTTTTTTAGCCCTTAAATACATTGTGTTGTGTACTTGGAGTCTCTAGGAGTGCAGACAATGTGAATGTAGTCTGACCAGGTGCTGCGTAGATATGTTTATATTCTTTATCTGTCTTTATTTTTCTTCTCTGTTCTCTATTTTTTAAATACTTCATCAGTTTTTGTTGCAGAGCTACTAAACAATCTCATGGACTTCCAGCTTACCAGTCTCACATATTCACCATTTTTATTTCTCAGAGTGATTTTGTAGTCCCTGCTGAAAGAAGCAGAAGCTATGAGTGGAAAAGTCTCCATTGTTCATCACACCTTCCCTCAGGATCCTACAAAAATGGCTGAAAGATGGCAAGAGGAACTCTTTGTGACTTGGAGGAGGGCAAATTTAGTTTTTTCCTTTAGATTTAAAGAGACAGCACCAAAACGATTTGCTGTCAGGTGCACTTTAGAACAGGGGTAAAAAGGGGATAAATTAACAAGGAATTCAGACCAAAGCATCGCAGTTCCACTGAATATAGACCACTTGAATGATTGCAATGTGAAAAGGAAGAACTGAAAAGGATGATAGGTCCCCTTTAAAGGTCTTAACCAGTCCCATTTTAATGCTAATTATATGATTTCATGTTCACTGTTACTGTTAGTAAATGGATGCATAGAGCTGTTTTTCATATCATTGTTTGTGGACTGCATATGAAACTTTGCTTTAGGCCACATCCACTTGAGTTTTCTTTTGTTTGGTTGTGTTTCTGCCGTTAGTGTACATCACAGAGTGCGTTTGCTCCTGTCCCTGTTGGCAGGGGAAAAATAATTCAGTCATATGAAGCAAAAGCTGAACCTTGTTTTTCCATAGAAACTTTTGAGTCCCTGCCATTCGGAAAGTTTATTATGTAGTGGGGCCAGCGCCTTTTTAAGCAGGGGTATACGCACACACATTGAATTTCAAATAACATACCGCCTACTGGTGGCGTGGCAGGGAAGTTTCACAGTTTTTTTGCCATTTTTACTAGTGTGTTGTGTACGAAGATCGCAATTAAAACATTGTTAATATAGTTGTGTTGACAGAAACAAAAATAATATATTCTTTAAACGGGTTGTCATCATGTGCTAAGGCGCCTTAGACTCTTCAAGAGCCAGAAATGCATAATTACTGTGATGGAATTGGTTTGGGTAAAAACGAAACTCCACTTTGGGCCTTACACTACCTTCAGCCTGTGCTGTTCAGATTGGATGTAGACACACACACACACACACACACACACACACACACACACAACATGCGGTTTTATCCAGACTGTCACCTGCCTTGTCTACTGTCAGGACACAGCTGAACACATCACACTTCATGTGCTCCTGTAGTGAGTTTATTGCACCACCTGGTGCACAGTGAGGGTACTTCTCTAACAACCCATAAAGGGTAAAACAAAAATGGGAAAAAATGTTTTTTTTTTGCGTGTGTGTTCTAAACTTCTGCCTGTTTAATGACTTTGAGACAAGTAAGCCTACTGTACTTCCCATTAATCAGGATAAACATTTCAGTTCACCTTACTGTTCCACAATACTTAAGGGAATTGTGCATTAGGTTTTTGGTGGCAACCCTATGAGGAAATAAGCGGGTCAGAAAATGGATGGATGGATGCTGTAATAAATATCTAAACCGTTCAATACAGAAAACATTATAACACTTATTTTGCTTTACTTTGTTGCGGTTTTTGTCTCTCATCCTGAAACCTTTCCTCGACTTAGGGTAAATTGCCTGCCGCTTTCTATACTTATACTCCTACACTTAGATTTTCTCCATCTCTAGGGTTTCCCTTTTTGTAACCCGTTTTGTCTGCGCTGGTTCTAAACTTAGTGTGGTGCAGAAGGTAAAATAGACAAAAGGCCCTGCAGAGGATGGTGAGAGGAGCAACCATCAGTAAGAACCAACACCTCTTATGATGTTTTCACTACCATACACCCAACCGGCTGCATCCGAGTCTTCTTAATACAGTTGGCATCAAAGATCCTTTTTAATTTCAATCATTATTTACAGATCAGTATGTACAGAGGTCAGAATACAGCAGGAGGTCGAAGGGGCCGGGGAGACGTTACTGACATTCCTCCTTTCAGAAAACCCAAAAACAAACAAAAACAATGAAATCGAAGAGTTCCTTATTTCTTTCATCCAACCTTTCCAGATCAGCAGCATGTGTGCATAGCTCGGACACAGGTTCAGCGACACGCGTGTGCACATAAATAAATAAATATGCACGCGAAGCGCCGCATATGAGCGGTCCGCAGATCCCGCCGTAGAAGTCTGCCCTGATCACACGCACTCAGACAGAGACACAGAACCCCAGCAAAGAAGGGAAAAAAAAAACAAAAAAAAAAAAACAACGTCTAATAAGTCTGAGCCTATTTTCTCACTGGCTTTATATTCTAGAGTTTTGGATTTTTACATAACAAAGAAATTCATTAAAAAAAAAAAAAAAAAAAGTTAGTTACCAAGTTCTCAGGAACATTTAAAGCCATATCCTCGACAGACTTTTTCACCATTAAATATGAAAACTTTGAAATAAAAACACAAATAGCTTGTTTTTTGTTTTTACTTTTTAAAAGTGAGCCTGTGCTTTTTCTCTCACCTCTTACAATTAAATATTTGATGATTCTTTTACCCAGTTTTAGTCCTTCACAGCTGTTGATGAAATTATTCATTTTAAAACCCAGGATGGACCAACAATAGCCAGAAATACAGCAGGGGTTGTTCAAAATGGACCCAATTTTAACTGTATAACCTCCTTTATGCTTTTTTTTTTTTTTTTTTCATTTTGATATTCAGTTTGAGACGCCATCTCCTCACTGTCCACAATCACAGCTCTGAAATCTAATCTGAAACTTTAAGGTACATCATAAAGTAATATTTGGGAGTAGCAGAGCAGAAGGGACTGAGACGATGAGAAAAAGCGTTTTTCACTTCTTTGTTACTGTCCAGGCAAATATCTCAAAATGTGTAAAACCAAAAAGAGGCCCAGAACGTCGCTTACAAGCAGGCCACACCCACCCAGAGTTACAGTACACTTCATTAGCAGATCATGGCGTACAAACATGGAGAGCTTTGGTGCAACATGAGACAATCAGGAGTGTTTTTTTTTTTCTTCAGTTCAAAATAGCACGACAGGCGCAGATTTGATTCTTCAGTTCATATATATATTTATATATTTATATCTATAAATCCATTCAATGAGCTATTTACAAAGTATGGCAAGTTATTTAAATGTATCCTCGGATGTTGTCGGCTCTTCACTGTGTAGTCCGTCGTGTTTGCAGTGATTAGAGCGTTTCATGCGTAGACGGGTGAGTCCGTGTCGGCGACCCGCGGCAGTCTTTGACGCAGACCCGGTCCGGACGAGCTCCGGAGGCTCAAAGGAGTTCATCCACAGCGACTGGGAGGAAGTCCCGCAATCTGGGGAGTGGGGACTGCTTCACCCCCAGGGTCATGTGGCGTTGACCTCCATGATGTGGTCGTCGGCGGTGGGCAGCACCAGCACCTGCTGCGAGTGGCTGTTGTTGAACACCTGTCCCTGGCTGAAGGCTTCGAGGCGAGGCATGGCCACGCCCCTCTGCTGCTGGTCGCTGCTGCCCACCGAGTGGATGCTGCCTCGGCTGCGGATGCTCGCCGTGTCCCCCTGGTCGTCCAGCGTCTTGTCCAGCAGGGACAGGCTGTCGTTCTCTACGCAGCTGTCTGTGGGTGGCGAGAAGGAGAAGACATTAAAGACACTGATTGGACACGGCGTGAAGACAGGTCAGCACACGTCTCGCAGCGCCATCGCTGAGGTCTGGGGGCAGTACGTACTGCCAAACACTGCAGCAGAACTACGTCCGTCCTGCTAAATCCGTCACAAAATACAATCGTATACGATCCTTTCAGTGAGTCTTACCAGGGTCTGGCTGAATGGCCGCTGCGGCGTTGTGAGGGAGGTACTTGAGGACCTTGATTTTGGGGAAGGGCAGGTGACCTGCGAACAGGGGCATCACCTCGATCTGCAGCTTGTGCGTGGCGTTGGCCTTCAGAGGCATCACCACCATCCCTGAACTCTTGCCACACACAGCCCAGTTACTGCTGCTGTCGGCCACTGGGGACACAAACACACAAAGTAAGCCTCGCCGCAGTCAGGCTTCGTTGGGTCTTTGCCAGGACAGGCACACATTTCTAAATGAGTAGTGTACGGTGTAAATAGTGGTAGGTCTGTCCATTTAAGTTTAAAGTTTGACTAATCGTATCGTCTGTGTAATAAAGTACAATAAAAAAAAAAATCTTGAAACCTAGTGGCTTAAAAGAGCTTTTCAGAGGATAGTTTTTCACATTTTGTCATGACTTGCAGTATATTTTATTGGGATATTATGTGACAGACCAGCACCAAGTGAGAATCATACGTGGCTCTTAATTTTTTTAGGAGCCACCCAAGGTGGGTGAGTTAAAAACTGAAAAGTGTCTCATGCCCTGTGTTTAGCTCAGCATCCCATCAAGCGAAGAAACATTATCCTCCCATATGTTGCTGAAGTCGCTGAAAAACCAAGGAGGATTTTCTTTAAACAAAAGATCCCCGTACATTTCAAACCCCACAGGACGCTCAGACAGAGGCTGGTCCATCCTAAAGACAAAACCCTCAAACCTAGATGAGCAGAGTGGTGTATGCAGGTCAGTGCAGTGAAGAATGTTCTGATCTTTATGTTGGAGAAACCAAACAACCTCTCCACAGACGCATGGCTCAACACAGGAGAGCTACCTCCTCAGGACAAGACTCAGCCGTCCACCTGCACCTCAAGGACAAAGGACACTCTTTTGAGGACCAGAATTTTCACATTTTGGACAGAGATGGTTTGAGAGAGGGGTAAAGGAAGCCATTTACGTAAAGTGAGAAAAAAACAACAGAAGAGGAGGACTCAGGTTTTAACTTTCAAAAACTTACAACACAGCAACAGGTTTGATTCCTGCCAAGTTTCTCCCCAGTTCACACTTCCATGCATGTGACCACAACATTTCTCCTGTAAACCAGGCGAACAATGAGCCTAACGACTCTCCATGTTGTGTTTCCAGGTGAATCTACATGTGAATCTAAGCTCCAACAAGGCCTTTCCTGCAGGTCTATAAAGCTTTAAACTCCACACTACTCCAGACATTTTGAATTGAGAAAGCTTCCTGGATGGGAAGTGAAACGTCTTCAGCTTCAGAACAGAAGTCAGTTGTGTTATTTTTAACCTTTTTTGGGTTTGATCATGACCTGGATGAGTGAGAATCTCCACCAACATACTCCCATCACCTCTGACCACCTTCCTCCTATGCAAACGCATCCCGCAGCGTTACGCTGCAGGCATCACGTTTTACTGTGGGGACGGTGCGTTCAAGGTGCTTTGAATTGTTACGTCTTCTTCCCACACAGCGGCCTGCATGTAGGTTGAATAGTTTTGTTCCTATGAGGCCAGAGTACTTTGCCCTACATGGAAGAGCCGCAGAGATCCACAACATTCCCTGATTAACGCTTTCCTTGCCTGCTCTGTTTAGGTGAAAAAAAAACCTGCTAGGATGACAGTTGTGCAGATGATGGATTGAACAGAGCTCTGAGGGATGTTCACAGGTTGAGACGTTGTTTTATTACCCACCCTTTCCCTTCCACCTCCCCATTATATGCTATTTTGTGCTAATTGATTACATAAACTCCTATTAAATTACACTGACTGATATTTTAACCACCCTAAATGTGACGAAGGGGTCTGCACATTTTCACAATCACTATAACTGTAAAGCAGATATGTTTAAGCTGTGTTTGAGCTGAATAAGCTTAGAGCCTTTATGCCAATATGATAAGAATAAATAAAAATAAATAAATGCAGAAGAGGTTAATCTTTACCCCTCCAGGTAAATCCAAACTAATTGAGTTTGAGTTTGAATTCTCGTTGAGGAAAGCCAGGTGCTAGCATACCTTCATACATCAGCTTGGTGGTTTTGAGTCCATCAGTGTCAGTCTTGCTGTCCTCGGCCATCTCTCCGTCCGAGGGCTCAATCAGTCGCGTTATAGACACCTCGAGTCCACAGACCAGACCAGAGCGGCAGTGCGGTTCGCCCGCAGGGGGGAAGATCTCTGCTTTCACGCTGTACAGTGTCTGACAGCAGGAAACACAAGTCGGACAATAGTTGGCTCTTTTTAAACCTGGCTTTATTTGCAATAGGACAGTGACAGGGTTACTCAGGCCAGAGGAACAAGCGACTCACAGTGACTCTCTCGAGCTGAAACTGGTAGTGGAACGGCTTGAAGGCACAGCTTTCTTGGTTCAGCGGACAGAAGTTGGCGGAGAAGACACACTGCAGACAGGACGGCAGGTCGTCCTTCCACCTCGCCTCCCACAAGCAGAACACGCTGTGCTTACTGCACAGGAGCTGCAGATACACGCAAAACACAGCACCATCAACAGATGGACGCCATCCATCACGTCCAGATCCTCATCCTCTTATTGAGGGATCATCTTTGAAAATACTTTTTACATGCCAGCAAATCACTTTAAATAAAAAAAAGGTGCACTGAACGTCTTTTTCATCTTTTCTTTTATTTCCTCACCTGATTTGTTTTAGTGTTAAAGGACTGCAGCTCCAAAGATTCGTGTTGCTTCTCCGTCAGCTTCACGTCTGCCAGCGTGAAGCTCATATCCGACACGTTCTGCACGCACACCTGGATGTACTTTCTGTGGAGTCGGGTCACGGGGGGGAAGGATGCACAGGTGAGTGCAGGAAAACCGATGGACAACACAGTCCTATACAATTTATTCAGCGCATTTACTCGATTCAACTTGTTAGATGTGGACATTATAATCATCTAAACACTTTCATGTGATCATGCAGACTCACCGGTTACCAGAAGAAAGCAGTGAGTGTTTGGTCTTGAAGGGGATGTAGAAGGTAAGGGCGAGCAGAGTGGAGTAGATCGACCACGGACAGTCGATAGACATCTGTGGACAGAAACCGTACTCTAAAAAACTCCTCCAGTTTCAGTCTATGTCAGACCCTCATTTGTCACCGTCTCTATTTCAGTCAACAGCAGCCAACTCGTTCTCAGAATCACAGAGATTGCCTGACTAAACTCTAAAACAGTACCGGAAATCAGAAAACAACCCACACGACTCTAAACTCTGGTACTGATGGCCCAAAGCACCCGTCTAGATTACATTCAAGTCAGTCTCAAGGCCCTTTACAAGTGTAAAATGTGGTTCAAGCGTGTCTTTTTTAGTTAGTTTAGCACATTGCTTTCAGTTTCTGCATCTGAAACAGCTGAGGGAGGCCATAGCAGCAGCTGCAAACATAGACAGCTCTATTTGTCATTTTGTATGCACAAAGTGCGTACAGAACGAAATTTCGTTTGCATACAGCTTGAAAAATCGCAGTAAATTGCACTAATTTTCAGGGTAAAGATGCAGCAGCGATTTAGGTAAACAATTGAAATGTAAACAATGTAAAACAATCTAACGATGTAGACAATGCAGGGGAAATAGACAGTGTGTTATTCACGGTATCCAGGAGAGTATTATTAAAACCGTGTAATTATTAATTCAATATTAATTCAATTGCACAGTGCAACATTTACATATTACATTTATCACCATTTTTTATGTCTGCTGTACAACTACCACTATTGTGTGGCTATAGGATGTAAAAATACGTATGGACATTTTTAGATTATACTTTCTAATTCATATTTTTCATTCTTATGGTGAGCTTGTCAGTCTTTTTTGCTGAATGTTATGCTGCTTAAAACGGTCCCAACTGGTTTTTATTATTATTATTTTACTGAAACATTAAAAATATTCGCGTGTCAGTAATATTTACAAATTAAAAACCTAGCCTATTTTTTTTTTTTTAAACATATGGCCACTTACATAAGAAAATCTGAAACACTGGCCTATTTTCAGTGACCCAGAAAGAAAAGCTAAACCGGATGTGACGTCACCTCGCCGCAGTCCTTCTGCTTCGCATTTTCCAGAAAAGATGGCGGCTGTTGATATCGACATGCCGGTAGATACTTGACTTAGACTTAGACTTTCTTAGACAAACAAATGCAGAGATGTCCTTCGAAAACCCCACTCCCCTGTGTTTTACTTCCATTTTCCAAACATGTTGCTCTCTTCCACCAGGATATGATTTATTTATTTTTTAGGTCATTTTAGGATGGCTAACATTGTCCTCATGTGGTCTCTAGTGTGTGATTCTGCAAACTTAGTTTATCTGTCAGGAATCCATGTAAATAAATGTTTCATATCATTGCATATATATTGATTTACATAATAATTTCCATTCTGTCTGACCACATCCTCAAACAAAACTAAAATGTTTTCCTAAATATAAGCTAAATAAAAGTGTCCTCGCTCACCCTTTGGTCAATGGCGGTCATGGGCGTGTCAGGATGGCTGTAGCTGCGGGGTCGATGGCGCACCTCCCCGTTGGTCAGCCTCTCGTTGGCTGGCCGGTCGGACCCGGACGGGATGAGACACAAAACCTCGAGCTGGAACTCCAGGGCGTGGTAGGGAGGGGTGGGAGGTAGGCTGATGCTGGTCACCTTTTCCGACGACTGGATGGACAGGACGCTTTCGCCAACCAGCTCTGGTAGATAAAAAACGAAAACGACGCAAGGTTGGAGGAAGAGAGGCTATACATGAAAAACACGGCTTCATAAAAGATAACAGAAAGACGGCCCATAGGGAGGCATGAGATTTAAGCTACTAAGGTTTAATCAAAATGCATCGCCTGCAAATCGATAACCGCCTATTGTTCAAATGAGACTGACCAGCATCGGGGCTGCTGATGCGGGCCGTGCAGCTGGAGGAGGGCAGGATGGGCATGGTCTCCGTGTTGCTGAGCTGCAGAGCATCTCCTTTCTTCACAGTGTAGTGACCCGTCAGCAGAGTAAACTTCACCAGCTGAGGCATACCCGCCAGGAGAGGCTCTAAAGACACAAACGGAGTGAGAAAAACCACAACTAAACAGTCTTTTGGGCTTAGTAGAACCAAAAGGCCACAAGGAAAAGTTATTTGGTCTGATGTCCTCTGGGCTGTTTGAAGAAAATGATTTCACTGTGAAAATATTGTTGCTAAGCCAAATATCAAATCACTCTGAGAGGTGAAAAAAAAAATATCTTGGTGTTATGACTCTTAAAGAGAGATCAGAACCAGCTAAAAGTGGATAATCAGTTTATCTTTATTTTTCTATAATTAAATCCATAACAGCTTTTATCAAGATTTAATTGTTGATTTACGTTTTTTTTCTCATGAAACAGAAGATCCAAACCTGAAAGAGGCTCCACGGTGAGCTGGGGCTCCTGAGAATAAACTTCATATCGGACCGATGGGTAGATATGAGACAGGACGAACTGCACTTCGCCCACGGTGGCACACAGCTGCCGTAGCGTGTAAGTCCCTGGCTGTCCGCTCTGTGAGGCAAAGCAAAGCAGAGCTGGGAATGAATGGCCGAAATGTGGAAGTCGCTCTGGTCAAAGTCAGTAGAAATGAAAACATCTCCTCTTTTGAGCTCATTTTTTAAATTATTCTGAAAGCTCCTTACGGGTGCTGTGAAGGTGATGCTGTTGTTTCCGGGCTCCAACTTGACATCCTGCACCTTCAGCATCTGTCCTCCTTCCTTCATGGCGACAGTAGGGGGGCTGACACAGTTGGGCGTCTCCGGAGGGGAACCGTTTTCACGCCGACGCATGACCAGGTGAGTGTTTTTACAGACCACTCCCACGGAGGCGAGGGAATTGTCCGAGGGACTCCTGTCCTGAATCTCGTCCATTTCTAGCGTCGGACCAGCAGCCGCGGAGGAGGGCGGGCCTGCTGACGAGTTGCCCTGTTTGAACTCCACTGTCCCTCGGTTTGTGCGCCTCAGCGTTCCCTTGGACCTCCCGTGTGTCCCTCCGTGATCAATGTCAAAGTGAATGCTAGCAGCCAGCTGCTGAATGCGCACTGAAACAGGCATCAAACACCTAAGAGTGAGCTCCACCTGCAGCACGGCGCCGGAGTGCACCGACGCGGTCGCTGGGTGGAACTGTAGTCGGGTCAGCTGGGCAAAAACATTCATGCTGAGAGTCACTTTGTGAGCTGTGGAAGAGAGAAAACACGCCGTTGAGAAGGAGCCGCTTTTGCATTTTCAATCACTTTACAAACTCAAAAAAGGTACTAAACTGAAATGTTTTCAGATGCATTTTGTCAGGTCGGTAATCCCTCCATCTGTATGGAGGACCAAGTCTTCCATATTTAAAAATAAATACAGAAATAAATAAATGCTCAATAAATAAATATGCATACAATTATGTGCCACCAAAAATACAATGCACAAATAAACGTAGATAGAAAATAAATTATACAGTGAGACAAAATGTATATATCTCCTTTAATTAGCCACTTTATTTATTAATTACTTATTTTTTAAGTATTTATGTGCATGTTATAATATTTTTGTCTGTTTTATTCTTGCTTTGTATTTTTTTTGCCCTATTTATTTCTCCGATGCTATTTATTTCTGCCTGTCCTTTTTACGTTTCTGTCTGTCCTTTTTGTAAAAAATGTAAAAAGGACAGGCAGAAATAAATAGCATCGGAGAAAAAAAATAGGGCAAAAAAATACAAAGAAAGAATAAAACAGACAAAAATATTATAACATGCACATAAATAAATATTTAAAAAATAAGTAATTAATAAATAAAGTGGTTAATTAAAGGAGATATATACATTTTGTCTCACTGTATAACTTATTTTCTATCTATATTTATTTGTACATTGTATTTTTGGTGGCACATAATTGTATGCATATTTATTTATTGAGCATTTATTTATTTCTGTATTTATTTTTAAATATGGAAGACTTGGTCCTCCATACATCTGCCGTAACTACTATATTTATCACTACTTTTGTGTTTCGACTGCTTATCTTTGCCTTTGTGCTCCTGAGGCTGTAAAGCCTGTTGCTGTGTACGGCAATTAAAACTAAAACAGAATGGTTACCCGACACATTTCATTAGAATCCAGGTTAATACAAAGCAAAAACAGACATTCAAGTAAAAAGGACCCGACCTATTAACACAAACCGATTAAAAACCAACCAAGGAGAAGCAGTACGTTTCCCTACCCAATGTTTTTTTTTTCCTTATCCGTGAATCCTGACTTGATTACTTACAGTGGTTCTCCGACTTGCCAGCAAAGGAGAGAATTTCCTGACAAAAGTGCTTCCTCTCCTCTGTGGAGAGATTCCCATCACCGGCCAACAAGGCACTGGTTTGCAAGTAGCTGAATTTGTTGTCAAGGAAACCAAATAATGAAAACACCTCCTTTAAAAAGGCCATCTTTTTACATCTAATCATGAACAGTACTTAAAAACAGTTAAAAAGTTTGTTAGTATTTATTATCTGCTTGTATTTTATTAACTAGATTTGCACACATCTTTGTTCTAACTAGTATTTGGACGTGAAATCATCAAACATAGTCGAAGGCAGTTTTACCTCTACAGGTAAATAGGAAATAGTATTTGTTACCACCCCCTATCCAAATGCTAAGACTGAAGTTGTGTCGTTAGACAAGGATACTCTTCAGTTCTGCCCAGCAGCTTCTGACACTCGGCAATCTGCCTCCTGGTGTGCGTCACAGGAAGGCTCCAGCCCTCCGATACGTAAGACTTCAAAGCCTCCTGCAGGAAGGTTTCTGCCCTCTCAGGGTCCCCCTTCGCCCTGCCAATACACATTAAAACATGTAATAAAACAGATATTTTCCTTAATAAAAGGAAGGAATCCCTGATAGCTTGTTCCTATCAGGGATTCCTTCACAACTTCCCTGACAAAATTTTCCACTTTCCCAGACTCAAATATTTATATGTGTCAGTCAATTTCAAAGAGAGCATCAATACAAAGGTCACCATTAATCTATACCAAAGATTTCTACTGCAGACAAGGTTAAAATATGGAAGGTGCAAAAACATGGATGGACTGGAAGGGGACGGATTGTTAACCTGACTCTGCCCAGATTTCATTCTGCAGAGCTCCACACATCCATCTGGGATCGCTCCACTGGAGATGTATTTCAGAAGGAGGGGCCTTATCAAAAATCCTTGCATATGATTGGATAAACCACCTGTGCGTTATCTTTACTGATGTGCTACTTCAATTACTCACATCGAAACCGAAACCACTATTTCCACTAACATAAGCCTTCAAAGCTATTCCCTGGTGTTCTTTCAAAGAATGAATATTCGGTAGATTGGACATCTCTGATGAAATAGCAGCATCAATGTTACCGGGTGACCGGATTTCTCTTATGAAAACCGGGGAAGTCTCAAATTTTGCTAAACAGGCGTAGAGTCTCTGTCGGGGGGTTGGATTGTTTTGCCCAATCTCAATCTTTCGGGCCATTCTACTACGTCAGGACAGCGGCAGGACCGGGTAAAAACCTCTTGCTACGTTAAACCTTTTTGATCCATCACGATGCGCTGAAATCGGGACATTTCTGGGACAGCTTTTTCTGGGGACAGGTCAACCAAATTGGGCTTGCTTCCTCGCTGCGAGCCGCCATAGTTGTCTGAATCCAAACAGGAGCTTTTCTGATACGTTACATCTACAAAAATCCTGTCCGGCGATCCTGATTGGCTCATCCATTTTATGTGCTATTGAAACCCCTCCCAATGGCAGCGAGTCCAGATGGATGTGTGGAGCCGTGTGGAGCTACATCCATCTGGCGAGAGTCAGGTTAGCAGATTGTGGCACTTTTTTTTTTAAACTGCACAGCAAATAAAGTCTGAAAAAAAAAAAACACACTTTCCAAACTTTAAAATATTTGCACTTGCTTAATTTTACACACTCAATAGAAACCCCGGTATAAATATCATAATGCAGCCTTACATTAATGTGTACGCAGTGATAGAAAATTCTTGTACACATATGAAACTTTAACCTCCATATGTAGAGACCTGGGTAAAATAATTTTCTGTACTTTAAATGCATATTTGTGCAGCACTTCAGCCGCCACAGATCACACTTAACCCAGCTTCATTTCCTTGTTTCTAGTTTGTTAGCATTAACCTACATATATCACAATAGAGTACCCCAAAAGTTCTTGCACAAAATGTAAACCGTCTGGTCACTGTATTTCAGAGCTGTCAGTAGATTAATGAGCCGTATGTGTGTGGCTTATGAGTCGACCACCAGATGTGTTCAGAGAGACATTCAGAGAGATGGGGACCCCAAACATCCGAGGTGGGACAGGAGCTCGGCCTCACTCACATGTAGAACTCGGCCAGGCTTTTCCCCACCAGCCGGGCGGACCGCAGCCGGCCGATGGCTTGGTACATTTCCATAGCAGCATGAGAAAGTTCCTGATGCAACAGAGAGCCAACGAGGCGGTGTTGGAGGAAGAGGGTGAAGAAGAAAAGAGGAAGGAACATTTTATCCAATGTTTCAAGGGCATTACATCAGGAAATGTACTGACTGAACAACAGGAGTGAGAGTTTCTGCTGAAATGCGACACCAAGAGCTCAGAGCGAGTGGGACTTACAAGATAGTGCTTTTCGAAGGCTTCTACAGACGACAAGGCTTCCTTCAGCTTTTTGTAAGGACTCTGCAAACTGTTGACTGTAAACAAAGACATTTAAAACAGTGTTGTTGTTTTTTTTATTTCAATTTAAACCCCATTTAACCAGGTTTTCGTTTAAGCTGCTTATTTTTCTTTAACCAGGTATAATTTTTGTCCTACAGGGCAATGGCTTATTTCTATCTTTGCCGTGAAGTTGCTTTTCAATGTAACCTAGTGCTATGAAAATTAGAAGAAAAATCAAGGAGCTGAGAGATGGACAGGAGCAAAGTTCCAGTTTAAACTTGAATCAGTCAGACTCTTTGTCAGGCTGCTGTAAAGAGATAAATGACAGAGAAAAATACACTCAACATTTTTTTAGTAACAACCTACAGTAGGTCTGGGTATCATCTAGGATGAGCCGATCCGATATGATTCTCGATACGTAGCTCACGATACCATACGATTCTTGATATAGCTCAGCTTGATTTGACTCCAAAATCAATATTTATTACTGTCAAATTATTGCTCAATCAATCAATCAAAAAAAAAACAAAAAAAAAAAACTGCAAAATATTATAATTATGTTCAATTTATTTAACACTGACATATTAACAGGAAAATAAAGTGCATTTAGTTCACTGCATTTAATGCATCACAGAAACCAAAAATGTGCCCAAACGTCTGATTTTAGGAATGAAGGCGCTTCTAAAATCCCGTCGGCCATTCCACAAATTCGTCTCACTTGCACTTCCTCACTGTGAACAGTAATGGTGTGCTGTAATAGCGCCCCCTAGGGGTGGGGAGGTATATCGATATTGAAAGCCAGAATATCGATATTAAATCGTTTTTAAAAACAATATGAATCTTTGATTTTTATGCACAGCCCTGACCTACAGCTACACACTCACTAGTTTCTGGCCTCTCATCCCCGAGTCCAGCCAGCAGATCCACGGTCCGGTTCAGGTCCTCAGACGTTGACCCATTCTTTGACACCAGGCCGCAGAGTTCACCCAAACTTTTCAGCTACAGAAAAGCAGGAGCAAAAAAAAAATAAAAGGGAGAAATTTACTATCTCTAAAGATATACTTTGGTAGATATGTTTAAAAGCTAAGATTTTTTTAATCAAATAATAAAAATAAATGTTTAAGTTATTTGCAATACTATGCAGATAGCGATAAAAGAGGAGCAGGCTAAATCTGAGGAAGATCTAAGATGGAATTTGGGAAATAATTATATATTGTTAGTGGAGAAAATAGATGTTAACGAGTCATTTTCCCAAGTCCAAGTCAGGTCTCAAGTTTTTCAACCTAATTCAGAGTCAAGCCTCGAGTCTCCAAACACAGAAGCGTTTTCTCATCAAATCCACAACATCTAGGTCACCTCTAACCCGGCATCGCTGCACCCGTACTGAAGATTTTATTACCATCTATCAGTCCTTTAATAATTACTAACAAATTGTTTTTAAGATAATTTGCGTAGATAAATAGGAGAATCATTATGATGAATTAAAGTGTTTATATGACTATGTAGGTATCTGGTATTGTGTTTTACCTTGTCTGTAGCATAGGCCCAGAGTCCGACAGTATGAGAGCAGTTTGCAGCTAACTGTGCCTGGTCGCAGCAGCCCTCGATCCTGTGCAGAACCTCCAAACAGCTCAGAAACACCCAGCAGTCCAGCGCCCCGTCAATCACAGAGACCTTCACAGGACAAAAAAAAAGACACGAGCTTTTTAGGAGCAGTCACACGCTATATGGTGTGAGCTATGAGGGGGGGACACAGAGCGCGGTTTACCTCCAGAAGGCGTAGCTCCTGCACACAGTTGTGAAGCAGCTCTAAGGCTCTCTGAGTCACCTCCCAGGGTCTCTGGAGGAAGATGAGTAAAGTGCATTGGCGAGAGAACAGGTAGCTCCTCAGGTCCAACAGGCTGGCCTCTCCGCGCTGGATGCTGTCCCTCTTCTCCATGTCGATGGGCCGCCGGAGCAGCAGGCCGCTCCAGTTACGTACCGGGGCGCAGAACGAGCCGAGCCAGTTAGCCGTATCTGTGGGCAAACACAAGCTGGTCAAAACTAAAACTACGCCGTGCTTCTGGCTGGAAAACAACATGCTTAAATCTCAATAAGAAAACATGCAAACTGAGAGCCACCGGCTGCTGGAGCCAACTTACCCCCGGCACCAAAGTTCAGGACATACTGAGTAAAGAGAGCGTCTAGCTCGTCATACTGGACCAGGGCGTCCTCAAACTGCTGCAGCATCTCAAAAACAAAGGCCAGCTCCTCCTGCAGGCAGTGAAGAGGCGTGACTCGACGCGCTCGGCAGAACAGAACTCCTTCTCACCAGATCAAAGTGACTTAATGGACCCGGGTACCTGGACCATGAAGTATTCACAGAAGCTCCAGCCGGGCTGAGTGCGCTTCTCCCGCAGGGTGCGCATGTCGTCTTCGAACCGCCCGAGGTTTTTGGTGAACGACATGAGGAGGAGAGTGCGCAGCTTCAGCAGCAGGGCATTCCAGGAGTCCAGGGACCGGGACGAGTCCTTCAGAGGGTCCGACAGAACCACACACCTGGAACAAAAAGTGATAAGAGTGAAATATTTTCACGTCAAAGGAAAATGATCTGAACTAATTTAACCCCATTTTCATCACAGCTGAATAACCTTCTGGTTTTAATCTGATTCAATGACTCTAGAAATGTAAAAAAAGAGCAACAAATGCTTCTAGCGTTGTTTGCAAGACAACTTCCAAATACATGCTTTCATCTTCCTGTCTGTCTTTGATCAAACAGTTTAAAAGGACGAAACATAAATAATAATAATAATAATAATAATAATAATAATAATAATAATAATAATAATAATTATAATTATAATTATAATTATTATTATTATTATTATTATTATTATTATTATTATTATTATTATTATTATTATTATAATAACATCATGCCAGATCCAGTCTGGTAACGAGGATGAAGTATCATCCAGCTCTGGCTGCATTTGTCCACATTTTTTATTACCTTGTAGCAGGGCTGGGCGATAAATCGATTTTATCGATTAATTCGATTTTGCAATTTATGACGATTAATTTTTTGGAAAATGAACATTTCTTTTGCCAATTCATCCCTTGGGCACTCTTGAAACTTCATCCGTATCACTATATCAGTCCTGAAAGGGGTAATAGTTTTAGCGATAGCATGCAATGTTGAATAGATGTTCAAGAAAATATGTTGTCAAAAAACTCTAGAAGAAACTTTTTTTACCCCAAGATGAGGCATTTATTTAATTATAATAATAGTGATAAATTATTATTGTCGTTATCATTATCGTCATCATCATTATTATAAAAATAGATTTATTTCTAATACACTTTACATGCCACCTTGTACAGGTTGTATTTACAGGGTTCCTACAGCATAAGGGAAGTTAAATTCATGACTTTTTAAGACTTTTTAATGCCACTTGAAATAAAAAGTTAAGACCAACTTCACGATAAACAAGATAAGCCTCGTTGCGACAACTTCACCCAAATGTTTATTTTAACATAAACCATTACTTTCTGGCCCAGTAGACATGTTTAAAATTTTGAAAAACATTCCATATAGGAATAAAGCTAAAAAACACACAAATTACAGATATATTTTTAACAACTACTGAACTCGATGCACAAACTTTGTTTTGTTCCCTACTAAAATAAACTATAAATCAGTTTAAAAACCACAACATAACCAGTGCCAACTCTTTTTCGCAGCTATGGTTCGGCCGCAACAGTTTTTATTGGTTCCGCTATTGGGACGGAAACAATAATGGTTACATTGAGCCATTCGGTAAATTAAAAATATATCTAATTGTGTCAATTATTTTACTGTTTGGTAAGGATTACAAAAACTAAATCCTATTTATGACCTGGTAACAATTTTAAGACCTAAGAAAGACTGATTTAAGACATTTTAATGCCAGTTAAGGCCTTAGTTTTATATTACAGAATACAATGCCTTTTAAGACTTTTTAAGGATCCGCGGGAACCCTGATTTAGTTGCACTTTGAATTAGACCAACAAGATTGAGAAAAAGCAAGTTTTAAAAAAATTTGTTTGCTTTTATGAAATGAAGGTGAGAATATTTTTTTAAAACGCATTAGTTTTTTTGATATAATAAAGTCAAAGGTTTTATTTTTAAGCCACATGGTCCAGCCCTACCTTGTAGAAACAGAGGCAGCAGCTCAAACTGTTCGTTTAACAAAACAGGGAAGTGTGGACGGACGATGCGCTCTGAGGGAAGTCCAAGTGTTACCGTTTCCCGTTCTCTGACACTTTTCATCTGAACCAACTTGTTTGAAAAGGAGAAGCTTTCCGAACCTGTCGTTCTGCTTGTTGCAGAAGTCGCTGCGGATCTTGTCCACGATGGACGAACGAGGCAGGATGTTGGTCTTCTTGTTCTTCTTGGTGTCGTTGGTTTCGACGACGATAATGACCCAGTCCGCTGAGCTGTGACTCCGCAGGGTGTTTTGCCAGCGCATCATGTCCTCCTTCACTGAGCTCTTGTACGTTTCTGTGTCCTACAAACAAACAAAAAACATTGCATTAGTCAGGTGTTTAATGGATATTTACTTACACTCATCAACCCACAAAAAATGAGAAGAAAAACAACGACATCTGACACCGGATAGAACACGTTAGGCAGCAAGTATTTACGCTGCTTGAAGAAGATGTTGGATTGATTACATGTGCAATGATGGTTGCTGAGAATTTAAGAATGGGGCCATGGTCATAAACTCGTCACTTTAGCTCTTTTAATATAATGCATGTATTTGGTTTTACCTAACATGTTAAACAGATGCTGATCTCTCCTGCCGGAAAGACAGACACATCTATGGGTACTATGACGGTCAGCATACCCTACTTTATCTGCATCAGAGTCCAACGCCGGAGTTAAGTCAAGTCCTGATAACTGTTCCGGGTTTGTGATTTTATGTCCGGCTCAACCGTACCGACAGCTGGCCAGCCATTCAGTTGCGTTTTGAGGTGATCGTCTTTCCCTTGCAAAACGTTTTACTTATTTTGTTAGTCTAATCCTGTTTTTGTTATACAAAAAATTAGAATACCATTAAAAAGTTCAGTATTTTCTCTCATCTTCTTTCTGACAATGCTCCATAGGTTCTCTATGGGGTTCAGGTCAGTGGAGGTTTGCTGGCCAATAAAGAGCAGGAACACCGCGGTCATTGAATCAGCTTCTGGTACCTTGGGCAGTGTGGGCCGCTACCAAGTCCTGCTGGAAAATAAAATCATCTCCATACAGCTCGTCTGCAGAGGGAAGCATGAAGCAGGGTTTATTTATTATTTATTTATCTGACCTTTGTTTATTTTAAATGCCCCGATGTTTGAGAGCAACAAAACAGTCAGTAAAGATCCCATCTGGGGGATCAATGTCAGCTAACGCTAGCTGTTACGTTACCTGGTTAATACACTGCAAAAACAGAACTAGAAATAAGTAAAATGTTCTTAATATGAATGTATTTGTCCTTGATTTGAGCAGGTAAATAAGACTATTTGCCAATGGAATAAGATTTTTGCACTTAAAATGGGAACAATTAATCTCCATCATCTTATTTCAAATGCAGGATGTCTAAATATCTTATTTTAGGGGTCAAAATACTCATTCCATTGGCAGATAATCTTATTTACCTGCTCAAATCAAGGACAAATACACTAACTTTATGAACATTTTACTTATTTTTAGATCAATTTTTGCAGTGTAGGCTGCACCCCTCCTTCGAGTTGCATCACACAAAGCTTGTGATTCTACGCTCCTCCCACAACCCACCACGACAACCACCGCCCGCATGACCCTATTTTCTGGGTGAAAGCCAGATGAGGTGCTCTAAAGCATCTTGCAAGACGGCTGCATTGACTGTGGACTTCAGAAAACCCAGCAGTCCAACACCAGCAGATGATATGGAACCCCAAACCATCACTGACTGTGGAAACTTCACACTGGACTCCAGAAATCGTGGATTATTTGCCTGTCCATGCTTCTCTCTGGGACCTTTATTATTTTCCAAATGAAATGCAGAATTTACTTTTATATTCAAAGAGGACCACTGAGCAACTTTACCGTTCGTTTTCCCCTTGGCCCAGGTAGGACGCTTCTGAGGTTGTCTCTATTCAAGAGTGTCTGGTGATGAGGAATGCAGCATTTGCAGCCAATATGAAGGACTCTTCTCTGCATAAAGGCTTTTGATCGGCTGAACCAAGCCTCAGCCTGAATGGATTTTGAATGATAATCCTCTCAAGGCTGAACTTCTCCCTGTTGCATCTGCATCTTTTCCTTCCACTCAACTTTCTAGAAATATGCTTGGATATAGAACTCCATGAACAACAAGCTGATCTGTGAACCATAATCCTCAGAATGACAAAATTAAGTTTTGAATCATTCATTCTATGCGTAATAAATCTATACAACAAATGAGTGTTTCTTTCTGAAAACAGTGACTGAAAATATTTAACTTTTTTGAGATGTACCTGTTAAGTCACTGAGTTGACAATCACGGCTTAAAGTTGAGCAACTTTAATGCAGTATCAGCTACTACAGTTGCTGTAAAACGTCTAATCTTGACTGGATCAGCATTGGAGACAAAAAACTCTTGATGTCTGCTCATAGTTGTTTCAGTGAAAAGATCAGATGGTTAGATTGCTGCATTTGAATCCTTGTGTAATTTACCTAAAGAACTTCATATGCTTTGAATAGTGCGTTACACCATATTGTTAACAGTATCGCACTTCCAAATAAAAGTAATAATGGACAAGAAATCAAGAACTAAGTCATTCAGAGAAAGGTGTCCTGCAACACACGCAGACAGCTAGATGCCATGATGCCAAGAACCTTACATGCTAATCTTCTTTCTGACTTAATTGTAATGTAACACAAGACACTAAATGTTTAAAACCCAATGCCCGTCTCCTAATCTTAAATAGGATATTAAAACCTGGTATAAACTGGACATCTTTTAACTCCTCTGCAGGGGTTAGGGCACAAAGATAATACCTCTATAGCAGCCAAAACTATTACAGGTAAACTATTACATGTTTCGGGCCATTTACTTTCATAGATGTGTTTTCTGTAGCTGGGTCTAAGGCTTTATTGATCGTTTTATCAATATTGTGAAACATTTCTGATAGGAATTTGGGTAAATTCTAATTAGTGGCATCTGAAAACCCCCAAAACTGCCAGGATCATCATTTATGCCCTTTTCTCCACTACTGGTCTCTTTAGAGCACGTGTGTCAAACTCAAGGCCCGCGGGCCAAATCCGGCCCGTCAAGGCAATAAACCGGCCCTCTAGAGCCAATAAAGGCATATCGTGTCATGAAGTAGAGGCATATATCCTTTTAAATTGCATAAAGTGGCTAAAACTGTGCCTCCTGTGGCGAATGGTGATTTTTTTAAAACTCTGTAGTAACAGCATCCAGCCACTAGATGTCAGTTTTACTACAACTTATTGAGACAACCCAGAAATGTCCAAAATGAGAAAAAGTGACGCGGAATAAGGAGAGTTTAAAGTGTAACTCTTCACAATATAGACTTTTTTTTTTTTTTTTTTTTTTTTTTTTTTTTTTTTTTTTTTTTTTTTTTTTTTTTTTTTTTACAGATAAACTGTTCAAATGGGCCCATGGTGCTAATTTTATGTTACTGTGACGCAGTAACATAAAATTAGAAAACATAAAATTTACATTTTAATGCAAACTGGAATAAAATTCTGAATCAAACCAGGCACAACCGGCCCTTTTAATGACTTCATGATGCCAATGTGGCCCAATATAGAAATGAGTTTGACACCCCTGCTCTAGAGCAATAAATAAAAATCAATGCATTCAAAAAAATTACTGTGTGCAGTTTGCTGATAAAAATCCTGCTTTACTGTATTTAATGTTCTGGTAAAACGTATTTAAAATTTTGGTTTATTTTGTTCTATATTACACTATTAAATATGCTTTTAAGGACAGTATTTGTGTTTATTGGGCTGTAATTGACATGCAGTCACAGCTGTAGCTAGACTTTTATCATCACTTATCGTTATCACAGTACATTCTGATAAAATTTAAAGTTCATATAGTTTAGCTCTAGCTGGGTCATACCATAATTACATTTTGGCATGAAATAAGGAAAGCTTACTGAACAGCGGAAGCAACAAAACAATGCCGCCCAGCAAGTTCGCAGTTTCTCTGAACCAAATCTGGCCCTCTGTAAATGACTGATGTTAATGTTTTGACTGGGACTTCCTGCATCGAGTCCCGTGGCTTGGCAGCGTTTCTTCTAAATTGCTTGAAAGTGTCGAGGGGTTGGATATGAGTCACTTATTACGTAACCATCGATAAGGAGGAAGACATCAGCGTCCTGCAGGTACAGCGTTCTGAAACTGAAACAAGCAGCTGCGGTCTGTAGAATCATTTTATTACTTGCTAACAATTGTTAGTGGCAATCACAATAAGACGCTGCGTAAAGTTAATCCTGCAACAAACATTTTTATTTCTGTAGGCATGGAAACCGGCAGGAGACTTTAATTAATGAACTGTGATTAAATCCGCCTGACTTTCCTGTGACTGAATCTCGTGATTTTGTTTCTCCCTGGTCAGCCTAGAAGCCGATGCCCGCATCACACAGATGGAGAAGCTTCTGATCGAGTTAAAATGTGTCGTTTTGAAGCTTGCTCTGTCCACAGTTCAGTTCGCCACACAAAACATCTGTGCCTATCGCCCCATGGCATGCAGGGAGCTCAAACTGGGCTTCATCTTCAACGTGAAAGCGCTTGATTTTGTTGAAAAAATCCTGGAATAGTGCGAAAATCAAATCAAATTTTCTGCTTTTTATCTCTTTCAGAGCATGGCATTAAAAAAAGTTGAGCACATTTGTTGCAAAAGCGTCCCTGGCCAGCCTTCATGCTAGGGCACAAAGAAAGCCATCACTCAGTATCTTGCAAAAGTATTCACACACCTTGAACCTTTTCACATTCTTGCTGCATTGCAGCTGCATCTCCCTCACATTCTATGTATTTTTTTGGGATTAAATGACAGACCAACACAAAAAAATGGCATAATTATTAGATAGAAGGAAAATCTTCCATTGCTTTCAACTTTTTTATAAATAAAACCCCCAAATAAGTGGATGCAGACTCACTGAGTCTATTATTTCACAGTAATTCCAGCTGTAATCCTCATGTAACCATGTCTCTACCTGCCTTGTACAGCTATAGAGTCGACGTTTTTACCCATTCTTTGGATGTTAAGCTGAGGTCGAGTCAGACTGGATGGAGAGTGTGTAAAATCAAATTTCAAGTCTTCCTACAGATTTTCTATTGGATTTAGGTGTGACATTCTAACAGATGAATACGCTTAAGCTGAACTTTTCTATTGCTGCTCTGACTTCCAGCATCCGGCAATCTGCACCCTCTAAGATGTTTTCTACCAGGATGTCCAAGCATTAAGCTCCCTTCATCTTCCCATCAACTCTGACCAACTTGGCCGTCCTTGCTAAATAACAGCCTCCCCACAGCACAGCTGTGACTCTCTGCAGCTCCTCCAGAGTTACCACAGGCCCGTCTGCTGCTTGCCTGATCGATCATCTTAGGTGCACGGCCACGTCTTGGTAAGTTGTAGTTATTTTATAGTTTTATAGAGACGCATTAGACCTTGCGTGGGCAGATGTTCATCCCCGAGCTGTCTGTTGTGTTCCTTGGTCTTCACAACGCTGTCTGTGCTCCAACTGAGGCCTACACACGACAGCTGGATTTATAGAGAGAAAAGCGCACATGCAGGTGGACTCTGCAGGCAGGATTTTGTTTCAGGGCCATGGGAGTAAGAGAGGCTTTTAAAATACAAATGCCCGCTACACTTTTCAGGTTCTCACTTTCTTCTGCCTTAAAGCCATGCATTACTTTGTGTCGGTATACCAACAACAACAAAAACAGGTACGCAAAAACTCACAAAATGTTCAAGGGGTGTGAATGCTTTAGCAAAGAACTGTAAAATAAAGCGATTTATGTTTAATTTGCTGGAAATTGCAGCTGTGAACAGGTAGAGATTCATCCTCATAATCTGAGCATAATTAGACGTCTACCAGAGTTACAGAACCTGAATGGTTTGTCAGGGCATTTTGGGAGGTGAACGTCCGCTTCTTACAGGCTTTAAAGTGGGTTACTGCTAAGGTGCGGGTGGATTTAGGTTAGGTTTATTGGTCCAACCCTAACAAGCATAGCTGTTGGGAAACGTCATGAGTCACACGGCTGACAGCACTTCCTTAACTAAACCAGCGGCTCAGGCAGCAGCAGCAGCTTCCTGATGAACGCAGGCTGCCGCGAGAGGATCAACTCAATGGCACAGAGTTCAAAACGTGTCTCTCTCAATATTATTCAAGTTAACAAGTGCTTAAATCATCTATGAGACGCATTTGATAGAGAAAATGATTCCCTTCACAAAGCCCCACAGAGTCGTGGTGCAGTCCTGAAATATCGACTGAATTGCTGCATACAGAGGTGTCTGACCTTCTCCGTCCAGCTGGTGTGTAGTGGACCTAAGCTGGAGCCTGAGCAGCCGTCTCATTCCTCCCACCCACAAAGTAATACAGACCATTACGGCTCAGCTGCTGAAAACGACTAAAAATACCAGGTTTTGGTTTAAATTCTGCAAAAATCCAAAGCGTTTGTCTCGTCTTGCCTCTTTCTATAATAGGTCTACAGGGTGTGTGTGTGTGGATGGGTGTGTGTGCTGCCTGTGGAGTCAATAATCATTTTATGCATCTTTATTATGCAAAAATATAAAGAGAACAAATATTTCTGTTGTTTTGTTTTTTTTTTATTACAGTGTTAAAGACCTTTAAATGATCTGCAAACCCTGGAAGGAAAACGAAGGCAATTACAGCTCCTGCAGTTAACCTGAGCGGTCATTGTGTGTGTGTGTGTGTGTGTGTGTGTGTGTGTGTGTGTGTGTGTGTGTGTGTGTGTGTGTGTGTTTGGCTATACTCACACAGCAGTCGGTCCAGTAGATGTGGAGGAAGGGGAACGTGAGAAGAGCCTTGTTGCCCTCCTTCGGCAGGAGCTCCTCCTTAAACTGGACGAAGTTAGCTTCAAGGTGGATCATTTTCGGTGCGCGGCCGTAAGTCCTGCGCGGCACAAAAAGCAGAAAGTCTGAGGCCTCGCTTCACAGCAGCGGTGATAAGAATGACATGCCTGCCTCATGACGATGTTATTATATCTACTGAAGCTAAACATCTTCACTCTGTCACTGGATCGGCAGCTTTATCATACAAATTACTTGTTAAATGTTTGAAGGGTTTTTGTTGACCTGTTTTTCTCTGTGCAGCTAAATTCAATTCAGTTTATTTCTATACATACAATTCTCAGCACATCGTTTCAAGGCACTTTACAATAAAAAAAAAAAAGGTAAATTCAATCCAACCATACGGACAGATTCCAAGTCAACTACACGCATTCCAGCTATTCCTAGCAATCGGACAACGCCGTGGAGTTCAGCTTATTATTTAAATGGGTTAAAGGTTTTCTATCTGTAAAAAAATAATAATAATAATAATAATAATAATGGCTGTAGCAGCTCCATTGGTGGCTTCACCTGGGAGAAAAACTCAGCTAAACAGATCAACTCTTGTAATATATTAGTTTTTAAAATATTAGACTGGGACTCAGCATGAGCAAATCCATATTCTTAAAGGGCTTGGACTGGAATCTGAGACGAAACAAAATAAATCCTGATTGTTAGTATGAACCTATGTATATTCATCCACCTTAATATCTTTACATTTATCATGTACCGACAAACAAATGCTACCAGTGGTTAAAACTCTCCTTCTTAGCACATTAACCATGACGGGGCTGAAGCATGTTTTCCCCACTGAAACATAAATCCCTTCAATAAAACATTTACGCAGTCCGCGCCATGCAAAGTTCACGAATGAAACGGTCGGGCTAGAAAACTGCTGAGACAATATCTGCTGCCGTCAGAGAACTGGAAATCCACGCATCAATGAACAATGCGTTTGGTTATTACAGCTTTGAAATCTGAACCCGGTTTCACCGCTTTTATTCCAACGTGACCCAGCCGATGCGGCGGCTTGTAATCACGTCTCGTAGTTTCCCACTAAACCGAGGCGACGTTTCTCTAGCAGAGAGGCTACCAGCGCTGCACCGCCACCTTCAGATACACAGAGACAACTTCCTCCTAGCCTTCACAATAAGAGCATACATAAAAGCCAACAGAAACAGCTTCCAGGACGTTTTCTGTCTGAATGCCGTGGATTGTCTGTCACATCAGTCAGTTATGCGCCGCTGTCTGATTGTTAGCTTTGTTTACAGCGACCTATAATATAAAGTTATATATTAGTTCATTTACTATGTGGGACTCCTTGTATGAATTTTACTGCTGAAAATTAGATTTTTTTTGCACAAATCTAACTTGCGATATACTGTAAGTCTGACTTTCTTATTGGAATTTCTAATACTGTCTAATGAAGGCATAGTGATGATGTGTCTCCACAGCTTTCAGTCATTTCTTTTAATTGCACCTTTATCCTGGTTATTTCGCTGAGACAAAGGCTCTCATTCTCCTCTAGGCAAAACTTTATTTGTAAAAAACTGACAATGTAGTGTTTGTTGTGACGTTAAAGGGAAATCACCAAAAATATACCACTAATCAAAATAATGCCTATAAAATAATTCTGCAGCAGAAACTACATTAGTATCTTCCACTTCTAATAATACTTTGTGCGTATTTTTAGCCATTCCTTGCACCCAATCAAAGTGAACTAAACAGAATTTCTTTTCTGCGTATGCAGTGTATACGCTTCTCTACAGATGCTCAGGTTAAATAACTCCATCTAGTACTGCTGTTTCTGGACTCACTGTGGGCTTGGTACCAGCTGCTCTCATTTCTACTTGCTTACTGGCGTAGCGAGCGATTATCTGTTCCCATCCAGAAAAGATCTCCTCAGTGAGCAATGCTTCCAGCGCCCTGCCAGGCTCAACCTGCGCCTAATTGAACCTCAGCAGCTATTGAGACCATAATGGCATTTAAATCAACTGAGCACCTAATGTGCCCTGTTCTGGAGCTGAAATGCAGCTCTAAGGTTATTAGTAATCTAAATGGCTGGATCCAGCTAATAAAGCAGAAGAAGACCCAAACAGCAGCGGTGGTCTAGCCTCCTGAACAACTCTGACCTTTTTTTGACCACTCTTCCTACATGCAAGTCTACCTGGTGTTCAGTCTGCAGTGTTTCGGAACAAAAAGCTTGTAAAGCACATCTCTGTGAGAGGAAGAGTCGTCCAACATAACTGATCCTCCCATAACATCAATAATAAACGTCTGTCAGACAGAAACAAAGGAGCGGAGACGACCTCTGACCTCACTTGCATCAGGTTTTTTTCCACCGTTGAGCCGTTTCATTCCGCCTTTACCAGAGGTTTCTCCAGATTTGATTCACTTCTATCTTAAAACACCGACTCTTATTCCTGCCTCGGACAAACGATGCATTTAGATGCTCTTCGTATTCTCTTAGCATCTCCTGATCGTTTGCGATGTTTCTATTTCTTTCCTCTCGTGGATTTAAAAAGATCAAAACTCACCTCCTCCACTCCATTGGCTCCCTGGGAAGCTGCTGAGCCAATGAGGTATAAAGGGACGTGAACAAGCTCTGATCTCCAGCACCTGGGATGAAAAGAGACGAGAACGTTTAAAAAAAAAAAAAAAAAAAAGGTGAGATCAGGACAGAAACGGGTCATTTACAGCATGACTTAAAGAATCATTTCTAAGATTAAAACAGAACCGGCAGGAGAACATCTCCAGAGCAAAGCTGCAGCAGCGCGCGAGTGGAGCATGCAAACATGGTAAACAAGAAATGTTGTTACTTCCCAAAGCTCAGGATCTGGTTCAGCAGCAGATGATCCCTTTACAGCCTACAGCACAACACACATTTGGGGACACTGCGGTCTTTGCCCGTTTAAACCCGACTGAGTACACGCCAACACCGGTTTCTATATCACCGACGACGCGCTTAATCACGCCTGGAGCAAAAGAAACCTGAACGGATGAAACCACGACACAATGCACTCTGTGCGTACAGAACGACAAATAAAGTTGTCTAAGTCACTGTGCACTTTATCCTGCATTGTTTACATCTCAATGGCTGTACTGGGAAATCACTGTGCACTTTATCCTGGAACTGTCCTGCAAAGTTACTTTTTTTTATCCTGCAAAGTTATTTTGTTATTTTATTATCCTGCAAAGTTATTTTGTTATTTTATTATCCTGGAAAGTTACTTTATTTTGAAATCTACTGCAATTCACTGAAATTCTTAAGCTGTGTGCAAACGAAATTTCGTTCTGTACGCACTCTGTGCATACAAAATGACAATAAAGTTTGTCTAAGTATTTAAACAGTTTAAAGGGCAAACGGACAGATGAGGCCGTCGTAGAAATGCACCGATTGGCTTTTTTGCCGACCGCCAATAAAACTTTGAGAGTCAGAAGAAATGAACATCATCAGTTCCCTCAGGTGTCGCTACACGGAGCACATGATTCCGAAAAGATAAACCTTCCATATTCTCAAAATGCGCCGCCATTTTCAGTCAACTCCTTCCCTTCTTTCCTGTGAACGTTCATTTCCAAATTAAATTCTTTAGTTTTTTTACTTTATTGTATAGAAAATGTTTCTTGATTTCATGTAAGCTTAGTTGTTGTGTTCCTTTAAATTGATAGAAATAAAAAAAAAAATGCTGCTTGTTTTTTTAACCCTTTTCACACACACAAAAAAGGATTTCAGTTCAAACTGGGAGAGGTGGGTCAAATGTGGTTAAAACTCTTGTAGTGTGCTCCGGCCTTAATAATGAAAATAGACAGAACCATAATGTTTGTTTGTTTAGGCAAAAACTCATCTGGATAAAAACAAAGATGTTCTTCTGTTTTCAAACTCCGTGGCGGTTTAAAGCATTGCTGAGTTTTAGGGAAAAATAATAAAAGTTGGACAATGATTACAGACATTTTTATACCCGGATAGTGTGGGAGACTTGGTTTGACTGGGAGGGCAAACAAAGTTTCCACCTTTATCTGGTTTGGGTCCTACAGCCTTTCAGAAAGCCGACCAGTTTGGACTGAGATGGAAGCGTCAGTACAGAAAGTGACAGCGACGCACCATGACGTGCTCCTGGGGGACACAGACACTGAGCAAGGTTTTAAACGCTTTACAGCACATACGTTTTTCCCTAACTCCTACTGCCCACCCCCTCTTTGCTCCCTTCCTGTCTACGGATCGCTCGTTTCATGACTGGTTGTTTCAGGAAACGCAGAAATCTACCGTTTGGTTCGCACCGGAGTTTAGAAGAGCTTTGACACCAGCCTGCACCACACTGCAAAAACAGATCCAAAAATAAGCAAAATGTTCTTAAACATTGTGTTTTTGTCCTTGATTTGAGCAGGTAAATAAGATCATCTGCCAATGGGATGAGTATTTTGACTTCTAAATTAAGATCATTAGACATCCTGCACTTGAAATAAGATGGAGATGAATTGTTCCTATTTTAAGTGCCAAAATCTTATTCTATTTGCAGATCATCTTATTTACCTGCTCAAATCAAGGACATATACACTCATTTTCAGAAAATTTTACTTATTTTTAGTTTGGTTTTTGCAGTGCAAGCGGACCGTCTGAGGAACTCCTTTCTGATCCGTTTAAAGTGGACGGATATATCATCTGAGAAATTAAACTATTTGCATAAATCTATATTTGTGTCTTCAACTTAGCCTTAAAGCTGTCGGGAACAGAGAACATAAATCACAAGTCGAGGCGGCGTCTTTATATTTTACAAAAATAGAACCGGCAGTGGAGTTTTTTTTAAACAGGGCAAAATAATTGTCAAAAAGTTTGTGCAGGTATCTGTTTTGAGCATTCTTGGCAGTCTGAGGCTTTTATTTTGCTTATTTCGATATCGTAATTACCGTTTATTGTATCGAGAGAAATTAAGAAATATATCGTGATATAATTTTTGTCCATATCGTCCAGCCCAAGTTAACACTTTTAAATCCTGCTTTTCAAACCATACACCATCACCACAGCACTCTGCTGACTGGCTAGCTGCTATAGGAGACGGCCCAACTCCCTCACCCCATCACTGCTCCCCCAGAACACGTGGCCTGGCCCCCCCTCACAACCTCTTGGTCTTTACCTTCCTGAACTTTGTCTGCTGGATTACACAACAAGTATCACCAGATATTTCACAGGCAGCGAGAGCCAGAATGCCTCCTACCTTCATAACCAATGATCGCTTATTGCCGTCCAGGCGATCCTTTGCAAAAATGCATAAATATGCAGACAGTGATGCTGCAATAATGATCATTTTGACCAGTTTCCTCTTCCATGTGCTGACCCCTCAAATCCCCAATGATACAAGCAGTTCATGATGAATACTTATAAGACAGTATAAGACAGATCGACTTGCTCGTGAAGTAAGTGCTATACAAAGCTCTGAAGGTTTTAAACGGTGTGTAGTAAAGAAAGCGGCCCAACCTTTGAACACAACGGTTTCACATACCTGGCAGGTAGGGCCTCCCTTCCTATTAACAGAGTCATCAAACATATCTGGAACAATGCAGATATAAAAGCCCTCAGGTTGTGACATGCATGCGCCGGGCACCTGATGCGTCTGTCATGCAGACTTCAATCCTCTAAGCCAAATAAACAGCATTAAAACACCATTAAACCAGAATGGCTACACGTGCTCATTTGCTCCAGTTCACATCTAAACAGGTGGGAAAAAGTGTTGTGTTAATGGACATATTACTCATAACAGACCTAGACTCTAAAAATGTGGCCAGATGGTTCACACGACAGTCATTTCATGAAACGAATTACTGAAATTATTTTTAATATGTTACTTTTATTCCAATCATGTCCTCTGGAAGTTGACCTGAATTCAAAGTGCGACTAAAACCAAATGACCAGCCACAGTGAACACTGAAAATATGACAAAATGTTTGCTGCTGGTGGAATCACACATCTAAAAACGGGCCTCACTTCACTTGTATACCTTCAAACTAACGTTGAAATAGGTTAATGACTCAACTAAAGAGCCCCACCTTAGAATAAAACGGTTTCCTCTGTACAATATATTTTCCTAAACACATATTTAACATTGCATGCCATTAACAAAACAATATACCCTTTTCGAGTCGAGACTGATAGTTTCATGGAAGCCCAAGAGAGCGTATCGGCCAAAAGAATCTCGATTTGGGAAAGATTAAATTTCCATCAGTTGCTAATTCAGATTAATCTATAAAATCGATTTATGGCCCAGCTTGTTTTTTTTGTTTTTTTTTTACAGATAAAGCTCAATATTAATGGACCTGTATGAGGAAAAGTAGGCAATCAGAGCTTTCTCAAATGATTGGTATCAAACTCTTTAGTAAAATCTCTGCCTGTAGCTGCACTATCTGTGAGTATGTGTCAGCAAGCCATGCGGCGCCGCTTTAAAACAGCCAATTCTCCTAAAACCAAGGACATAATTAATCCAGGGAAAAGTTCTCACCTGTCCTCCTGAGCAGTGTCCCAAATTAACTTCCTGATTCACCGGCTAAATATTAATTGTGACTGACTCCTGCTGAATATCTCCACATAATCCCGCTACGTAATCAACCTGAGCTAAACGCTAGTTGTTAGCAAACGGACGTGACGAAGTTGGTGTCGTTCTCGCGTCACATGTGCGAGTGTTTGTGTACGTGCGCCTTTGTTGTCATGCGAGCTGACAGCAGAGGAACATAGGGAAGCATCCACCCAAATGATGACTGAAAAATTTGGTACAAACATTTACTCACCATGTGAGCAGCTAGCCCTCTGAAAATGTACTTGCTAAACAGAAAATTTGCTCGCTTCTGGCATCTGGCGAGTGTTAGTTTCGGACTCTGGTCATGAGGATGCAGATAGGAAGGAGTGACAGCAGCATCTCTGTGTGTTTGAGTGACCTGTTCTGAGCGTTTTGCCCATATTTATCCAGCTCAACCTGGCTGAGCGAAGCTTTTTCTGAAAGATTTGTGCACAAACTGGAACAACAGTGATCGACATGCTCCGTCAAACTCCGGCACCAACAAGCTAATTTTAGCGTACCACTTCAACAAACCGCTCTGCACAGAAACAGCATCAAACTGGAGTTGACTGAAGATCGCAGCTGGAGAGCCAGATCCACGGCAAACAAAATAACCGAGCGCTGAGCATTTCAGGCGAAGTGTGTTTTCAGAGCATTATAATAGCCTTTCTACCAGATTTCAACCCTTGTCGTAGCAGCATACTAAGGCTGACCTGCAGACACTCTGATGGGGACAAAATATCTGCTGCTGAGAGGACAAACGGCGAAGAACGGCACAATCCCCGTACTACTGCAGAACCTTTAACACCGATGGAAGATTGATTGTTTTTTTACTGCACATTGAAGTGATTATCATGATAATTAAAACTTGGAATCCGTTTTGGCAAGATCCTATTCTTTACTGACTCCTATTGGTATCTGTGGCACAAAAAAAAAAAATCCTGATCTGAAGATACAATTGTTTTCAGTGAATGAAATCAGCTGTGGAGGCTACAGAGTTGCATCTCGGATCACCCGGGAACAGAAAAAAGGAACATGATCCGATCTATTATTTCCTCATTGCGGAAATAAAAGAAATGCCAACATATGTGACTTTGTGTGTTGACAAAGCTTGACTAAACGCCTCTGCGGCGGTAAATGTTCCTTTCTTTTAATGAATAAAAGATGAACGTTGGTACACCGCGCATCGCTAGCAACCAAACTACGAAATTATAAAACGTGCCGACCGGCAGAATGCCTTATATTTCTACCTGGAGGAGAAACGACCATCTGGTGGTCTTTGCTCACAGTGCGGTACGAGTCGGCGAAATCTGATAGCGTAAATCAGAAAGCTACCCGACTAGAAACACTGGTGACCGGCAGCATGTGTAAGGTGATTTGTCGCTTTTCTTTTAAAAAAGGCTCCTGAAGCTTCGGGGCACTCAGACCAAAACTGAACTTTGAACAGCCTCCAGCAGCCAGAGTCAAACACAATCAGATAAGGCCAAATCATGTTTGAGATCCAAGTCCAAGTGGATTTGTCCCCCCAAAAAACTGATTTAGATGCACACTCTAATGCCAAGTCTTTAATGCAGAATTACAAGATTGGGTTTTTACTGCACAAGATTTGGGAAGACATATCTAAGCCGTCCATTAATCCTGAACCGCCGCAGATCGCCAGGCCAGATCGGCATATGACAACTGTGACCCTGACCTCGCTCCCATACCGTTAGGTGCACTACAGACTAATTTAGGAAGGGCCTAAATTACAAAAACAGAAACACAAAATGATCCAAAACTAACGAGACATATCCCAGAGATCCTAAGGTCTTTGATTTTTTTTTTTTTTTTGTTGTATATTCTAGTTCTCACCCACCGTCATTAGTCTTAGTTTCTGGTGCATTCCACATTAGGCGCAGGCAGGCTAATGGGCATGCATGTTTTCCGAGGTCCTCAGACCAGTTCGCATCACCAACACAACACCACAGAGGTCCTTTCAAAGAGATGCCAGGAAAAGTGACGGAACAACCGGCGTTTTCTCCTGTTGAATGAAGCTCAGAGTACCACGGCGCTGCCCCTCCCCAACCTGCTTCTGCGCACATCTGGTTAGCTGCGCTGAAAGAGGGAAACCATCACTCTGACTATGTCTGTAAGCAGCCAACTGCGGGTTGAACAGATTAGCTTCACTAGCCAGCTAACATGGTCTAGGTAGACTTGTGTCACGCAATGGAAAACAGGTTTACTTGGTATTTTAAAAGTACACATTTTAAATCCATTTCAGCTTAAAAATAAGAGTAAAAAGCAAAAAATAAGTAAAGTTCTAAAACACTTTTCAGAAGTGATGGGATTAACGATCACTTTCTTTATTTTCCTAACTCCTTTCTTTTAATGCTTAGACTGGTAGGTTTACTGGCACAAAATCTCCACAATTGACAGTGGCAAGATTTTCCAGTACATTTTTATTTATTTTGTCCGTCTTTATTATTATTATTAATAATGATAATAACAACAGCAACAATAATCATGCAGATCCATGAATAAGGGTAGCGGAACACTATAGGGGATTTATGCATTGACAAGCCTAATACCTTTATGTAATTTAAACCTAAAAAAAGTTGGTTGAGTTTGTAGAGAAAAAAAAAAAAACAGTTAGGAGTGCTTATCAAAGTTTCAGTATTTGACATCTCATCACCAAAGAAACTGGAATCAGATTCTGATATCTGACAGTGTTATGGACTAAAACTGTACTGCTGGGTCAAAACGTGATTCAGGAGGACCACCGAGTGTTTACTTGAATGCCCACGGGCACCGCGTGCTTTACACCTCCCATCTGCACGCCAGATCCCAATAGCCTGCTGCCAAATTGACTTATCAACTTCCTTAAGTTTAATACCCAGACTTTCTGTGCCCTCCTGCACCGGGGAGAGGTGCTAAAAATGGAGCAGTCTGCGGTGAGAGGTGCAGCTGACGTGCCCTCCTAAAATAACCTCCCTAACAAGCCTGCAGTAGACACCCGGGGGATTTATGAATGGCGACCCGGTCTCAAACGTCATGCGGGGGGGAACGGCGTCCCGGCTGCGAGCAAGGGGAAAACAGCCGCAGGGATGGCGGTGAACCGGACGCTATCCTTCCCAGAGCCGCAGAAATTAGACGTGACGTTCTGTCGTTAGCTCGGCCTGTTCAAACAGCGACGCTTTAAGCTGCCTAAAGGAAACACCGCGTTTTGACGACACAGTTTGGTGACAACAGCCGAAAGCTTATTATGCGCGTACTACAATGGGTCGGCGAGAAATGAAGTCGCCACATAGGCAGCGTAGCCAAGCTGAGGGTGACAGCCAGCTCAGCTAAAAGGAGCTAATGCTTGTAGCTAGCAGGCTAACTGTCAGGAGAAGGAAAAGTGAAGCTAGCAGCCTCGTTTTATCAATCGCTTACATGTTACAATCGGCTTGTTTTCCATGGTGTAGATGATTGGCGTTTCCTCTTGACTCTCCATATGTTTTAGGTGTAGTACTCCATGAAAATAACGTCCAAACCGGGCTTTGTTATTAGGAAGTGCCTCTCTGAGCAGCTCTGTTGAATCGGTGGGGCCTGCGTCCCCACTGCACCTCCGGGAAGTGCGTAAGCCCTGCGTCATTAAAGGGCCAGTCTGTCATTTTTTATTTTTTTTGCAGAAGACAACCCGAGGAAATTATTTAGATTAAGCATTACTTTAGGTGGAAGGATATGAGCAAAAATGGCTCTTTAAGATGTATATCATTAGTGATATGCTGTAGTTGTAATTTTGCATAAAATGACCCTTCAAAATATAAAGATTTACTGAAGAGGAATTTAGTAGCCTAAGCCAAAACCAAATGCACTGCAGAAGACAGGTGGGTGGTATGACATTTATTTATCAAAACCTAAATAAATCCAAGTATACAATTAGATAACTGCAGTTCGGAAGATAGGTGGTTTGGTTCAATTTCATTTCATTTCATAAAAAAAAAATTAAATAATAATAATCACCAAAAAACCCAACAACTTCTTACTGGGATTTGAGATGCACAGTGTAGTTTAGGGATTCCCAAAGTGAGGGTCGGAGCCCCGGGTGACTTTATGCTTTATTCTCATTTTACGACTTTATTCTCGGGATATTATGACTTTATTCTCAAAATGAACAAAAAATTGGGGTCACCACCAGTCTCTGGCGCTGCTATTTCGGGGGTTTTAGGGTGAAAAGTTTGGGAACCCCTGGTCTAGAATAAATAGATAATCATATAATATGGGAAGTAATAAAAGCTGAACCAGAATAGAGTGTGTTGGCTAGAATTGTGTTGTATTTTTTATCTTCGTCAAAAAAAAAGTAAAAAAAAAAAAAAAAAAAAAAAAAAGACAAATCGACAATTTGAATTTCAAGCAATATTGATGAAAAACCACTCCAGAAGACAGTACTCGTGTCGTTTGGTTTAATTTGATCTAATTTAGTTTTATTTAAGCTGATAGCACAAACTCTAACTTTGGAAGAGAAAAAAAACACAGGTCAAATTGATCACATTTTTACAAAGATTACATAAAAGATATGAAAATTATGCATAGATTACGTTACATAACACATGACAAAAAAGAACACTGATATCATGTAAATATTTGCAATACAGTTTTCTGTACAAGTACATTAAACACACACACACACACACACACACACACACACACACAAGATATATATGTATATGCACACACACATATGGGATTTTTGTGACGCACCGAGAAACACGACAGAATGTTACAATAAGTTAAGGTGTTAAATTTGTCTTGCGGGAAATTGCGGGGAAATTCAATGCTGTCATCTAGCGGATGGTTGATGTATTGCAGCGGTATTTTTAGTGAGGTGAAAAAGCCTCCACGATATATTTAGAATATTCCTCTCCGTGGTCCTTCACAAACGTTTCATGCACACTGCCCTCTGCAAACGTGTGTGTGTGTGTGTATATATATATATATAAAAATATATATATATATAGTTTTAATCTCAGTCCTGTGTTGATTTTTCATCCGATTCTCTTTTGGTCTTTGTTGTGCTCTCCTCATCTTCTCCTTCACCAGATGTGTCTCCTTTTTCAGTATTTGATTCAATCTCAGCTCCGTCACCTTTCCCAGGCCTGTCGTCTGCTTTTTCTCTGATTTTCTTTCCATCATGTATATTATCTTTCAGACTGTTTGCATCCTTCATGACAAATTTATTTCCCTCCATTACTCTGTCACCTTCGTCCTTTGCACTTTTAGTGCTCTCGCCGTCCCCTTCCTTAGTCACGTCATCATCATCATCATGTGTTTTCCCCTTTTCATCTACATCCTTCTCCTCCTCTCCCTCTGCCTCCTCTCGCACCCAGTCAGCTTCTCCTCCAACACCCTCTTCTCTTCCCAGTGATCCCTCTCCTCCTTGTCCATCATGTGGCAGCTGAGTATCCAGCATTGCAACCCGCAGCTCCAGCTGCTCCACTCTGGCCCTCATCTTCCTGTTGCTTGACTCCAACTCCACCATGAGACGAGCTAGTTTGGTCTGCAGTTCTTCCAGGATGCTCTCCAGCCTTTTTATCTTTGTTTCAACTTTTTCGGCCTCCGGCTCCACCACGTCAGTCCTTTCTTCCAACATGCCCATCTTGACAAGGATCTGCCGGCCTTTCTCCTCCAGGTGACGCTTGGCTGCAGGAAACTCAGACAGCACATCAGTCAAGTCCTCTTTGGACAGGCTGAACAGGTCAGAGTGGCCGATGCTTTTGATGTTGGCAGTGCGACGGTTACCCAACTTGTTACCTTGATGAAGGCAAAAGGAGCATTTATTTATTCAAGTGTTTTCATACCAGGGCAAACAAATTCCAGAATTCCAATGTTCTCGCAAATTATCATCTATTTCTGTTATTGTCACACACAGAGGGAAAGAGAGATAAAATCTCTTTAGGTTTGGTTGCAGAGGTCATGTTCCACATTCTTGCTATAAATATCTTCACATTCCAACTCAACTCCTAAGGCTGACTCTGATCAAATTAATTTTACATTTGGGTTAAAAATATAAAGTGGTTTGTGTAACTTTTATTGTTATTACTATGTATGTTGTTGTAGGACACAGCATTTATTGGCCAAAATTACACAAAATACATCTTGTGTCACTTAACACAAGACTTTCTGTTTCATGACACCATAGCACCCCCTAGTGGTTATCTTAATGGTTTATGTATTTTCATATATATATATATATATATATATATATATATATATATATATATATATATATATATATATATATATATATATAGTTATATTTATATCATTATATCATATATACATATACATATATAACTCATCATTATTCTTTGGATTTCAAGTCACACATTTTTATGTTTATTTGTTTGATTGTATGCTTGACCAACATTTTTTTTTGTTGTTGCACTTTATAGAAAGAAAATGTGTTCTTCTTTATATGTACATTGAATCATGTATGTATATCAAATGCCACAAGAAACTGCGCAGGGCCTTTATCCTACCTTTGATGTTTAGGATACTAATTTCTCCAAAGAAATTTCCCGCACCCAGCACGGCAAATTCTGTGACACCATCATCTGCCACAACTGCCAGTTTCCCTTCTTTGATGATGTACATTTCATGACCCACATCTCCCTTCCTGCAAACATATTCTCCTGGGCTGAACACCTGCAAGACAAAAAAAGGCACGAGATACCAAGTCTTAAAAGGTAATGCAATATTAGCAAGATTAGGTAGGTCAGGGGTTAAGGGTCAGAGTATTTCAGATTAGGGAAGCAAGGCTGTTGTCAACCATTTAGTCAAAAGGAACCCACATTTAAAGAAGAAAAATATAATTCATTTCATTATTGTTGCATTGATCAGAGATTCTTTGGCAGATTTTGACCAATTATGCCTCCTGTTTAAGCACTATAACTAACATTAAAAACGAAAACTTCCTGTACTTTCTGGAGAAATTAAACGGTAGTTATCATCTCAAATATTTACTCGAAAATAAAGTTATGATGCCAAAGTGTTTACTAAAAACAAAATCAAACTATTTACAGCAAAAAAAAAAAAGACAAAATTATTACATAATTTACATTTTAAACCCTCTTTATGGCCTTAGATGAGCAATTAGCACTGTTAGGACTACCTACAGGAAACATCATCGCCTGAAATATCTGGAAAACCAGTATGTCCTAATCCTGCATGTTCCTTGACCAAACTCGACTCTTGAGAATCCTACAACAGAAATGATCATCCTTCTGATATTTGCTGATGTGTCCTCCTAAGTTTAATCAGCATTCTGAAAGAAAAGCCAAAATGCTTAGATGAATACATGAAACAAAGCCTCTCACACTTTCTGTGCTCTTTTCTTGCTTAATTTTTAAACACTTCACTGATATTTTTAAAACTCATTTGAAAACATACTTTTACTTAGTGGCCTTGAACCCAACTGAGATTTGATTTCACTTAATTTGTACTGGTATTGTTTTTATCTGTTTTTGCATTGTTTCATTGTGTTTAGTAGCAAGTTTCTTAATGTATTATTGTGTGCTTAGTTTTCTATTTTCAATTCAATTCTATTCAATTTTAGTTATATAGCGGCAATTCACAACACATGTAATCTCAAGGCAAAAGACAAATTCAATCAAATCATACAGACAGATTAGTCAAAAAGTTTCCTATCTAAGGAAACCCAGCAGACTGCATTGAGGCTTGACAAGCAGCATTCACTCCTCCTGTAAGAGCGTAGAGCCACATCAGAAAGAGAGAGCAGGAGAGAGGGGGAGACTTAGACAGAGCTGGAGAAGCTAACAGAAGGATAGGTGAGGAAGCTATAGTAAGGCTAAAGCTATATGCTAGCAAACTCTTACCATGGAGAGAAAAAGTAAACTGTGTGAAATACAAGAAGTTCCCAAACCTGATGTGCAACAAGAGATAATGTGTTTTAAATGTGCTGTTAGAAACAGAGATGTCATAGCAAAGACATTTAAGATCAAATCGAGAGAGTCTAATGTAATTTTATTGCTTTTGATGTTCAGCACTTTATGTCAGCTGTGGCTGCTGTTAAAGCGCTTTCTAAATAAATTTGTTGTTGTTGTTGTTATTGATTATGATGATATTGAAAATAGCTAAATTCAAGTTTCTGTCTCCCAGTATCAGCTTCTACACTGGATGGTGTTGTGATTACAACTTGGAAGCACTTAGGCATGGTGCCATCACTGAACGAAAGTCAAAATTTGATTTTTTTTTAACCTTCTTACCACCCATTACCACTCACGGATTACTGAGAGTAAAACTGTGTTATTCCAATGACCAGCCAATTTGTAGCAGAATCTGTTGTAATAATGTTAAACAAATGCTGCTAGCTGTATTCTAGCACCAAAATGAAAAAATGTATGGAGGCGCCATAACATTTGCTCATTTCTGTGTTTAATGACGAAAACCAAACTTCAAACAAAAATCTGTCTTTTAAAATCATTCCCAGTCTTTCTCATAGATTTTTGTCACTATGTTACTAATTCATAAGGCACAATCTGAATCCCTGTTGACTTCTATGTGTTAGCCTCCCCCAACCTGAGGTGTGAGTTTAAGGACCAGCTCCTCCAGCAGACTCGTCTCACAGTTCTGGAAGATGGTAACTTTAGTAAGTGTTGGAAGGTGGACGCTGACGGCGATCTCTGTTCTCATGTGTAACGGCAGCTGTTGCAGGATTTCATTCTCCCGCATGATCTTCTTGTTGATGTGAAGATGCTGATACCAGTTGTCGATGCGCTGGCGAAGTTCCTTGCTAATGTGGTGGCTACGCAGGTACGCTTTTACCTGAAAGGGAAATTAAGGAAGTTTATATTTTATAAACCTGAACTAGAATGTTCTCAGGGAGAAGTATTGGCTCCCTTTCAGATTTCTTCTGATTTTGCCTTTTTACAAATTTATTTCAGATCATGAAATACATTTTAAAGTCATACAAGCTGAGTAAATAAAAAAAATAGTTTTCCAATGAAGGATTTCTGATATATTTATTTGGATGGAAAAGCAAAACAAACCTGGCCCAATTTAATAAGTAATATACCCCTAATGCTTACTGCTTGTGCCATTCTTGAAGCATCAAGTGTTTGCGATAACTGGCAATGAGTCTTTTATGACACTGTGGAGGACATTTGGTCCATACTTCCTTCCAGAACTGTTTTAATACAGCCAAATTTAAAACATTTTAAGCATTAACAGCCTGTTTAAGGGCATAGACTATCAATTGAATTTCAGTCTAGTTTTTGCCCGTTCAATACCTACCATTTGTTTGTTTTGTTTGAGCCATCAATTGGTGGACCTACTGGTCTACTTTGGATCATTGTCCTGCTGCACAACCCAAGTGTGGTTGGCCTTAAAGAAACTATACCTGATTCTGCACAAATTTAAACTGTGAGTGAAGAGAACAGTTAGGTCTGAACCAACTGAAACCCTTAACACGCACAAAACTAAAGCTTGTGCACAAACAGAATTTTTCTCTGTTTTCTTTTAAATAAATTATAGTAAATGATATTCACTTATGTGAATATCATTTAGTTTATCAGTCTCATTTAGTTATCAGTCTCCTGAATGAAAGTTGTCCCAGGTTGTCCCCAGTTCGTTGCTTATTTCAACAACAAAAAAAAGCCTGGACTCGCTCGATCACGGAATCAGTTAGTGAATGGTTACTATCAAATTACATATTTTAACTAATACATTGCAAAAAAACTATTTTTCTTAACCAGACAAAAATAAATTCAGGTATAGTTCCTTTAAAGTCACAAAGGTAAGGCTGGGCATCTTTTAGGGTTTTCTGTTAGAGGGCATAGCTTATAGTTCTCATAAATTGGATCAAATCATACAAATTAATATTTGACTATCAGATTATGTTTGTCCAAAATAATATTCTGTCTTCGTTCAGATGTTACATTGTGCACAACATTAAAATTGCCCACTTTTGTCTTGTCAGTTAAAACAATACTGTCCTATGGAGGAAATGTCATGCCCATGATTTGTTGAATTGTGAACTCTAACATGACAGAGGTAATGCCTCCTGCAGTACTTTAAACATTTTTATGGGTTCTTTTGTGACCTCTTGGATGAGTGTTTGATACACTCTTGGAGTAATTATGGTTGGTGGACAAATCCAGGGAACGTTCAGCACCCTTTCATATGTCCTCCCTTTTCTGGATATTGTTTCTCCCTGTGGTCTGCCAAAAGCCTTAGAAATTGTGTTGAAATGTTTTATAGACTGACAGATGTCAGTGACTTTGTTTGACAAAAAAAAAAACAAAAGAATAACAGAGTAAATCTACAAGGGGACAAATAGTGTATTACCCACTGTAACTCACCAACTCATGGTTGGGGAAAAAGACATTGTCTCTGTCCCTCAAGCTCGTGATGACATTCCCAACATTCCCAACGATGGATGCGAACACCAGCACAGCTATAAGCAGGTCTGCAATCATGAATAAGTACTCCTCCTCCCTGCTTGGCAGAGGGGTGTCCCCTACGGTGGTGAAAATCTGGGCCGAGAACCAGAAGCAATAAAAGTACTGGCGCCGCATGGAGGCAAACGTCGGGTTGGAGATGTTGGGGTAGACCCAGCGATCACTTCCAAAGCCAATGTAATTAGACAGTGCAAAGTAGAGGCAGGCATTCCAGTGAATCAGCACAAAGATGTAGATCATGAGCTTTGTGATGCGGAAAGTGTTGGGGTAGGAGGTTCTTGTCTCCATGCGATCTAAGGCCTCACTGAGCCGTGGAATACGCAGAAGGCGGTTGATCCTCACTAAGGGAGTTTCAATGCCAAAGGCAAAGTAGAGGAAGTCAGTGGGCAGCAGGGAAACAAAGTCCCACAGGAACTGTTTGGAGTGCAGGTAGCGCTTCCTCAAGCGAGTCAGGTTCGTGATGAGGATTCCTTGATCCAGGAAGCCTGCAGATAAGTGACAAGGAAGGATGTCAGGAAGGAGGAACTTACCACATTACCCTGTTTTTCTCCCAGTGTATCTCAAGAGCATGGATACATGCTATATATTGATTTTTCCTGCTGCAAAGTTGTTGTTTTTTTTGCATGGCTTTTTAGACATATTTACCAGAACTGCCAGTAACTGTGCAAAATTCAGATTCATGAAATGATTTACTAACCTTGCCTACAAACCGGGTTCTTGTAGTATTTGTGCATTCACAAACACCCGAGAATACATTTTGTTCCGCTCCCATGCCAATTGTTTGGGCCCGAACCAAAAACGGTTCACCCAAGTTCTGCTGAACGTACCTCCTTTCCACGAACAGATTAGATGGGAGCAGACCCAGATTGATAATGTGCAGAACGTAGAGTGCTACATACTATCAATCTGGCTTGCTAGATTAATAATTTGCATGCAGTAATCAGAGTTAAACAACTAAAACAGTAAATTAAGCGTCAATTAATTAACACCTCATCTGTTTGATTATTGTTTTTGTTCCATTTTAAAATTTCTTTGTACACGATTTAGAGGTTGGTATTTGGGTTTATGTTATGTTTTTAATGTTGTAACTTCACTGAACTTAGTAAAGGAGGCCGAATCTGGCATGTAGGTTAAAGTAGTGTCCCACTGCAATCAGTTTAATTCCTAAAAGGGAGATCTAAAAAACACTTGCTCGAGAGTAGCCCACATGTTTACGAAAGTGAAGCCTTGCTCTTTTGATAGTGGCTTAGAGATTTTCAGATGTTGTCTTTGGCAACGAAACATAAATGCAGATTACTGTGTCTGATTGTTCCAGTGCTTTTGTGAGGCTCTTCCTTGTAGCATTTGTAGTGTTTGCTTATATTTATTTTTGGAGGCAGAGTTAAAATCAAATCAGAAGAAGTGTATTTACCAGTATGAAGAGTGACGGTCATATCAGCGGCATACATGAGGTCTGACACATAGTCCAGCGTGAGCCACACAGGAAGATAGTTCAGCCCAATCGTTGTGAAGCAGGTCCTGAGAAAATAAAACCAGCAAGACTTGGTCTCACAGGATGTCTGTTCATTGCAAGTTATAATATGATGAAAGCATGATAGTTGTCACACTGACAATATTTACCTTAAGATGATGATTACCCAGTTGTAGACAATGGGCACTATCATCACTTGTAACCAGATGTAGTAAAAATGCTCTGCAGGATCAATAGTCCACTCTCTCCAACTGAGAGGGACATGATGTGGAAGAAAGAAACAGACAGAAAAAAGGATTTATATGTCTACAATCCATGATGACTTGTATGACCAAAAAAATCAAATACGTTCTAAATATATTGTGCTTTGCAAAGGTACTCCTCCTTTCTGACTTTGTTCCACATTACAACGACAAACTTTAATCTATTCTTTCAGGATTTAATGTGACAGACTAATATAGAGATAAGCAAACATGTGAAGCAGGCGGTAAAGAGTACAACTTACATTTTAAAGCTGGTAGTTTGAAAAGTGTGCCATGCATTTTATATTAAGTCCATGGACCCCCTTGGAAGCACCAAGGGGGTCCATGGTAACTCTGAGGGAGCTGCAGAGATCCATAGCTCAGACGGGAGAATCTTTCAACAGGGGAACTATTAGTTACATAGGCCTCTAATCTGGCAATAAAAAAGCCATTGCTGAAGAAGTCCTGATTTAAAGTTTACCACAAGCTGTGTAGGGAACCCATCGACCATGTGGAAAAAGGAACTGGTCATATGAGGTCAAAGTTGAGCGTTCTGGCCTTCATACAAAACATCGTGTCTCAAAAAACTAACACTACACATCAGCCTGTAAACACAATCCTCAAGACGACACATTGTGGAAGCATCATGCTTTAGGGATGCTTTTCTTCCTTAGGGGCCGAGAAGCTGGTCAGACTTGATGTGAAGATGGACTGACACTAAACCCAACAATTAAGATACAAAGCATATGAAAACTGGCCCAGCCAAAGTTCAGACCAAAAGCCGATTTAGAATGAGTGGCAGGACTTAAAAATTGTTTCTAGCAAATGCTCTCCATCCAAACAACCCTTCAGCTATTTTGCAAAGACGAACATTTAGTTTCTAGATGTGTGAAGCCAGAAGAAACAAAGGATCTGCTGCTGTATTTGGAGGCATGTGGTTCTACAAAGATTGACTCAGGGGGTTAAAAACTGGAGCAAATAGACATGCAAGACATTATTAAAACAATTGTGAAGGGCTTTACTTTTACTACTCTCTTTTCTCTTTTTGTACACAGTTTGGAAATCGTTAATAATTTTAGCCTTACTCCACAATTAAGTACGACTTTGTGTGGGTTTATCACTGAAAATTCTAAACAAATACATTGATGTTTGTAGTTGTAACATGACAAAATGAAAAAATGAAAAATAAAATAAAACAAAAAATCAAGGAGTTGGAAATATTTTGCATAGCCCAGGATTTCTAAGAGTTTTAAAAATCTGAATAACAGAAAAAAACTTCCAGTTAGTTTCGATAACAATCACTCTATAGTGTCAGCAATCTTCATCGTTACCATGTATTACTGTGGTGAATTTGTTTGAGACAGAAAGCGGCTCAGAAAGCACCCAGTTTGCATAAAACACACAGACACAACAAGACATAATATTTCCACGAAGTTTAAAAAAAATGAAATCACAATCTTAACTCTTCATTGATTCTTGAAGAAATGAAGCCTGAAAATATACACTTAAAAGAAGTAAAAGCTTTCTCATAGTTTCGTATTACTTTGGTAATACCCCAGGTAACATGAGAATCTTTAATTGCAATCAAAACCTTTTTTCTTTTTTTTTTGCCTTTGAGTCAGATTATAAGTTACTCACTTGAAGTTAAACTTCTTGTTCCAAAAGGAGTTTTTTTTCTCTCCATCCTTGCCTCCATCTTTGCCCTCCTCATTCATCTTTTGTCCATGCCACCTGAGCAGTCTACGCCATCGGTTCGACTTGACACTAACGTTACCTAAATTATCCATTTACAGAATCTTTTTTTTTTTGTTGTTGTTGTGATCTTCGCTTTACAAACAAATGTTTCTCAGCTGTTTAGAGGTGGCCGCTATGCATCGGGCAGAAGTGTTTCTAGCTGACCCGATAACAAACAAGGTCTGCCTGAGCAGTGCTTAGTGATGCCGGTCTCTATGGAAGGAAACAACAACAGATGTCATTGGTACTCAGGGAATTCTTGCCTCCCCATAGAAAACCAGGGAGGTCTTTTGTCTCTTCTTTTTCAGCTGCTGGGACGCAACAAACACTGAGTGGGGCATGGGGGTAAAACCGCATGTGCCGACCAATGACCATCCAAAAATATACTGATCACGCACAACATTATGAAAGGTGACACCAATGTGAAATGAACGACACAGATTACTTCTTCATTTATGAACATTTTCTCCTTAAAGTAAACGTTAGAAGCAGTAAAAACAGCAAAAGGGCACGACTAGAGAACGATTTACAATGACGGCTGGACAAGCGGGTCAGAGCATCTCCAAAGTTTTAGCTTGTAAGGTGCTCTAGGTCCGCATCAATCAATAGAGGGTGATGTGACAGGTTCTGTTTCCAAGAGTTGAGCGTGTTTTGGTGTGACAATGTGCAAATCGAACCTGAAACAAAAGCAGCAGATGTTGCGGAGATCCAAGCAGAAGCTGCAGAGTATCATGATCCACAGTGAAACAAGTCCCGTGCCCACATGGGCCGAAAGGCCTCTTAGTGAACATAGAAGCCGTTACGGCAGATTACAGTTTGCAGATAAACACAAGAACAAAAACCTTAATGGAGAGAACGTTAAACTAAATTTGAATTGTTTGGCCATTTCAATCTGAAAAACTCACACGGATAGAAAAGACAATTAGAAGAATTTTATTGACACAATATTTTAAGACTTTGGCGCTTAGACCTCGGCAGGAAACATTAACGCTGAATTATACTTCAATATGCATAAGCAGGCGCATGAGAACAGGGATATTTCCCCACAGGCTTGAAAGTGTTGATGGAGTGGAGATAAACAAAGTTTTGTTCAGTCCATATGATGATCTGTTTGAGCTAGATGTCCAACTTGGATAAACACAGGTTTGCATGAACTGTCCATGATGAGCAAGCATGAAGCGACTATGGAGAGAAAAAACTCCCCTTTAGGAAGAAACCTCTGGCAGAACCAGGCTCAACATGGCGGTCTTCTGCCGGACCGTTTTAAGGAATGACCGGGAAATCCATAAGAGTCCGGGAGGAATTACACTCTGATGGGGGCGAGGTTGAAGGAGCCACCGTTTGGCCGCTGGGCAGAAGGCCGAGACGTGGATGTGAAGTTCTTTTAAGATGAACCCAGGATGCTGATTGGCTTCGAGGAGGAGCAGTTCAAAGCTGTTAGGCTTGTGACGAAGGCGGCTGAGTCTCTGATTGGATGGAGGTAGGCAATAGAGTTTCTTCAGACTGAAATCCCGCTTAAGCTCCATGATAACTATTGTTACATTTGAAGGAAAAAAGGAAAGTTAAAAACATTGTAACAACCCAACTGTTAAAAATTCAGATGACAGCAAAAGATTGTGGGGTCTTTTGTTGCAGGCAGAATTGGGGTGCCACACAAAATAGAGAACATTATGGGGAAAGACCGTTATATGGAAATATTGGTTGGCCCTTGCTGACCTAAAACAAAAAAAAAAGTGCAGTAGTCAAAACCTCGTTCTATGGTAAATAGACTGAACTTATATAGGGCTTTTCCAGTCATGCTGACCACCCAAAGCGCTGTACACTATAGCCACATTCACCCAATCGCTCTCACATTTATACACTGAGACGCAGCTCGGTAGGCAACTTGGGTTTAAGTGCCTTGCCCTAGGGCACATCGACATGTGGCAAGGGGAAGCAAGAATCAAACCCACAACCTTCTGGTTGCCAGACAACTACTCAATCCATCAAGCCACAGTCGCCCTATGGCACTGTGGCTTTTATTTTAGACATTTAAGGAAAGCAAAATGCCATTCAGTTCATGAGTCTATCTTCTTTTCAGATTTGCATGGGTAACTGTAATCTATGTGACTTTAAATGTATGCAAATAAGAAAACTGATATGGCTGTTACCGTCTAGAAACACAGGTTAAAACAGACAAATAGCATGACTCGGCTTTCTATAGCCTGTAAACAAGAGCAGCTTCAGATACAAAACTCAGAAGGTTTCTGCATATAGAAATTATCCGCTTGTAAAATTAATTTAATAGAGTGTGTGGAACAGTTACAAATATGTTCTGAAAAAAGAGCTTTTGAGAAATAACGGTGTTTGACAAATTAAGCTTTAAGTGTCACTATCCCCAGGGATGTGTTTTTTGATTTTGCGCTGGTTAAGTTTTCCTTGATTGTGGTTTCTTTAAATTGACTCCTTTAGCATTTGTTTTATTTGCACTCTGGTAGATGAATTAATGAACTTGGCTCTTAGTTCATTCTAAAATCCTTTTTGTGTCATGTTCTGTTAGATTCCTTTGTTTACTCCATGTCTGCCCTATCAATTATCCTCCCTTCCCCTCAGCTCTTGGCTTTGTCTCGGCTGTCGCCCATTATCATCTGACCACTTCCTCCAGCTCTCCATGCCTTCTCTCCTCATTCCCTCTGTATAGAAGCTGTCTGGTCTCCTCTTCTCATTTGGTGGTTCCTCACCTCAGGGTTTTTCATCAGGTCCTTGTTCATTCTCCATGTTCTGCTCCTCTCGGTGAGTTTGTTTGTGCTATTAATAATAAAGAGTCTCAACTCAACATGCTCCCGAGTTCCTGTCTGCAGGGGGGTACCAGCTTCCAGAACGTGACATCAACATGATTGCTCATTTGCTTATTTTGTTTAAAACACAGAGAAATATGAAAGCAAAGTGCTGCCACCAAAGCAATCGACAAATTTTGCTTTGTAATCTTTATGGTTCTTACAATGTGCTTTTAATGTTGGAATATAACATTTTTATATTTGTAAATTTTTCCACATATTTATTGCCTAGTTAGTGGCTATGGTGGTTAGAATAAAGGCTGACTTGGAGTAACCCTTTCATTCAGCTAAAACGGTCACATTTTGTAGACTACTTTAGAATATATTTTTAAGATTATAAATGAGACTCAGAATATTTTGCCTTCATATTTTGCCTTGATACAAGGACGTTTGTTTTTAATTCTCTTTCAAATAAAGCCTTACAGCTGAAACCTGAAATTATGATATAAATTATTTTTTGATATATGGGAATATATGCTCACAAATCATTTGATCCTTGTCAAGGATTGACTGCTGGGATGAACCCAGGTAAACCAAACACAAGTTTGTTAGACCAAATCCTTCAGTAATCAGCCCAAGCCATGTCGCTGACAGAAATGAAGAAATAAATGTGTTTTGTTGTTATGCAATGTAATATTCATGAAAATATGAGAGTACTGATTTTAAAAATAGGTATTGTTGGAACAAAAGGCTTGTTAACTCGAAAAAATGACTTGTTTGCTCCTCCAGAGTCGTTAGTACACGTTGTACGTTTAACAGAACCGGTCCGGTTCTGACCCGCGTAATAATAATAATTAAAAAAAAGCCCTCCGCCGTCGCCGTGACTTCAGCGAAGCCGTGTGTGGGAGGAGTTTAAAGTTAAGATGGCTGCGGGAGAGGGGAGAGTGTTTGAGAAATCATCAAATGGGATGTTTATCTGTCGCTAACAGGATGCACAGCTGGCCCGAAGAGGGAGTGGTTAATTGGTTAGCGTCGCCGGGTCACCGCGGAGCACTTGGCCGGCTGTTTGTGCGCCGGGTTTGGGTCCGTCCGCCGCTCATTGCTCTGACATTGTGGAATTCAGCAGCAGCAGCAGCAGTAGCTAGGCGTTAGCAGGCAGCTAGCAGCTAGCTAGCTAGCTAGCCGAGGAAATCTGCCCCATCTCCTGCAAAAATATATATAAAAAAAATAAAGTAAAAGAAAAACAACAACAAGGTACGTACTCTTGGTTTTACCCGATTTAAACAAACGCGTCATTATTTTCGTAGCTAGATATGCTTAAAATGGATCTTGTGTAATAGAATAAGTTAATAATGTTATAGGCTGCTGCCTCATTTTGAAATTGATTTGCATTCGTTGTTGTTTCCCGGCGGAGCCTTTAGGGGCAAATAAAGCTGAAATTATACCAGACGTAAGTTAACAAAACAACGGGACGGTTCATTAGAAAAGGCTGCGATAAGTTGCTGACAGACACTGACTGACGTGCGCATATGATCTGAAGGCATTGGGCAAGATGCGGCTTGTGAACTCCTACCTCCTTAGTTTAATTACTGATCCTGACACGCATTCCTCCCTGGCTCTTATCTCTCAACTCTGGAGCTAAACAGTAACTGTTCAATGCTGTCTCTGCTGACAAGTCCAGGTTGGACAGAAAGGAAAGTGGAGCTTTGTTGGCTTTTCAGGTTTCAGAGTTATTACAAGTAAAGGTAGACAGAAATGCACGTTTCGAGGATCCAGCTGTCATGTGTGTAAAATCAGGATTATCACAGAGTCTCCTTTATACAATCTCAGCTCAAAACTCTTCCTAGCATTCACACTTTTTTTTAAATCTTTTTTTTTTTAGACTTTTGGCCTCTATTTCTCTAGAACTCAAACATGAATCCTACCTTGCTCCTAAAAGTTTGATACCTTTCATGATTTTTAGCTGTTTTTACACACAGTTCACCCCTTATATAAGCTGTTTACCTTTTTCTAATCAGGTAGTTGTTGTGCAGAATGCAAAAAATAAAATAAATAAACGCAGAGACCTGCATAGGTTTGTCTTTGATGGCTTATTTTGACATTTGCTTTTTAGGTGAAACTGTTTTATATGTTATGTCACCTTTTGGAGGGACTGTGAGTGTGTAAAAAGTGTTTGCCATAACTTTGCTGTTCAAAGTGTAGCTGACTGACAAAAAAAAAAAGGATGCTGAGCTGTGTTTCCTGCCATTTATCTCTGATTAGGTATAATGATAAAGTGAATGGCGTCGAGGCATTAGTTTGCGATTGTGACTAGTTGATGCTGCAATGATGGTTGTGAGTAAATTTATTTTGAAGCTCTAAAAAAATACATATAGGTTAATACAGGTCTAATAACGTTATATTGCTGTATAGTACTCCATCTATGCTTTCTGATTGTGGTTTATCTGATAATGTTGCGCGTTGGTTTTCTAGTTATCTGTCAAATCGGAGACAATGTGTGCAACACAGTGGTCTGTCGTCAGAATACTTAACGAGGACCTGTTACGTTTCCTTTAAACAAGTTAGGATAGGTCTATAACTATGCAAAACATGTTCATTACATTTTCTTTGTTGCACAAAGTCATTCTTAGATAGTCAGATTTCACTTCCTCAGTTCCGCCTATTTTGAGCTATTTTCAGAATGAGCTGTTTTTAGGGCTTTGTCACTTTTATGCAAATAAGCTGTTGCAGGCCACGCCCCCTGCATGTCAGTGCTTACACTCATAATTTATACACATGACAGTGTCTGCAAACAGATGCACAATGATATAACCGTACATCTTTGACCGCGAGTCAGACACAGAAGCAGAAGAAGTGGAGCCTCCTGCTCGATCAGCAAAGATGCAGTGAGTGGTTTCTGAATGACAAGTTTCTAAATGGACTCAGGGAAATCAGTAGTCTATTGTTAGCTTATGCTAAATCAGGGGCTCCCAAAGTAGGGGTTGGGACCCCCCCTGGGGGCCGCGACACACCTCTTGGGGGGGGTCGTGAGGTGATTTATACTTATTCTCATTTTAACACATGGGGAAAGCTGCTCTTTTTTGTAGGAGTTCTTATAAAAATAATACTTTATTCTCGTAATTTTACAACTTTATTCTCAGAATTTCCTACCTGCAAAAACAAAAATAATGCCACCCACCAAAACGGGTTCACCAATCTCTGGTGCTGTTATTTTGGGGGCTGGCAGGCAGAAAATTTTGGGAACCACTGTGTTAAGTCAGGGCTCTCGCCACTGTATTTCAGCGTAACGGCCCGCTACGCTGAAAGTAGCCAAAATTACGCTGAAATCGGAACGTTAAATGAGCGTAATGGTGTTACGTGTTATGCTAACAGTACGACAGATGTTTGAGAGCAACAAATAAAGGCGAGTAAAGCTCTTGAACGTGCATCAGCACAGTTGTAAACCAACATGAGCTAATGCTAGCTGTTATTAGCTTGACGATACGATGTTGCTCAGTCTGACTTGCTTCATCTGAGATTACTGGGATGTTGTCACTATGATCACACCTGCCGCCTCCCTGCGTGTTGGATTCTGTCTATCATGGAGCGTTATGGTTCCTAATGGAGTATTACTCTCTCACTCATCATTACGCTTTATATTCTTGGGTCAGCTGGCCCTCATTGAACCCGTAGACTCGTGCATTGGTACGTTTTTATTTATAAAGCTATCCTTGGACTCCTCTTGCCTTATTCATCCTCGAACGTTGTCAGCTCCACAGCCCAGCCACAGAATTTGTTCTCATGACTTTTTCATCGACCCGTTATTACGATCAGAACTTGGGGGGGAAAAAAAGCTTTTTCTTATTTTTCCTCGCCAGCTTGGCACACGTTACAGGATAGGTTGATTCCTCTGGGATAGATTAAATGTATTTTAAGGAGAGAGAAATCGTCCTACAAACCTGCCCTTGTGTTTAGGTCATATTTTATTATCTTATTTCATTTGAGTCAGATGTTTTCATTAGTTGTAATATTAATGTCTTTGTAGCTTTTTTTGTAGTCGTTTTATTACAACAGGTCTCTTTTGTAAATTGGATCTTATATACTGTTTAAATTGTATAATAATAATAATAATAATAATAATAATAATAATAATGATAATAATGATAATAAAAATAAAAAATCCATAGAACAGGATGGTTTTTAAACCATAACATTTTAAGACCTTGGTAAAGCTTGATACCAGTATCTGACCCAGGCTTTGCTCTGATATAGCTGCTGCTGTGTATTGAGACAAACTTACTGGTGCATTTATCTTTCGCTAGATAATATTTTTTTTATATATATGTGTGAAGATGGTGTTTTGTGCAGCGAAAACAGCTCATAGCCTTGTTTTTATTTACTAGAAAACTGGAAATCTGGCTGTCAGATGTACACAAATGGGTGTCAGTCTGGGAAAAGGATCCTCTGGCAGGTGATGTGTTTCATGCGCTCAGCTGCCTTATTTGCTGAAGTGGAGCTCTTTGGTAATGAATGAAATGTTGTTTTATAAATGGGTGAATTCGGTGTAATTGCATCTGTCGGTGACTCTTGGCCACATTCCTCTTGTCTCAGCTCATCGGCCCTGTCACAGCTGACTGCGATGTTATCTGTGACGTTAGAAGCAGACAAAGAGAGGTTAGAGGTACAAAAGGAGAAGAATGTGACGGGAAGACGTGACTTTTGGGATCATTTAAAGTTTCTGGCTAAAGGCGGTGTTGGTTTCGGTTCGTCCGTTACATGAAATCACAGAAACTCTGGGAAAACCGAACAAAAAAAAAAAGACTTCCCATTTTTGGTATATCCCGAGAGTTTGACCTTTATGGCCGGAGGCTGAAATACTTGCGGTGCTCGATCGCGATGTTTGACTCGGGTCTTTAAGAACGCTGCCTTCCTTCAGTGGAACCTGTCGCTGCACTTTGAACTCGTTTTACGAGTGGTTTTATGATGCTGTTTGCTTGTGTGACCTGAAAGCAAAAGACACTTTGTGTGCTGCCTTCCTGAAATCTGCATGTCGAGTTCAGAATATTTTCTCCAAAGGTCTTCACTTACTCTTGACTGAATTTCCATAAATAGGGTAAATCTTAGCCCAACTGTATTTCTGGGATCTTTATTTTATTTATTTTTTCCATTCGTATCTATAGAGATCGCTGCGTGAACTCATAAGTTGGGCTTATTAAAATAAGGAGAGGTTAATCATTAAAAGGAAAAACGGAGGAGGAAATAGTGGCCTGGCTTATTTCAGAACCGTTTGTGTGTCGCTGAGAAAATAAAGCAAACCCTGGATGTGAGCTGGTCTCGCGTCCGACCACGGGGGAAACCGTGAGTCATTTCGTCCGCAGCGTGTTGCAACAAGCAATCAGAAATATGTTGCAGATCTATTTTAATGTTTGCTTTTCTCCCTGTAACACCCAGCGCATTAGCTCACTGTATCCCCGCCTGAGTCATCAGGGAGGTTCCCATAATGCATCGTTCTATTCAGGCACACGGCAAAATGGGTTCCTAACAGCACGGTTCGGACATCGTAGCGAGGATGGGGTTTTTTAGGCCTAAATGTTCAGATGCAGAGGTATTCACCACTGTAAACCTACCAAGACACGATAGGCCGTCTAAAGTGTCAGGGAAAGAGAAGATTCATCAGGTGTGGCTGTGGTGTCTCTGCAGAGGTCCCACCCCGCGGTGGGAGAGTCAGTCAACAGGGCCGCTCTTAGTTATGCACTCCACAAATCTGGACTCAAAGGGAGAGCGTTTAGAGTAAAGCCAACACATCGTCTCCGCGGTGACGTGTGGCGGCGGCAGCATCACGCTGTGGGTCAGCTCTGCATCAGCAGGGGGGGGGGGGGGGCTGCTCGGCGTTGAAACAGGAGGGAGCTGGACTCAGAGCCCATCTGGGAGAAAGGTTGTCGGCGGCTGCAAAAGACTGACGTTGAGTTTCTCACTCTAAGAGGACAACAACGTTCAGCGCAGTTCCACAGCTGCAATGGGAACGAGTAGATCAGAGCACATTCATGTTTGAATGGCCTAGTCAAAGTCCGGCCCAAAGCTGCTGCCGTTGCAGCGAACCGTGCTTACAAAGGTGTTATAGTGACGCATGGGAGCTGAATAAAAATGCACACCTCAAATATTTCTATCTAAAAATAATAATAAATGCCATGCAGAATTTTCCTTCCACTTTATAGTCTTTGATTTTATTATGCCTTCTTTTTATCTTTATTCCCCCCCCAGAAACCCGTCTCCATCTTTTCTTGAAAGAGATTTTATTTAATTTTTCTTTAAGTCTGAGCTGTTAGTACTGCTGATTAAATATGAACAAAGATGACAGCTTCATGACAAATATATCCTGTTTTTTTTTTTTTTTTTTTTTTTTCTGCTATTGCCACATTTTTCTAATTAACAATATAGATGCAGATCTATGGCACCTCCGATCAATAGCATCTTGTGACAAAACACTTTGAATAGTGTAAAAGTTTCCTTTATATAGCAGTAGACCGCAGTGAATTGATCTTTTTGTTTTCACCGCACAAACAAATCTTGCACATCAAACAAAGACGGAGGACGTTGTCGTTTCCTGGTTTCAACTTTTCTTTGCTTTTAAACAATAAAGACTTGTTTGCCAAGTTCTCTATCATTGAGTAAGTTTCCTCCTAAAGTGACTGAAAAGGAGCTTGTGGTTCAGTGTGTGAGATGGAGTATTCCTACCTTTCTATACATTTTGTACTCTTTACACAGTTAAACTTGGAGTATAACATCACACGTTTGGTGTCGAATGTAATAGCTTTAGCTTTTACAAGTAACATGTTTACTTTTTGTATGAGAAATTCGTTATAAAATATGTAGAATCGTCCTTTTGTTTAGGCGTAAGCTTGTGAAAAGACGCGCCGAAACAATCTGACTTTGACATTTAGCGCAAGGACACTTGTCTGCATCTTGCTTTCCTTGCTAAAAGACTTTAAGGTCCTCGGTGAACAGAAGGAGGACTTGATGTAGTTTCCCCTGCTGGAGGACGGAGAAGGTTTCCCTGGTAACGGCATACTGCACAAGTGATTTCTACATAGTTGGATAATTTTTGTCATTTTTTTGTTTCTTCTAAAGGGCAGCCTAAATAAATGCTGATTAAATATGAAAATCTAAAAAAAGCTAAACGTGTTGGTCATGTGCTTAATCTTGTCGCTTTGCCTCCACGTAGCCTGTGAGTGAATAAAAGCTGTTGTTGGCTCTAGTTATGATGCCGTCAGCATGAATCAACTGTTGCATCGCCCTGGTTGTGGTGACTCTTTGTGCATCGTCAGAAAACTTTTAGTTTTTTCTTGTCTCCGCAGAGTGCCGTAATCGTCCCGCCCGGCTATGGAGTGGTGTTGGCTTCAGACTGGATGACAGGGTCCGCAGGGAGGACAGGAACACAAAGTTTTGAAGTCAGCAGCCCTCGTCCCTTTGGCGTCCGCTGAACGGCAGCGACAGCTCGTTCAAGCGTCGTCTCTTCTCCTCCGACTGGGATCGCCTCCCCTCTCCTCGCTCTCCCTCTCCTCCTCCGTCCACGTCTTGCCCTTTCCTTCCCCTCCTGGACTCTCTCTCTCTCTTTCTCTCTCTCTCTCTCTCTCTCTCTCTCTCTCTGTTCTCTGGCCGATTCCTCTCTGTACTCCGACATCCCCTCCTTTCCCCCCCCCCCTCTCCCTCCCCACTGGTCTTTGAGTCAGCGAGACCTTTCACCTGCCTCCCGCCGGGATCGGAATGAGCTGGCTTAGCAGGTTGAACCCCCGGTCTGGCCGCAGCGCCGTCCCCTCCGCCGCCCCCTCCGGCCCGTGCACCGCCGACCCAGAGACCTGCCTCATGGTGTTTGAGAACCACTGGAGACAGGTGCGCTGCTGCAGACAACACTCTCTCTGTGAAACTTTGCAGACACACAATTGCTTCTCGAAGCATTCTTTTTTTTTTTTTTCGTTTTCCCACATCCTGTTTGTTTCCTTTGCTGGAGAACATTTTTGAAAAGCTTAGCTGCGGCGTCTCTTCTCACAAAATGTTGGTGCGTCTACCGATGGCCATTAGACAGCTGCCGTTTATTTCCTATTTGCAATATTTTAAATATTTTATTCTAAGGTTGCAGTAATGCAGCTGCAAACTGCTCCGTTTGGTGAATGTTTATTTATTTGTAAATGGAAATAATGAAGAGAGAGCTAAAAGCAGAACGTTTATGTCGCATTGAACAGTTAATCTGGCTTCCCCATCAGGTTACGTATGGCTACAGTTGTGGTTGGGACTAGTTTAATTTATGCACTAGTTTTGCTCGCCTAATTGGGAACAGTTTTTATTTAATTTTTTTAGAAAAAAAAAATCCAAAAGATTGTTAATAAAAAGCTAGGGGATAGTTTGTGTAACAGATAAATGAATGACGGTGCCCTGAATCTTTTTTACCAAGGCAAATTTGCAAGGAATCAAAAGTTTAAATTAATGTCAGAGTTTAGAAAAAGGCTTACACTCTTATATAAGTCAGTTTTATCTCGCTGATTCTCTTTTCGTTTGCTAAACCATTCGAAGTTTTTGCTTAGGTTAAAAATAGGTCGTTAGTTACCGTTGTTTAAAATAAAAAAATATACGTCACAATTTTAACAAGCTCATTTTATCTGATTTGTCATTTGGGACAGGAAATGTTTCCAAACGGCAGAATTTGTCTTTGTGTGGGGTTAAAAACGTTGCAGGCGGTTATTTTTCAGCCAGCTGACCGTCAGTACGCAGCAACATGTGGGGAAATGTTATTCTGGTGTTTTAATCTAGGGTGGCAAACGCTCTGGTCACTCCGTTAGTTTTCCTGGGAAGCTCTTTTAAGAAGACCAACCTGGAGGAAAGGAACGCCCTGAAAGCTTAACGGCTTTGAAACGCAAAGTTTTTCAAACTCGGTTTTACCTTGGCACCCGAACCTGCATCACAGCAGTGAAGGACTCTCCCATGTTTCTCACGTCAGAATCGATTCGTTTCGTGCCGTCTCAATTACACTGTTTGCTAAATCCGACGCTGGCAGCGCGCTCTGCACCTCCAGCTGCTGAACCTGTCTGGGTTTTCGTTTAACTACAGACAGAATAGAGGCCAGAAGGCTTCGCCGTCTGTCACTGCTTTAATGGATCTGCCCCTGGAGGAAGCGTAGCGTGTAGCATTCACACATTTAGGCTGACGCCGTCCCTGCCAGCTCAAGTAGCCGGTATACTTTAGCAGCCAGACTGGCTCCTGTCCAGTCGCCGAATAATCGTTTTTTTTTCTAGATTAAAGCTCGGCCTCCTCTTAAGGGTTAGAACGGCTCGGAGGCCGCGGTAGACGGACGTGTGCGCTTTCAACTGGATGCTCTTTGTTCGATGTAACATCATTTACAGCAGTAGCTGTGGTACTGATGTTGCAACTTCCTAAAATGCATTTAATACAATGTTTATCTCTTTTCCTGCGTGACAAAGCAAACACTATCTAACAGGCTCAGAAGCAGTGGTTTGTTAAAGTGCTGTCGGTGCCAGTCACTCTTCACAGAAAACCGTTGTGCTTGCTGCCAAAAACATAAATCCTCACGTAAATGCTGTCAGATTGCGCGACATGAATAGAGTCCAGTTGAAAATGATCGAGCTGCATACATGTTCCAAACATTTTGCTGCGTGGCGACCCAGCTCGCCTTCTGCACCGGTTCCTGCACATCTGCAGCTTCATCGCAGCATGTGCAGTTATTCTGACTCGTCATTCTGGCTAAGCTTAGCCCAGTCATCCTGTCAACTCATCGTGACTACACATCACACTTGGTTAAGATAAGGTTATGAAACCTTTTCTCAAATTTAACGCTTCAAATGCTGTTTTAGGTTCCGTCTTAGATGCGAAGTTCCTCCGATTGAAGATGTTAGTAGGTTTTCAACACATCTAAACTTTATTTTTTAAATATATTTTAATAAAATAACCCTTAGGTCAGGGGTTACCAACCATTTAGAAACTGAGAGCTACTTCTTCATTGCTGTCATACAAAGGGTTACTGACCTTAGAACTAGAAGAGTCAGTGCTCACCTTAACTTTATGTAATATAAACATGTTTTTATTTTTTTTTTATTAATTTTAAATCTATGTAAGTACAAGTATGATTTAAAAAGGAAGAGCAACTAAATAAAACGACATGTAAGATGCAGCTCACTGGAGGGTTGTGCTATTTTATGAACAGGGTTGAGGTCCTGGATGCCATGTTTGTGATCCCTGCTTTAGGTTTTAGGAGCTGTGAGATTTTTGTAGGATAATGAGATTATGTCACAATGTTAAAGATTTATGTTATTTGCTCAATGATTTAAAACACACATTTTTTACCAGTATCTAATTCCTTTAAAAAGCAGAGAAGCAATACTTATTCCTGCTGCTGCTAAAAAAAAACATACTATTTGGATGATTACAGCAATGTTATGGATACCATGTTATTTTAATACATGCAGACTTAATCCAAACTTTTTTGAATAAACACCAGCCTTGAACAAAAAAAACTTTAGCCGGCCTTAGCTGCAGCCGCCATCAGTTTGGTGATGCTTCACTTCTGTTTCTCCGGTGTGACGGTGACCAAAAACGATGGTTTCCCACTAGATTTGTAATATGAATAACAAGTTAATTTAAAGTCAAGTTCTAAATCAAAAGAGAATGAAGTTATCAGAAAGGGAAAAAATCTAATACTGCGTAATTACTGATGAAACAGCATTTTCAGATACCATACTAGAGGACAGACAGCAGCCGATTTTACAGAACTACGGAAAGATTAAAAACACATTTGTTTAGGACTGTTTTTGACTGTTCTAGTTAAACTGTTCTACTGAAACAGCATTAGTTCAACTTTTTTAGTCCAGCTGTTTATAGATGTTCTTTTTTTGTTTCTATATTTTATTCCTACTTGCTTATATTCTGTTTTATTTTCCTGTATTTTAATCATGTAAAGCACTTCAAGCATTGTCTCTGTACTGAATTGTGCTATATAAATAAATCTGCCTTGCCTTGCCTTGCCTACGGTATGTGAGAAAAGCTTTGCAATATCAATCAATCAATCAAGTTTATTTGTATAACCCTTTACAATAGCCGAACGGTACCCAAAGTGGTTTACAATAGAGCCATAAAACAATACATAAGACATACCAAACATACAGATACATTAAAAAGGTGCTGTAGTGGTACAGCACTGCTCAATGTTAAAAGCCTTCCAAAAATGTATAGAAAGGAGCAGACAGAAGGAGGAACACCTATTAGACCGTATTACAAAGGTCAGAATTAAATGCTAATTTAAAAAAGTGGGCTTCGTTTTAAAAAGGCTGAGGTCAGTAGTGTTGCGGATGTCAGGGGGTAGTTTTGTTCCACAGTCTGGGAGCAGCGACGGCAAAAGAGCAATTGCCCCCTTGTTTAAGTCTTTAGCCGATGAGCGCAAGGCTCTGCCACAATTGCAAAAAGTTAAAATCTCAGACAAGTAAGAGGGGGCCAAAGCCATAAATGGCGTTAAAGACAAACAGCAGGAGTTTAAAATCAATTCTAAAACGGACTGGAAGCCAGTGGAGAGACGACAGCACAGGGGTAATGTGTTCACGTCTAGACGTGCTTGTTAAAAATCGGGCAGCAGCGTTGTGTACAAGTTGGAGACGAGAAATTGATGACTGACTGAGGCCAAAGTAGAGGGCATTGCAGGAGTCCAGTCTTGAACTGATGAAGGCATGGGTTGCCTTCTCGAGATCCTGCCGACTGAGAAAGGACTTGACTTTGGCCAAAACAAAAGACGTATAATATGTACGACTGTCAAAGCAAAGACCTCAGAGTAGCTGAAGCGTGTGTAAGTGGACATTATTATCTGAGACGGCCTAAATGATTCACCCTCAGCTGGACTGTTCTTTATCTTAATTTTTTGGTTTTCCAATAAAGAGTCGTCCACTGAGGCATGTTGGACTGAATCTGGACATGCAGACGAGTAGGAAATTATTCCATTTTGCACCTTTTTTTCTACGTCTTCATTCAGGTGCATGTTTATGTTGAGCTCATCTCTAAGTGAATCTGTTGGGATTATCTGTCTTTTTCATGCAGGCCCTAAACTTAACTTTGCTCATTTTATCGCCTGCTTCTTTTGTGCGTCTGAGGGAAAGAATCTGGGCTGTGTGTTTCCCTCCAGGTCTCTTGGGTCTTGGATCAGCGAGAGGCATCCTCCTCCAGCGACGACCTGACGGCGGTGCGAAACAACACCGACCAGATGTTATGTCTGCTGGCCGAGGAGCGGCCCGCCGAGAGCCCGGAGGGCGGCCCGTGCGCGGCGCCCATGGGCCCCATACTGGAGCTGGTCGTCACCGAGAACATCCTGGAGCGCCTGGTTCAGTGGCACCTCCGGCGAGGCCTGGACCCGGACAGTCAGGGCGCTCTGCTCAAGTTGTTCGAGATGCTCATCGGCCAGTCCCAGCAGCCTCTGCTGCAGCACACGGCCGTTCTTCACCCCCTGCTGAGGCTGCTGGGAGCGTGCGCTGACCCAGAACTCGGCTGTCCCCCGGCCTTGGAGAACAGCCTGGTGCTGCTGCTTAATCAGGTGTGCAAAACTACTCTGGGATACTTCATCAGAGCGTTTCTGCATGTCTGGTGAGGTATTAATTTTCCAGGGTTTCTGTGTCGCGTTAATAATTGAGGCTGGTTTCCGACAGGTTTGCGTGTCCATGGCTCGGCAGCCGGTGGTCCTGGAGATGCTGTTCCAGGCTGCGCCTGCCAAGCAGGGCTCCACTAACCTGCTGATCTTCTCCCTCCTCGTGCCGTTCATCCACCGGGACGGAGCCATCGGACAGCAGGCACGAGACGCGCTGCTGCTGGTGATGGCGGCCTCGGCCAGTAACCAGGCGGTGGCGCGGTACATCGCTGAAAACTCCTATTTCTGCCCGGTAAACTTCAACTTTTTTTTGTCTCGTGCCATTATTATTAGTGTTGCACCGATACCAGTATCGTACAGGGGCCCCGATCCAGCACTAAAATGGTGATATCAGTATCAGCGAGTACCAACAAATAGGGCACAGATACCATTTTGATGTTTGTATGTCACTTGAACGCAGCCTTCTCTCTCCAGACACTCACTACTTCTACTGTATTCACTTTGTATTAGTCTTTTTCCTGTTTTACAAAGGTAGCAGCTTGACAAAGCCATGATGACAATTATTTTACATCCAAGTAGTAAGCTGTTCTTCATATATACACACACACATCAATTTCAAACAGATGGTATCGGTATCGGCCAATACTGCACAGCCAGGTATCGGGTCCAAAAAATGGCATTGGCGCAACACTAATCATTATTATTATCTTTTTTTTTTTTACCAAACAATATAGAAAGATCAAGGTTACAATTACAACCTCATAAATGGACAAGGTAAATTTTAATTTCATGGCCTGATGAAAAACCAGGATTTTGAACTAAACAGTAGAGACTGACTTTGACGGGTAATTTCCTCTTTATCCTTTCTATAAGTGTCATCTAAGAGGGTGAGTTATGCTGACCTACTGCTGTGTAATACTGTATCCTAATAAACAGAAATCTAAAGGAGCCATTTTGGCTCTTGGCTCAAAATGATCTAAACTGGGAAGAATCTGAGCTCGTCCGTAATAATGCAGCTGAGGACAGCTTAAATAGTGGGACCCTGGCTTGCTTTCTGACTCTTGCTCTTAAGAAAGAAGAGGATGTGTGCGGTGCAACCGTAATGCATTAGTGCTTGTGCGCGGTAATGGACGCAGAGGAAGATGACTATGCACTCTGACAGATCGGCCATCCTTATCTACATCCTATCAGATAGTTTCCTGTGACCATCTCAGAAACTGACATCCGTAGTCAACGAAACGGGAGAGGAAAGTCTCCAACCACGTTTTAGATCCCTTTTTATTACAAATATGGGCCTTTATGGTGTGCATACCAGTTTGTTCCATTTCCATGTTTATTATTATCAACCTTTTCCAGTGGACTCTTCAGTTTATCCAGTGATTTGTAACTGGACAGTCATTGCTAAAGGATGTTTGCCTTAAAAATGTCAGATTCAGCCATTCTTTATTTAAAGCTTTAGTATGTAAGAGTCACTTAACAAAACATCTGCATCCCTTCTTGCAATTCCCTTTAGCAGCCACCAGATGAGAATAAAGAGTTACTAAAGAAAATTTTGCACATTTTTTTTTTTTATTGAATTCTAGGCTCTAAATGTTTTTCTGCAGTGAGAGTTTGTATGCGTTCATATGCATTTCCTGGTGAACCGCCGTGGGCGTAAACATTTCTGTAGAATCAGTCGATGTGGTGCTTATATGTTCATTTTGGTGTAGTGATCAATATTTCCGTTTTGGCAGTGAGCTGTGCAGCTATTTTTGCTCATTCTCCTCCCAGCAGATTGATTCTGACCTACTTGGTGCTGAAAAGGTCCACTGGAGGTGGCATTGAGTGCCAAACGTCCGACTCACGCCGTTTCTCTGTCTTTGCATGCTGACCCATTACGTTCCGCTTTTCATGACATTTTAAAAGGAGCTGTTGATTACTGAGCATTTGCAAAGCCTCGTTTATGAGAAGTGCCCCCCCCCCCCCATTACTGGCCTTTGAAGAACATGTTCCTCATTACTCAAACTAAAGCATTGTTTTCTAGACACATTGTTTTTCTCTGTCCATCATAGGCTAGTTTTAGAATATCATTGGTTAAAACGATAAATGATCCAGAACCACCAACGTCTTCACATGCAGGTTTAACATTTGTTTTTTTATGTTTTATTTCTTCCAACAAGTACGGTGCAACACAGAACTGAGCTGAAATGACTTTTCTCCCTCTTACAGATTTTTTATGTCTTTGCTTTTTTTTTTTTTTTTTTTTTTTGTAACTCTTTAAAAAAGCAGTTTTCAAATGATTTCATTGATTAGGGGAAAAGGCTGATCCAAACCAACATGGTCCTCAGGGAGAAAGTAAATGAATTAAATCATATACTTCAATATTTTAGCTCATTGAATATGTTTTAACATTAATTAAAGATAGCCTGAACAAATACAACAAACTATTTTTCATTTAGGATTTCACACATTCTATGGCTCTCACTTTGGGTCGCTGGTCACTTTGGTCTTAGAAATGGGTCTTCAATGCTTTCCAGACCGATAAATATCAAAGACTTTGTTTTTGTACTGTTTTATGTCCACATGTTGGGTAATTAGCAGGCCTAGATTTAGACTGAGCTTTGTTTAAAAAAAAAAAAAGTAGTTTAATCATAATTATCTTGTGATTTCATTTATTGTAAATATGTTTTTCCCAGAAGGCCTAGCTGGTTTGGATACACTTGTCCCTTAATGAATGAAATCATCATTTGAATGAAAGCCTTTGCTTCTTTTTTGTGTGTGACAAAGGAAAGCACAAAAAAAAAAAAAAAACCAGAAGAAATCTGTAAGGCAGAAAACAGTTTTTGACAACAGAAATGTAAACATTTTGATCTCCTCTGGGGTTAATATATTAATTTTAAACGTTTGTAAAATGGGCTCTACATGGAACTGAATTCATATTCTTTGCTATTGTGCACAAAGCTAACGTAAAAAGCAGATTCTCATTCTGGGTGTCGTAGTGTTCTTTGCAGTTTTAGGAAAACATTGCAATACATAAACAGCTCAGTGTTCCGATGATGATATTTGCAAAGATTAATCCGGATCTTCCTCCCTACTATAAAAAACACTCTCCCTGAGCTATAGTGGTCCCCAGGCTCTGGATCAGGTGTGGACAGCGAAAGCTCATCCAAGTGGCAAGCAGAGTTTTAAAGTGTTATAGGCCAAAAATAACATCCAAGCAGTCCTTTGTGATGGATAATTTGGACTCATTGATATTACAGGGAAAATAATAATTTAGGATTGTGCTGCACCATTTTCAGTAATAATTATTATTGCAGTGCAGTTGCTATTAATCATGGCTACAGCTGCCTGGAGACATCAGAGCACATGTCTATGACACAGAGAAGCCTGGAGCTGCAGCAGCCAAAACGGTCTCCTTTTCATCATCAACCTCATTGTAAAGGGTGAAAGAAAAACCTTGACTGACTGGAAAAACCCAGATTCTATAGATGAGCAAAAAGGTACATGGTCTATAATACATTTTTGGAAGGAAGGCGATCGTTTTTAAAGATTAGCCGAGCTAAAATCAGCCCCTTGTTGGCAGACATAAAATGACTGTACGACCGTTATTACACATCGAGTTTAGTAGGAGACTCTGACTTCAAAGTATTAAAAGCGCAGCGATTATGATCTCAGTTTTAATACTTTGGAATGGATCTGGATGTTCCTACCTGTGAAATAATCATTTCATTGAACACTCAATATTATTCCCAAATTCTTTTGAGAAACTCTTTGGCTTATGTTGATTTATTTTGTGTTCTTACACATAATTGGTCAAACTCTGAAGGACATTTTGAACTTTTTTTCTTCTCTTCAGTTAAAATTCTAATATCTCATTTATTTTTACGTAACTTTAATTCAAATGGTAGTATTTTAATCAGTAATGTCATTTCATTTCTATAGGAATGATACAAATTTGAAGCCCCATTTTCTTTTCTATGTACCCTGTTTTACTGAATTGTTGCCAAATCTTTGCTTTTTCCCCAGGTGTTGGCGACGGGGCTCAGCGCCCTCTACTCCTCTCTGCCCAGGAAGATCGAAGTCCGAGGAGATGACTGGCATTCCCTGCGACGGGAGGACTGGATGGGCGTGTCGTCTCTCGTGCTTTTCATGAACTCCTTGGAGTTCTGCAACGCCGTGGTGCAGGTTGCACATCCCATGGTCCGCTCTCAGCTCCTGGATTACCTCCACAACGGCTTCCTCGTCCCCGTCATGGGCCCCGCCCTGCACAAGGTCAGAAAGGCCAACCCGTGGTCCTGTTTTAAAGTCCGTTTGCCAGAGCGCAGAATATTTGAACGGGAATAAATGAAAGCACCTTTGTTTTTGTTTTTTTACTTCTCTTCAGCTACGCGCTGATGCTCTCGTGTTTGAGGTGAACTGGCAAAAGACGTGGAAGTTTAGAATTGAATTTTCTTTGTTTTGCTTGGTGTTGATGAATCAGAGGATGAGTCAGCAATTATTTCACACTGAAGAAACTGTCGTTAGATTTGTCACATTGTTCTCGCAGCAACATTTGTGTGTGTGTGTGTGTGTGTGTGTGTGTGTGTGTGTGTGTGTGTGTGTTTCGTAGTCGTCGGTGGACGAGATGATAGCCAGCACCGCCTACCTGGACCTTTTCTTGCGCAGCGTAACGGAAACATCGCTCCTCAAAACCTTCCTGCGCTTCATCCTGCTGCATCGCCATGACAATGACACCATCCTGGACACGCTGCTCACGCGCATCAGCAGCAATTCAAGGGTCTGTATGCATGCGTTTATGCGTCTGAAGGAGCCCGGAGGCTTTAAAATGAGCACAGTTGTGTGGGTGGCGAGTGGGCTGAGGGCAAAATCTGAAAGTAGAAAAGCGAGGCTTCTGGTTTCTAGGAACAAAAACGAAAACTAAATCTCTCCACGTCTGCGGCAACAACCTACTTTTGTGCTGGGTCTTGTTTAAATTCAGAAATATAGGTCTCGGTTGAGATGTCTGCTCCTAGCATGTAATCTATGTAAAAATAGAAAAAGATCAAGATTGACGGGATGTTTAGGAAGATAATAAAGGGATGTAATTTTATCATACTTTATTATCTTCACAGTTAATAATTTGGAAGTTAAAGTTGGTTAGATGTCTTGAGAGGTCAACAATAGATAAACAGAAATGATTAACTTTATTTGAAGCTTTTTAGTCGTGATTGTGTTTTATTTTTCTGCTGTTGTTCCTTAAGACCAAAGTAAACGGACCTGTGTATGTAGATGATCTCCGTTTATGACTCTGTGCTCATCGGTTTCCTTATTTTTTGTAGCTCTGCATGGTCTCATTGAGTCTCTTCAGGACTCTCCTGTCCCTGCATTGTGAAGACATCATGCTGCAGCTCGTTCTCAGGTATATCTGAGTTTTCCTAAGCATTAATGTAAGGGGAACATTGACGCCTTCAGCTCATTAGATGAGAGGATGTGTGATATTGGGTTCTCTAAGACAAGATGAGATTTTTAGTAGTTTTAAGAGAACTAAGAATTCTCTTTTATACAAACACGAAAAAATAAATGTTTCACAAATTAAAAACAGTGTTTTTAAAGGATCTGTTATCAGCGTAGAAAATCCAGTCCATGTTTGACTTCAAATCATAGGTTTTGCTCAAGAAAACCCTCGTATTTCCCCCTTTTTCTGGTCTCAGATCAGTTTTCCCAGCCCCTTCTGCTAAAAGACATCCCCACAGCATGATGCTGCCTCCACCATCTTTCACTGTGGGAATGGTGTTATTGGGGTGATGGAATGTGTTGGGTTTGCACCACATATAGCATTTTTCTTGGTGGCCAAAGGTTAAAGTCGCCCATGTGCCTTTTGGCAAAATGAAAACGTGCCTTCTTATTGTTAACACCAAGTAGTGGCTTTTTTTTGGCCACTCCTCCATAAAGCGCAGCTCTATGGAGCGTAAAGCTTATTGTGGGGAATGTAACACAATGGGTAAAAAGCAAAGGGCTGTGAAGACTTTGGGAAGGCACCATATATGCCGTGTATATGTGCTGTATATTTTTATTGTATGGATCAAGAACTACAAAAAAAAAAAAAAAAATCATTACAAGCTCTGTGTCTGTTTTGCTCGCAGGTATCTTCTGCCCTGTACCCATGTAATGCTGAGTCAGCGTCGGGCTATCAGGGAGACAGACATGTACGGGAAGTCGGCGAACAAGTTCCTGTCGCTGATCCCCGAGTGCTGTCGCCTGAATGCAGCGAGCTCCGCCGACCGGGACGACGACAATCCATTCTGGGGCAAAGGTGAGCACCAAACACCCGGGGGACAGGAAAGGGTCACACATCAGCAGGAAAACGATTTCAAACTCTCTCATATGGATTGACTTTTCTTGAATAATGAAACATTTATAGGTTAAGAATGTTGTATTTAGTTTGTTTACACATTGATGACATCCGGTGAACAATATTGCAAAAAACTAGCCTGGACACCCAAACTCTAGTATCAGATTCTGCCTCATTTTAATGCATTTTTTTAAATAATATTTTTTATTTGATGTTATTTTTTGGGGGGGGTTTCCTGTGTTTTCCACAGTACTGAGCAATCCGAGCACTGAAGCTCCAGCTCCAGCCAGACCTAGCACCCCTTCCCGCTTATCGTTCTTCATGCGGCAGCAGAGCAGCGGTGGGGGACCAGGAGGAGGGGGCTCCTCTAACCCCACCACCACGGACCCGTTGCACTCGGGTCCCTCCGCCTCCCACCCTTTGTCCCCCGACAGTCCCATGCACCAGCAGCACACCCACACAGACTGTCTGGAGTGGGACGCGGGCTACCTGGAGTACCTCAAGGATGCGCGTCGGGGTATCGAGCATTGCTCCTGGGCCTGCCGCGATTGGTCCGCACCTTACGATGGGGAAAACCCCTCCCCGAGCACAGCCCCTCCGCCTCCGCCTCCTCCCACCTCCAACCCCTCCATGGCAATGTTCCCTGAGCACTTTTCTTTCCAGCACGGCGGAAGCAGTAGCACTCCTCCCGCCCAGCAGAGGGCTGCCATCGTGGCGGCAGCGCGGTCCGAATGGAGCAGTTCGGACCGGGACAGCGGCGAGTGGGACGTCACGATAGGCAAGAACAGCTGCATCAGCCTCACGCCACGCTCCAAGAAGCGCACCCTCCAGACGGAGGAGCTCCTTCCTAAATCCGTGCCCCCTCTTGTCCCGTCCTCATCTGCGGCCTCCTCTTTGTCAGCTTCACACTCCGCCTCTTCCCCAAGTCAGCACATTTCCACGTCCAACATCACTGTGAGCTACCAGCCGCTGTACAATGGAACAATCAGGCAGGGGGACGGCTGTTCAGACAGCCGGGATCGAGGGCTAGAAGTGAAGAAAGTCAAAAGAGACTTGGGGGAGCAGCAGCTCTTAGACGAGAACGCCAATCAAAACGGATCTCCCGTCCCCTACCCCGCCCCCCAGTCTATTTTCAGCACCAGGAACAGCGGCGACGTGAAATCTCTCCAGTTTCCTGCCCAGGCCTCCACCCCTGACACCAAACAGCTGACCAACAACACCTCAGGCCCACACAGCACATCCTCAGATCTTCCAGAAACCACCCAGTCACAGAAATCGGTGGAGCGGCTCATCGAAGAGCTGCTGGAACAGGCTCCGGACGACCCCCAGCTCCCCGCCGATGCCAACGGTCAGGGCATCAGCATCGAGGCCTTCACCCAGGAGCTGAGGGAGCTTGAAGACCGGGTGAAGGAGCGGAGCCAAGCCGCCTGCCAGCAGTCCGACGCAGCTACCGACTCCCTGTCCGCGGAGCAACAGGAGGAGGAGCAGCTATCCGCAACCCTCAATGCAAAACTAGCCGGTGACGTCAAGGGGGAGGGATCTGAGGTGGGAGTCTGTAGTCCTGCCAGATCGCTTAACCAGCCTGCCTCGCAACCATACACAGGTGAGTTATTCTGTCGGCGGAGGCATTTTTCTATGCTCTGTGGTTGTATTTTTGATTCATACCACCCTGAGTCTTGTCTTAGTTGTCCATATCACCAGAAAAGGCTTTATCCCCTCTAGCAATATTGCATCTGATTTGTTGTTGTTCATCTTCCTACGTCTGCGTCCACTTCCTGAATCTGGTATGTTTAATTATGTTGTGTTAGAGCCATGACTATAAAGTAATAAATGGCAAAAACAAAGAGAAGTAGTATTTAGGAGGCCTTTCCAGTGCTTTGCAAAGGTATTCACACAAGTTTGTCCCATTGCAAAAAGCATCACATAAGATTTTATGACACTGATAGTAGTGCAAAATTATGAAGTGGATAGAAAATGATCCATGTTTTACAAAGGTTTTATTTTTTTTACTCTTGAGACCAGAGTCTTCAGAAGTCAACTAATGGTAAATGGTGTCCACACTGCAAAAACGGAACTAGAAATAAGTAAAATGTTCTTAAAATCTGTGTATTTGTCCTTGATTTGAGCAGGTAAATAAGATGATTTGCCAATGGAATAAGAATTTTGCACTTAAAATAGGAACAATTCATCTCCATCATCTTATTTCAAGTGCCGTATGTCTAATTATCTTATTTTAGGGATCAAAATACTCATTCCATTGGCAGATAATCTTATTTACCTGCTCAAATCAAGGATAAATACACTAATTTTAAGAACATTTTACTTATTTTTAGATCCGTTTTTGCAGTGCATAAAACACAGGGTTTCTCCCAGATAATGGGCTAACCCTACGCTAATAACAGCTGGTGTGTTCGCTATTTCGGCCGGGGGGTTTTCTCCTGGACGGGAACTTTACTCACAGTTTTATGTCGCTCTCAAACACCGACGCATTTAAAATAAACAGATGACGCTTAGCCTGGCGGAGGGGCCAGTTAAGCCTGGTGGCTTATAATACGCAGGGGGAAACCTTGAAACACTTTTCCAAGCTTCAAACAGCTCTCAGAGCACAGTTCATTCCCTCCTCTGGAAATTATTTAAAAAATAGTACAGCTTCAAACCTACCAAGACTTGGTATGGACTGGCAGGCCAAGGAGAGCATCAGTCAGGGAGGCTCAGGAAAAGCTGCAGAGTTGTCTGCAGGACAGCTTCTAGTTGTGCGCTCATCAAATCTGGTCTTATGGAAGAGACATAGTGACGATGGCATCATGTATGCCTCTCTTGAGCAGGACATGGAGGGAAGGGACAGGAAAGCTGGTCAGAGTGTATGGGAGGAGCAGCAGCTGTCTCAGAGTGTCAGTGGGGTCATTCAGCAGAGGAAGCTCATTTCACCCGCTTCTATCTGGGATCTTATTTCGTTCAGGATCCATATCTCATGACCGTAGGTGGGGGGCAGAACATAGACCGTTAAATTGGGAGCTTATTTCTTTGCTTGGCTCTTTCTTCAGCTAAAACAGACCAGAATACCTGAAGCACTGCAGGTTAGACCTCAAACCGTCTCCTCCTTCTCTCGTCTCTAAAAGCTACTGCCCCCTGTCGGCGATTAGAGGCCTCTGCACCCTTTTCCATTCTTTACCCCGGAGCAGCAATCACACATAGAACAACTTCTTTTGAAGGAATGATTCATAACAGAAACTCTATTTTAACACTTTTATTCTAAACAAGACAGCGAAATGGTGACAGATCAGCACTAAGGCTCTTGACGGGTATTGACATGTGGAAAAAGGGATGAGAAAGAGCGAATTAGCTTCTATAAAGCCAAGCAGTTGCTCCAGGCTCCTCCCCATTGTCGTCAGTAGAAACTGTTCACCATTTGGGTTTTATCTGCTAGATTATTGTGTCTAAGACTGTCTAAGGGACCATGCTTCCCCGAGATGACTAGTCACTCTCTTTATCAATCCCTTTGTCCATATCTATCTGTGTCTTATCTGAGTGTCTGTAGGAGTCATCTGGTATTTTCCCAATAACTGCTTTCAACAGCGCTAACAACCTGTCGCTTCATGTAATATCTAACAACAGCTTTGTAAAAATTGTACAAACACAAATCTGAATTTGTGGCATATATTTGTATTCAGCCTCCTCAGTTTTTTGTTAAACCGCCTTTTGCTGCAGTCACAGCTGTAAGGCCTTTAGGGTGTGTGTGTCTGAAGGGTTTGAACTGGAACCCTTTAGAAACGCACCCTAAGAGGAACAGACTTTTATTTATTTTATTATTTTTGACAGAGTAGCTCAAGCTGCAAATCTGTGAACATCTGTTTCAGTATATCCGTGAGGCCAATGTACCGATTGGACGTATGTTGTGACTTTGACTGGGCTGCTGTGATATATGAATGGACTCTGATCTAAACGGTTCTAGTGTAGCTCTGCTTGTGTTGGTTTGTGTTGTCCTGCTGGAAGGTGAACTTCAGCCTCAGTCTCAACTCTTCTACAGCCTCTCCCCATCTTCACATCAATGCTGACCGGCTTCTCTGTCTCTGCCGATGAAAAGCATCCCCACATCCTTCAGAGGCAGAACAGGCTACTAATAGAAAACTGAATATACATCGAGATAGGCTCATGTCTGCCAGTTTCTTATAGGGTTGCCTAGCTACAGAAGCCAACAGATTACACATAATCCTCTCCTTAAGGACTTGGACATCCGGCAGGGACACATTATAACAGCCTGTTAGGTCTTAAGATGTTCACCTGAATGAAGGAACCTCTAGTTTGTATTTTATATTGAGAAACAAAAACTGGAAAACTAATGTGAAAGAAAAAATAAAATTGTTTGTTTTTCAAGTTGCTTCCCTGCGTTCCATCTTTCCAATCGGCAGTGTTCCCGTTCTTCTCTCTGCAGGCCCGTTTATGGTGGTTCTGTTTGCCAAGCTTGAAAACATGCTCCAAAACTCTTTGTACGTCAACATCCTGCTCACTGGCATCGTAGCCCAGCTGGCCTGTTATCCTCAACCCCTCCTCCGCTCCTTCCTGCTCAACACCAACATGGTCTTCCAGCCCAGCGTCAAGTCACTGATCCAGGTACACCGATTCCGACAACACCTGAAACGCCTTGAGGGCCCACTATGGCCTGAATTGGGCCCTGGGTCTGCTTAGTCCTGGCTGATTGAAGGACCGGTTCTGTTTGTTCTCAAGAGACCTTGTTTTCCAACTCCTACCTTGTTCTCTTTGAAGCCAGATTTTTAAAAACATTCAGTTTACTAAAGTATTCAAAGTGGTTCTCCTCGTTGCAACTTTAATTGGACTCAAACTCCAATCTTAGCTGACATCTGTAAACATTAGCTATTGGCAGACTTCAGGTGGAAAGTCACTGACCAAACAAACGTAATCTGCCAAACTGACTTTAAAGGATCCATTTCAAAACAAACCCTTTGTTCTGTTCCTGGCCTCAGGTTTTAGGTTCTGTGAAGAACCGCATTGAGGCGTTTGCAGCTTCTCACGAAGACTTCCCCGCCATGCTGAGGAAAGCCCAGCAGTACCTGGTGGCTCGAGGGAAAGTGGACTGGACGGACATGTCTGCAGCAGTTCCCCCGCTGCGGCGCTCTGATTCGCTGAGTGAGTTTGACCTAATCAATTTTATTATCCATCTCTTTTATTATCCATCTCTTTTCAACAGATTTGTTCACTTTCAGGGGCTGAACCAGTCATCGCTGTTTAGATTAATGTAATGCATCTGAAAAAAGCAGATTTGGTCTAAAACCTTTTTTGTTATTAATAATTTATTTCAAACACGCATGTCAAGGTTAACATCATGCTCTGTCGTTTTAGTCCCCGATATCGGTGCAAATCATTTAAGAATATAGATTTGCCAAAGCCAAGAGCAAGTCTGAAACTAAATTACATTTAATAAAATCAGTGGGATTTATATGCTTGAAATCTGAGTAACTCTAAGTTGCAGTAAAGCAAACATTTCATCAGTTTGTCATGGTATTTATCTGAACTTTCCTCATGTAACTCACCAGTGACAGTCAGGACGCTGCAGTTTCGGTTTTTCCTCAATAGTGACAGATATTTTCCTCCTGTTTCTAAAGACACGTCTGATTGGACGTATTCAGCTACCCTCTATAATCGCATATTTGCTCCTGCTGCAGAGCAGGTTGGAGTGTTTGGCTAATGCTAGCAAGTTCATTCTCTGTTTTGATACGACTTGTCAAAAATCAAAAATAAAATTAACTGAAAAATTGATGCCGCATGGCTCGCTAGGGATGTGGCAGATATAAAACCAGAGATGGTACACCAAAAACAGGTATCAGGACTTTGATTTCAATCATTTAATAATAAAATGAACACAACCTTAATCCTATTGTTTTGGCCCATCCCCAATATAGATGATTGCAAATTGCTCCTTTCTGGACTTGTCTCAGTAGTAATAATTGGTTGAGCCACAGAGCTCAGGCTGACCGCAGACCGCCGTTATCAGCTTTCCTTCTGTGTTGAATGAAAATTGCAGCATCTGCGCCACAGTCACACGTCACAGCCACATCCAGTTCCTGATTGGTTGTTGCGGCGCGACAAGAAACAAAAGTTCAGATTTTTCAACTCCAGCAACTCTCTTCATATCCCTCACAGGCTTTGTTTCATTCTGGCTTCGCTTTAATTGCCAAAATTGCAATACTGCTCAATGTGAACGCACCTTTAAAGTAATTATTTGCTAAATGCCACGTATGAATCGGCGACTTGTAAAACGGCAACAAAACAAACTGTGAACATTGTCTGTGGTTAAGGACAAGGTGTTAAATAGGTTTTTCATTTATTCAAAAACAAGACAAACCTCAACGTGTTACAGGCTAAGACAGCATGAAATGAAAGCTTACTTAAATAGATTTCTTTTTTTAAAATGAATATAATGTTCAAATGCTAAAAATAGCAGTGAAATGAGTTTTTACCCCACTGTTAAAATAGAAAAAGGTTTTCAGTCTTGTTTTGTGATACGAGGAACCTAGAGAGAAAGTTTCAGGTAAAAGTAATTGCTAAAGGTTTATGAACGCTTTAAAATTTGGTTCATGACGGTTCCTCTCTCACGTTTTTACATTCCAGTAAAAAGCCGAAAGCCGTCTCTTGGAGACCTGATCCTCCGACACACCAACAGTCCCACCCGGGCGCGGCACGCGGCTCAGCTGGCGCTGGCCCACGTCCGGGACGGCGGCCAATCACTGCACAGCGCTCTGTTCCGGGGTGGCGGCGGCTCGTCCGGGCTGGAGAAGCAGGCCGAGGCGCTGCGGGTGAAAAACGCCGTCTACTGCGCGGTGATTTTCTGCGAGTTCCTCAAAGAGCTGGCAGCCATGGCTCAAGAGCACGCCGTCACTTTACCTTTCCCTCGGAGCCAGAAGGCGGAGGAATAGATGGCTAAACGCAAACCCTTGAAACCTGGCTCTGGCTTCCACTTTTTTTTCTTTCTTTTTTTTTTTTGAAGCTGTAAAATGTGTTTCTCCCCCCTCATCAGACTTTCAGTCGCTGAAATAATCATCTGTCAACGGCGTAGGCAGGAAAACAGGAGGGAAGCAGTGGCATTTTTCTACCAAAATGATTAGAAGATACTGAATCAGCTATTCCAGTCCTTTACCTGAAGACCTTGTGCATATCATGTATTTACATTCTGTACACAGGAAGTCTCAGTAAACACTTGGGAGCTTGTAAATACACATACCATGCCGTGGTGTCAGTAGACCACAGATTAAAAAGAGTAGGTGCACACATTGGTGCTAGTTCATACTCCTCGTGTTTTGGTTTGTAAGGGTGCTCTCAGGTAGCACCGACACGAAGGTCACCTCCTCAAACAAGACGACACCAAATATTTCTTGGCCCGGGGAAGCATTGAAGGTAAATGAGAGTCGACATCCGTGCGTCAAGCTCGTCTTAGCTTTCATCCTTTTTGTTTTTATCTTTTTATTTAGGACCGGGCCAACAAAAGGCCAGGTCCGTCTTTGTGGAAAAAAGTCAGTCCGTGGTTTTGAAAAGCAAAATTATAAACTGGAAAAACAAAGATTGGAAGAGATTTCTTTTCTGTAACGGAATTACAAAATGTACTGGAAAGTATTAGATAATTAATGCCATTTTAAAATTTTTGTAATGTTTTTTTTTTTGTTTTTTTTTTTCTTCTAATTTGCACCATTTACTTGACATATCAGCAGCATGTGGGCGTAGGCATGTGCCATTGTGTAAGTTTATTTTAATGAAGGCCTCCTTTCCAAAGGGGGACGCCAGTTCTTGGGGCTATTAGTGAGTCATCAGGCCGTAGCCATAAAAGAAGCTGGGACGGAAAAAAAGACGGCACTGTGTGAAGTCAATTTTTTTCCTTAATTTTTAAGAGATCTGCCAGTTAGCATTGTTTATTTTCTAAGGAAGCTGGGCATATTTTCAATCCACTTGGAATTGGTTAAAAAAATCTCTTGAGGCATTCAACGTTCTCAGTGTTTTTTTTTATTTTTTTTTTTTTTTTTTTATAAGCGAGCTGCAAATTAAGGTTTGAAGAAGCCATCTCTATTCATTTTTAACTTTTTTTTTTCTTTGTGTTTCTTGTTAAAAAGGCTGGACTGATTGAAGGTTTTGTCTTGAAAATTAACATGCTGCTATATATGTTTAATTTCAACACTAACATTGGTTTAATTCGTGTCATAGCTACTGTTTCTTTGGTTTGTTGTTAGGTACCAGATATAAATGTGCATGTAAGGATGTTGAATTGCTGTAGCCACGAGTGATCAGCATCTATTTTTTTTCATGAGACATCCAAGGTTGAATTAAGTTGCAGGTTTTCAGTGTTAAAAGCTTTTGCCAAGTTTTCCCTACATTTACCCAAAATCTGTTAATTTCTCGGTTGTTTTTTATTAAATATCTGGTGTTTTTTGCACTTTTATTAAGAAAATGATACATTGTTTTTTTGTTTTTTTAAATAGAGATGCACCTATCTGAACTTTTTGGCTAATTTTTGACCTCTGGTTTTTGTGAAGCCTATCCATCAATTTTGTTCCTATCGAATAGGTGTTAATTATAGAAAAAGATAGTTGCCGAGGCGGCGTCACATGGCGTAACAGAGCAGATGCTGTACAGCAGCATTTTACTAATATTTTCTAATCGCCTCCAAAAGAAAACCTGACATTTTAAATGTTTTCCGCGTCCTATTTTAGCAGCTAGCATGTTTAGCATGGCTAAAACTGCCGTCACTGTGTTTATACGTTTGTGGATGTAGAGCCTTAGAAACTGAGATTTCTGAAATGCTGAAAATATTTTCAAATCCAAAATGTTTCATTCTGAAGCTGAAGGCTCAAGTGAATAATAACGGAGCAACTTAGCATAATCCGTTAAGCCTTCCTGTTTTTTTTTGGTTACATCTTGTGCTCTCCTGCAGCCTGAATGAACACCACAGGCATGTCTGTGTTTTGATTTAGCATCGTAGCTTCTTAAAACTCTCTGCTTCTCTACGTTAGTGTTCAACGCCCCACTGATTCTGAAAATGGCCAAATATTCCCGGTGCATCTCTATTTTAAATTATCGATTTATTTTAAATTGCCTTTAGAGAACAGAGTGACACGATCATTTGTCTCAACTTTTTACCGTGGAACATGTTTCTTTGCACATACTAGCGTTCTCTTTCTCTAAACTCCTAGCAGCAGAGAAACTGCCTAATGTTCTGTAAAGTCTTTTTCTCTGAATTCATCTTTCATCTTTACCCTAAAACGGAGGCTTTTTCAGCTCGATAAAGCCACGTCTTTTATTATGTTTGTAAATTTGATACATCGTTACGCCACTTTTCTACTGACTTTCTAGGTCCATTTCACACCAGCTCTTAGTTTTTTATCGAACTGATACTAAAAAAGTTTCTGCATGCCACTCGGCCTGGTTTAGAGAAATGTAAGTTAATCCGTGTTTGTGCAGTAACAACGAGCTTCTGTGATGGAGGTCCATCCCTTTACCCGCGGAAGTGGGCGGAGAGAACACAGGCAGGTTTTTACTCTGAATGTTTCTCTTCACGTAGAAAGTTTACCCACTGCCACCCGTCCGCCCATCGCTTCATTGGTTCTGCTCTGCGGCCAGCGCCGTCGGCCCTCATCAGGTTCCTCCATTTGCACTCAAGATTGTGTTTTTTTTTTTTTAACTGACTTTTTTTTTACCACATTGACCCGATTGTAAATATGATTGTAAAGATTCTCAGTGGACTCGCCGTAGTGTCACTGGATCAGGCTCGATGTCGACCGAGCGCCTATTTACCATCGACGATCTGTTTCTCTTTGATGCATTCATGGACACCAAAGACAATCGCCTGAAACCCACAGCCCCCCCACGTCTACCCTCAGACGGTTGAATCCATACACTGTAATCAAGATTTTCCATGCAGGAATAATTCAACTTTTACGTTAACCTCTTTTTTTTTTTTTTTTTTTTTTTTTTTTTTTTAAAGAAAGTGCCAATTTTAAGTTTTCAGGTATAAAATAAACCAGACCGCCAATCATGTATGATTTTCTTTAAGTTACCTTTTTGAGTTTTGTATACACTCCCAGAGTCAAATCCCTCTTTTTACTTTATTTTTTGTTTAAACTAGTTATAAAATAAAGATGTTGGTTTATAAAGGAGACCTTTGATAAAAGGATAAATCCCATCAGGGACTTTGATGTCTTCCTAATCTGGATCTGTTTTTTTTTTTTTTTTTATTTTAACTAGCCTATGAAAAACTCAAGCAGAACAAAGTAGAAATAAGAAATGGCAAATTTAATCAAAGCTTCATTGTTCCTGTGATTCATTATTCAGATTTCCAATCATTGCCTCTCATTCTAAGGACTCCCAGCTATCAGTGTGTAAAAATAGAAAAGCCCAATATTGTGAACTCGCATTGGTAGTGGAGCGCCGCAAAAAGGGAACTAAAAATAAGTGAAATATTTCTTGAAATTAGTTTATTTGCCCTTGATTTGAGCAGGTAAATAAGATGATCTACCAATGGCATAAGATCTTCGCACTTAAAATAGGAACAATTCATCTCCATCTTATTTGATGTGCTGTTTAGCTGATTATCTTATTTTAGGGGTCAAATACTCACTGCAGAGAGTGCAGAACTCTGACCACTCCAGCTGAGCCTTTCCCTCATTTAGCTGAAGGTTCTTAGGTTTTTGTGGACTTCTTTCCCCACATTTAGACTTCAAAGATTTAAATAAGAAGCTTTATCTGTTTTTTTTTGTTTATTTTATCAGATTTTTTTTTTCCTTTTGATTAACTGACAAAGATGATGATGATTAGTGAACTCAAAGTTAGCGATCAGCACATTACGTGCCATGTTGCAGATTGTTACACATTTATACACTACAGATGATCTGTTCATCACAGTTTCTGGAGTTTAGTCTAAATTTAGAACATTTTGGCTTCTCTGCAAACATGCAAGCTTTTCCTGTCTGGTTGAATTTTAGCTTCACTTCTATTTAGATTGTTCGTTTCTAGCAGATGGAAAATGTACCTGAAGTGTATTTGTTTTATGGTCTGCTCGTACTGTACCATGTTTGATTTTTCCATCATGGGATGTCCACTGTCTTCTGTATCCTTTCTTGATCCAACTTTTCATCTCCTGTGCAATCTATGCAACAGTCGCTCTGGTATCCCTGCTTTTATAGCTGAATGATGACGTGGAAAGAATTTAACGTGTAAATACTGTGTTTAAAAAAAAAAAAAGAATAGCTCAATCAGATCAGTCGGTCTAAATGAGATGTGTTAAACATTGGGACAGAATGGAAATTGTTTTTAAATGATGTAATGATGAATGTTGTCGTAAATACTTTTTTATAACGGGAAATCGCTAGGAGAAATAAAAAAAACAAACAAAAAAATCATAGTGGGAAAGCTGTCAGAAGAACACTACAAAGGGAAGTTTTTATTAATTTATAAATTCATTGCTTAGCAATATCACATTCGTGTTGGTGTCATTTCTTTTTGTTGACTTTTGAAATAAATTATTCTTCAATGCAAACATGTACATCCTACATTAATCACACAGCTGTGAAGTAGTCTCATAGTTTTTTAGTTTATTTTTCCTGATTATTCTGATTATTTTAGAACAACTGCAGCAGCGTGAGCATGCTTTCTGGTCCGGTAGCTGGACTTGGACCATTCAGAGCAGATTGGACCTTGTGTTTTAGGAAGTGGGTTCAGCCTTTACAGCTTCTGCTTTTACAGGAAATGATAAATATGTGGAGGCTGCTTAGCACTTCAGATATATCCTGACTTCATCTGAGGGCCTTTGCCACCTTATGGACAGTCTAGCATTTTGTTTTTTACTTATGGAGGAACTAGCCTGCTTTCAGAAGAAAGGAGCACATTGCAACCATTTTACAAGTTATATTAAGTTTTTTTTTATAGAAAGTGTCTAATTTACATCAGACTACTAGGAAGTCATTGAAGACATTTCAGATTGATTCTGATTCAGAAATCTATTGTTTCCAATGACTTTCTTGTAATCTTTTGGGTTAGGTTGATATTTCCTCAGCTCTACTTGACTATTGAGTTTTTTTTTTTTTTTTTTTTTTCTTAAAGCTAGGTATGAATCATCCATAGAGATAGGCTCCATAAACTCAAAGGGTTAACCAGCTGCGCTGTGGGTCTCTTCCATACAGCTGTATTATCCCACCTTATCTCTATTTTGAACCTTAAATGTTTAATTGATTATAAATAAACAAAAATTCCCAACTCTCAAGGTTACTAAATGTATCTGTTGTTTTCCCCAGGTTTTATAACACACCCTTTTTCCACTGGTTCTTGTTCCAGTGCCTTTTTATTCCACTTAATTCTTATGAAAAAGGAGCTTCTGACCCCAGATTAATCCAAGAATAAGGCAGAACAACCTCCTTCTTAGATATTATTTATTGCAGCCATGTAGCTGCATTTCGTCACAGTAGAATGAGTAAATTATAAAAAAGTGTTTGTTTTTTTTTATTCAGGGGTCAAAGCAAGTAGGAAATTTCTCAGTATTTGAGGCATGGATGGTATGAAGTACCCAGACAAAGGTCAAGAATGAAACAACCAAAACAGCAGCTCAACTGGATAAATAAGGAAAAGGACCAGCACTCACCAGTGTTGTCTCATAAAATAAGCTGGGGAAAAAGTTTTAAATTAAACACTATTAATAGAAACCTACCACAAAGATCAAGATTGTTCCCATTTCTTTGACCAAATCTATTTTAAATACCCAGAAGTATTTCTACTTTATAAGTATATTTTTTCCTTTTCCTAAAAATAAGGCTTTCATAACTTGGTCAGATGTTGTAGATAGTTGTGTAGGCCTGAAACACACATTTTTTTCCTCCACTTTTCTGTTTTTGTTTTTCTTTTTAAGTCTTAAACCGTACAATATGCTGTCATGGTCAGGCAGAAAAAAAAGACAGACATCATCCAAACAAAAAATATGAAGACGTTATAGGTAAGTTTGCCTTACTGACAGCCAGTTGTAAAGGAATTAGCAGGAGTTCAAACTTTTCAACAGAATTCCTGATTTTAGTGTGGAGTTCAGAGTATTTTTTGATGCGATGCTGCACAGTGGCGCAGTGGGTAGCGCTGTTGCACGAAGGTCCTGGATTTGAGTCCCTTGCATCTTTCTGCATGGAGTTTGCATGTTCTCCCGGCTTCCTCCCACAGTCCAAAAACATGACTGTTAGGTTAATTGGCCTCTCTTAATTCTCCTTTGGTGTAAGAGTGTGTGTATGATTGTTTGTCTCTGTGTTGCCCTGCCATAGACTGGGGACCTGTCCAGGGTGAATCCCGCCTCTGACCCATTGACAGCTGCAGATAGGAACCAGCACCCATCGCGACCCCAGCAGGGATAAGCGTGTTGGAAAATGGATGAATGGATATTAGCAATTATTTACAGCTACCTTTGGGTCCCACCTGAGTGTATATTAATTAAATGCAGAAAGAAGGATCACAGACTCAAACCATTGTCCGAAAAACTCAAGGTGTACGTCTTGGCCCCTTAACATCATCCTAATGTAAATGGCTAAAGTTAATCCCCATGCTTCAATCTAAATGCATGGCTAAAACATTACCGACAGAGTAAATCAAAAAGTATACAGCTGTTAAGAGCAACATAAATGTGAATATTGAATGCTCACGGTTCAGAGTATGCACACGGAGGAAACCGGAGTCAGCTTGGCGGTATCCTAGCAACAGCCAAAACAGCTTGGGGTGGGGGGGGGGTGTTCGATGGTGAAAGTGAAGAGGGTGAGAGATGTGGTGAAGCAGAGCGAACAGTCACCGCAGCACCTTGACAGGACAACAGGTAAGACAAAATGATAGATTTGGTTTTTAAGTTGTTTTTTTCTTCTTTTAAAAAAAAAATATACACGTACTTTAAAGTTTCTTGATATTTTTGTAAGTTTTTACGATTCAATGTCTTCGGGTAGAATTGTTCCACTAAGTTGCAGTCCATTTCATTTTGGAACACAGCTAAATTAAAATCTTATTACATTTGACTTTTCTGTTTTGTCTTAATAGCAGTATCTTTTTAGCTCGTTCATATGTGGGTCACGAGATGAGAAACTGGACCTCTGTCATGTATAATGTAGTTCTGTAACACGAGCAGGAACATGAAAACAAAGGGCCAGTACTGACCCAGTGCCTCAGTTACTCCTGTCACTGTCCAACATACATAATTTACAAGTAACTTGTGCCACTGATGGAATAACAAAATTCGTCCTCTCATTACCGATGTCCAATATACAGCAGTACAAGGCAAAGATGGAATATTTTAATTGGCCATGTCAAACCTTTTTTTCAAAACATACATCATTAAAAGCTTTTTGAAAATTGATGCTGTCACAATGTTCATTTAATACTCATCGATGGCTCTATAAGCTGAATAAGTTAAATCTTGTTAATGTTTCTTACCTTTCTCACATCATGAAAAGATTTGCACACTGCTGAATCTCTTAAAAAGTTATCAGCTCTGCAAGGTTAACCAGAAATCAACTAAGAAAATAAAAATGTAAGATCCTGATTAAAATCTTGTGTATTCTTATTTGATTTTAAAGTCTATTTCTTTTGAACTTCTTGGAGAATTCCACAAAATTATTCATAGTATACCGTTAATATACTACTGTACAGTTTTGTTACATGCTATAACAGCCTATTTCCACTCATACCTCCCTCACACTGTGGCATATCTGCCTTTTATTTCAAAGCTGTGGGAAGATGTGCAGCTTTAAGTCAAACAAACTATATCATCGTCTTCTAAGCATTTCTAATTGCAGCATGCACAATAACATCTCCAGCTAAACCAGGCTGCTAGAGATTTTTTGGACAAGAAAAAAAAATGTGTACATGAGCATAACAAATCTTTTACAGATTTGCAATACATCTTGCACAAAGGTATGCTCACTGCAACAAAATGTATGTAGGTTCAATGCAAATCTCCCAGCAATGACCCCCTAAAATTTTTATTAAGCTCAGGATATGCCATGCAGACGTTCAGTTGCAGAGATATAGATTTACTTACCTCTACAAGCAGCATGACCTGTTTTCTGAATAATTAGGGTAATCATTTTTAGACCACTGGGTGTAGCTCATAGTGTTGGTTGATCTTTTAATGGAAAAACAAGATGGTGTTGTCAGAGGAAAAGTATCGTAACTCATCCTGAACATTGTCTATTCTACACCATTTATCCCAAAACATATACACGATACACAGTGGGGGTGACTCAAAGGAGACCTATTTTTGAAGAGATGATAAAAGCTTGATGTTCCACAAAAAGCACCTCATACCCTCACATTTAGACCAATGTAGCATGTTTATCATATGCCAAAATACACGGCAAAATACGATAAGGTGCGACAACAGCGCAAAGTGTAACTCACCCCAATGTAGCAAAGTCAAGTTTATTTGTATAGCACATTTCATCAGCAAGGCGGTTCAAAGTGCTTTACAACATAAACACATCATAAACATCGAAATGGTCACAAACATTTATTTTTATCAAGTGAAAAAATCAATACACGTCACATTTGATGGTCAATGTTCCTGTTATTATGGGTCAGGAGCAACTCTAAACAGGAAGGTTTTCAGTCTTGATTTAAAGGAACTCAGTATTTCAGCGTTTTTGCAGTTTTCTGGAAGTCGCGTGCTGACTCTAGTTTGTTTCTCTTCATGTACAAAGATAACTTTAGTTTTGTTTCTGTTCAGCTGGAGAAAGTTTTGGCACATTCATGCATTGATTTGTTCTAAGCATCTGTTCAGCACATGGATTCAGAGTCACCTGATGACATTGTGATGTAGAGCTGTGTATCATCTGCATAGTTATGGTAACTAATCTTGTTTCTTGTTGTAACCTCAGCTAGTGGAAGCATATAGATACTAATTAGAAGGGGTCCCAAGATTGAACCTAGGAGTACCCCACATGAGACTTTTGTCTGCTCTGATGAGAAGTTACCTATTGACAAAAATAAGTCCCTGTTCGTTAGGCAGGATTTGAACCAATTGAGTGCTGTACCAGAGAGTCCGACCCGGCTCTCCAGTTGCTTTAATAATATATCATGGTCAACCGTGTCAAATGCTGCACTGAGATCCAACAGAACTAGCACACTGTAGACTCTACAGTCTGTATTTATGTGGATGTCATTGAACACTTTGACTAGGGCGGCCTCAGTACTGTGGTGAGCACGGAAACCGGACTGAAAAACATCAAAGGGTTGATCATTGTAAGGAAGCTATTTAGCTGCTGAAGCAGCTTTTTCAAATATTTTAGTGATAAATGGGAGGTTGGAGACTAGCCTGTAATTCTGCAGATGTGATTTGTCTAGATTGCTCTTTTTTATCAATAGTTTAGTAACCGCTGTTTTTAAAATCTAGGGAAAACAGGCGATGAAAGAGATTAATTTATTTGAATCAAGTCAGATGCAATGATTGGCTGAACTTTTTAATGGAAGGTTGTAGGTAGGATATCAAGACAACAGGAGGAGGAGATTAACTGATGTATAATTTCTTCTAAGCTTATATTGTTGAGTAGTTGTAATGTAGTCATTTTCTCTGAAAGTTGTTATGTTTGAGCATAACACTGGTATTGGATTCAGTGTGAATGTGCAGATTAATGTAAAAGCAAAACCCCGCCCTGAGACAAATTTTCGGTAGAGTGACCAGACATCCCTGATTCCCGGGGACAGTCTCCGCTTTGGATGACCTGTCCCTAGCAAAAGCTGTCCCCGCAAATGCCCCCGATTTTAGCATTTCATGAATGAGGAAAAAAGTTGGGTGCAACAAGAGCTATTAAGTGACCTAGATGTGCTGCTGTTGGCTTTACAGAGGATCAGAGCGCGCCGTCACCTCCCACAAAGCCTGTCACTGAAGCGCTGTCAATAACCCCCTGATTGAGATGCTTCATACCCAAGCAGCTATGATGACGGAAGCATGTACTGTTTGAACCAATAGGAAAATTTAACTGCAAAAGCCACTGTTCCACCCCAAGAGGGCAGCACCAACACGCTTTTAAGACGCAAAACTAATCAAGTTCACGTGAAACTGTAAAGAACTGCACAGTAACATTTAAGTTGGACCCTTAGGCCCAGTTTATAGGCTACCTGCAAAAAAAAAAAAAAAACAGTTAATTGTGTGGTGAGTTACACTTTAAATATTAAAATATTTCTGAAACTTTTCATAAGCCTTCCTAGGTAGAAATGTTCTTGTGTTTTTATTATAGAGGACTAACTTCTTTGACCACTGTTCCTCTACATAATTTTGTTCACTCATAAATAAAATATCAAACGAAAATCTACTCTCACCCCTGAGGAGCTGAGAAGTGGTGTTGACAGTCAGTACCTCCTACTCTTGCCCTCTCTCTGAATTATTTTTCTTGTCTATCACTGCTTTAAAAACAATTAAAATCTTCAATGTTAGATGCAAAACTGTTTCTTGTCCATGTTCTGTGTTTTTGCCCCCCAGAACTTCAGCAGTCATGGTAAAAAGTATAAATAAACACCCTGTCTCCATAGCAGGGTTGTGAAGTATGAAATTAAAGTGTACAAAACCCAACGGCAAATTCAACAATGCTGCTTATTAAACAAAGAACAAAAGTAAGCAAACAATTCAAAACACCCTACAAATAGGAGTTACATACAAAATGGATAACAATCCTTGAATATAAAGGAATATATTGAATATAAAGGACTTTTTCCAATGATTGCAAATTACTTTATTAAAGATTTACAAGCGATTTTTTGCTTGGTTGCAAATAAAAGACAAAGAAATCATTAGTATTTTAAAACTTCATGCTGGTGTTGATAGAAAACTGTCAGAAGCCACAGTGCGTTGCAGTTTGTTGTGTATGTGAGTCTGGATAGCTAGAGACCAGCTAGCTGGTCCATAGGTCATAATATTGTGCCTGTTTATTATATACTATGATTTTTTTTTTGTTTACATTTGAGAGACACTTGACCGAAGGTTTCCCTCATGATCTTTAAAACATATAAATGAAGGATGTCAAGTTGATGATCCACCAAAGAATGATACAAATCCAAAGAATGGGGCCCAAGTACAATAAAGTTACTGTATACCTATGAATCCCCTAAACTTCTTTGTTTTGATTTTTCCTAGATACTGAGAACAAAGATCCATTCTTTCAAGATGTTTATGGGAACACCTCATGATAGCAGTTCACCCTCTCCCATCCAAGCAAACAGTCCAGAGCCTAAAAGTCCAGTTTCTGAGTCAGATTGTCCTTCATCTTCTCTTCCACATCATTCACTTCCCTGCTGGGCAACCCAGGCACATAGTGATCTCGCCCAGGCCAAGGAAGAGTTACGTCAGATTCAGGTCCGTCATGCAACCGAGATTGAAACAGTTAATCGAGGTGTGGAACGAGCAATCCTTGGAGCACGTAGAGAGGAGCGGCGCCTACTGGAGAGGGTGGAGCAGGACCATCGAGACACTCAGCAACGCTTGGAGCAAGTCCAGAGGGAGAATATAGCAGCTGCAAGGGTCAGCCAGTCTCTTTTGGAGCAACGGCTTGAGAAAATGGTTCAGCTTCAACAACGACTCCAGACAGTGGGTCAGTCTGTTCTATCTAAAAATGGAACAAGCAAAAACCCCTTACTAAATGAAATTTCAGACTTTCTACAACCTTGGGAAATCTCTGTTTCACTTAAGAAAGTGAATTTCAAGCCGAGCTCCCAACCTAATGCCGTAACCTTTGGAGACATTCGAGTGCAAGAGCAAAATCTGTGTCTGAATGTTGGAGGCTGTGGGCCTCATGGAAAGCTGTGTGCTCTACATTCAAAGGAGATACATTGCGAAGACACAAACGATCAAAGTTGTAGAGAAGAAAACGGCACACGAGGACAGGGCTGGACATCCCCAACAGGCAGGGTGGTCAGAAGAATCAACCTCTTAAACCAAAATGCTCTAGAGTCAGAGGAAGGCCAGAATCTCTCTTCTACAAAGATACATCACTGGCTCCCTAAATGTGAAGAGTTTGACTGGGAAACTTCCCAAGTTGATAAGATGGATACAAGTTGCTTTGAGTTACAAGGTGAAGACGTATTTCTGGCTGTCCCTTCTGCTCTTAAAAGTAGGGACATCAAAGCAAAGGACACAGTATCCAGGATGAACATTGATGGGGATCATTGCTCTCCCATTAAATCAGAGAAAAATGCTTTCTGTGGCCACTAGTAGAAAATCATCTCCTGAACGAAGACAAGAGTCTGCTAAGATGAGTCATTGCTTGAGTCTAGAAAGCTGGGGTGGACCTAAAGGAAAAGGGAGTCTTGATTCCAGTAGTAGACCTTTGCAATATGGTAGCAGTACCCTAACATCTCCAAAGATGACTTCAAGAGATCATTTGGTCAGTCAAAGCTGTCTAGATGTCACCTCAAAAGTGAGATCTCACTCCCGTCTCAGCCAGTCTTCTGATGAACACTCTTTAGGGACGCTGGGGGATTCTGGCCGTGCACCATCTCCAGCAGATAGCCTTGACTCAACCTATACTTTTATTGTAAGCCCATCAAATGACCTCAGTTTGAACAAAGGCTCTTTGAAACATAGTTTTCACCTATCCAAGTCGGCAGTAGACTTAACACATAAGACAAGGCCGTTGATTAGTAGCGCTACAAATAAGCAAGAATTGTGCAGAGTAAAGAGTGGTAACCTCAGCTCCATGATGAGCTCCACCTCAGCTTCCCCAGCTCCGAGTAGAGGATTCAGGGTTTTTGAAAGGAGTCAGATCCTCTCATACCCTAACGACGTAGGCCGTAACGTCCTGCCACAGTCAAAGAAAAACGCCACAACAACTGGACTGAAACAAGGCTCTGTAGTTAGGTCACTGTCCTTGTCAGTCATAGATGGTTCCTCTCAAGAGCAAAAGAGAGGTAGGGGGGAATTAGGAGAACCTACCCTGGTGGAGTTAGAGGAAGAGGTTGATCCATTGTTTATGGAGTTCAACGCGAGCGGTGTTCATCTCACTCGGCAGTTTGGGAGGCAGGGTTCAGGCCGGGCTGACCTTACTCTGCCAAGTGGTATCCATGCCACACCACAAGGGCAACTCTTTATAGTTGACTGTGGAAATGCACGTGTCCAGGTTTGTATTATTTTTCTCGTATTTTAAAAATAACTACTATTGAACATTAAACTAAATTTAAACTTTCAAACAGGTGACTGATCCTCAAGGAAACGTCCTTCAGCAAGTGACCTCTCCGAACATCAGCGGCTCCTCCAGACGATGTCGAAACTACTTTGACATTGCTGTCAATGCCAAGGGTCTGATTGCCTTAAGCTGTGCCGCAGAAAGAGCTTTGCTTGTGTTCAGCCGACACGGTCGTCTGCTTCAGACCTTTGGGGGATCAGGGTTGGCCTCTGCGAAAGATGAACTGGAAGCTCCCAGAGGGGTGACTGTAACCAGACTAGATGAATTTTTGGTTGCAGATATAAGAAAAGGTACACTCATTGCTCTGAAGCTTGATCCAAAAACAGGCTCCAGGCTGGAACGTACAGTGGTGACCGGATTCCACAGGCCTTACTTAGTGGCAGCCTGTTTAAACTCAGGCATGGTAGTCGTGTCTGAAAGGGGCAACGAAACAGGACGCGTGCCTTGCATCAAAGTGCTGGAGCCAGGGTGGAACACAGTGAGAGTTCTTGGTGTATGTGCTGGTATGGGACCAGTCCTTACATGTCCCTGGGGCATATGCATAGATAAAGACAGCAATATCTTAGTTGCAGACTGGGGAGAGCAGCACAGAATTGTGTTGTACCCCACTCAGGGCGTCGGCTGGCCCATTGTGAACCAGGGCTTGAGTAGTCCACGTGGCTTGACCTTGCTACCGGACGGGCAACTGGCCGTGTCAGACAGCATGCATCACTGCATTAAGATTTACAAGTATAAAGGGTCACATGACTAAATCAGCTTTGTTGACATTTTAAAAGTGGGTTTAGCAAACTGTGTGGTTGAACAATTACATCTAAAAAGTGTGTTTAGTAAGAATTACAGTTTGGTTCATGTTACTGTGGACATGCGAGTAGAGTTGGATGCATCTGTAAGGATGAAACTGTGCCTGTACAGTTTGACGGATGATACAGTATAATTAGGTGTTTACTGAAAAATTATTATTATTATTATTATTATTATTATTATTATTATTATTATTATTATTATTATAAGACTCCTGTGTCTACTTTGATAAGGCCAAGGGTGTCCTTAAAAAAGAAGCAATGTAAACCTAAGATACAAACCACTGTTTAGAGTTAATCTACTCTGCCCTATTGTTTTGTAGTATTTCAGTTTGTTTTTGCTTATCAAGCATGTCTGCTGTCTGTTTGTGCTGTAGATTTTAGAGTTGGGGTTTGCAATGTGTGTAATTGCAATGTGTGTAATTGTAATGTTTTGTTAGGATTCAGTGGCAGTTGGTAATACAAATTATTTGTTTGGAAGGCACACAATTACAGGGATTACAACTCAACAAACTCTACATGAACATGATTTGGTCCACTGTCACTTTCCTGCTGCTGGAAGTTTATGTCTGCTCGGTACCTGTTCTGCAGGTAAAGGGCCTTTCACTTTGGGACAAATTGAGATAGCTAATTGGTCAGTTACTGACAAGCCTACAAGATTGATTGACAGGTGGCGTCACATCAATTAGAGATAAAGTCACATGGAAGCCACTAGTTTAAGAACATACATACACACTTACTTGGCCGGTGCCCCTAGTCATAGAAGGAATGTAATTAGACTTACACAAAAAAAGTTACCTCAACTGAAAATGGAATGAGCTACCTGAAAATCAAATATCAGAAAACATTTTACGAGGGAACAGATGTTTACTACTTTTTATTTTGGAATTTACGTGTTCTGTCTACATTTCTTCCTGCAGTTTCGATGAGGGCGAGGTCTTTGCACCCTCTTTTAACAAGCTGCCACTGTAAAGATTACAAGTGTTTTAAAATACAAAAAAAAAAAAAAAAAAGTTCAAAAATGAAATCAAAAACAGTGAATCAGCACTTAAACTGGCCAAAAATAGATAATTTAAAGATTTTGTTCCAATTTATACCTTGCTAAAGTGCCCCTTTTCCTGTCTTATTCATGGCTTTCCCATCAAATTGCTGTGTAACTCCAAACAAGATAGAGCAGGGGTCTACCTTGGCCGGAGCGACGCAGGACGGCTGCAGAAAACCACAAACTGATCTGTTTTGGCCCATTTCACTTCAACCAGGTCTAATTACTACGACACAATTTTAAGTCTGATCAGATAGATCGGACGGTTTGGTGCGTTTCAACTTTACTCTCTTTCAGGAAGTGTAAGGATGACAAGGTGTCTCATAGCTGTGTTAATCTAAAAAAAAAAAAAAGACCACTCAATTTTGTGTAATCATTCATTTCATATCACATTCAGTCAAGTTCTCCATAGTCCTGCTAATGACTTGGTTATTTGACTCAGGTGTGTTGGAGCAGGGACACACATAAAAGTTGAAGGACACCGAACTTCGAGGACTGAAATTGAGGATCCCTGTTCTATACCATAAAAACCTTTTCAGACCTTCAGTGTCATGTATTTGGTCATTAAGACAGACACATTAGCTTGGAAGATGTTGACTTAATAACAAAACTTCCATAGGTTATCATTTTTGTTGAAATAAGGCTTCAATCGATCTATGACTCAATGTTTTATTGCACTAATCTCAATCTTAGAACTCAAACTTCTAACATGTAAACATTTATTCAGTGGGTTGGGGGAATTGCCACTTTGAGATTTTTGTTCTCTTCAGCTCAGCTCACAGGCTTTAACAAAAGATGCATTTATTTTAAGAAACGTAAATCAATAATTGTGCACACTAAGCTTTTTGGAAACATCTACAGCTTATATGTCTTTCATCCTAAAACTAATAAAAAACGTCATGAAAAATATTCTCTTTGTTGTATTGTTTTCTGATCCAAGGCCTTGCTTTACTAAATATCACATCATGAGTCTAGTTTGTCCAGACATGATCAGATCTTATCATCACAACCAACAACTGTAAGTGTTAAAAGATGAAACTGGATTTATAATATTAAAGTGGTTAAAACATAGTTTGGTTTTCAATATGGTGAATATTTCTTTCAGTACAACTATGTTTGAAATCTGTTTTCTTTTTGTCTAAACATTTGAATTTAAATATATCTAAAACGCAAGTTCAAATGAGAACATCTCATTGTTCTAAACTGAAAAAACAAAAAACAAAGTTAAATCCCGCAGTAGACTAACAATGATCCTATTTTTACATTGGTAGTGTGATAAATGAAAACCAGAGAATGAACTTGCTCAAGAACCGCTTCGGTCCGACTCCCACTCACTTGAATCCGTTGCCAAGTGATGTGTAACATGAGGACTTTATTTGCATTTTAAGTAAATTTTCTGCAAATCTGAGAGAATCACACCACACAGAAACCTCTCCACACATCAAACACCTCCTTATTCCCTGCCAGCTGTTCATCGGTAGTTAAGCAGTCTCTGGTCACAGTCTGTGAATGTCTTCTGACTGCATATCTGCTCCTAACAGTATGTGCTGCAAAACCCTGTGAACAAAATATGATTTTGAGAGGACGCATTTTTTTTCCCCGGTTTCACAGTTTTTTTCAGTTTTTGGTCACACTGGAAAGAGTCACAAAGGTGTCACCGTTATAAGGAAGGACTAATGAGGTATGATCGGGGTATTAGGTAAGGCTTTGGCTATGGTCAGAGGCTGCTATCATGAATCAGCTGAATCTTCACTCTCTGCACTTTATCACTGAGTTATTTCATTCAGGAGGACTTCCATATCCCTATTGCATCATTTTCAAGGGTCACATGCGTTGGTCTAAAGTATACTTCTCTATCGCATTTAATGTTTCAGATCTCCAAACACATTTTGGAATCAGACAAAGATAACCTAAATAAATACAAAAAGCAGCTTTCCAGTGAAGATTTCATTTATTAGGGGGAAAAACAGCTATCCAGGCCAACCTGGCCCTATAAAGAGAAGCTCACACATCTTCGTTGAAAACAGGGTCACTGCTGCCACATTTAGCTGCACAGAACACCAAACAGTGTGCTTATGTAAAAACCTGTACTCAACATTAATTTCAAATGTTCTAAACATTTCAGCCCCCCTTTTGATTTAAAGTACCAAGCTATATCTCCGTACTCTCAACAAAACAAAGCAATTTTTTTTTGTGTGTGCTCAAATGCTGACAAAGTGTTCAAAAATTATGCAGCGCAGTGGCAAGGATGTATTTGTCAAAAAAATGTTTTGAGGAAGAGTCGTACTTTGAAGTAAAATGATCAGATATTTTGTCGAACGGCTTATCTGCTTCCTCACAGGGTGATGTGGGGGTGAGGGCTGCCCCCTCTCAGCCTGAAGGTCCTCACTTCAAATGTGTCCAGTTTACATCTTCACGTGCTACATAAGTAGGTTTTCTCCAGGTACTTCCTCTTGTGGTACAACTACATACATGTTAAGTTAATCTAAATGGACATTAGGAGTGAGTTTCTTGTGTCTGGTTTACATTCTTTCTTGAGAACAGGATTAGGCCCCAGCCCATGAAAATCTTTATTAATTTATTAAAAATAATAAATATAGTACTCTCACTATATAATTATAGGGTTACTGATTTTCTAAATCAATGTCTGCACTTTCCACAGACACAGACAATAGTTTAATAGTAGCCTACCTTGAAATTACTTCCTCTGGTTGGTGTACGAACAAGTATGAAGGACACACAAAATGTGGTCCAAGTTGTTGCCACCTGAAGTGTGGATTTCTGGCATCCTCTGTGCGACCCGTCACTAGTTTTGTAGTTGCACTGCAAAAATGGATCTAAAAATAAATAAAATGTTATTAAAATTTGTGTTTTTGTCCTTGATTTGAGCAGGTAAATAATATTTTGACCCCTAAAATAAGATAATTAGACATACTGCACTTGAGATAAGATGATAGAGATGAGTTGTTCCTATTTTAAGTGCAAAACTCCATGGTGTTAGCTCTAACACCATGGACAGGTAATCTTATTTACCTGCTCAAACCAAGGACAGATACACTCATTTTAAGAAATATTTATTTATTTTTAGTTCCGTTTTTGCAGTGTGCTGCACTGTGGAGGAACTTTGGTCTGCTTGTTTTACGCTCTTGCTCACAGCATTTAAATCAGATTTAAATCCAGACGTTTATTTGGCTATCTCAAAACCTTGCTTTGTTGTCTTAAGAGCCATTCGGAGGCGTATTTGCCAGTGTGCTTCAGATCTTCCCCTGTGTCTAACATCAAAGCATCCAAAGATCACCACTCCACCACCATGTTTGGCTGTATGAGGATCTTTTCCTGAAGTTTTGTTTAATTTTTTTTGTCATCAGGCCACAGAATATTTTCCCATCCGTTTCTGGCATCATCAATGTATTTTTTGTCAGGTGTGAAAATTTTATTTTGTTCTTTTTGGTCAGTAGGGGTTTTAGGCTGTGGAAGTCTTCCTTGGATGCATTTTTTTTGCCCCAGTCTTTTTCTGATTGTTGATCCAACGCTGCCTTTAACTAAGTGAGGCCTGCAGTGTGTCAGATGTTGTTCTGGGTTCTTTTGTGACCTGAATAAGTTGGTGATGTGCTCTGTGAGTACTTTTGGTTACCGACCACTCCTGCGAAGGAGTGTCTGTTGAGAACCATCAAAAGACTTGCGATCAAAAAGAGCCTTCGTGTTCAAGCAAAAATATACGTTTGTATTCACATCCACTCCATAAAAGACAGAAAGAGTGTACCTGCTAGCAAGTGTCAGCAAGTCAGACTGTTTAGAAGCTGAGCTTCTGAGTTGAGGCAGGTATTGCCACTTAGCTGTAGATTTAGCCGGGGTTGTACAAGGAAATGATTACATAGAACCTTATAATAATATTAAAGGTGCATTGTGAAGTTTTAAAGTTAAATGTTATTTATTTTCTTTCCAATACATGCCTTTACAATTGCCATATGTGTAAAATGACTTATCCCGCAGTCGGGATTCAGGCCGAATCCTCTGGGTGTGGGTGTGACATGCTGCGCTCTCTCATTCACCTGGTTACTTTGTTGAGGCCCTGACGAAATCGATGCATTAGCAAGAGAACACAAGCTAACTTCAATATATATAGCTTTTTCTTTACCTCAGCAAAGATTCCACCTCTAAACAAAAAACCTGTGCAGTTGCAGCGGCAGATGCTTTTCCTCTTCTTCCATGCACATGCAAAACACTCGTGTCATTTCAACTTGTCACCAGAGGGGGCAGAAATCTGCAAAAATCCTAGAACCTTTAATATTAATACATACATTTGTAAGATATAACTTACACATATTGCAGTTTGTGTCTAACGTTTAAGTCACTATATAACACAGAACAGGTAGAATATAACTCCTTCAATAAATTGACTAATTTTCGACAAACTATCTAAAAATTGGTTAGGGCGTAACGCTATTTAGTAAATGCGCTTTAGAAATTAATAGAAATTAAACTAATTTGTGTGGATTTCTTTTTGCCGCCACATCATTTTTACTGACAAATATTGATCAAATGCAACCCGAGCAAAATGAAAGCAAATTGTTAAGAGCTTTCTTCTTTCAGTTCTAACAGTTTGTTTTATTAGTGCACAATTACCTTTAGGCAGGACTAGTTAGCTTTACTATGATAGGTAGGAGACTCATGGTGCCATTTTATTCTTTTTACCAATAAAATGATTTCATATATAGAATGGTAAAAACACAATGGTGAGCTAAACATATACAGAATCCTGAATTGCTCGTTTTAGCTAAACAATAGTTCACCACAAAGACTTTTCCCAATAAAGGCATTTTGTTATGTATTATAAGCAAGAAGGAAAAATGGATCCAGCTACATGAGTTCGAAGCTAAATTGCAGATGGTTATGGTGTAGATTTATGCTTTATTGCCATTGCCACTAGATGCTACTAAAGAGGGATATGTGCAGATTCAAATTTCCTGTCCGTTCTGTTTAAGCTGCATCTCTGTCTCTGAAGATTGACTCTTCCTGCCCCCCCACCACCCCCACCCTCCAGCTCCACCTATTTCCCTCTCAGCTGCTTCCGAACTGATGATCTATCCTGTTCCTCCATTGTTCTGCAGTCACCAGCCTCCCTGATTCCAGACCCTGTTGTTCGTCTTGTCATCGAGCTTTCCTGTTCCTCTCTTGGCCCGCTCATTTTCCTTACCAAACTCTGCAGTCAGCTTGTTATGTTTTATTTACAGTGCAGCGGTGTCGGACCATGACTCACCGCAGCTCCAGAAACACAGGGAACAAAGTAGACAATAACGATACGCAGGAAAAGATGCAATGACTTTAAAAGAATGTGTCGTATTAACTGCAACCCAATCATCCACTGACTTGCCAAATATTCATACCTCTGGGACAAAACTTCCTTATATTTAACTGTAATGTGTGGCCTTGTGCTGTCTTTCAAGGGTGGATTTTGCCTCTTATCCAATGACTGCTGGGGATGGGAACCTGTGCCACCCATGACCCTGTATGTATAAGAGTGTGTGGACAGCGGATGAATGGGTGTTATTGATTGTGTACAGAGTCTATCTAGATTCAAGCTGTCAGGAATATTTTGGACTTAGATCAAATAAAAGCTACACTGGGAAAAAGGTAAATTTTTTATACTGTATTGATGTGTTTAACAATCATTTTATGTTGCTGTCATGTACACAAGAGCTGACTCATTTCTATAACTCCTCCATTCTTGGAGAATACATTAAAGGAACAACAGTACAGTTGTTGATACATTATCTTGTTTAAGATTGTCATTGGGTCTTGAGTAAGTGTTTAAAAACCTATCCCTTTTCATTGTGTCACATTATAGCTACAAACCAAGCTGTATTTTTTTTTTTGAGATTGTTACCAGGAATTAGAACATGATTGTAAAGTGGAAAAACACGGTACATGATTTAATTTTTTGATTAAATGTTCTTAAATGAAAACCTAAATAGCATAAGCATACATCTGTATTCACATGGAGAAGAGCCTGTGGACAAGGAGATATATGTAAAACCACCTTTTGCTGCAAATAGGTTTGCAAGTGTTTTGGTATGTCTCCACCAGGGTTACACTACAAGAAACTAAAAATGATCCCAAACCACTTTGCAAAATAGCTCAAACTCAGTCAGACTGAATGGGGAGCATGTTTGAACGTCAACATTTAGGTTTTGCTACAGATTCTCAACTGGATTTATAGCATTGAACTTAAATCAATAAGATATACATTTAATCCATGAATTAGGAATAAAGAAATTCAAATGAAATGCAAACGTACCATATCCCATTCAGAGTGGAAATCCGTATACTCTACGCTCTTCATTCCAGTTTGTGCACACTATTCAAAGTCTCCTTTGCTTTTCTTTTTCCTTCAACATTACTTAAATTAGATTTGATGTAAATTCCCTACAATATTTTGTCTTTTTTTAATATATATTAATAAAATATCTTTTGTCATAGTTATCCTGATTCTGCAGTTTAATTTAGTTTTCTAATTTTCTTTTATCCAGAAAAAGAGATATTGCTAGCACAAAAAAAATAACTAAATATTTTTTGACAACAACATGAACACTGGTTTTGATCTATGAGACATGTTTTCTGATAAAGCACCATATGTGATGAGACGGGATTGGTTTATTGCATCATGAATTATTGGCGGCTCTCCTAGATGCTCTTGAGAACAAAGGCCAATTTCAAGTGCTTCAATAAGAGGATTAGAATGATTTTCTTGGCCTTTGAGAACCTTACACTTTGTGTGCTAGTGATCAACAAAACAAACGAATCTGGAAAAATACAAGAAAACATAAGAACCTATGAGCATGTGAAATGTCTAATAAATCTTTTTTAAAAGGACTGTTCTCCAAATATCCTGGTACACTTCAAACCAAACACCAAAAGAAACCGGTTCACCATAGTAATAAAAGACACAAACATCAAGTTGGGTATCATTGTGTGTAAAAATGAGGTTTAGCAAGCAACACTCAGCGTTTATACAGGGACAAACTGAAAGTTAATTGTTAAAATGTTATTGAGAAGTTGGATTGTAAGGAAGTCCAGGTTGCTTTAATGATGGCCAGCAGCTCTTCTAAATCGGTGGGTCAGAAATCTCTTATCTTGGTTTTGACAATAGCCCATAGATCTAAGGTATTTAGTTCAAGGCCAGTTTCCTTGCTATGAAGCACAACAATACGATGGGCAAGGTGGATATTGGTACTTTTGACAGTTTGGTCAGGACCCAGTACTACTGGGAAATGAAATCAGCATCTCCATACATTTTGCTTGCAGAAGGAAGCATCCTGGTAGAGCAACAGTGGACCAAGTCTAGAAGCTGACACGGATGCTCAAATCTCTGACTTTGAAAACTTCAAACCAGACCACAAGTAGCTTGGATTCCTTGCCTTTTACTCTTCTTCCATAATAGAATATGGGGATTTGATTTCCAATTGAGAAAAGGGCTTTAAGCAACAATCCTGTTCTTTTCTCCTTCGCCCAGGTAAGATGCTTGTGACATTGTCTCTGAAATCAAAGTCCTTGCTTGTATGCACAAATGTGGCCTATAAACCTGTTTCTGATGTTTCTAGTGCTTATGTTATACAAGTTTTCCTTGCACTCCACTTTCTGTTGATATGTTTTGATACAGCTCTTTTGACCAGCCAGCAATGACCTTTTGTAGCTTACCTTGATTGTGGAGGCTGTCAAACGTGTCAAGTCAGCAGTTTTTTTGAATGTGTAGGCCATAATATTTCTGTATTAATAAAAAATGTTATTGTGGGTTTTAAATAACATAAAGATTTTCTCAGAAAATTAATTTTGAGTTTTCATTAGCGGTTAGAACTGAAATAATTATGATTATAATAAATCATAATAAAAGAGGTTGATGATACCAGCATTGTGGTAGTTTACATGTGGAACGGTGCAAGGATTCTAAACGCTGTTTCAAAAATAGAAAGTTTTGCACATACGGACATACATAGAACTAGATTTGTAGATATTGAAGATAAACTTAAAATGGCAAAGAACTATCCATCCACCCACTGTCTACTCCCATATCCATGCAGGGTTGCAGATGGGGCTGGTGCCTATCTCCAGCGGTCATTGGGTGAGAGGTGAGGTACACCCTGGACACACACACACACACACACACACATACACACACACACACACACACACACACACACACACACACACACACACACACACACACACACACCTAAGGGAAATTTAGAGAGACCAGTTACCCCAACAGTCATGTTTTTGGACTGTGGGAGGAAGCTGGAGTACCCGGAGAGAACCCACGCATGCACAGGGAGAACATGCAAACTCCGTACAGAAAGCCCCAGGCCGGGATTTTAACTTCTTGCAGCAATGTGACTGTGCAGCCTGTGTGGCAAAGATCTCATCAAAATGTTTTTTTCAGAAATACAACTCTCATTGCTATTCTTCGATGAACTAAAAACATCCCTGTGTGTGAAAAGCGCCCTTCTCCAGAATCAAAACGGTTCAGAAACCTTTTGGTTTTGTTTTCCCGGGTGGGCGCCATCTGCCCCCTGCCAGACTTTCATCTCTGCATGACGCTACCACTTCAGAAGTTTCCTTTGACATTTAGTTTGAGTGGCGAACACAGTTACAGTCCACACAAAACAAGCAAAAAATAACCACACTAGGCACATGCATAAAACTTTAAAGCACTGGTTGCAATTTTAATTGTTGGGGTGTAATGAATATTAACAGAGTTAGAAAAAGATCAAAACAAAAAAATTCTTTAAGCAACATACAAATTTCACAACAATCCTCCCACGTTACAACCTAGTTGTATTGATCCAAATTTAGCCATCCTTCCTGCGTGCTCACAGACAAACTGTGGGCAGGCCAGGTTGTAGTCTGTGGATTTGCCTGCATGGGTTCTGAATCAGAAGCCCACACAAGGGCAGGCTTTGGCAGGTATGCTTTCGCCATTTTCATTGTAATAATGAAGGATGTAGACCAGGTTCTTAAAAATATCAACTACGTCAAAGAAAAATCAGGACCAGACGCCATTTGGTTTTTAAAAGAATAGACTTTTCTTCTGACGGCTATGAAATGAGTGGAATGGTTCTTGGATCTGAAGAAGAAAATAAATTAAACTAAAATGGCCAAATGTCTTCCAGGTAAAAAAAACAAAAAACATCCACAGTCATGACAGTATGACAAAAAACAAGCTTTACTTAGCAACCAAAGCTAGCAAAAAATATGCAGATATGTGTTTATTGTACTTGGTCTTTTCCAAGTTTTGTGAAGGAGGTGAAAATAGGGTATTCCATACACTTGTCTTTGAATTATAAAAGTTCAGATTTCTTCTCTTTGAACCACAAAAGATCCTCACCTGAAATGCGTTTAGCTATCCTTTCAACTGTTGAGCCCTTACTTAAATAGATGAAATCCTAAAGATTTTTGGAAAAAGACCAAGCTTGAGTAGCCTTCCTCGCTGCCTTTTTACAGGGGTGTCTCCCTCTTGTGTAAGGCTGCACTGGTGGGGCCCTCAAATTGTAGTTTGATGGCCTGTTTTAGATTAAGATGTGGGTCTGTAGTGACCATAAGATCATCTGTCAAGGCACTGCAAGGTGGGGTGGGGGTAAAACTGTAACAAACAGGTGATAAAATGTTCTGGGTTAGGGAATCCCAAGCTTCCACTTGAGATGGACTCTGTAGCCTGTATGGGTAGTCCAACGAAGGAATCTCTCTGTTTTTGGCACTCAGAGGGCTGTCCTGGCTTGGCATTATACCAAGAGAAGCCATGACTGACTTCCATTTACCACCTGCAACCCTTTCTGCTTTAATCATGTTTGAGCTTTGTTTGTTGTTCTTGTTGTCGTGGTATTCAAGCCCAGAAGACAAACCTTTCTGAGGGGGTTCATAGTTGTGTACCATAGCCCTAACTGTGCAAACAGTAGGAGAAGGGATGCATTTTGGAGGCCTTTGGCTACTTCCATGGAGGCTTCCGATTACTGAGCTCCCCGGTGGAGGGAGGGTGGAGTGTCGACTCCGGCTGCGAGGAAGTGAATGCTGTTGGATCTGCTGGATAAAACTAAGGCTGTCAGCTGGCACTGTCTGTACAGTGGCAAATGAGTGGCAGGTAGATGAGGTCTGGGAGCTTTGCATGGAGTGAAACCGTTCTCCAGTGGAGCCGGGAGAAGATAGTGAAGAGGAGGTGGTAGCGGCTGTCACTTCGACTACATTACTCTCCAACAATGAGAGGATCTTATTGGGTTTCGAAGGGGATACAGTGCTAGAAATAGGCAATGGGCCCAGGTATGGCTTAGCTCCATAGTTCTCCAAGAGTTGTACGATTGTAACATGCCCATGTTTTCCAGCCACTTTGACTGGACTCCGTCCATATTTATCTATATGATTAGGATTTGCACCTTTTTCTAGAAGCATTTTCACAATGTCAACATGTCCTTCTTGAGCTGCGATGCTCAGAGCTGTTGCTCCTTGATGGCAAGCCAGGTCTATATTTACACTATTTGCTGCCAGGAGACGATGTCCTACTTTTCGATGTCCTGTCCAGGCAACAGAATGCACTGGTGGTCTCCCTTCAGTGTCTTGTGCATTGGGGTTTGCCCCATGTTTTAAAAGTAAATCTACAATCTCCACACAACCCTGCCAGGAAGCCACATGAAGAGCTGTGCGGCCCTCAGGGTCTCGGGACTCCAGTGGCACACCTCCTTTTTCTATGACAAGAGTCGCCATATTAAGACGACCTTCAAGCACCAGGAGGTAAAGCAGGGGCCGTCCTTCAGCATCACGCACATCAGTATCTGCCCCTCTCTTCATGAGAAGTTCTGCAACCTCAGTATGGCCCTCCAGAAAAGCGGCACTCAATGCAGAGTGTCCATCGTATGCCCTGTGATCGATTGGAGAACGCCTGTCGAGTAGTAGTTTGACGGTGCTCAGGTGACCTTCTTGGGCCGCCAGTATAAGAGGTGTGCGTCCTTCAATGTCCATCTCTCCTACACGTGCCATGCTGCCTTGATCTGTCAAAGCAGCACACACGGCACGGTGGCCTTCACAGGCAGCAGCATGCAGTGGGGTCCAGCCAAGGTCGTCCTTGTGGTTCTCATCCAGCCCTCGATCCAGTAGGGCACGGACTACTTCCAAGCTGCCCCTTGCTGCTGCTAGGCAGAGTGCTGTCCTGCCTTCGCAGTCAATGGCATCCACATCTGCCCCCCAGAAGAGCAGCCTGGACACTGTTTTCATGTGACCCATGGCTGCAGATGCCAACAAGGGGGTAACAGCAGCTGCAGCAGAAATGCTTCCATCAGGGCCCGCGGATTCGTCTACATCAGCACCAGCTTCCAGCAAAAGCTCAACTACATCTTCATTGCCTTCATAGGCTGCAAGAAGCAGTGGTGTCATTCCATCATTGTCTCTGTGGCCTGGATCTGCTCCACGTTCAAGTAACAGACTTGCTACAGCTCCATAACCTTTAATCGCCGCTGCTGTTGGGACACACAGAGCAGCAACTGAAAGAGCAGTTCGTCCATCGCCATCGGCTAGATCAACTTCTGCATTATGGTTGAGCAATATTTCCACGGTTTCATGATGCCCCATGTAGGCAGCTGCAATAAGCGGTGTTTGACCCCTGCTGTCAGCTTTATTAATGTTTGCTCCATAGTCCAGCAGGGTGAGGATGATTTCCTCATGACCGCCCCATGCGGCAGCTCTGAGGGCAGTACGGCCCTCGCTGTCGCATCCATTTACATCTGCCCCTGCATCCAGGAGTAAGCGGACAGCCTCACAGTGTCCTCCCCAAGCGGCAGAACGCAGCGCGGTCCAACCTTCATTGTCAACGTGCTCCATCATTGCCACTGCAGTCTCTTTGCTCTGGCTTTTAGTCCATTCTAGTAAGACAGATAGCACTTTTACATGACCCTGTCTGGATGCCAAAGTCAGAGGAGTCTGACCGTGATGGTCACTTATGAGTGGATCGGCCTCGTGTGCTAGGAGACATTTAGCAACATTTGCAGAACCCTCATGAGCCGCTTTAGCAAGCAAGGTCTGTCCAGAACATTCAGGCTGGTTTACAGAGCGCCCACTTTCTAGCAGCTTCTTTATAGACACTTCCATCTCCAGCATGTGTAATGTGTCTCCTTGCTCAGCGGTGCGGTGCATTGCAGCAGTGTCATCCTTGTTGGAAAAACAGCCTGGCGAAAGAAGTCCACTTTTCATTAACAGCTGTGGGACTTCCTGACTGACCAGAGGAGGAAGCTGTGCTAAGGATTTGGAGAGAGTTTCACGGCAGTTGTAAGTAAGAGGAGGAAGCCCTGTCCACAGCATCCAGAGTGCCAACAATGAAGGGTTTTCTTTATGGTGACCTGAGCAAACTAAGTGTGTAGCTAATTGACACGTGCCCTCTGGGTCCAGGTGGGGTCCTTGTAGAGTCAAAGACATGGCGAGCATGCTATGACCCTCAGTCCTGTTACAGAGGTACTTCTGTGTGCAGTACTTAACGTCGGTCAGCCATTCTGTAAAGCTGGCATGAAAAAGTAGTTTGGTGCTCTCAGGGCCGTCAATCAAGAGGGGAGACAGTGTACGGAGTTTGCTCTGGAAGTCCTGTGAGCTAAGTGTGGTGTCCTGAGTCCAGGCTGCTGTAAATAGCTGCTGAGTTGTGAGTGGAGTTGGAGCAGCCAAAAGCACATTGAGGAGAGGTCTGACAAAGACAAAGAGGCGTCGAGGGAAAAGTCTCTGGCAGAGCCAGAGATAGAGTCCATTGAGTGTCCCAGGGATGTCTCGGATCTCTCGCAGACCCACGAGCCCAGCTGCCACACCATCCAACACTCGCTCAAGAAAGAGAAAGCAGCCTCCACTCTTGATGTGCAGGAGATTGAGCATATCGGCAGTGTCGGGGGTGAGCTGACGCCGTAGCGCAGAATCTTCATCCAGACGACAGAGGATGTATTGCTGAACGTCACGGACTGTTGGTGGCTTTCGTAAATCGTCCAGGCAGAGTCTGCGAAAGCCTAAAAAAAATTAATTGTTGATTATAACTTCAACAGTTTTGTTTTTGTTTAATCCTAGTTTCATTACATTGAGTAATATACACACCTATGATAATCATAGTCAATCCAGTGCCTGGAAAAAAGTATTTTCCCTTTTATAGACTTTCTTCTATTTTTGGGTTTTTATCACACAAGTCATTTCACAATGAGAGCCACGAATGGGAGAAAACATGGAACAATGGTGAACCCTTCCCAGGAGTGGCTGACCTACCAAAATTACTCCAAGAGTGCCTAAAATACTCATCTAACGAGACACAAAAGAACTAAAAGGGGCAAACATCTTTACAGCTTTGTATATGGCATATGGGTTCTGTTCTATAACTATCTTGACCTTTTAGGAACCAATAATCTATTAGTGCGGCAGGGACACCAGTCTCACAATTTTCTAACATACAGTCTAGTGACAAAAACAACATGAATATGTACCTACTTGAGAACATCTTGCACACATCTTTGTTATTACGGCGGATAGAGCACACCAACAGCAGCCAGTTGGGCAGGAGATGCCGATTGGTAGACAAGAGTTCTGCAATCGAGCCACTCTTGTCAACTCTTCCCCCTGGCATCCAGTGAACATCCAGGGCATCGACCACTACCATCAGAGTCTGGGCAGGAGGAGGGAGGTTCAACAGCGGCTCCAACACCGCTCTAAGGGAGCACGAGGACCGGTAAGACAACAGAGAGAGAGAAAAGATGAATGACAAGAAAGCAATGTAAAAACAGCAGGAACTGTGGGCGGAGAAGAGAGTAAAAAAGGAACAGAAGAAATGTGAGAATTTTGTTACATACATTCACACACACACACACACACACACACACACACACACACACACACACACACACACACACACACACACACACACACACACACACACACACGCATTCTTGTGTAAAGTACAAAGTGAGGACCGCACTATCTTATGCTCCATTAAAATTTCTGTTTAAGGCTGCAAAATGTTTTACTGAATTTTACTGAGGTCTCTTTGTTTTCTATGTCTTACATTAATATTAATACACTGTATCTTACATTAGTATCATCTAACCATAGTTATGGAACTTTTAAAGTCATGGTTGTTTTAAATAAATAAAATCCTTTGATTAATGAATTCTAACTTCAAAACTCAATCCCTCATTGAGAGTTGTTTCTTTCAAATAGTTGAACAACAATAACTAGCTAACATGAGTTGCATTGAACGTTTATTTGAGACAGTCATTTCTACAAAGAAAGTACTTTATACTCTACAGTAATTAAGACGGAACAACTCACAGAGCTGTAAAACAATTCAAAACTTGGCAAAAACCAAAAGAGGATTTGGCCTTCAAGGAGCACAGTCAACACCCACACCCTGCCTTGGGCTGGAGGTGACTCAGGTATGTGGAACTCCGGGGGATTTTTTACTTTTTTCTTGCTCTGCCCCGGGCGCACTCACACACAAGCAGATCACTATATGGGCATGTCAAAAGGACGTGCACAGAATGGTTTCAGTCGTTAGCGGCTCTTCACCTGCATGGATTTCCCAATCCAGGAAGCTGCAGCAAACCTTTTCAGAATCAGAATCAGACATACTTTAATAATCCCAGAGGGAAATTGCTTAATAATCCCAGAAGGAAATTGCTTAATAATCCCAGAGGGAAATTACTTTTTTCGGGTTAAAGAGCCGTGTTGCATTAACACATTTTCCTCTCTTCAAAATTACAGCAAGAGTTTTGTACATTAGAAACAAATAACATATTGATCAGCAGATTGACTTATCAATAGTAACAACTAAAATCGCAAGCTGAATTAAGTATGCAGGGAGTCTGGAGGAGAAAACTGCTCATTTAGATCACTACTGAGGCTAAGCGCATGCAACTGTTAGTACAAAATAATAGTAGTTATTTTACATGTGTTGGCTTTAGACATATCACATTCATGGTGTTGCAACAAAGCAGGGAACAGCGAGATATGTGATTCCTCCCCCTCTAGAGTAGGGAGATAAACGGTAGTTACTGGATTAGTGTCCTAACGTGTAATAGCCAATGATGCCCACTTCAGGATCATCACCCATAGATTTGCGTGGCAACGCCACATTTACGTTCCAGTAAATGTAGATGTATTCATCTCCTACATCTTTGATTCAGACAAAATGTCTTAATAACCAGTGAATAAACTGTAATGAAAGTTACAGATCTGACTTGGAACAATACACGTTCTCACATGTCTGAGAGGCGAACAATCAGCAATTAAACCAGGACACCAGCCTGATTTAGACAGGTCACAATGAGGCTAAGCTCAGGGAGTTTATTCAGCCACAAATACAGGGTGTGTGCTTGTGTCTGCGTGCTGTTATTAGCCTTAATGTCTGTGTTTAAGTAGGCCTACAAGGTCCACTAATCTTCAGTTATCAAAGTGATTTTCTTTACAGCTGATTCAATGAAAACATTCTAAAAAAACAACAAAGGCTTTTCCCAAGATCTTCGGCATATGTTTCAGTTAGTCTGAAACGGCTTATTGAGAGATTAATCCAACAGTCAAGACTAAGCATAATAATGCAAGAAGGAAAAAAAGCCTCAGACGTATTCATATAGTTATTGTAAGGGGACATCCAAAGTGTTAATCAACCCGAGAGAATAAGCAACTAACGACAGACAGATTGTTAAAGGATGACATTGAGGTGAGCAAACCCTGATGTGAGGCATTTCAACATCAAACAAATGAGTCATTATTGGCTTTGTCTCAGCACATTAACACAGGTACGCAGGCCGCTCCAAAACCTCAATTCTTTTTTTGTGCCATTTAAAGATGGACTTCCTGGTGTGCTTCAAATCATGGTGCCTTTTAGATATTTTTTTAACCAAGTTCATGCAGTCAGACTGTTTTTTTAAAGGGATTTCTTGATTCTACAAGTGTGCAAGTATTCGAATCCAGGTGTGAGTTAGTGAAATCAAATGTCCCAGAAATGTGGTTTAGCCACAGTTAATATTTGACTTAAAAAGTGGTGCAATTACCATATTTAATTAGGGTAATGCTGCTTAGGAGAGATTTTTATTCCTCTTAATGAAACTGTATCATTTCAAAACTGCTTCTTGTGTGGTTATATCTGTCTGATACTAAAATAAGTTTGGTGACTGGAAACATATGAATGAAAGAACATCACTTTTGTATTGCGTCTACATCTTCTCATGATCACTCAACCAATATTTCATTAATGGGTTTTTAAAACTGTTTGCTCACTTAGACAGACTGGTTCAAATTGTAAAAAAAGACAACCAAGTCCCCAGCAGCCAAGAGGACAACTTCAAGCCTCTATCGGGGAAAAGAAAGCCTGGCAACAAACATGAAAGTTGGTCTGAAACAATTTAGACTATTGTTTATTTGTGATTCCCAAATTAGTATAGCCCAAAAATTCACCTATGTCAGCTGTTTTTTTTTTAATATATATATCAGCTGCAAAATCTATGATGCAGCCACAAGCTACATGTAAAAATTAATGGAGCCACCCACTGTAGTCCAACTTTTCTTTCCTTTCCTTTAGTAAACCACTGCAATGTACTCATGTTTTCATGTAAAGCATTTTGAAGTGTCTGGCTGCCATACTTCCTGTGCTTTACACATAACCTTGCCTTGCCTACTGACAGAAAACGAAGCCAAAGCAGACAAGGAGATTGACACTGATGACTGCTGGGAAGAAGCTTTTTCTTTTTGCACTTTCACTTTTGTTGCACTTCATGGACTGAAAAGATGAAAGAAAAGCCCCAATATACTCGTTTATAGTCTGTTAATAATTTCAAACAGAGCCCTCACTTATGTTATCATGTGCTTTTGATACAAGTTTGCTACATGAAATTGAGCTGATCGATAGAAAACAGCTCAGATCAAATTATTTGTCATCCTTGAAGCTGACTATAGTTTCGTTTAGCTTATAAAATGTTTATCAGTGTTCTTGTCCTAATTTCTCTGATTAACAAGGGCGACATTTCACAAGAGAGATCTCAACAGTATTACAGACTGCCTAAGCGTTTGACTCATCCGACTACCTCTTTTATTATTGGCCATATCCTGCAATTAAAAGTAGATTTTTAAACCCCATCCTGCCACATCTAAGTTCCCGACGAGCTTATCAAGCCGCCATGCTCTTTAGTCATCTGAGCAAAGCAACACTCCCCGACCGAGCGCATGCACACACGAACGGAGCAGGAAGTGCAATTAACCTTTTATAGCTGCTAATGTTTTTCCACCTCATTCAGGTTAGACCGGCGCTGGACACAGATCTGTGGGTGAACTTTGAAGCGGTGATATAATGGGCCTTATTGAAGGGGCGCGTGTCAGTGTGACACCTGCGGTAATTAGAGGGCAGAGTTGGTGACAGATGCACTTACGAAGGCAGGGTGTAAATCACTTCATGTGTGTTCAGACCCCTAGTAAACTGCATTCCTGAGCTCGCAGGGCTGCAGGTATTGTTTTTTTGTAACTATAATTAGAATGAGATCTTAATTAGTGACTGCTCTTAAACTGCAACAAGACCACCAGCGCAAGAAAATGACTGTTATTCAGGTCTCTGGTGGATCCCGCCTACTTGTTGGACGGATTTTTAAACATTTTGAGCTCCCTTGGGAGAATACGTATGGCCCCTCTGCACCAAGCTCAGTTAGAAAGTTCATAATATTTCAGGATGACGTGCGGTATTAACTATTAACGGATGTCCTACTAGATTAAAGAACATTTTGCAAGATCAGAATTAAACATTACTGAAACTTCTAATGGAAAAGCAAAGTGGGTCATGGGGTTGAATCGCATATTTGAGATTTTAGCATTAGTCCCGTTGCTCCTTGATGAATCTGCATATCTAGAACTGACAGAGAGTTGAAAAAGAAATGGCCTTGCCCCGAGTAGAGATATTCTGCAGAAGCTCTTTACAGTGCTTAGAAAAAATATTAAAATCCCCACCAAAAAATTCCCAGTTTTCTCTAAAAAGAAAAAGTTAACTGACACAGTACATGAGTCTAAAATGTTTGGCCTCGGTTAAAAGTGGTGGCAGCATTAGCCTTTTGCAACCTCTAAAAAAGTGCTTGACACTGGATTGGAAGTTCACCTGCTTCCAACAGGAACACAAGCCTAAACATACAGTCGGAGGTACAACGCAGCGGTTTGGATCAAAGCATTTTCATGTTTTTCAAAAGGCCCAGTCAAAGTCCAAACCTGAATCCAATTGAGAATCTGTGGCAAGACTTGAAGCCTGACGTTCAAACTACCCTTTCTTATTGCACTTAAGTTATTCTGCAAAGAAGAATGGTGTTTCATTGATCCAGAAGCTAAATACAAATCTACCCCAAACTATTTTGATTTATTTTTGTTGATTTTCTGTCATTCTTTTTCAAGGACCATACATCATTTTCCTACCGTTCTCAATTATGCACTACCTCGTGTTAGTTTATCAAATAAAACCCTACTAAAATACAATGAAATCTTATAATGTGACACGTTGAAAAGTTTAAGAAGCATAACACCTTTCGGCACTACATATAAAGATCTGAAATGTGTGAGACTAACTTTTTAAAACTCCTATTTCCCCAAAGCTAGGATGTAACAGAGGAGCATGCTTTGTTGTTTAATGACTATCTTGTTAGTCTACATGACCTATATGCTATGTTTGCGCCTTTAAATGTGTTTTTGAAACTGCTGACAGTAAGAGTCGACATCCTGCTGCCTCTATGGCTCTGACTTTGTTTCACACAAAAGAGGCGAACTCATTGAACTTGAGGTCTGCAGAGTTTAACGCAGAGGGAGCGTTCGGTCTGAGCCGCGTTTATGGCCCGCTGGCTGCAGAGAGCTACCTGCTGCTTTAAGACACATGTCCCACGCGGTGTTTGCTTCCTTGCAGCAAATTTAAGCCCCCCCCCATCTCATCAGTTTATTGATGGCTGTCCTCAAACAGTGCAGGTTTTTGTTTTCCTCTTAATGCCCAGAGCCACTTTCTGTGGGCTCCAAACACAAACCAGCTGCTGGCTGCGAGCCAGTCTGTGGGGGAATGTGGAATCCAGTTCGGTACTTCACACCAGAGGAGAGCAAACACCAACGGGAGCATGAAAGGGCTCGGACTGAGCGCAGAACAAACACACCGGGGGAGAGAGAGCTGAAAAGTCCCCGAGAGGAGGGTGACCTCGCCGACTGGTGCCGAGATGGCCACTGGGGTAGGGGAAGCATTTTTCACCTCTTTGTCCCCCCCCCGACTCTCACTGGAAGGATGTGGCGTCGTAAATAACACTGCGGCATTCATTCATACTGGAGGGCCATTGTGGGCGCTGTGAATAGGCTGCATTATGGGACATGAAATAAATATAAGTCCGGGGAAAGAATGGCTACTGCGCTCTTTTCTTTTCCCGCGACTGTCCTGCCTTCTATTACCCACGGTCAAAAGCTTTCACGTTTACATGCTGTGAGACCACTGGCAATTAAAACACTCAAAGAGTCAGTTCTGTTTGGAAGAGAAAATAGAAATAAAAAATATTATGGATCTTTTTTTGCAGCAAAAGCTGTTGCTGTGTGTTTCACACACACACACAAAAAAAGAGTGATTGATTAAGGTATACCATGCAGATATAGGTGAACATATTAACCAATCAGAACAGAGTATGTGCTGATAATAGCTTGTGCTTCTTTCAGGTTGCGTGGCAAACATTGCAATAAGCCAGACAATAGATTGTTGTTTTTTTTGCAATTTCTTTTTTGGCTTAAAGAGTGTGATCTTTCCTTAGCTTTTAAACTCATAGCAACACTAAATAACCACCAGATACTAACAGTTTAAGTTGCCTTTGAAAAGTGGAAGGAGCACTAACTCACCACAGCCATAAAATCGAATAAATCCAGGTGGTATATATATATATATATATATATATATATATATATATATATATATATATAAATATAAAAAATGTAACGCTGGTGATAACAGGGTCATGCAGTAGTCTGCTGAGTACCAGGCTACAGATCAAACCTCAACACATCCATATCAGGCAGCAAAAAAAGTCTATAACCAAAGTCAATACATCTCTGATATTAAATGAAAGGTTGTCTGGTTTAAGTGAGAGGAGGGTGTAACAAAGTTTGAGGTAAAAACAATCGGACCACTCGAACGGGGCACGTACACAGAAGTTGCGGAACAGGTTTTGTTTCCCAGGGTTGAATCAGATAAGCCGTTTTTCTCTGGGACACGTGTTGGCATCATCAGCGGCTCCATCAGAATGAGTGGCGATAACACATAATTTATGCTGTGCAGGGCTGAAAAAAACAAGCCACGCGCATGCTGTTGCACGCTTAGCTTCTGTTTCAGGAGTGTTGGTGCACCTTCCAGCAACTTACCGGCCCCCTTTTTATTTGACAGGTTTAAATCTATGGGAAATTTCTCAAGAGCTGGGGTTAAACAAGCGCTGCTTTGCTATATATCATGTATGCGACATCAAAGGGTCATCATTAATTACGGTAAAGTAATACAAACCTCTTGAAGGTGGCCTCGGGGTCTTTTTGACAGTTGAGAGGCTCCAAAGCAGAGGAAACAGATGGACTTTTGAGGATCTCCTCATACCCAGGAGGAAGAAGAGGGGAGGCCCTCAACTGTTCCACCAAGCCCAGGACGAACCTCCACAGCACCGTACTCCTTTGGTCCTCCCTGAGGCAGAAGTGGGAAGCCAGGCAGCGCTGCCAAAGCCCCGCAGCCAGGCCTGCCTGGGAGGTGGGCCACACCAGTTCAGTGCACAGGGCGGTCTTCCCAGCGCCGGGCCCCCCGGTCACCAGCAGCCCCGGCGCTTGGCCAGACGCCGGGCGGGCGTCCAGGCAGCGCCTCAGCTTGTCCAGGGCCCATTCCCGGCAGTAGAACCGCCGGCCCCGGAGCAGGCTGCTGCTGCATCCGTGTGCTGAGCCGCTCATTTGCTCCCGGGCTTCTGACATCCAGGAGACAAGTCGGTGCTCTCAGCTTCACATCCCATGCTTGCTTCAACGTTTTCACTCTGACTTTCAGGAAGTGTGTTGCATCAGGGGAATTCTACCGCTGGATATCCTTCCTGCAGGTCTCGATGGGTCGCACGGATAGGAAAGCAATACTACGAGTGAGCTTCAGTCGCGGCTCATCATCCTCTGCGTTCATTCTGATCTTTTTCCTGCCGGGTGCCGAACGGCGTGCTCACAGGCGTTCATCACGCCTCCCTAGAAGGCAGAGGAGCTGCTGAGGCAGAAATCAGAAAGAGAAAGAAAAGGCTCAGTAAACCGAACAAGCGTTTTTCACACTTTTTATCACACACTGTATCTCACCCAACCTGTGTTGTCTTCTGTTTCCAAATTAAAGCCACTTTTTACCCTCTTCCTTCAGCTCTTGTCCTTTAAACATCGAACCTTCCTGTCAGCTTCTGCAGGTAATTTCCTTTTTGCTTTCTCACCCCCTCCACTCTTTCTCCTCCCTTCTCTCTCCCTCTGTCTCTCTGGCTCTCAGGCTCTCTGGTTTTTCTTGTTTTCTTTTTTTTTTGCTTTTTTGTCTCCACCCTCTCCCGGTGTGTCTCGGCATGTTCAGACACGCACAGGAGAAGCCTCTGAGGGGGAGAAGAAGTGAGGGAGGAGGACTCTTGTGGCAGCGAGCTCTCTCTGCAGCTGACAGGAGGGAGGAGTTACCTGGGGTCAAGGTTCAGTCAAGGACAATATTACTCCACACTTTACTCCATGCTTTTTTTGTGTCACATTTATGCAAAGCCCATATTAGGCGGAGCTGTGTTTTTGTCTGGGAATTTCAAAGTTAAAGCTTTTTTTTTTAAAAGGAAGGGATTCTTTTCACAAGTTTGGCGTCATATAAGTCAGAGAAATGGATTTGTGATAATGTGCCAAACAAAAACGCAAGAAGCGTCTGATGTTTAAAGCATCCTGCTGCGACTCAAAAAGAAAACTTGAGAACAACATTTCATCAATGTAGAAATATGCACACAAAGCCACAGAACAATATAATAATGACATCATGTCTTATTTTTTTTCAAACACAGACTATTCTTGGTAGATGCTGTTGATGTTACCAGATGTGTTGTTTTTCTTTCTCCTGTAGAGAACTAACACCGTGCATCACCTTAAGCACACCATCCCTGCAGTGAAATATGGCAATGGCAGCATCATGCCGTGGGCACATTTTTCCTCAGCGGGATATTAGAACAGAATAGAATATATAATAAGGAGTTGATTTAAAGAATGAACTTGCTATATAAGTGTCAATCCTGGAAGAAAAAACAATTAGAGATGGCAAAACTCTTGAGACTGGGGCAGAGGTTCACCTTCCGACTTGAAAACGACCCAAAACACAAAGCCAAAGCTACTTTGGAAGGGTTTAGATCGAAGCATATCAATTTTTTAGAAAGGCCCAGTCAAAGTCCTGACATAAATCCATCCGACAGAAATCGACTATCTACTTTAAAGTTGCTATCGGGAGTTCTGAGAAATCCATGGATTTGGCCTGAAAATCTGAACAAGCACACATTACCAGTCCCCCCCACCCCCTGCTCTCTGCTGTGCTACAGTCCCTCCTCCACATCTCCTTACCCATAGTGGAGCCTTTCGTCACATTTTGATGGGAACTGCAGTTCTTTTGAGTGTACTGAGTCACTAGTCAGTTCATAAAAATGATTTGTTCAAAAGATTCATTCACCGAATCATTCCATTCACAAAACTACATTTTCAGTTTCTTACAGTTAAAATAGCCATTGAGCATGGCTTAGGCCACATTTAGCTTTTTAATGAGCTTTAACTGCGTTGTCTGTTCCTTTACATATAAAATAGGCAATAAGCACAGCTTAAGTGACACTAAAAGCTCCCACATACTTGCTCGGAACTGAGTCCGAGGATATCCATGCGAAGTCTGCACAGACTCGAGGCGGACTCCGTGCGGATGGGTACGCGCAGAGCTCAATTTTTACGACTGCATTATTGGTGTCACACTATAAACTGCTCGGGAGAAAGAAGACGTTCATATCAGACAACGGGTACGCTCGACAACGAAGTATAAAACGTCCACTGGCAGTCTTTGTGATTCACAGTAAGTGTACAGTACGCACAAGTATGTGGTAGTCTTAAATCAGCTATTTAAAGAACTTTAACTGCCTATTTTGTTCCTTTACACTTAAAACAGGTAATATGGGTCAGACGGGCTTTTCAAGCTCTCCCCTTACCTTATTTTTAAGTTCTAGAAGTCAGTCAGCTCAAATGGAAAAAGGATAAGGAATGAAAGAAAGCACAGTTGCAGCACTTTGGCAATCTTGAGCTTTTTTCCGATCCGATACCGATACCTGAGGTAAGCGTATCAGTCTATACCCGATACCGATACTACTGTTGAATGAATAAACCGTATACCTTGAGTGACGTTATCATGCTTGAAATAAACATTGTTAAAAAAAGTTCTGTATGCTCTTTAGCATGTGCTTGCATAATGGATATGAATACTTTTGCAAGGCTCAGTCTCTGGGGATTTTAACACATACTATTTTTTATACAATGAGCTACAAACTGTTCTGTAAGCACATCTCACAGGATTATTGAAGCTCGATGCACATAACACATTCACAATCAGCAAGAGCTGATATTAAAACTCCACAGTTCTACTGCAGCTTTAGATGAATAGGGTCACAAAGAGTGTCTGATAACTTGCATTCATGGTTGATTAAATACTTTAATCTTTTCTTAACTTGAGAGAACAGCAGCTTGTAAATTATAAATTTGCAGACGTATGAATTGCAAGGTAACTTCCGCTAAATTCTAGAGATACCTCTGTAATGGTATGGCACAGTAAACTACAGACAACATGACTAGAATTTAAAGAATCCAGTCAAAGAATGTTTAAGGTCTATGTGGCAGCATTAACACACCGATGGGAATGCACACTGGACCTCATTTCAAGTCACCGACTGATCAGAAATCAGCAGTGCTGAGCTAAATCTGTCACCTTACAGCCATGATTTCACACTTGATAAAACTGCACAGGAAAAACAAACACACTGCTGGCCATGTGAGGCACAAAATGACAGCCGGGCGTCAATTTGATTGAAAAGTGCTAAGTAAGTTAACAACAGCCGCTTGTACAGCCAAGCACACCCTGTCAGAGAAAGATGACGCACATATGTTGGACACTTCTGCTGTCAGATTGCAAGAGCAAATTCCTGATAATTCCCAAGAAAAAAAAAAAAAAAGAAAAAAAGAAATGTGTTCTAGCAGGAAACTGATGACAGTACTGAGGCGAACTGGCACCACGCTGTGAAGATGTCTACATTCTTGTCATAGCTTGTGTTAAAGCCTTGTAAAGCTTGCATGCAGCCTCTATGAAAAACAAGCCAACATTTTCACTGACATGCTGTCAATGCGGAAGTTAAATATAGTCAAATTATTTGCCTCACTTTCAGTTGGGACGTGAATATATGTGTACCAACTGCAGTGACGGACAGTGAGGCATCATGTAACACTTTATGTTTGTTTAACGTGTATATATATATATATATATATATATATATATATATATATATATATATATATATATATATATATATATATATATATATATATATTATAAATATATATGTGCAGATTGTAAAGAAACAGGAACACTGGCAATGTGCCTGGAAACTAAAACTTCTTAATGGAGAAACCTTGTTTTTCAGCCAAGTGACATCAAAGAAACTGGCTTACAAAACGGAACAATTAAACTATAAGTCCGTGTAAATAAATCACATTGCTAGGCAACCAGCAAAGATAATGCAATGTCTTATTGAGCATTACTTAACACCAAACACCCACATAAACCATGAAATTTAACTTATACTAAGTTGCTGCTACGCAAACAAGCAGTAGAGCTAAAATTTGACCAGGGATGTTCCAATCACAATTTTTTTTTCTGTACCACATACTGATCCAGCTGATTAAAGAATCACAGTTTGCTGATGCCAATTCCCAGGTCCCATCCTTTAATAAAATCAACTCTATATGTATAAACGTTGCTTGTTTTTTCCCCCCTGTCCATGGCAGATATTTAGGTCTAAAATGTTTTTTTTGCTAGACAACCTTTTGTGTCTAAAGATATAGCTTCCTCGACACATAACTACAGTTCCTCTAGATTCTTTGCGTTACGCCCCATTGTTCTCCATTGTTCCTGATTCCTTCATGGCTCCTGTGCTTCCTCCGTATTTTGCAACTTTCAGTTTTCTTTAACAAATCTCCTCATCTCATCATGGCTCTTCATCAACGTCCGCATCAATGTCAAAACGGTTTGTTAGTCGCCTGTTATGGCTAATGCCTTTTTAAGCATGTTGTGGAACATATTTTACTAACTTTCACCATGTATTTAATCGGGCGTCAATATGGATTAACGCATACTCATAAATGACTTGGTTTTCTCCAAGTAAAGGTTAGAGAAAGGAATGTGGTTTGATTATCTTAAAACAACTTGTCAAACAGGAAGTGCATTTAAAAGCAGTAATCTCTGTGACACTCAATTATGAGGAAATGTTATAGCACCTTTAATAAGGTAATTATCTAAATTACAATTTCATTACACAGAACCTATGTACACAGGACACATTTCCTGTCAAGCTTCAAATCAAACAATTTATCAGTTTCAGTCCACTCTATAAACTCCCTGAGACAACAAGCATCCACCGTGATCAAGTAGGCTGAGATCTCAATGCTCTTAAAGGGATAGTTTCAATTTTTAAAAGTGAGTTCCTGAGAATAAATTATCTGTGATAATTGCCTTACCCACATTTAACCTATGAAGTTGCAGAAAATGTAAAGGTAAAAAGGAAATTTTAAGGTGCATCGAATATAGACAGGAACCGATCACCTTCTATGCTGTTGCACAAATGACAGTTTGATGCAAAACCCAAAGGTTTAACTCTGAAGGTTTATGCTGTGAGTTAAAACATGGACATCTTTTTTAGCTGGGAAAACAGCGACAAACTTAACAATCTTTTGTGAAAGTGCAGAAATGTAATACCTGCTAAAATAGCATTGTACACCGCAATAATGACATTTGTATAATACAGGTTAGGAAACTATTATGGATATATATATATATTTTTATAGAATTTCAGTTAAACAAAAAGTGAATCAAGCAATCACACTGAGTCAGCCAAATAGGTTTGAAACAAATATTGTTTAGAAAATAGCAACAAAAAGGGAAGTGGAGGGCCCTCAGACCCTCAGACCCCCTCTGCCTTGGACCTCAAACCAGGATCAGCCGACGGTGATGCAGGAAGTCAGCCAGTGACTCTGTCTAAAGTTACACCCAACAGAGCTAAAGCTCGCTGGTAAACATTTGCTTTAGACAAACAACATTTTAAAAGAAGCATTTATTACATAATATGTCAACAGTTATACTGGGTAATTAAATTAAAACAACAAAAGAATTTTTGATTTTTTTTTATGGTTGTTTGTTGAAAACATACCAGAAACTATTTCCAGACTCCTGTTGTCATAGCAAAAACTACGAATATAGAAACTGAGCATATTTTAAACAGCACTGGAACTATTCATTTTTTTTAATGCATGTTTATGGAAATATTGGAATTTTAATAGGCAGTCTGTGCAGAAGGCTCTATAATCAGCAAGCATGTCCCCTTCTGTTCATTTACCCCAGCGTTATTATAATTGGTTTTTTTTTCTTTCTTTTTTTCTATTTCAGCTGCAGCATTTCTGGCATCTGTCCTTGCAGCCTAACAGCAGCCAGTGGTGGGAATCCACAGGTATCCGCTGCAGGCTGCAGGCTGCCCGCCTGTCTCTGCTCCGTCAGCACAGACACGCGCACGCCAGCGGCGGGGCTACAACCTCCGTGGGAATGTGTAAAACCGTCTCACCGGGCGATATTAGTCGACGCCATTGGGGGAAAAAACAAGCAAAAAATAAAATAAAGAAAAAAAAAAGGAATGGGCAGATCTGTTTCTGGCTAAACTCGTCCATGCTTTCGTGTTTATTTTCAGCAGAAAACCTTCAGTTTGAAGCAAGCAGCCCCGGACCTACCTGACGGACACGCTCCATCTCCCCGTCTCCCTCCGCGTCTCTCATTAAAAACACCCCGCAGCACCTCACCGGATGTCTCCTCCGTCCCTGGCTGTTTTTTTTTTTTTTTTTATGTCATCCCATTAAAGGTGAACTCTTTTCTTTCGTTCTGTTTTCAGCCCCCTGCAAGAGTTGCGATTTTCGTCTCCTGCCGACCGTCTCTTAGGAGCTCTGCTTCCTTTCTCACTCCTGATGGTGTTTGGTGGGAAACAAAGCACGGTCTGTGTATTGGACAGTATTCAGTTGAACTGCAAAAAGTCTGCATACACTATGCAAAAAAAAAACAACAACAAAGAAAGACTGTTTGTGGATGCAAAAAAAAAAAAAAAAAGAAGAAGAAATAATGACCTCGATGCAGTCATGGGAGAAAAAAAAGTACCAATCAGTTGATGCTAATAAATCTATTAGATCATTTAATCATCTTTATAAAAGCAGCAGTTTGTTTTTGCACTGAGAGAGCATGCAGGTGTGTATTAACACAATGCCGGGATGGGAAGCCAGCAATGACATCAGAGAGGCAATTGTTTTCACTCATTCATCTAGGAAAAGGAAAACCCCCATTTGCAAAATATTTAAAGTTCACCATGCCACAGTGAGAAAGAGTTTTTTTTTTTTTATTGGATGCAGTCAGCCAGACACCAGAGTCAGTAATTTTTTTTTCTTTTATTGGTTCTGATTATAGGGTGAAAGAGCTACCAGCAATTGTCTTAGTCTCTGAACACATCAAACAGCATCAGGTGCTTTTATGGACTTCTTTTGGTTTGCTACAGACGGCTTATTTGATGCAAAAATTGGAATCATTTTGTAGGTCTTTCATTCACTCTGTGTTGAATTGAAAACTACTACGGCTGTCAAAGAACGTCTGGACATTTCTGCCTTTCATGAGTTATAGTCATTATTAATTTGAAGAAAAAAAAAAAAGAAGAAACTGGAATCGGAAGGTCACACTTCAGAGAGGATTGGTAAGTGTTTTTGGCTGGAAAAAGCCTGATTGCGGCATCTGTATTTTTTCCCAAACTGGAAAAAAGAATAAATAAATAAAATAAGATGATGGCAGTCTTTCAAGAAAATGGCAACCTTGTAAATCCTTTTGCAAACTCAGACAATGCAAAAGCTCTGATATTTTACACCAGGCCTAAGATCTCAGACTCCATGGGCCTCACTATGTGTTTTTGATAAAATCTGTGACAGGATAGTTATAATACGACCAAAAAATGGCTAATTTTGAATTGTTGCCAGAAAAAGTTCTTTCCTTATTGCAAGTTTACAAAGTTTCATCTAAAACAGACTTGAGCAAAAATGTCCTTTGTTTTGATGAAACCAAATACCAAAGCGGAGATGTGTGAGGAAAACCACAAACAAGATATTGGATCAGGCACCTTATACCAACAGTCAAGTATGATGGTGGACAAATAGTGGCTGGGGGCCTTGTTCTGTAGCCTGCGCCTCTTGAGTCAATCTTAAACTAAGCTGTCGGATGGCTCCAGCTTGTTTGTTCATGAAACAGGACAGTAATCCCAAACACAGCGACACATCTCCAACAGAATGGGCGAAAAAGAAAAGAACTAATGCGTTGCAATGGCCCAGACAAAGAACGGCTGTGCAAATATGAATGCCCAGAAACTCTAATGAAGGGAAATCCTGTTGTAAAGAAGAGTGGACCAAAATGCCTCCACAATTGAGTGAGAGACTAATAAGGTCAAACAGATAAAAAAAAAAACAACAACTGAGAAGGAATTTTTAATTCAGTATTAGTAGTATTGTTGCTAAAATGAATGTTACAAGCAGCTGAATCTTAGGGCGTTCTGAGCTTTTCCTATGACTGTATTAACAGAGCTGTAAACTTGCTTTTCCTAATGGCTGTAGATGTGAGGATATATAAATGCAGGTATGATTTCACATGAAACTTCTGCAGTGCAAATAAAAATACTATTAACAGCATCAGCTTATACCCACAACAAAATAAATCGTGTTAACACAACACGTGTCTGTGAGTAGATAGCCTTTTGACATCTATCCGAGTGTTTTTGAATATTTTTGAATAATCTTTTTAAACCAAGGCTAACTCAGAAAACCTGCATTTTTTTCTGGAAGAATAAAAGGAAACATAACCTTAACAAGGCTGATTTCCTACAACATTAATGTGAAATGTGGGAGAAACTGCAGTTTCTTCAAGGTTAGTCCATGCATCTATAATGAGCTAGTGCTCTAATTTATTTCAACTCATTGGTAATTCACAGCCTAGAGTTCTCATCAGAATGAAATTAAACATTTCATTTGAACACTGAAATCATTGCAGCCGCTTGCTGATTGATAAAAAAAAAAAAATCACTTTCATTCCTGTGCCACTACAAATGCTTCTACAAGTTTGTGTGTTAGTTGTGTTGTTGTCATTTCACAGTTTCTTGTACAAAATGTCTTATAAAGTACTTCCCTATCATCCCGCCAGGAAAGAAGAAAGCATCACAGAAACATTTATTTGTTAGGAAATTAGCTATACATGTTTTATACCCTCTAACCAAAGTGGTTTGTTTTCCTTTAAGAATGAAAATTAACTTTTGTTTCAAATAATCCTGTTTCTGTTGTTGCAATTAATCTGAGAGCAATTGTTCCCTCTAGTGGATGGTAGCAGAAACTACAGAAATCTGTTGCCCAATTGAGGCACTTGAATCTGATCTATTTCATTGAACACAAATTAAATTAAAGTCTCCAACTGGAAGCTGGTTTACAGTTGTTACGCAACATATTCATCTTTTACCAGGGTTTGCTTTTCCCTCAAGTTTAAGATAAATTGGTCAGGATGGACCAGAGGTCTAATTTGTTGCTGAGCAAACACTGACGTGTGTCCCTGTCGGCCAATAAGGTAACACTCAGATCATAGTAGCATTACCGATCCTTTCATAGCAATAACTCCCTGAAATGAAATCCATTAGTTGAAAAAATAATATAGGATTACATGAGCATATAGGGTGTTTTGAGTGGAAATCTAGAGTCTAATTGAATATTTTAAAGACCGCATCAACTGTTTGTTGTGCACTTCATGAACCTATGTGTAATACTTGGAGGTATTCATTTCCACTTTTCATTTTATTTATTACTTTCTAATTAATCAAAATGTTGGAATATTTAATTTAATTCATCCCGAATCCCTAAGCAGACTTCGGAGAAAAAAAAATACATTTGAGAGGAGAACTGATTTTAAAAGCTGTCTTAGGGTTCATTTAGATGTGTCCTTTTATTGTATGTTTGAGTATAAGGTGAATAAGTTAATTAGATAAAGCAGACCTTTGAGGATTCAGATGATCCACTATTCAGCAACTAGTTTGTTCTCCTAATGGTTTCCAGGTTGAATGCATCATTATTATAAACATTTATAAAATGTGTTCTTTTGCATTATTTTATAAATATTCTTATGGTTTGACGAAGAAAGAAAAGCTGGATCACATCTAACATCTAACATGACTACTTTCACAATTTTAAAGTTGATACAGGCTGAGGAAAGCTGTCTTGTCCAAATAATGTCTAGAAATAGAAACAGCAGTTCATGAATACTAATACTTTGTTATCAATGTAACCCTCAGCATCTTTCTATATCTTAGATCATAGTGTTGGTAGCATCACTCGTGGACATCTTTGTGTTATGGTGCATAACTGAATGAGCTAAAGCGCCTGGTAAAGCTGCTAAAACTAGTAACAAAACCATTCAGTCAGATCTACTGAGCTTTTGTTTCTTCAGTCTCTCTTACTGTAACGTGGCTCCAAAGTTCCTTATTGGTGTATTGCTTGCAGTTGCATGTTCCACATACCTTGCAATATCATTGTGGGAAAAGTAAATTGAAACAAAGTTTTCCAGTCATGCAGGGCTGCTTACGGTCAGACACCCTCTGGCCAGAATTCAACTTTTTACTTGTTAACTTGGCTGGCATTGGACACTGACTGATTTTATCCAAGAGCCAACAAGGGCTTAGAATAATGGCATTTCTTGTTGACAGCCTGATGCGCAGAGCCTCAGAGGAATGATATGTCAACAAAATGATTACTCTTGTCATGTCTCGTGACATTTGACCAACCTCCAAACAAGCAGACCATATCCCTCCCAGGCAACCAGATGTGTGAGTGTACAGTTCCAGGAAAAAAAACATATCCCCATTACCACTTCAGTGTCAAGGTAGTAGGAAAAAGTGCAGATATTTCTGAAAAAAAGCACAAAAACAACTGCAATATTGTGTTTAAATAGTGTAATGATACGTAGCAGATATTTTTTCCTCATTCTTATACTACTAATGGGGTACTTTTAATAAAACAAAAACTAAATAAAATGGTAGCTGAAATGTGACAAATGTAATGAGGCAGCCATCTCCACATGCGCCACTGACTGGTAGTGCAAATAGCTTTTCTTAAAATGAACTCTTTTTCTGCTAAACTCTCAACACATCTGTGCCTTCTGCTACTTTTTTAAGCTGCAACAAAAACATGAGAAAACAATTTGCTCCTTGTAACGATTTCATTTTATAGAAACAAGTTCAAACGTGTGCCTGTGTACTTAATATTTTGCAATACATGTTAACACCTCTGCTACTAAAAAAGGGTACAATTAATTACAATATTAGTAAAACAGAAGTATGTCTGTGAACATATATATATTTGCTTTTCAATAGGATTGTCAAGATAATACAATTTTAAACTCAATTTTGATACAAACATTTTTTGACAGAGAAAGAAAAGCTGGAGCAACATTTTTTGAAGGTCATAACTTTTTTTGCTAAAAGTTATGACAAACAATGACAAATGACAAACTTAGCATTAATTTTCTTGATTAGTGCCAAATTAGTAGGGGCACAATTTTATGGAGGATTGAAACTGAAGAAATTAAAAATAAAATCAGAAACACATAAATGGACCAACAAATGTATCACTACAAGGTTGTTCTTAGTAATTTAAAAGTGCCTAAATCAATACATTGGAAATAATCAAAGAAAAAAAAAACATATGATGGTCAATTAAATAATAAAACATGTGGTAAATATTTCTGATATTTTTTAACAGGCATATAAAATGACATTAAATTATTGCTCATTTTTTAAATTAATTGGTACATTTTAAGTGTATTGATGTATTTATTGGGTAATTTACATATTTCCACTTTTATTTTTTTATTCTGTCAATGTTGGTCCTTCATATTTTCAGCCCTCTTTAAGGAAAATATGTATAATTTAGGTGCCACTTCCCTGATTGGTTAAACGGTAGACCACTATAAGTGTTGATATCTTTTATGGAAGTTATCCACCATTCATTTAGTCATACTATTATTTTTATTAGAATTGCTTATCTTTAGTGATCACTGTATGCTTTTATTTACCTGTCAATTAGCAGATGATTCAGATAAATGTTACTAATAAGGGACAACTATCAACTATTACAACTATTATTTCATACAAAAAAAACTGGATCTGGTGCATACTAAATGTATTTTACAATGAAACAAAGGATCTGGTTATTCAGCAGCAGCCCTGTACAATTTCTGTATAAATAAAAAAATGTTAGTATTGATTTTACCAAGATATCAATTATTTTGACAATCCTACTTTGCAAACACAAAAAACCTCAAGCAGATTTAAATTTGTACCCTTGTATTAAAACAATAAGAGAAAATGTTTAAAGAACTATTAATATATTATAGCGCACAACTCCTCTCTGAATCAGTTTGGGCTTTACTTCTTGCCAGAGACTTTGAGCGTTTCTGCTCACAGAACTGAGGCGTATTTGCTCTGAGGGTTGCTGCTGCTGCAACTCTGAGTACAGCTTCAAGATGGGCATCTGTGAGCCTGAATCTATACCTGGTTTTATTAAAGTGCATTGCTGAGAAGAGTTTCTCACACAGATATCTGTTATGCCCAGATAGCTAAGCAAAACTTGGTGTAGGAAGGCAAACTTCTGCAGGAGTCGGGTAAGGCAGAGAGCAGACTGCTCCCAGCAGGAGATGACAGGCAAAAAAGGGCTGAGGCTTGAGACAGGTCTGAAAGACACGCTTGATAGCTGACAGGCAGGCAAAAATCAAAGGGCTTGGCAAGGTTTGTGGTCATGAAACAGTCCAGGTTGTGTCCAGAAAACAGAAGCAGACGATGTGTCCGCTCCGCTCGAGAGTACTGCTAGACAAGAAAAGCCACGACCGGAACTAGATGGAGAACAGGAAAGGTAGGCAAGGAACACTGGACATCTACTCACACGATGGCTTTCAAAACCTGGTGACAAGAGACAGTAAAGCTCCCATATATTAAGGAGCAGACACTGGTGAAGGTGCTCTGGTGTGGGGAATCTTCTTAATCTCTGTGGAGCCAGGGGAAAGTGAGGGAGAGCGCAGACAGCCGAGCCACCGACAGTACAATGTAAGCTTCCAAAAAGGCACATTACACGACTGAAAACCCTGGACAGCACTAAGAAGGATGGAGGTAGCTCTCGCAGAAACCTTCCAGTCTTGTCTACTATCCCCTGTGTCTCTCTGAATCTAGTTTTCAGTTCATTGGTGCACTACAGAACAATCAGTTCCATTTGCACCACCCTGGACACTTTCTCCACATCAGCTGACTGAGCAGGGGTCTGCAAACAGCTGTTATGTGTCACTGTGAGCCATGAAGTCTGCAAATCTTTGATCAAACTCATGCAGATTTTCCCATCACCTCAAACGTATCATCAACACCTCTGATAAAGATTGCCAGCTGTGTGGAGTCTTATCTGTCAGAAGCTGGACAGAAGCACTCAGTATTGAACCAGACAAGCGGTTATATTTTAAAAGGGTTTATTAATGGGCATGTTGTGAGATGGAAAACAGGATGTCAGACTGATATGTAAAACTAAACAGGGCAAGGCAGAGTTCGTGGTCGCAGAACAGTCCTAAGTAAAAAAACGGTTGATCAGCCGTGCAAGACAGTCCAAAGCAGAATCCAAGCTCAGAGTCGGAAAACGGATACAGATACGGTACACAAACAGGCTTCAGGCTAAACAAGGACAGGCAGGCTCGGTAGTAAGATAACAGTCCAGATTGGTACACAGGCTAGCAGGTTAAACAGATAGTGGGTCAGGTTAGCTCAGATAATCCAGGAACAGGCTAGGTCTGGCACACAGGATAACAGTCCAAATCAGGCAGGAAAGTCAGGGAATCAGGCTGGCTCAGAAATTTGTAGGCTATTTGGGTCAATATCAACAGGTCGGACAGAAACGTGAACGCTGGATAAAACTCATGGCTTGTAATGATCTGGCACTGATGACCGGTCTGAAGGCTGGTTAAATACTGACAGATGCAGGTGGATCAGATGAGATGTGATGAGGAAATGGGTGGAGCTAAGCAGGTGTGTGAAATGAATAATCAGACCAGGCATCAGTGCCAAGATCGTGACATTATCAGTGTTTTCATCCACAGAGTATGAAGTAAAACCTCTGACTTTATCCCGTAGTTGTTCATAAACATTAGTGATTTTCCCAGTTTGGCGACTAACTCGCTGATCAAGTAACGTGCTTCACCTGCGGCTAGGTTTTGTTCGAGACATTTTGGTTTCTTCTCGTGCGACCAGTTAGCCTGTTTCTTCTGCACATATCATCCTGCTTCTTTGGTGCTGCTCTCTTCCTTTTGTAACAATTTTTATTTGTAAAATAATTTTTTTTTTATATATATTTGTTTTCAAATATTTAACTATGCACTAACTGCTGTCTTAATTGTACAATAGTAAGATTAGTTTTTAAAGATTAAAGAGCCAAATTGCACAATATTTTTCACACTGGGTCACAGGGCGGAAATAGGAGTTGCGGAAGAGGCCTGGGACTTTGAGACTCCTGCTCTAATGAGTTAGATCATTAAGTCTTATCAGACAAAAATTTGAGTGATTTCTTTCAGCTGCTCCCTCATTCAGGGTTTGCCACAACCAGTCATTAAAACTTCCACATAGACTTGGTCGAGTATCTACACTGTGGATGCCCTTTCTGAGACAGTCAGGATTCAAACCGGGGTCCGCCCTGTATCAAAAACGTGATCTTAGCCTGCTACACCACAGTGGGACTGAATCAGTCAACCATAACCTGAGTAATTACAAAGAGCAGTTTTCAACCCTACCCCATGTTTTAAAATGATGATTTCATTTATTACGGTTATTGTTTGTCCAAATCTACCCTGTGTGAAAAATAAATTACCCTCTAATCCTAAAAACTGGTTGTGGCAGTTTTAGTGGCAACAGCTGTCATCAAATGTTATTGGAAATGACTCATTTACATCACTCTGTAAGAATTTTGTGCCAGGCATTTTATTCGAGATTTATTGCCAGAGAGATAGTAGTCCCATCATTTATTGTAAGTCAACCAAAGCACACCCAGACAAGACACAACTAGCACCATGTCTGACTGTTGGTATGACATTCCTTCTCTCAAACGCTGAGTTTTACAGCAGGTGTAATGGGACGCACTCTTGTCAGTCCAAAGAATGTTTTCCCCAAAGTCTAAGAGAACATCAATGTTTTTTTAGCAAAAGTGCTTTTTTTTTTTGTCAGCAGTGATTTTTCTACAAGTTCAATACTTTGATCAATTTAAGATTCTGCCATTTTGGCATCAAGACCAGACCTTTCACAGGGCAAAGTGTATAATTTGAAGATTCAAGATTTCCACAGGGACCTGTGGAGCTTTGACATGTTTCTACAGGAGTTACATTGAATTTAATTAAAGCTGTAGTTTGTAATCCTGTTTAGAGACACATTTTGGTATACAGTACTGGGTGAAAAGTTCCTTCCATCCTGACCGTAGTCAATACATTATACATTCAGGAAGAGGAGGTTAAAAATTTGATCTCTGTGAGAGCCACAGGCCTGTAAAAACTCTGAAAACTCTTTGGTGCGAGTGGCAGTGATTGGGCCTTGCTAATCACTGGAGAAGGACCTTGAATCACTGAGCAATCACTGAGCCAAAAAGCAAAGCCCTTGATTTACAGAACAGTCTTCATTCTGGTCCTCACCTATGGTGATGAAGTATCGATCATGACCAAAAGAATGACTGTGATCACTGTGATTGTGTGGTTTTTATTGGGTCCCTTTTTTGTTACCCTGTTTTATTGTACAGAGGACTTGAGTGGTCTGAAAGGCACTTTTAAATTAAATGTATTCTTCTTATTATTATTATTATTATTATGATCCAACGACAATCACCTTAAGGTTGCGCTACACTCCTCCTGTAACCACTCTGATACAATATGTTTGGCTCTTCATCCAAAATCCAGTTTCCTGACAATATGAACTCTTTTGAACTATGTCCCTGTGTTATGCAATGTCACTGCTGAACTCTGTTTGTCACCAACAGAAAGATGTTGATGTAAATAAACACAGTTTTGTCACTGATAGCATTCAAAAATGGAGCGTGACTAGCTGATTATTTTTTAAGCACAGCGTGTCTGTGTAAACTTGTCAAGGGAAAATAAACATGCATGCACTCTGACACAGTGAGGACGGCCACAGTTTTAGGCAAATGAACAATGATCAAGCTCTATAACTTCGAGCATTAAACCTGTTCAGCAAATAATGTGTTTTTTAATCTCATCGTCCTGTGAACCACTAGATTGCTAATTAATGTATTGCAGGTGTTCCAGTCATTTCCATTGCCGCAGACGGTTGTGATTATTGTTATCAAGAAGAATCAAGAATCTTTATTGTCATTATGTAACAATAAGTACATTTTGGTGAAACACCACCTCAGAATTCACACATAACTCACAGACACAGATCAAGACATATTTTAAAGTTGAATGCATTGAAAACACTTTCAGAAAAGCTAAAAATTGTGCAAATAGTCCTCAGCATCTGAGAATATTTAAAAGTTCATGTCAATAAAGCCATTTTTGGCTGTGCAATTGTATGAATGTATCAGACAAACACTCACAAATGTTAAAATTGCACAATTTGAAATTGTGCAAACAGTCTTTAGCAAAAAATTAGATGTTTAAGTCAAAAGACAGGTAGCAGGCAGTATACAAGATTTTGTAAAATACTGTGCAATAACGTGAATGTATCAGACAAACATTCCCGGAGAAGTTAAAAGTGGGCAGATAATCATTAACATCTGATAAAATGTAAATATTCAAGTCATAAAGGGCAAGGTAGAAGTCACTGTACAGAACTATGGGAAATGCTATGGAATTGCATAAATGTATTAGACAAACAATCCTGGACACGTTAAAAGGTGTGCAAATAGTCATTGGCAAAAATTTAAGTTTTTAAGTTTAAGAATAATGCAATTTGCATGGAGATCCAAATAAACACTCTCATAGAAGCTAAAAGTGTACAAACAGACATTAGCATGTGAGAGACAGTGTAAAAAAATTCTCAATCGATTCAAGAAACTGTGGAACCAGCTGCATGTTTTTCAACATGTAACAGGCTATGAAGTGAGCTGGTAGTTTATTTGATTCTCAGCAGGGGGCAATTAACCTTGTCTGCAAGCTGAATTCTCGTAGTATTTGTGCGTTCACAAACACACCAGAATCCATCTTGTACCGCTCCGGCTTCAACCGTTTGTTTTTATTGAGGTTTAAGGCGGGACAAACTGGTGCAACAAAAGCAAGTACGGCTGAGTCCAAAGCTGAACCAACGTAAATAAGTAGCACAGGACGCACGCATTGCTGCTGCTATCACACCTGTTTTATAAGAATATAAGAAGAATTTCTTTGATAGAAGACCACCAAGAAGTGCCTTGACTAGCTTACCTTTTTGTGGTTTCTCATGACACCTTCTACTTACGTTTTAAATTTATACTGTGATTGGCTAAAACCAACCTTTGTAGACGGGCACAAGGCGTCACTTCGCCCAATCGGCTCCGAGAATCCCGCTGAAATTCCCTCCTTTCCCCAAACTGATTCGATAGGAGCAGTCCCAGATTGATAATGTGCAGAACACAGAACTTTATCAATATGCCTGACCAGGTTATTGGGCAATAGCCCTCACAGCTTTGAGATAGAGACGTTTTTGAGCCTCTTAGTTTTTGATTTAATGTTCCTGAATCATTTACCTGATGGCAGTGGGACAAACGGGGCATTGCCCAGTTGGGTGGGAGCTGTGTCAATACGTCTGGCCCTGTTCTGGACTCTTGTAGCATAAACTGTGTCTAGATATTGTAGACAGCGTCCCACAGTCCCCTGTGCTGACATCACCACACGTATTAAATCCTTCCTTTGCCGTGCAGCTCCCATACCATACTGTCATGCTGAGACACAGAATATGGGGAACAAAGGCAATTGTCCAGGGTGGCATTAGATCAGTGGGTGTGTGTGCGTCAATAAAGAAAAATGATCAAGTTTTTACTTCTCAGTTTTGCACTTAAATAATTTTGCATTGGATATTTTTAATATGCAGCCAATGAGCAGTTGGCAATGTCCTGCCAACTTTTAGCCCACAGGTAACCCGTGACATTCTGTCTGCCTTAGCTAGAGAGCCTCAGAGCTACATGAAGAACAAGTGTGGAGTGTAAAGGATCTAATAACGACAAAAAGACCTTACACATCAAAAATTTAGGATACAGGAACCAGGACGAGAATAACAGTAAAAACCTGGTATCATAAACACTGTGGAGGTGTGATTGTGACATGGATACCAGCTGAGTACAATCAACTGCATAAATAACAAGTGAGTGGGGAGTGAGGTTAAAGAAACTGAGACTAGATTGACAGCACAGAAACCTGGAATAACCACAGAACAAATATTAAGTTAACACAGCTAAATATAAAAAAATAAAGCAACCAATCAATATACAACAATCACGATACAGTACTCAGACAAAAGTAACCATGTCCATGGGATTATGACCCAGTTTTGTCTGACAGATTGAAAGGCAGGACTTGAATAAACATCTAGCATAAGACTTTGCTCTGCAAATAATTTATTCTAAGAGTAGCTTTAAAAGTTAATTTAGAAAATTATAAAAACTTATAAATCAGGAATATTATACCCTTGTAATTAAGGCATATCCGTTTCACTCCCTGTGGTATTGAATCATTGATTTAATTGGTTTATAATTGCAAAATGATATGTAAATACAAATATTGTCTCAAAGTACTTTACATAAAAGGCCACTTTTTAGTTTTGTATGGAAAATTCTGCATTTGTATAACGGTCTATAACACAAAAATATCTATTTGTCAAACAGTTACAAAAAACTGCTGCCTTGAAGAATGAATAAACTATTTACTCGTTTAATTGGTCGATCACCACGGTTTTCAAAGCAATCAAGAACCACCCCGTAATACAGGTGTATAAAATCACCTCATGCAAAGTCACGAGAAGAACGCTGGCCATCTAACCTTGCCTGCAAGATGAATTGTCGCGGTATCTGCGGGTTCACAAACACATGAGAATCCATCTTCCTGCTCCCATCTCAACCGTTCAGGCCCGAACTAAAAACAGTTTGCGCCAGTCAGGTTGCAGTATTATGGTTAAAGATGGGACATACAGCTGTGACGAAAACAAGAGCTGCAGAGCCCAAATCTGAACCAAAAATAAACATGGCAGCATAGGAAGACGCATGCATAGCTGCTGCCTTCACATCTGTTTTCTCACAATCCACAATTTCTTCTTTGAAAGAAGAACAGCAATAAGTGCCCTGACCAGTGTAACTTGTGGTTTCTCATGACGATGGCTGCTTACATTTTCATTTGACACCGTGACTGGCTAAAACCAACCTTTGGTAGGCGGGCACTAGTTGTCATTTCACCCAATCAGCTCAGAAAGTTCTCCTTTCCCCAAACGGATTCGATGAGAGCAGACCCAGGTTGATAATGTACAGATGGTGGAGTGCTACACATTATCAATATGGCTTGTCAGGTTACTGGTCATCTACTGGCTGTGGCTTTTGATAATCTGGCACTGTCTGCAGTTGGCTTAAGAAGAGTAGGAAACAGAGTTGGATGACCTTAATTGCGATGGAGAGGCAAACTTGCAGGAGTGGTGAATGATTCTGATTACAATGAGCAGGGAAAGTGAAACAGAATACACACAGCAGAGAGATGCCAAATCACAACACCTAAACCTTGTGGAAAGCCTTCTGAGAAGAGCTGAGGCAGCTGTAGCAGCACTTGCTGGGCCAACATTATATTAAACCCTTTGGATTCAGACTGGAATGACACTCAATCTCATGTGTGATGAAAAATGAGTAAATACCATTTGTAATAGTCAATGTTTTAAATCATTATGCTGATATTCTTTTTAGAGTTTTGGGATTTTGTTTAACCTGATTTTCTCCAAGCTTTTATTCTTACAGATAGTTTGTACCCTGAGATAAGTTCCTGATGGTGCCTTCATAAGCCCTTTTCAAATAGTATGAAGAAATTGATTTCAAACCTGCACAGTTGATTAAATATTCCCATCTATATTGAACTATTAGACTAGGAACTTTTTATCTGTTTGATATTTTAAACTAAATTTGCAGATACACGGAACAAAAAAAAAAAAACTTGAACAAAATTGAAAGAATACCTGATTTCATGAGCACAGTGAAGAAAAACCTTTGACATGTTGACAAAAGTACGTGAACAACGTGACTCAGAGTCTTGTTTTGCTCAGTCAAGGTTGAGGCCCTAATCACTACTGTGTGCAGACCTCTATGCAGCAAGGTTGCTCAACATTAACCACCCACTGTTTGCAAAGTTTTTGTCTGCATGAACATTGTCACATACAACCAGCGGTAAATCCTCTCCCTTTGATGATGAAAATAACATTTTCAAAATCACCATGAAAAAAGATGGTGCTGAGAAGAAACAAGAGCTGCAAGGAAGTCAAGTTTTCACTGAAAAGAGAATGAAAATTTACAGTGTCCTGCAAAAGACACTTCTGTCAGGGCTGCTGGGGCTATAAGCATAGCTCACTACTGTCAGGGTGTGAATGGGTGAATGACTGATTGTAGAGCGCTTTGGGGTCGTCGGACTTGATAAAGCGCTATACTATGTGATGGGTCTGACCAGAGCACCTTCCTCCGTACATTTAAGGAGTCATCCACGGGTCTTTTGGTGAAATAAGGAAAAATATATACAAAAACAAACAACAAAAAAAAGAAAAAGAAAATTGATGGGTCCATCCCTTTACTATTAAGGGTCACAAACGTCACAGTGAAATGAAGTCCACCTGTGTGCAACTCAAGTGTCACATGATTTGTGAGTATAAACACAGCTTCTCTGAAAGGCCTCAGAGGCTGCAGCATCACTAAGCATGAAGACCAGGGACCAAATTAAGAAGTACAAGTAAGGGAGGGAATATTTAATCAATACAAATACCTTTGATTTGCCCCCGGAGCACCATCAACCCCTTCATCTTCAATGGAAAGCATACAGTATCACAACAAACTGGCCAAGAGAGGATCACCCACCAGAATTCCCAGACTGGGCAACGTGAGCATCAATCAGAGAGGCAGCAAAGAGACCGAAGGGTAACCCTGAAGGAGCTGCAGAGCTCTTCGGCAGTGACGGATGGATCTGTCTATAGGAATACTATAAGCTGTATACTTCATAGAGCTAAGCTTATAGTATAAGAGGGGCCGGAAAAAAAAGCCATTACATCGAGTTAAAAATAAGAAGGCAAGTTTTGAGTTTGCCAAAAGGCCCGTGGAGGACTCCTTAAATGTAAGGAGGAAGGTGCTCTGGTGAGAATTTAACTTTTCAGCCCCCCAAGAAAAACTCTGTCCAGTGCAAACGCAACACATCCCATCACCCAAAGAACACATTACCCACAGTGATACATGGTGGCGGCAGCATCATGCTGTGGGGACGTTTTTCAGCAGCAGGGAGTGGGAAACTGATCTGTGTCAAGGGAAAGATGGATGGTGCTAAATACAGGAACATCCTAGAGCAAAACCTGTCAGTCTGCCTGTGAGTTTAGATGGAGGTTCACCTTTCCAGCAAGACAATGACCAGTAGCATACTGTGGATGGAGAAGGTGAAGGTGGAGAAAGGTGTAAACTCTCAAACAATCCATCTTGATTCCAGGTGGCGAGGCAACAAATATGAATACCTTTGCAAGGCACTGTATACTGATGTGACCAGAGTTGACCATTTGCATCTTCCAATTTATATGGAAGACACAGCAAAATACTGTGAAGGGATTCATGATGTTTTTAGAGAAATGAATGGGGTGTGATAGTAAGGTACTTACACAACTGTAGCATGTTTAAAGAAGAATTCAGTCCAGTTGTAGGGCTGCATGGCAGGAAAGTTGTTAGCGATGTTGCCTCACAGCAGGAAGGTCCTGAGTTTGAATCCTGGCCCGGCTCTTCCTGTGTGAAACTTGTGTGTTCTGCTCATGCCTGTTTGGATTCTGCCCGGGTATTCAAGCCTCTTCATACAAACTAATGACATGTAACATGATAATTTGCCTTATCACAATACCATTATGTGATAAACTGGTTACCTGTTGCTTTTAGTTTCTATCTTTCCATGTTCTATTTTGTTTCTACATTTTATTCCTACTTGCTTTTATTCTGTTTTTTCCCCCCTGTTTTTTAATCAAGTAAAGCACTTTGCATTGTCTCTGTACTGAAATGTGCTATAGTTTTACAAATACATTGTTACATGCTATATTACATACAATGCTATATTACATACAATGAAGTCAATGCACAATTTGAAGTTAATGTTCACCCTATGATCATTGCACAACACTTTGTTGAGAGCGTTGTGAAGTGCAGTTGTCAGCAGTTTTTATTTATTTTGTGAGGACAGCTGGGTTAGTTACCTCTTGAGGTTGGACCAGAGTTTGGACCACTTCTGGCCAGATCTTTGGTCAGACCTTTCGCAAGTTCTAGAAAGTTTTGTTACAAAAAAGGCGTAGTGTTGACATGGAAATCATGTTGCAGGACCTTTCCATGCAAGAAACTTCAGAGTTCTGTACAAAATCTATATAGAGTTTGTTCCACTTGTGTTTTATGGTTAAAAAAAGTACTTTGTGCAAATCAATTTATATGCAAATTATTATACGCAAAAAATGTATCAATGCATTGATTATTACACATTGCAAAACCATACAATCAGCAGAGATGTTATACTTTGATTATTCAGCATTCCATGCAGATATCTAACAAACATGTAATTAAGTGTGTCTGAGGCATCTAAAGGACATAAGATATTAATTAATTGATTGGAGTTTCGTGGCGAAAACAGCACCTTCTAAATTCCCTGAATCTCTGCAAAACTGGGTTCGAGATGTCAGGGTCACAACTCTGGGGAACAGGGTGGGCGTCTTTCACAAACTCATGACTTCTGCACATTGTCCCCATCTTCCTCCCTCCCTCCCTCCCTCCCTTTGGTATCCATGCCACCCACGTAAACTGGGCCGCCATATAAACAGATGCTGCAGCTGTAGCTTTGGTACCTTTTGCCCAGCTCTCCAGCGTACTGGACCAGAGGACAACTCATCATGAAGCTTCTCACCCATATTCTGTTTATGTGCCTGGCCCTTGCTCTGACATGGGCTAAGTAAGTAGCCTCGATTTTAAGTTAAATGAACTACAGTAAAGAGATTTGGCAATATTAGTTGAGTTCTTCACGTTTTACGCAACTTAATGTTCACCACACTCGGTGCTGTTTCATAATCAGTTGCAATTAACCTCAGATTGACCTTAAAGTGCATTTTTGAAAAGCTTGTAGGACTGTGCTGCGCTGTTCATGACTCCTAAAGTCAGTTTCCAAAATAAAGCTCAGATATTAAGATTAATGGTAAATTAAATGGTATTAATTGCATCAGTTACAACAATTATTTCAATAAAAGAACACGTTTATTTGTTACAAATCCAAATAGGCTGCTACAGTTTGCCTTCTGGATTTCACCTTACAGACAGGGCCTGGAAACATTTCAATAGCATTGACTAAAAGTAAAAAATATATGATGTTAAGAAACTGTAAGTTGATCTCTGACACTTTTTTTGCTAATTTAATTTAATTTTGTCCATCACGCGGTGATGGACAAAATGATAAGAAATTCTGAAAAGCTAAGTTATCGTTCTCTTTTTCACAGTCATCAAAACGCAGACGAACATCATGGAGGTCGGTTTACCAAAAATGTTATTTTGACATAGAAGAAAATGATCTTCACATCTCCAGAGAAATTTGCTCCGGCACTCTTTTTAACCATTACATTGTGATGTTCTGCAGCTGACCTCGACCGCTGTAAAGGCCTTGAAATGGACGCTGTTGCACTGAACGAGGAGGGAATCCCTTACTTTTTCAAGGGTGGGTCCCTCCATACCAAAACTTTACATATCCCTGATCCTTTTCTCAGAGAAATTATTGATATCTCTTCAGAATATTTGGAACAAAAGTGCATTTTTCTTTCACTACTAAGTGCTTCCGTCTCCTCTCAGGTGACCACCTGTTTAAGGGCTTCCACGGCAAGGCGGAGCTGTCGAACGGGTCTTTCTCCGAGTTGGATGACCACCACCATCTGGGCCATGTGGATGCTGCTTTCCGCATGCACTATGAGGACGATCCCACCCACAACCACATGTTCTTCTTCCTGGTATGCTATGCAATGCTATAAAACCCAAAGTAGACAAATTCAGGCTTCCACACACCGACAGCATGACTTCTTTGCAAGTGTGGTGACGGGGACTTTTAATCTGATGCAGGACAACAAAGTGTTCAGGTATTACCAACATAATCTGGAGGCGGGCTACCCCAAGGACATCTCCGAGGTCTTCCCTGGAATCCCAGACCACCTGGATGCTGCTGTGGAGTGTCCGAAGCCGGAGTGCGAAGAAGACTCTGTGATCTTCTTCAAGGGTTAGTTTCAAGAATTATTTCTCTGATCCTAATCGGATAATATCTCTGATTGAGGAGCAAAGACAAATTTTAACCTCTGGTTCTTCCAGTATCATTGTTGATAAAAGAACCTGTATACAGCACAACCCATGTGGGCACTGTAAAAACTATCCTTCCACTGTTTTTCTACCAACACACTTTGCATATCTGTAACACTTGAAGACCTGCGCGTGTTTTTTAAATTTTTTATTCCCTTTTACAGAAGACGACATCTACCACTACAATGTGAAAACCAAGGCAGTGGACAAGAAAGAGTTTAAGTCCATGCCGAACTGCACGTCTGCTTTCCGCTTCATGGAGCACTACTACTGCTTCCACGGGCACAAGTTCTCCAAGTTCGACCCAAAGACCGGCGAGGTGCACGGGAGATACCCTAAAGAGGCCCGCGACTACTTCATGAGGTGCTCCAAGTTTGGTAAGTGGAAACTAAATGTCAGTGATGGCCCGTACCGCCTGGATTTATTAGCAGCGATAACGCAGAATAACTTATGGTTACTGTGTTTTTTGTCATCAAGCAGATGCCGAATTAAATATGGGCTGTTAACTTGAATATAACACATGCAATCAACATAAATGAAAACATTTAGTCTAAATTTGATACATTAGATGTAATTTGGCTTAACGGATCGCTAGATGGCAGCAAAGTGCCTCCATAATGATTCTTATCAAGTGGCTGCATGTCTGCGTAGGCGTTCAGGCGTATGTGGGCAACACAGGCTGCATAAGGAGCATGGGCTGTTTCAACAGCAATAGTCTACAAAGGGGTGAACCACTCAGAGAAATCATAGAAATGATTTGTAACATCAGCAGATCTGTTTTTGCAAAAAAAACAGAACCTATTGTAGTCTACACATGAATCTAACTTGGATCAGAATAAGACCATTTTCCTGTGATCAGATCTGGTCAGTAGAACATCGAAACTCATTAGATGCATCAAAAACAAGAACATTTACAATTTCTGCTTCGTAAACGTATTAACAAACAACCTGACAAACAACCGTTTAAATGTTCTGTTAGTACGAGTAAATTATCTCTTGATTCTTGTGTGCTCCTTTTAAAGGAGTTTTAAAGCCAGATCAAGTAAGGACAAAGTTGTAAAATCTCATTTTACTTGTTCAGGTGATGACAGCGACCATCTGGACAGGGAGCGCTGCAGCCGCGTTCACCTGGATGCTGTTACATCTGATGACAACGGAAACATTTATGCATTCAGAGGTGAGATTTAAAGATTGAACGTTTCTATTGTCACATGCAGTTTAGTTTTATATTGATTTTCACACAAGATTTATGACATAATTCATCCGGCTTGGTCGTTCTTCGTAATTCAATTGTTCATTCCAAACATTCATTTGCACTGTTGTCTCTGTGAATTGATCTATGAAATTCAGCTTTTGATAAGATTTATAAGGTTGATTCAAGCATAATTTACTTATTTCCCAACAAAAACCTGCTATGTTGTAATTGAAAGCCGGAATTTATACTCAAAGCAATAAAAAAAATCTTATTTTTGAAACAGGTTAAAGTGCTAAAGAATATTCAGACTGATAAATAGAATTGACCTACAGATTCAGTTTCTTCATGTTGTTTTAGAAAAATAATCAAAGATCACTATAAATGGCAGTTGGGAAATTAATCTCAATTGATTGCAAAAAGAAGTTGCATTAATAAATGTCAGAATTTAACTAAAAGGCCAAAAATTACATCACCAGTCTCTAGATAATTAGATTACTGTTCAACCTGGCTTCAAACATCTTTTATCAGCGTTACCATTTCCAACTTCTCTGAGCGATTCCTTCATTTTCCAGGCCACCATTTCATCCGCAAAGATGACAACGACACGCTGACGTCTGACACCATCGAGAACGCCTTCAAAGAGCTGCACAGCGAGGTCGACGCTGTTTTCTCCTACCAGGATCACCTCTACATGATCAAGGTTAAACCGATAACTATGTGTTTAAACAAGCTGAAGCTGTCTTTAAGTCCTCCTGACAGCGAAAAACAAACTTTCTCTCCTTGCCCTCCAGGATGACCAGGTGTTCGTTTACAAAGTTGGCGAGCCACACACCCACCTGGAGGGTTATCCCAAACCTGTGAAAGAGGAGCTGGGCATCGAGGGCCCCATTGATGCCGCGTTTGTCTGCCAGGACCATCACATTGCTCACATCGTCAAAGGTAAGACCATAATCAGAGCCTGATTCCAAGAAATGATGTTACAGACGATTTAACGGGTGTATAAATTCAAAGAGTTCATGAATTTAAATCCCCACCTGGGCTGTGGTACTTTGAAAATGTACCACAGCCCTTGACCCTAAACTTGACCCTAAAGCAAAAAAGACAACCCGTCAGCTTTTGCTTCTACATGAGACAGTATGGATGAAAGCTGTGGTAAGGACGAACAATTTGAATTAAAAGCCATTGTACTCAGACTGATATTATTACAGTCCTACATTTGAAAATATTGAAATGAAAAACAAATGCAATCAAGCTTTTTTTTTGTTTCAAAGCATTCCTGTTAAAATGCTTCTTTTTTTTTTACCAGGAGACCCTCATACAAATGCTAAATTAAAAAAGGCATATTCAACGCTCAGTCCAAATTCAAAGTCCTTTAATTAAAACATTTTATAAATTAAATTCTACACTTCGCTATGTTCATACTTATAAAGGTCAATATATTTTTAAGTAGACAGGATTTAACTATGTAATGTTCAAAACAGGACCAATGACAGAAAGGAAAAAGGAGGTAAACGAAGGATTGTCTTGTTACTGCTGTATAAATAAACTTGCCTTGCCTTGATAGAGGGAGGAAGAAAATTATGCAATCAAAGAAGAAGGAAAGAAAGAATACAGAATAAAGTCTGGAAATACTTAGATTGCATTTCCATAGTTAATCAGACATGGAAAATACTTCAATCAATTCACACACTTTTCAAACATTTTCAGACTATCTGGCCCAACCCTGCTTGAGTTTCACATAATAACTGATATCTCCTCCTGTGTCTCTCTCCCTCCAGGTAGAGACATGTACGACGTAGACATGAGCGTCACCCCCCGGGTTCCCGCTAACCAGCGTCCAATCTCTCTTTTCAAGAAGGTGGACGCTGCCATGTGCGGTCCTGGGGGAGTTAAAGTGATCTCTGGATCCCACTTCTACCACTTTGACAGCGTCATGCTGCTTGTGGCCTCCAGGGCCCTGCCTGAGCAGCACAGAGTATCTCTGGAGCTGTTCGGCTGCGATCACTGAGTAACTGAGAGAGGACTGAACGAACGGTGCAGAGCACCACAAACAACGAAGTGGAACACGGAAAAACAAACCAGCACCTACAGAGTCTGGCGAGAAGCGACTTTGTGTGGCTTCTGATTCCACGCTCTCTCAGATGATACAGTGTTTCGTGCAACTCGCTTCCCTTCTGCGTCTTACCTCAAAAATAAACGGAAACATTTCTCATTTCTTTTAGGAGGGATTCTACTGTTCACGCATTCTGTGGCAACCTATGCAAAGAGTGCTTTCAACATGTTCAGTGGCAATACATGTTTTTCTGTGATTCATTTTGTACAGTGAGGCGGGGAATAAAGACATGTGGCAATCACCATCACAATGTCCTTCTATTGGGGAAGTATTTCATTGTGCTCATTTTTTGTTCTGTCGGTAATTTTCGGGTAAACCTCCCAGAACAGCAACAACGAGATCAAGATCCCACAGCTTTAAAGAACAAATCAAACCAACAAAAAGCTGCCTGACTTTATACAGCCACAAAAAAACTAATTATTTGAAATAAACCCCTTCAAAGGGTTTTCTGTGAATCTGGCCAGTAACACAAAAGAAATTTTACATTTCGATAATTTTCAGTGTCTTACTGCAAATATAAAGCTTGTAGATGTACACAACGTATTAGAATTGTGCCAAGAAATCATCTGATGATGTGAACTTCGGTGCAGTTTCAAAGCAACATCCCATCCTAATTACTGGCAGACCTGTAGAGTCAATAAATTGCTCAAATAGATCAGTACCTTCCCAGGAGCGGCCGGCCTGCTAACACCAGTCCAAGAGCACACCAAAGACTCATCCGGGAGGTCATAAGCTAGCCCAGAACAACATCTACAGGAAGGCATAACTCACTTTGACCCGTTGAGGTCACTGTTCAGGATTCAAAAAATAGGATAGAAAGACTTGGTGTAAATTACATCCATGGGAGGGTTCAGAGGTGAAAAGCACAGCGGAACAAAAAGACTACATTGGTCAAAAAATCTTGATGATCTCCAAGACATTCGGTGAAGTATTGTGTAGATGAACGAGACTGATGTTTCTTGAACCTTTCTGTGGAGCTGAGGAGAAGAATTAGAGCAGATCACATTTTAGACAATAGGATCAAGAAAGGCCCTGCTGATTCCAGAAGCATGTGGTAATGGCAGACAGGGAGGAGATTACTCAGATTTCTCAGTGTGTCCAGCAGGAGATGAGGGAAAAGGTTGGAAAGCGCACAGGCAAGTAGCAACTGAGGAAGCCAGGGCTGCGAAGGATGACCGCAGAAGAATCATAGTACATCTTCCATATGGTTTATACGAAGCATAGAAGAAACACGAGGTAAGTTTCTTAGAATTTAGCACTTAGCGCAAAGGAGTGATGACTGGACCATGGTGACCGATTTTCAGCCATTCAAATGTCCCTTTTATTCCTCAGCAGCCAGAGGAGGGGACTGTAGTCAGGTGAGAACACCGAAGCCATCAGCGGAAACCTGCAGCTGATGAAATAGTTTCGAAAGCATTCCCCCAAAACACTCATTACTCTAGGATCACCACAGAACCCCTTTTTTGTGACTCTGAAAGCTGAGACGCCTGAACACCTAAAGAGAGTAGGGTCAAGAATGAAAGCTCTCAGAACCCAAGAGCAGACGTCAGGCCCACACTCAACCAAGTCCATAGGGTACTGGAAGCATTGACCTTAGCGGCCAACGTCCACAGACACCCAAGCAATGGTGTGTGGAGGGGGCTCAGAAGGAGTGCAAAGGTACTGCTGAGACCAGTTCCCAGGTTACATCCAGAATATGTTATGAACGTGAACCAGGCAAACCCAGTATTCAAACCAAACAAGTGAGGTGAAGGCAAAAAACAGGATTTAATAATAAAACAGGGACAGGCAAGGCTCAATGGTCAAAATGGCAGTCCAAAATCCGGTACACGAAAGGCAGTCCAAAATAGGCAGAGGTACAAACAGGGCAAAGCAAGCTCGGATAACCATGGGACAGAATCAGGTCGGTAAACCGGTAAATCAGTCAGACAGGGCAGGAAAAACAGATCAGGGAACAGGCTGGCTCAGAATCAAAAAGGCTCTCAGGTTAGCATCAACAGGTCAATCAAGAAAGGAACGCTGGAAACAAAACTCACCGTGGGCTCGTTAATGATCTGGCGGAGAACTAAAGACTGAGGCAGAACTATATAGTGAAGTGCACAGGTGAAATGGAGTGAAAACTAATTACCGGGAAACAGCTGGAACTAATCAGAGGCAGGGAAGTGACTGACAGTGAACTGAACTGATAGGTTGGTGACTGCTGACAGGGGAGTGAGCTGGCAGGTGAACAGAACTGAGCTAAAAGCTTACAGAACCCTAACAGATAGTATAAAACAAAGAACAAAATCAAACCACAACAAAACTCAAACTATTCCATAATTCAAACTTAAGACAGAACCTAAAATCATGACAGAGTAAGAAAGAAAGATAACATTAAATCTACAGTCAAAGCTGGAGGTCTGGGCTAAATTATGACAATTGATGGAACCATAAATTCTTCTCTCATGAATGAGAGTTTGTGACTTTTAGCACAAGCTTACTTGCTTAATGCAGCCGTAAAACAAAATATTGTCATGATCTCGGCACTGATGCCTGGTCTGATCACCCATTGCACACACCTGCTTAGCTCCGCCCAGTTCCTCATGACCACTCATTTGATCCACCTGCATTAGTAACTATATAACCAGCCTTCAGACCAGTCATCAGTGCCAGATTATTTCGAGCCATTGTGTGAGACTTATTCCAGTGTTCTACCTGTTCTGACTTCCTGATCCTGACCTGTCTGCCTCTCAACTCCTGAGCCTGCCTGTTCCCGTCTGATTCTGATTGCCTGACCTGTCTTCCGACTTCCGCATGACCTGACTATCTGCCTGATCTCTGCCCACTGTGTACCGACCGGATTCTTTTTCTGACTACCGAGCCTGCCTGCCCTCGTCCAGCCTGTCTGCTGCTCTGTGCATCAAACCTGGAACAGTGAGCGCGACTCCGTCCTGGATCATCCTTCGGCACCTCACCCACTCTTCGATCTCTTGGTTCCGACCACCGACCACGTCCACGACCTCGTCTTTGACTTCACTCTACAGTTCATCCTGCTCACGTTCTTTTTCACCGTTCTGACCTCCTGCCCGTCCTCCGACCTCCGATACACCTGCGTCTAGGACTCTCCGAGCGGCAACCCACCAGCTTTGATCTACCTCTACTTCTGGACCAACACTGTACATTAAGACCAGGTTAGTGACCTACATGTTTGGATGCAAGCACTTCCAGTTAAACGAGGTCACTAACCTGTTGTCTTCCCCTGCAGAGGCTCCCGGTGTAGACGCTGACGCCACACGCTCTGATTCTGCTTTAAATAAACTGTTAAACCTAAACTGTCTGTCTGCCTCGGATACTGGATCCACTAGTTTTGAGCCTAACAAATAGAGCTTTTGGAATGGCTTAGTCAAAGTCTGATCAGATGAGATCAGATTGAGATGCTGTGGTATCACCATAAACTGGCCATTCATGCTTTAAAAGCCCATCGGTTTGACTAAATCAAAGCAACTCTGTAAAGAAAAGCGGGCCGCAATCACTCCACAGCGATGTAAAGGACTCCAGGTGGCACAACTAGAACCATAATAATACATTTGTGACCAAGTGATGTGCCGAGGTGTGACAGGAGACGTGTGAATGGAAGGGGAGAGGCATGTTTGACCAGTTTCCCAAATATGTTATAGCCAATCACAGTGAAGTCAGCTAGGTAGAGCCTTCACCCCAAATCCTTTTTTCATTATCTGGGTAATAGTTTTTAGTTATCATCTTGCTAAATAAATGATTCCATATTTTAAATCAGTGATTGAAGTGATTCTCAACATCTACGGTTTGCAAACTGATTATATACAATGTTATGCACTTCACCAGCAGAGGGTGCAAGAGTTCCACTTCATAAACCAAACTCCCCTTTGGGCCAGCGCGTGTGGAATATTATGTTATTGCAGGGTTAGTATTCAATGTTTCTGTAGAAATTCTGTACTTTTCCATAACGACTTTTCCAGGGCTCCTTTACCTTTGATTTCTTTCATTCTCAGTCCTTCACATTAATTTTAAAAGGCTGAATACAAAGTCTGACTCTGAATTTAAAGCAAACATTTTATAGTGAAGACCTTTTTAATTTAAATCTGCTAAGAAAGGAAGGAAGGCATTTGGATGGGGAATGAAAAATAAAATTATTTTTCCAAACTTATTCAGACTAGGAAAACACTGAAGTTAAATTTCAGACCTTTCCAACAGCATAGGAACTCTGTTTCTGTAAGTTTGACACTGAAAAGTGAGCACTTCACAGCAGGGAGCATTTATGCCTGTGGCTCATAATGTCAGCACTTTTTTACATATCCACAGGAGCTGACAGGAGTACAAACATGATCCTCCCCCCGCTGAAATCATCAATCGTCTTTCATTGGCTGACCCCTAAAAGCTTCTTTACTCCAATTCAACCCAACCCAACACCATGTCTTGATATCAATAAATCTGAAGAGTCACTGATGAGGATTCTAGATTAAAACATTTTGATTAACTGATTCCAAAAAGTGGATCAAGTTCACATACCGGTATTTCTACAAAAGTGAAAGAGGGCCCTTTTTATTAAATTCAATTTATTTATAGCGCCAATTCATGAAACATGTCATCTCAAGGCACTTTCCAAAGTCAAATTCAATCAGACTATATTATTAGCAATTAAAATTTTTTTATATGTTCAGTGACTCTTTTCTTTCTTCAACATCCAACCCTTTTAACTTTAACACAGGTTTGAGATGTCTGATCTGGAGTGTTCATCACACTGCTCTAAAATGAGGCAATGGGATGATGTCAGCTTCATGACCGGGACTGAAGTCTCTGATGACAGCAGGCTTCATTGGATCACACAATCCCTCACTTCAGCCCAGTGCCTGCTACAAAGACAATGGCAACAGAAACAGAAACAGTGTGAGCCTTCATCAGGCCTGATATGATGCCACAGTCAACTACTGAGATATCCACACCTCAGAGCTGGGTAACTGGTAATTCATCTAATTGGAGGATCACTGACTGACAGGGAAAATAATATTTGTGTAGGTTAATTTATTCACATTTATGAAGTTTAAAACAGGATATGCAAATTAATGTTTAATGTTTAAGATCAAATCCGGGGTTGTACTGTGACTGTCTGTGCGCCGTTTTGTGTGTTCCCCATGCATGCATGGACTTTATTCACTTTTACTCTCTGAGTACCAAAACACGGGTGTGATGCTGCGTTCCATTTACCTCTGAAGTAAGTACCAGGAGCGGGGAATGGTGTAACACCCAAGTTGACTGTGTTCCAGTTGACAAATTAATTTAAAATTAAAAAAAAGAACAACAAAGGGTCGAAATTCCAATATGCGGCGGTCAAGAAAGTGGTTGTTTTGTTCATAGTACCTCTTTCCACATGCAAATGCCACTTTTGATTTGTTCGATTTAGAGTTGCAGTCGCTACATGATGTTACACTGATGCTGCAGTCTTACAGCGGTGTCTCATTAAATAAACATGTTTCCATCACAGCTTACTGTTGTTTATGTGAGGAGCTGCAACATTAGCTCCGACAATTGGCCTTAAAATATTTCTCCCACTTTCCGAGTGGGAAGTCCAACTTTAGCGGCTGCTCCAGTTGATTCTTCCGACCTGCAAGTCAGAATATCTGAGATCCCACTGCAACTGAAACGCAGTCAGCTATAGATTATAAATTTCCCTCTACATAACACGCACTGATTCAAACATTTATGTCAACACACTGTTTAGCAGTATTTCTGAGTAGATTTAAATAGCAAAAGGTGATTTGTGATATAATAAAATAGTGACATTTCAATGAATATTTAAAATATATTAACAGTGACTTTTAAAGGAGCATATCTTAAATTCAGAGATTTTTGCAGACGTCTGCCCCCTCTGGTGACAAGTTGAAATAACACCAGTGTTGTGCATGTGCATAGGAGAAGAGTAAAAGCATCTGCCCCTGTGACAGCACAAGTCTTTTGTTTAGAGACGTGATGTCTTTTGAGGTACGAAAGTCATAAGTATTGAAGTTAGCCCATGTTGTCTCACTAATGCATCAATTACGGCAGAAAATCAACAACGTAGTGAGGTGAACGAGAACGCGCAGCGTGTTACACTCACTCACGCCCAGAGCATTTGGCCCTAACCACTCTCCCAAGAGCTGACTAATCCAGCCTATGCAGACAACTGCAGTAAATAGAGGAAACCTAATTTTACACGTCAGCCAATCAATTGTAAAGGCATGTATGGGAAAGAAAATAAATAATATTTAACTTCAAAACTTGCACTATGCACCTATATAGGTATACACAGCAATGTTGAAACGTTATGTTTTTGTGACATAAAACATTAGACCACAATTAATCATTTCAAAGCTTTCTACGTATTTATAAATAGATAAAACAAATCTATTTGAAGGAGAAAATATAAGAAAGTTAAATAAAATCATTGTATAAGTGTACATACCCTTAATACTTGGTCGAACCATCTTTTGTTTCAGTGTCATATTTATGTCTTCAGCCCACTTCAGGGGACCCAACAGATTTTCTGCCATAATTTAGTTCTGGACCGTAACCTGACCACTTTCCTGTCAATAGGTCCTTTTTATGTTGGTTTAGATGTATGATTCAATTCACTGAGATACTAAAAAAATAAACCCATTTATCTTAAGCTTTTGATTTTTTGACTGAAAGTTTGTGGTAATTTTTTATTTATTTTTTGATAATGTTAAGTTAATGCACTTTGAATAAAAATAAGTTATTATCTGAAAATAATAAGCCCAGTGAATGATGCTGGATGTTTCCTTTGGAAGAAAAGCCTTCTAAACATAAACATTAGTGTAGTTCTGCCCAAAGTTGCTACTGCCATCCCGGGAAGGGTTTTTTTAGGCCCGCAAACACAATTCAACAACGGTTTGAGATTTGGTCCGTCAGCATGGAGGGTAGACACAAGTTAACGTATAAAACCAAAACTTGGGGGTTAAATTCTCACTGATGAAAGGCTTTCCGAAATCATGCAGACAAATCAAAATCTTCTTAAAATATAAAATGTTATGCATGAAAAAGTATTTTTTTTACTAAACACATTTTTGTTTTCTTTTAACTTTCATTGTAAATAGTGCAACAAACATTCAGGGGCTTACTCAAAAGCACAGTTGAATGCACCCATTCAGTAAACTTAACTAAGGTTTAAAGTACAAACACCTGGTTGTATTGTTCTACTTTGCTTCATTAAAATATTCTGTGGTTAGTGTATTGTGAGTACGTAAAAATTAAACATTTCACTTTTTTTGTTGCTGTTGCATTTTTAACAGAAGAATTTCGTGGCCTGCTAATTCTTTAAACTGGAGCATTTTGGCCCTTGTTGCAAAAAAATTTCCACACAACTGCTTAGGTTTTCGTCACATGTAGAACATAAAACAAAACCCTTGTGCTGTATATATTATACCTCTAACTGAGCTGTATCGTGATGTGGAGAGTAACACGGTCACCTCAGAGCAAAGCAGTCTTAGCTTCGGTCTCGACTCTCCACGCCTTCTTGGTTCTGCCTCTTCCAGCGTAGCTTCCTCCTTCAGCACAAAACCTTTCTCTTCAGATTAATTTGTTCACTTTAACATCCAAAGCAAAGCTATATCAATGATTCGGCCAAAATACAGGGAAAAAAAGTTTTTCTCCTAATACATCTGACAACTTTTGAAAAATCATCTTCAACCAACAGTCCAATTTATTCACAGATGTGAGCTGTGCACATATTTAAAAGATCCAGAAACGCACACATGCTCTTAGATTTAGCCACCGCTAGGACAGAGGAAGAGCAGCCGTTGGGCTCCTTGATTGTGGGCTTGTACAGTATGCTTCTGCACGTTGCGGCATCTGTGTGTATGTGTATGCCTGTGAGGTGTCTGCTTGTTGGTTGTGATGCTTAATTAACTGGACAGGGAGGTTGACGGACATCTGCTCTCAGCCTGCCGTTTGGGTAGCCTGACCCCCACGAAGCCTGTGTGCTTTGTATATGTGTGTGTGTGTGTGTGTGTGTGTGTGTGTGTGTGTGTGTGTGTGTGTGTGTGTGTGTGTGTGTGTGTGTGTGTGTGTGCGTGCGTGCGTGCGTAGAACAGGCAGGTATGGACTTTGGCCAAGACTGTGCCATTTAAACGTTGAATCTCAGGACCAGATGGTGCCAGCTAGCGTCCCCTCGGTGGACTGGTGACCGCTAAAAACCCTTCCTCAGATGTAACCCCGATGCCCTGCATCAAATTGTCAGATTGAGCAGGGGCTGGCCTGGTAAACACACACAGAAAAGGCATGAACTCACACACATGCTCACAAACACACTCACTTGTGGTCATTTCGTCCGCTACGGCTACGCAGTCCTGTACTTGACCAAACAACCACATACTAAAGTACCGGTTGATCAAAAGTTACGTTTTTAACAAATTTACAGTAAAGTATAAAAAACATGCTATTTTATACCTGTAGCATATATATTTAGATTAATGTATTTACTACCCCATTTAAAAAACGTAAAAAAATAGACCAAGCATGTCAGTCAGCAGTTTATATTTTCAGAGTAAAAATATATGATTTCTCCAGTTAGATTAATAAACACTTGACATCTTTCACACTAAAAACTAAAATTAAAAAAATCATGGTGCTGTGAGTTTCCCTTTTTGTCAGTTTGAAATTACATTTTTATTGACTGTAAAATAATATGAAAAAGGTTAATTGATTAAAAAAAATATCTTTTTAAAAAATATAGTTAATTCTAGATTATTATTTATGTTAATCCAGTATTTCTTTTTTTTCTTTTTCTTTTTGCAAAAAAATAAAAAATAAAACAAATCATATTTTTGTATCTTTATTGTGTCCCAATCACCAAAACTGAACGGCATAATACAAAAAACATAAGAAAGACAGAGACATTTCAATTAGTCCATTTCTGGTGACTACTGGCCACGATGTTACTCAGTACTTCCTTATAACCAGAGCCTTTAAAAAAGTAAACCACATTATTACTGGAGTACGCCTGCTCTAGACAAGAAGTGCGTCTGTTCTCTAAATTCAGAAATTATTTTTCTATAGAGGAAAGATGATAAGCAGTAGAATTGTGAAGTCTTGCCTTGCCTTGAAGGAATTGAAGAATCAGTCATCAAATTTGTTGATAAAGGTGCAATTTTTGCACAAACACTTTAACAATTTACGAGGTAATGTGCATGAGATGTTAGATGTTATTATGAAAAAATAAAGTAAGATCTTTTTTAACAAAAACATAAATAAATTGTCAAGTTTGTATGAAAGCTGGAGAAATCACAAACAAGTCCCACCTTGTCATCCCTGTTGTTTAAACCCTCCCAAACACATAAAGACCTTCTAACAGATATTTGAAGACCATAAAGCGAAATACAGTAAACAATAGTTGTTTAGTAAGAAGAGGAAACAAATGTGCGGCAGGAAGATGTGCCACAATGTGGATATACTCAAACAGGCTCATTTGATACTTAATATCTGTTCAAGTTTAAAGTTAGCCATAATCTACGTATGAGGCTCAGCAGACATGGAGGCAGGTGCGCTCATCAGATGAGGCCATCGTACCAAACAATATGTTCCCTCTATCACCCTGACGCTGCAGTGAAACATGGTGGTGGCCACATCATGCTGTGGAGATTCTTTTCTTCAGGAGCTGCAAGCAAGCTGACCAGAGTTAACGGAAAGATGAATGAAGCTAACTAAAGGAATCCCAGGAAGAAAACCCATTGGAGACTTCAGAAGACCAGAAGACCAAGTAACTTTCCTCTGGGCTGCTTTCCTCGTGCGCTCTTGAGGCCATCTCCGACTCCTTTCCTAGAGCTTCCACCTCCTCAGCATCCTATCCCATGACTTTCTTCCTCCTCCTCTCCTCTCTTGTCCTGTATGTCTAACCTTCCACCCCCTCCACAGCATCTTGGGGACGAGGTTGTGCAGAGCTGTCAGTCCCTTGCTGAGGCGGCCAAGCGGCACATCCCGGTCAGAGGGGAGGCCGGGGCAAATGGTCGGGGCATCGTCGTGGGTCCGGCCAACCTCCCAGCACTGAGCGGCAGACCCCCTCAACAGATTGAGCCTCCAGCTGGCCGGCACGGGGCCGCCGCGGCCCCATGCTGGGGACACACATGCCGCAGAGCACAAATTCCCACTTGCACACAAGCGCGCACACGTACACCAACACGTGCATCTATACGACGCATGGCCGCCTCGACACAGACACCACCGTGCTGTCGGGCAGAAATTATGTTTTCATTTGGCCAAATGTCAAAATCATTTGAATGAAAAACGTGGGACTCTATTTTGAACTAAAGTTAAATTTAAAAAAAAAATGCTTTGTTGTTTAAAATTTTGCTAAATTGTGTACATTTTAAATGTGTATTGCTTAGTTTACAAAGTACAGCCTTTTTTCCACTGTTTGTAATTTAATTACATTTTCTTTTCATAGGAATTAAGCTCAATCTGAAAAAAAAATCTGAATTGGTATTTTGAACATTAATATAATAATCTATCAAATGTTTTTGTTGGTTGGTCAAATACTGCAGCAGGTTGAGACAGATTGTCATGCTTTAGGTTTTTCTTTGCTTTGCTTTGGACTTTTCTGGACTTTTCTCAATGAGCCTTCACCTCTTAGCCATCATCCAATCAGCTCAGTGTCCCTCCAGCCACCACTCTGATCTAGATCAGCTCCACCTGTTGCTACTAATCACAGCCACCTCAGCTCACCTGTTCACCTGCCTACATATACCTGCCTCAGCCGTCCACTCACTGCCAGAAGGTCTCTTCTGGTCTCGTCTCGTGTGATGTGCTTTGACTCTACCAGTTCCTGTGTGCTCAGCCTGCTGGACTCCTCTGTTCGCTTCAATGAAGAAAGTCGCCTGCTTCTGGTCCTGCTTGCCTGCCTCATCATCCACTACTCATCGTTTCAATAAACTTTTTCAAAACGTAACTCTGTGACCGGCTGACTATCGCGTTCACTGGCTTTAATCATTACACTGATGTTGTTTTTATAAATATGTTTAATATTGAAGCTTGTTTTATAAGCCAAGTGAGATTTTTGATAGTTTTATTTACACAGGGAGCTCCAACAGCATGTACGCAGAGCTGTTGGAAGGTCATCACAATTATATTAGTGATGACTTTTAGGAAAATTGCCCCTGATCAGTAAATGGAACCTATTTGTGTCTGTCGTGCGAAGGCCTCAGGGGTTTGTTAGAGAACATTAGAGAACCAAGCATCATGAAGACCAAGGTGCACAGCAGTCAGTCATTCACCCATTCACACCCTGACGGTGGTGAGCTATGTTGGTAGCCACAGCTGCCCTGGAGCAGACTGACAGAGACAAGGCTGCCATACAATGGCACCACCAGACCCTCTGACCACCACCACAGTTAAACCGTGAACATCTCACAGGTCATTCTTCTACCAAAATTGGCCGCTCTCATACTCATAATTACAAAAGTGTAGCACGATTGTAATCTCACTGAGACATGGTTGTTCACATAAGCAGAGAAGCCAGACAAGGAGACGCAGTCAAGAGGCTCATGGTAACTCTGGAGGAGATACAGAAAACCACAGCTCAGGTGGGAGGATTTCTAAAAGTCATGCTCTCCTCAACGCTGGCCTTTTTAGAAGAAACAGGACTTTTTTTTAAGAAAAAACATAAGAAGTCCCCTCACCAGTTTTTGGCAAAAAGAAATCACTTCATGTCACAATAAACACACCTCCCCTATTGGGAAAAATGTAGATGGCAGCATCAGGCTGTGGGAATGATTTTCCTCAGCAGATACAGGGAAGCTGGTCAGGGTTTGTGGCCTCACCTCTGGAATCCCTCCGGAAAGTCCCCTGGTCGCTCGCCCTGTATATCCTTCACAGGAACCGCCACAAACCAACAATCACCTACCTGCCAGTCCACCCTCCAACGATCCACCGCTCCATTGCGGCTCTCAGGGTCTATCAGCTCAGGTCGTGAGCCTGCAGTCTCCTGGTTAACAGACATGCTGCCAGTTTAATCCTTAATCCTAGTGGTCTGTGGATCTTCCTTATTTGCGCCGCACAAGTTCCAAAAATTCTGCTTTGTCTTTCTTGTAAGACGGAGAAGTGTGGAGGCAACCAACACCACACACTAAACTTTAAATCACATATGAGAGAAAAGGACCAGTTTTCAAAGTTATACTCTTCAAAACCTTACTCTAACCTTGATGTCAGTAATCTGTCCATGCAAATAACTGATCTTGTAGAAAATCGGGGCATTATTTATTCAACATTTTTATAGTTTCAAGACTTCCTGCATTGCATTCTGGTCTAGATGTTGTGAAAAACAGGATTTCCTTTGTGTGAGATACATTGTTTGCTTGTTTTGTCATTTTGCAAATTTGTTGTTCTTCGTGTAATAATTATTTGAAAAAGTGCTATCGCACCTTATTCAAACTGAGATCAGTTTTTATTGAAATATCTGAATTATTAAAAATGAATTGAGAAGTTGTAATGAACTGAAATCTGACATGAAACATGATTATGTAACTGCATCATTTAGCTGTTAGAAACCATCACACCTCATTAAACAGCCACTGTACCTGTCTTACATTTAATTCCTTGTCTGACCTTGCTGCCTTCCTCTCTCCCTCTCTCTCTCTCTCTCTCTCTCTCTCTCTCTGCCAGGTAATATTCTCACCTTGTCTTTATTAGCTACACTTGCAAAGGGAGCCTCCCTGCCTGTTAAGGTCCTCAGGGCCCCCAGGCACCAGTGCAGAGGCCTCCAGGGGCCAGAGGAGCCAGGCTGCACACTGTCGGTCTGCAGTCTGTTCTCCAGTTGTGACAGCGAACACATCCTTATGATGACAATTAGTGGCTGTTAGAAAGCACAGATGAACAGGGGAGGCAGGAGGGTGCTGGCAGGGGGATAAGACAGAGGTGGGGTGGGGGGTGGGGGGGGCAGGTGGTGCAAAAAGCAGGACACAATTAACAAACATGGGAAAAATATCTGCTAATGAGGATGGGCAAAGCTCAAGGGATGTGGTGAGATTGAGGGGTAAGGGAGGAGAAGAAGGGATTATGACTAACTCTACATCAAGGGAGCGTGGGGGAGGGAGAGGGGGGGCTGGAGAGACTTTGGTCATAAAACTCCAGCGAGGTTGAAAAACTTGAATAAGGACATAGTCTTCGTCGTGATTCTTTTTAAGGTAAGCATTGCGCCTCATTACAGAGACGCCAGTCTATCATCTATCAAAGAGCGGATAGAGGTTCCGACATGAGTAGATCTAACCGTCTTCACGGTAAACAAACTTAACCAGTGAAGGCCATCAAAGTTCAACCACATTAGAAGCCAGCATGGTTTCCAGAATTAGTAAATATATAAGTCTGCGGGCTGTAGATAAATCATCAACTCTTCGTAAAAATCTTTTAAAGTTCTACAATTTTGCAGAAAATTAAACTCGTAACATGAAACGTTTCCTTTTATTGGGGCACATTCAATGTGATCACTGCTAAAATTATAAGGAATGTCTGCTTGCACTGGATGTTTTCTCCTTTTCTTTGATTTACTACTTTTTGTTTTGTCAATGACCCTATACTGTATGCACCCTATATTGGACAAGGGATGTTTAACAATGGAGGTGCCAGGGAACGGTAGATGTGGAAGACCATAGAAAAGGTGGATGTAGTAGGAAAGAAACAGGTGGAGGTGGATGAGTTGTTGAGAATAGTTGCAGCTGGGAGGAGAAGAGTACTAAAACTATCAAGGTAATAAAATAAAAAAAATAATTAAAAAAAACAAGCATACCCTATGATAGATTGGACATGTAGATATTTAGTATCTGTTTACACAATATTGGGAGGGGGGGGTAAATCAAGTAATTTAGTCAATAAAAAGTGAAAGACCTGTTCTATAAAATAAAATGTTATTTAATTAGTGTCTTTACTGGCTAGGAATAAATTAGGACAACCCCACATTTCTCCATTCTTAAAATAGCCCATTATACACATAGACATGTCAGAAATAAAACAGTGACCGGAAAGAAAGGTGCAAGAGGCTAATGTGGATAAGTAATCAGCTCCAGCCTGGGCCAGCGTTAGCATGGCGGCTACATTACTTCCAGGTACAGGTAAAAGCAGACAGGCATTAAAACAGTAGTTTTAGCAACAATTATTCACATTGACATATAGTTATACATATATACATATATATAAGGGCCAGCCTATTCATACCCATGGCAGATTTGCATAAAACATTATTCAAATTCTGCCAAAAGAGTTTAATTCTGATAGAAAATATGACAGGATGCTCTGAAAAGATAAGACAATCAAATCAGTTTTTATGCACATTATAGTAATATATTGCCGTTTGTACCCCTCTAAATTATCAAAATATTAATTGGTTTGACAGCAATCATACCTTGCCAACAGTTTTGCACAATTCCACTTGTGTTTCGAAAATTCATCGTTGGGGATGAGCTTCAGGTCTTTGGGGACGGACACTGATCCGTCGTTCCCGCCGCAGATTCACTGCAAGACATTAACATCACTTCCAGTGAGACATAACATGTTGGTGATATTGGATTACGTTAAACCTAAATCTGTTAGGTGTCTAAATATGTTTGGGCTTTGAAAAAATAACTTCTACGTGATAAATAACCTCAAAATGTAAGTCAGAAGTCTTTCAGGGAGTAACTGCAGTCAAAGCAGAATAAAAATCAAAGAAAGCAACAAAAGCATGCAGGCAGAAGAGAACAAGATCTTGATGATTGTAGTTCTGTATTTTGTTGAACCACAACTTGTCTGAGTGTAACATGATTAACAGTGGCATTAACTGACAGACTTAATCATTAATTACTCCCTGAAGTATGGAAGTGTAAAAAATAAAACTTAACATCTGCAAACTATTAGGGTGAACCCAGATAAATTAGAAAATAGGTTTATAAATAGTTTTTGAACTTTGGTTCTTTTTTACATTTTAAAATTGTTGCAAGGGGGTAGGGATTTAATGATTCTATTAAATCCAGCCTCCCTCCCACAGCCCACACACTCCTTATTTAAGGTGTGGATTATCTTTTGCTGCATCTGTTGTATCCCGGGGTAACTAAACAAGGGTTAAAGGCAGGCTAGCCTAAAAAGACAACAATAACAGAAACAACTCAGTGCAGGCCCCTCCTCCTAAAAGGGAAAAAAGAAAGAAGCTGTGACAATGCTGCCATCCAGGGGGAACAACTCGTCCATTGTTGGGGAGTGACACGCCGTATTGTGCCTGGCAGACTACATTGCCTCATGGCAGCTGGGATGTGCTGGCAGGGGAAACAGAACTGGCTGTCATCAGCTGGGGGAGATACAGTATGATGCAAGCAGCATTACATCACAAAGGACCGTCCAGGCAGCCGCTGGCTCACCTCACCGGAGGCGCTTTGAAAGGCTGAGGCCGAGGCTGTGGGTTCATGTCAGGTCTAAGAGTATAGTTGTTTCGCTCTCATAATGTTTTTTTTTTCACTTGAACTGTTATGTAAGTTGGATCAAAAAAAGATAACAGCACAAAATTAGAAGCTATTACGTAATGTGTTTTTTTTTTTTTTCAAAGGTTCAATATGCTTAAAAGGCAGGATAAATAAAATTGTATTTGGGAATTTGACAAGAACTCTATAACACTTTTACATATTTGTTTGCACATAAAACAACTTTTAAGGTTTTATCCTAAATTTGGGTAATTTTTGCAGATAATAACACATGTTTCAATAGCCTGGGGGTGCCTGTGATGTTGGTAGCAACAGGTGGTCCTCTGCAATATTTTAGTCTTCCTGTTTTTGGAAAATCTGTTAATCTTGTTTGGCAACATATTTCTAACTCTTTGCTTTATGCATTACAACGTTTCTATGAGTACCAACCGAATCGATGCTCAGCTTTAGTGACTGAGAATATGTTAGAATACGTCATTTACAGGGTTGAAAACCATCTTCTAATGTTTCCCATTTTAATATGTTGAAGTTGTGTTGCATAGTTAATAGCTTATGGTAGACTTGATCCAAATATGAATAATATGAGCGTTATCGGCATCCTGGCAGAGGATCTGGGTGCTCACCTCTCTGGGTGCAACAACACTCATGCTTTATACAAGAAGTAACACTGTTGATTGAAGTTCCTGAGCTGGATCATGCAGTTTTTACATTGCAATATTGTAGGGTTTTAAAAAATCTGTGCTTCTAATCTAAACTGTGTAAAGATTTTAAGTGAAGAAGGGAGGCATGCTTCAGTGCGTACCTGCATATGGTTAAAACTAAGATAAGATAAGATAGACTTTATTGATCTCCCAGTGGAAAAATGCACGTGTCACATCAGCTCAATAATCAAAAGAAGGTGCTAAGAGGAGGAAAAGGTGCATGAGATATATACCATTGGTACACAATGCAGATGCTTTAACTATTAAAAAGTTCTCCTGACCTTAAAGTGACTTTAATTTGGTTTTCTCTCACCACTAGCACTAAAAAAAGGAATTTTTGTTTGTTTGTTATAGATACACCTTTTTTTGGATTTGGCAGGGCAGTGACCTAATTTTATGTATGTATAGATATATATATAAACACACACACACACACACACATATATATATATATATATATATATATATATATATATATATATAATATATATATATATAAATTATATATATTAATTATATATATATATATATATATATAAATATATATATGACGTATGTGGTCATGTAATCCTTTGAGAGACTGGTGTTGAAGCATCTGTAGTACATAGCTGGCCCCCTGATGGACCCCCCTGTTGTTTGCTTACCGGGAAAACAGGTTGGTGAATGAGGCCCATGTCATCTTGGGATTATGCTTCATCTTGCACCACCACAACCACTCAGTGACGTACGCCAGGATCCTGTTTGTGGACTTCAGCTCAGCCTTCAACGCCATCAACCCAGACAACCTCCGTTAGAAACTCACCCAACTCATAGTGCTGGTCTCAACCTGCCAGTGTACACCAACATCTTGACTGACCCGGCAACAGCAGGTGAAACTTGGGAGCCTCTTCTACCACATAAGAACCATCAGCATTGGCACCCCTGGAGGTCTGATATCTCCCCACTCCTCTTCTCTCCACACACAAAGGACTTCACTTTAGTGGACATACCGTATTTATGATACTCACAAAGTTTGCTGACAACACCACTGTTATTGGTCTGATAAGGTGGTGATGAGTCTGCATGCGGTGGATCGGCTGGTCCACAGGTGCAGTCAGAACCACCTGGAGCTTAACCCGCTCAGGACAGTGGAGATGATGGTGGACATTTGGTGAACTCCCCCCATGCTGCTTCCCCTCACCATCCTCAACAACACTGTGTGTGTCGTTGATCACTTCTGGTTACTAGGAAACACCCTTTCTCTGGACCTGGGCCGATCCTCACACATGGACACTGTTTGAAAGAAGGCCCAAAAAAGACTGGGTTTACAGCGGCAAGTCAAGAAGTGCAACCTTCTACTGACGCTGCTGGTTATCTTCTACACTACCATCATTCTGTCTGTTTTTGACACATCCATCACTGCATGGTTTGGCTCATCCACAAAACAGGACAGGTCCATCTGTAATAAAAGTCTGTATGGTAAGTTGTTTCTACTTACAGCAATAAACATGAAACAATGATTTTCTAGACCTGTAGAAGTGACTCTGAAGTTCTTTTTGTAATTTATTTTATTTATTTGTACAAATTTTCTTATTAACACTTTAATTTTCCTTTGAGTCTGGTAAAATATGTTTATTTTATTTTAGAGACCTGGAGATTTGGGAAATGGTTGTCAACAAATGACAAATTTCATATTTGAAGGCTCCTTTTTATGTACGGCCTAATATTTAACCAATCACTTTGACGTCCCAGTGAACAAATTGTCTTGTATAATTAAATTGTTTTTTCTTCCTGAATATTTTGTCTTCATCTTTACTTGGCATCTCCCTGATTCAGCATGGTCATTAAACTTTGGGTTCCTTTGCCTGTAACTTTCTTTTTTTGTCTTTGCTTCTCCTTTTTTTGTTTGTTGTTGTTGTTTTGGCTTGGTTGTTTTGCAAGTCGTATAAAATATACGGGGGGAAAAAAAACATACAATTTTATTCTATAACCCATTTTGTGCAACATTTTCTGCATGAGCAACCATTAATATACTGTATTTGTATTTCCCCATAGCAGTTGCAAGGCCTGTAACATGTTTGGAAATGAATGTCTACAAGTCATGCTGCAATTAAAATAATCTCTCCCCATTATCTATATGCAAACAGAATTAGCTGTGGGGCTGTTCTGTCAGTTTTGAACTGATGAAAATGTTGACCTAACTGCTGCACTTAACACACACACACACACAGGCATCCACAGATGCACGCAGACAAACACTTTTCTAAGGCCCTAATTGCCTATAAATGTCAGTGTGAGGCAGTGTGCAACTGTCTTCTGGTAAATTAACTGGTGAAACTGGCACCGCCTCATTAGACAAGAGATTCACGGCAGTGAAAACACAACACACTGGTCAACATTCAGTTTGCAGCGACTGGGTCCAACCCTGAACCCCTTTGGGATTTTATCAAAGATAGATAGAGTTGGAGTGTGTGTGAGGCTGGATGTATGTCTGCGTGCGTATGTCAGTCTGTGTGGATTTTTGTATTCATGCGTTTGTGCTTGTGTGTTCATCTGAGTCCTCCTGAGGGAAATTAGTTGTCTCTACCCCGCTCCGTCTCCAGGTTCGGCCCTGATGTTTGCGTCCTCTGCCAGGACACTCCCACTCCCATCGGACCCCACTGTAGCTAATTGCTGAATACACTGGCTGTTGTTTCAGATGTTGGGAAAGGTCTCAATAGAAATGACCGCAATTCTGCCTAATTGGGAACCAATATCCAGAGATGGGTCACTATATTTATGCATCCTTACGGAGGACGATGTGTGAAACCCTGAAGTGATGTAATAAAAATCATTAGGTCTTATTATTTTACTTAATTTTTTTGGTACGTGTTAAAGCATTATACAGTATAAGAAACATGAATAAAAGCTTGTCTTTATCTTGTGGAAACTTAATCTATAATCCATTATTCAACTATGTACTTGTCCAGGGTAGGAAACAGTTGACTCGCTGCCATTAGGTATCATTTCATGCATACCAGGAAGAACTTGTAGAATTATAACTTATACTAATGCGTTATAATTCTAGCTTAAACAGATTGCTAATACAATAATTTTTTTATATTTGTGCAGGCTGACATTTTCAAAAAGAGGGAAAGTTCAAACCGGTCTGCACAATTTGGAGGTGTGTGTATTTCTCCCAAGCTTGGAGCACTTTTCCTTGGGAGGTGATCTCTATGTGCCAGGTGTTTTATTTTTTGTTCAGAAACCATGAATTGTTGGTTTCAGCTTTTTTGTGAGATAATTTTTTGTTGTTGTTGCTGTCAGATAAATGACACTACCCCAACCACAAAGCAGCCACAGCGCCAACAGGTACAATAAGTTAGGCAAATTCAAGTGTTGTCATCGGGGTGTGGGCAAGTTGAATTTGTAGTATTGATATGAGACCGCCGTTTTCAGTCTTCAAAATTATCTGATGACCAATCCATGCAGGTTTACACAAACTATATGTCATGCAAAAGCTACCAAAGCTATTTTCAAGTTCTTAAAAGCGGCATTCCCGATAATGAAAATGAACAATCTCATCCCAAAACAATTATGCATGTTTAGTACAGTTATGGAAACCTTTTCCATTACAAATAACTAGACACACACTGCGTTCTAGATTAACCCTAGAGGACTGCTCCAAAACCTTTCGAAGACCATCCACATGCTGGATGATTGGTTGCTGGCAATTGATCCTAAGTTGGCTGTAAAAAAAAAAAAGATCTTGGCATAAACATTACCATTGTTTATATTTTAAAACACAGTATTATATACTTAATATGCTAATGTGTGTCATTTGCTATACATTTAATTTCCATTAAATATTGGGGATCAGGTTGTGTACAAACGAGTCGACTTTAGATAAAACTATGTTCTTATTATGCTGCTGGACATATCTGATCTTTCCTTATTCGTATATAGGATAAAATCTTAAATACACAGATTAATACCTAGTAAATCTGGCCTTAAACTGTATATTGGCTGGAGTGATTATTTAGCATACATCTGCTTTTGAAATTCCCAATTTGTCACCCTCTTAAATGAATGGCCCAAAAACACACAAAATAATATGGCAATAAGTTATTAAGTTGATTCAGACGAAAAACTGTTTTGGGCAAAAAAATTACATAGTCCATTATTTTTGAAAGGTGACAAATTATTGATCAATTATAATCACCTCTTTGTGTTTAAAATGAGATAACAGATGCTTTTCTTCATGTATAAGGTACACTGAATTATTTTTTTCGTGTTTTCTTATTTTATTTTTTACTTTAAGCAAGAAAGTAAAAATGGTTTGGGTAAAAGTCTATGCTCATTGTTATTCACAGGAGTTTTTAATCATTTCCACAGAGCATATTAGTCACATCAAGCACAGATTGAGTCTGCTGTTTTTCTCCTTGACCAGCATCACTTTCCGAGAGCTCACACAGAGCTCCAGCGGCGCTCCTCACAGCAATCGTGAACTTTAGCCAGCTTCATTGGCCTTTAAAGAGCAGAAGGAACAGCAGAGGGCTGCAATGTAAGAAAGGATGATTCTTCACTTTTGATCTTGGGGTTTACTCCTCTTTGTTGACCACCTCACCTTCTGTTGTCTTGAATATAAAGGAATAAGTTACTTTTTATTCTACATTTGACCTTGGGGCACATACAGTCAAGAAATAGATTTCGATACCCCAATTAATACTCTGGTCTTTGCAAAAAAAAAAAAAATCACATGTTGATGTCAGATCCTTTTTTATCATTATTTATATGTGGAAAAAAAGTAATTTAATTCCACTGAAGTGCAAAAATGAACCTATCATTGTATATTATAAATACAAAAAATAAAATAAAACAAACAACTACATTTCTTTAGCCTATCCCTGACTAGCTTGTCGTACCCCCTTAGGCTGAATAACTTTGATGAGCCGCTTTTTGTTTCCATCTACCAGTACCTGACATCAGTCTGAAGAAATTTAGCTCCACTCCCCACTTTCATATTTGGGATTTGTCTGGGCTTTCTTGGATGTACAGCCCAATTTATTTTCAGCCCATTTCACAGCATCCCAATAAGATCAAGATCAGGGTTATGACTCAGTCCAGCGCTTTCCATCCCTTAATTTTTGTATTGGGTCACTATCGCGTTGGAGGGTCCAGCGCCCAAGCACTCTGGTGATGCACTGCATTCATGGTGGATTCTGTTATAGCGAGGTGGCCAGGTCCTTCTGCAGCAAACCATCCCTAAACCACGACATGTTCAGATCTACGCTTCATAGTAGGTAGAAGGTTGATTATCTGGAATGTTGTATTTGGTTTGTCTTAAACATCTCCCTTCTGGTGTCCAAATAATTCAATTAGAGAGTCTGTTGTAGGTCCCTCAATGATAATTGAACATTTTTTGGAACTTCTTATAGCATCTTGTGTCCTGCTCTTGGTAGGGATTTGCTTGGATGGTCATACTTGGGCATGTTGGCGGTGGTTTTATTACTGAGCAGAAACAGTACATTTGGTTACATTTTTAAAAAATAAAATAAAGGGCATTTCTTAGGTTTTAATTGTTTGGTTAAATTTCTCTAATTTACTATAGTCATAAATTTGTCATTTATTTAAATTTGTAATAGCTTTCCATATACATAAATGAGGTGAAAAAGCTTGCAGGCTTTCACAGGGTGTGTTCTTTTTTTCACATGACTTTAACTGTACTCTTTATTAAACAATAATAGGGTGGCAGATTTTGAAAATCTGACCAAAACATTTATTCTTCATCTTTGGTCAAACATATTATGGCCATGAAAAAAAAAAAAAACACTTGAACTTGGCTCACTGTACGTATGAGACAAGTCAAGGTCCAACTGTCTCTGTCTTCGCAAAACGGGAAGATTTACGGCTGCGACTTTTCCAGCTGGTAAATGTGTTTTCTGTCACCTCTGCGCAAAACAAACAAGCATTGAAACAGTTGCTGCTCCTCAAAACATCTGAGTGGGAGAATAGAAGGTCTTCAGAGTGTGCAGCGTGTATGAGCCATCTGTTGGACAGTGAATGTGTCTCTGCTTCCCTCACTGTGACAGCACTCACTGTGAATTACACTGTTACCGCCAACTGTCTCGTACGCTGAACACAGGGCCGTCTCTGTGCGCGATAGGCTGAGGGGACGCGAGTTATAGTGGTCGGCCTGTTGCTGCCCGTCTAAGAATCGGAGAAAGAAAGAAAAGAAAGGCAGACAGAAATAAAGACGGAAAAATAAAGGCATATAAAGAAAGAAGTGACACCATTCAGGGTGTGACATGAGAGGCCGCTCTGTTTGTGTGGAGGCAGGTGTGTGTTTGGTCTCTGGTGGTATTGTCTTTAAACTAATATGATGCACTGAATGAGGCCTTTAAACGCACACAGACACGTGCACAAGACCAGCCTGTGTTTACAGTCAGGACAAGCAGACTGTCTTTGCTGCAAGAAAAAAACAACATTTGGACAATAAGAGAGTATTTTTATAGGCATGTTGTGTCTTCTGTTTATCGTGACCGCTGGGCTGGTGTCTTCATGTTTTTGTGGCTTAAGTTTCTCGTTTCAGAGAAACACGTCAGCTGAAAGCAAAAGATAACAGATACAGTTTTAAATTCTCAGTGTAAAGATATTCCGTGTTTCGTCTATAGGAGGGCGTGGATTTCCTGATTAACTAAAGACTATCTTATCTTTCTCACTTAAAAGAAATTGGAAAAAGACAATAAAATAAAATAAAAAAATCACATTACAGAAGGTAAAAATAAAATGTGATCTGCACATCTTTGAGTGATAATTTGAGCCACTACACACCATCCTAAATTCTGGCTAATGTGGACCCTTGTGGCACACAGGTTACAAATAATCGATCAGTCATCTAAAGGCATTTCTAGTCCCACCTCATTATGTGCATACAGCTTGGCTGCCCACGACGTCAGTTTCCATTCAAGCTGTGAATCTCCGCACGGGTGTCTATTGTCTTAGGTGGTCTGCCGAGTCATTCGAATGTTGGGTTGGGTGTAGCATTTTTGTTGCTTCTGGGGTGGAGAGGGGGTGGGCAGTCTTGGATGGCTCTGTGTCTGGCTCCGGTTCTCTGTCTCAGTTGTGGTTTGTGACAATTTTTTTGTGGGTTCAGATGTCCTGGATGTGTGTGCTGTCCTGCAGAGCTGCGGGGTTGGGGTTGGGATTTGGGGGGGGGGGGGGGGGGGGTCCGGGGGCAGTAGGTGTTGGTTCTGGTTTGCAGTTGGTTCTCGGGCTTCGGCGCTTGTCTCTAGCCTTTCCACCTTTCCATTTCTGTGTCCACTGAATTTGAAACAATCTGAAAATAATATCTAATATAGTGTTTTTGCATACACATCAAGCAGAGCACTATAGTGGAAGCAGTAATGCTCCACTGGTGAAAGTAAATTTGTTGGGCACTCTTTGGCATTAAGAAAGCAAGTGCTACACTGCCAGACAGGACATGTAAAAAAAAGAAATAAAGAGGAATAGACTAATTATAAACAATTATAAAGAAATAAAGTCTGTTTATTTATTCTGTTGCTGTATTTTCTCTCTCCGACACACACACTCACACATGTTTGGCCCCAACAGAAGCATCTCTCTTAAGCTGCAGCCTTTTCAATATTCAACTGTCACTGAGACTGTATGGTGACCCGATCTTATTCTGCTGGTGTGCACATGAATGCATACAGCAACACATTCACCTTTTGTCTCTTCTTGCTTTATGGCCTCTTCACATATAAAGGTCTCTGTGTGTCTGAGATGCCTCAGTGGGAGAACGTATGGTACGTTGTGTTAGTATTGGCCAAACTGAGCCTTTCACTATGTAATCCTATTGCTTTCCTTTTTCTCTTCTGTTCTTTATTTTACTTTAAAATGAAGTTGATAAAAATCAGCAATATTTTAAAAAAAAACAAATCATATAGATAGATAGATAGATAGATAGATAGATAGATAGATAGATAGATAGATAGATAGATAGATAGATAGATAGATAGATAGATAGATAGATAGATAGATAGATAGATAGATAGATAGATAGATAGATAGATAGATAGATAGATAGATAGATAAACAAGTTTGGGAAAAGAACAGAAGTGCTTCACCAGACTCAAAATCTAGATTTGGAGAACAAATCTAGAAGTAATATTCAACTTGAAGCTTTCCACATCCCTGAAAAGCTTTGCTTATTGTTTACTGTTTATCAACAGTAAACTGTCATCCTTCATGGTCTCAGCAGTGCAACCAAGATGATGATAAATCATTGACTGATGGCCATTCATTAACAACTGCAGGCACATCCCAGTTGTTCACCTCAGTTGATGTTACAGTACACAACAGCACTTTCTTTCCCAACATGGTGTTCTTGATGATGTACTTTTGCATCAGCTGGAATTGTATAGGAAATTCTGGTTCTGTTCTCATGCACTTTGCAAATGAGCACAATTGTGAAACATTTAGCATTTACACTACAACAATATGGGCAAAAATGCCAGGATATTTGTCACAAAGATGATTTAGTTTAATTGTAGTCAGACTATGGAGATGGAACCATTAAAACTTAAAAATCAAAATGGGAAATCATTGTACATGGTCTGACAACAACCTTTGTTCTAAACGGTCTTCTCCTATGTTGCCAGAGGAAGATCAAGCTACAAGGCAACAGATCATATTATCATGCAATGCAGCTATACACTGGATTAAACACTTCTGTAATAAGAAACACACCGAAGTGATGACCTATGACTGTAACTTGGTGCCTGATATCTCAGCAGCGCAAGTATGTGGGAGCCTTTAGGGCAGTTCACTAGGGAATGGGAAGATTCCGTTCACTTTGGGTGGTTTTCTATTAAAACTGAATGTGAAGCAAATGTAGGCGGGTTGACTGGAACAAGGCGTCACTTAACCTCCAAGCCACCATTCCCACACTGTCCATAAGTCAGTCTCTGTCCATAAGTCAGTCTCTGCTAGGTTATCTTAAGGTTGGTGTTCTTCCCCTTTCACTTTTAGTCAGTGACCAGAGCCTTCCCAGTCTGCCAGAACCTGTCCTTGGTTCCCTCCATCATCCACCTACACCTCTTCCAATAAACCTTCTTAAATTTACTGTTGTCTCTGTGTTTGTTCTCCAAATTGCATACAGGTGAGTGTTGCCCTGTGAGTGTATGGTAACCTGTTACTGGTGTACTCTGCCTCTCCCCCATTGACCACTGGAGCTAAGCATTGGCCCCCACAACCCTGCACAGACAATGGGGTATACATGAATGGATGGAATTTACCCATATTTTACATGCTCCAAAATCAACAGAATGATATCAGCACCCACAAAGGCAAAATACGACAAGTTTAGCTTACAATGCTACTGATTTTGATGTAGGGAAGTTGCAGTTTCACTTTAAAACACTGGGTGAGATAGTTCAGGTATCCGATGTGGGTGAATCCTTTTGGAGCTCGTCAGCACATGTCCCACTGTGAGGAGACCCGGTGGCAGGCTCAGAACTCATAACATGGATTGTATGTGTTTATCTTAGGCAAGGTAGGTTTATTTATACAGCACTTTTCAGTAACAAGACGATTCAAAGTGCTGTACATGAACAGAAAAACATTACAGAGCTAAATAATACATAGAAAAAGACAAACATTACATTAACAGAGGAATAACCTAAGTAAATCCTTGACTAGACTTCTTTCATACATTTACAAATATACAGAAAGCATAAAATCACAGTACTTAACTGTTTCCATTCATAATAGCAAATAAGCTAAGTATACCCTTGGAGTTTTCTGATCTAAAGTAACTTCTGGTTGTAGTTTTTTCCAAAACTACAACCAGAATAACTTGCTTTGTTTCATTGTTTCATAGGAACAAACTTCACCACTAAAATTTCAAAGCTTAATTGTTTCTATTCATACCTTAACAAAGTCTTCAAAGCTACAACTTAAGGTATAGAACATCATCAGGTAGTTCAGTAGTGCTCTTTTCCAGGTCACAGATGTCACAGAGTAATCTGTTTACATAACATCCAGGAGAAATTAAGCTTGTTTGCCTTTCAAGACTGACAAGCCAGATTCTGATAACAGCATTTGTTTTTGGTCAGGCAGACTCTTGTTTTTCTGTCTGCCTTATAGTATTACTGGTACATTTCAACAGCGATTCCAAAGCAGCCACATCTGAAGTGATTCTGCCAGCTTCCAGGTTTCGATTTGTTTCCATTCTGCCAACAAGTTCAGGAACCGCAGCTGGCCTGCAGTTCTGCTTACACAGCATTTCAGTCTTTCAGTCACAGCATTTCAGTGCAGGTAGCGGACACATCCCTCACATAATTCAGGCAGGCTTGACATGGGCCAAAACAGCTGCCGATGTTTTCAGAATTTTCTGATACTCCAGGTAACCGCCAGCTCCAAAAAGCAGAAATCCTGTTATCATAAAATACATTTTGAATGGATTTTCAACACCCTCAACCGACAAAATCGACAGACACACAATCCCCTCCCACCGTGTGTCCAGCTGCACATGTACCATTGGGCATAGAGGCTCTCTTTCGCCCAGTCTTCTCATTGAGAAAATTTTATCAATTGCATCAAGAGTCCAGCAGACCAGATCCATAATTTACAATTTGGAGGATATGTAAAGTTTTTTTTTTTATTTCTTTATGTAAATTACTTAATATTTACATCCATCTATTGTCTATAGCCGCTTATCCATGCAGAGTTGCTGTTGCCCATCTCCAGCAGTCATTGGGAGAGAGGCAGGGTACACTCTGGACAGGTCACAAAATGCACACTCAAATCACACTCACATCTTAGGAAAGCTTCGGGATCCTCCAGAAATTGCCACTAGACTGCTTTTTCCTCCTGAACTTGTTTCCCCTGAAACTAATTCCACACAAGGTAAAGCCACAAAAAAGTAGCAACAATAAAGTTAACTCACTTGATTTCTGACAACAAAATTATACCACAGGAAATCTTTTCCTTTGGCATGTTGTGTGAGTGAAAAGCTTTTTGCTTAGATCCAGCAGGCAGTGAACGGTCTTGTATCAAGGCAGGGTGATGTATTAAAAACACACAATTTTTGAATAACTAAAATTTTCCCTTATATTCTTCTCATGGCTTAAAATCCTTTGATTTGAAAGGAGATGTCACATACAGTGCCAAGGTTTTCTGTGATTGTGGGGAGCATAACATACTCCAGTCCTGCCTCTCCTTCTGCACACTGCCAGTCACCTGGCATAAATAAGGTCAGTACACGTTTCTCTTGATTTGGCTGTTTGGAGAAAAAACTCTTTTGTTTCTCAAACGGCTTCAACATTACTGTTAAGCAGTTGATCACAGGAGAGCTACCCAAGCTGATAGTCCAATAAATTAACCAGTTAAGGTCAGTTAATATACGTTGTGTTAATCTTTAAAGAACAGAATGGCAAAAGCTGTGCATTATTCGGTGATAATCACCTGAAAACGATTCGTAAATAGAACAGATTTTTTAAATACATTTTTACCTGTGTCTACAATAATGACAAAGACAGTTTTAGCTTCATCAGTGGGTAGACATGCTTAAATGAAAGCAATATTGATGTAAAAAAAAAGGCCCTTTATTACTACCAACCTCCAACACCATTCATTTCCACTGTTCTCAGCAGGGTTTAAAAACAAATTACAAGGGTATAAATTTAGTTCAGAAAAAGCCTTTTAGGGAAGTGGTACTTTTTCATCTGCCAGAAACTTTTAAATGGAGTTCTGTTGAGGTAGCGTGTCCAGCCTTTCCCAAACTTTCGTTAACTTGCGTGGAGTTTGCATGTCCTCCGTGTGAATGCATGGGTTCTCTTTGGGTACTTGTGCATCCTCTCAAAGTCCCAAAACATGTCTGTTTTCATATTTAAAATGCCCTTGAAATTACTAACGACATTTCTACAGTATATGTCAGTTTGTGGGTTTATTTTGGTTGGTTTGCGGTGGGGGGCAGAGGTGCAGTAAGGGGGTGGGTCTTTGTGTGTAGCACAATGTTTGTTCTGTGCGAGCACGCAGACAGATGGCCGCGACACTTCTGCGTCTGCGGTCAAATAGTCCCGCCATTGTCTCCATCACAGAGAGCTCTGACTACTGTTGCGGCTCGCCACACTGTAGTGTCTGTGGACCTCCAAAGGTTCTGGTGGTTGAGAGTACATCTGACTCCAGAAGTGACCAAGCTTCCTCTGGAAATGCCATCTTTGTCCTATGTTACCTTAATGTCTCGATGCACTGTCCAAGGCTGGTAAACCTACACCTTGATTTACTGCTTGGACTTGCTTGTCCGTTCTCGCTAAATCTTTGAGTACAGCAACGTTATTCTTAGATAAAAAGTGCGCCCAAAGTCAGTGGGTCACCAGTCATAACTATAAGCATGCTAAGTAACTGTGCATTGATGTCCGATTACCTGAAATTTACTTATTATAAGAGGATCCAAACAATTGCGTTCTTTCACAAAGCGGAGAAAATGCTCTGGCTCAGTCTCCTATAAACTACATCAGTAAGACGAAACAGATATGCGGAAAGTGACACCTTACTCGAAAAGTGTACAGATGGGATCCAACACAAAAGAACTTTGAAGCAATTATCATAATCTCTCTCTCCCTCCGTTTCCCCTCATGATTAAACATGGGAGAGTTAAATCAGACGATTAGCATGCTGTCAGGGAGAAGTCTAACTGCTGTTGTGTTTCACAGTGTGAGAGACAAAGCGCTGGCCGGCGAGCCGACAAGCCTCCCCGGCCAGCTACAGTAAACTGGTAAACACATGTCTGTTTGGCTCAGCGGGGGATGACAAACACCTGCCGAGGAGGCAGAGATGAGAGGGCGGGAGGAACTAAAGAGAGAGGGCCCGTTTTGACTCCTTGGCTTCGCTCTCTTGGCACCCAATGTCCAGAAATCTGGGACCAAACAAGTCCGTCTGAAAGGTCCAGGCAGGACTGCCAAAAGCATGTTTGGGGACAGAAGGACGCGGAAGGAGGGGGGGTTAAGGGCAGTTTATTTCAGACGCAGACCGGACAGATGAATCACCTTTAGTTTGTTGTGTTAATTTACGAGGGTGAAGGGAAAGAGTGCAAGGACATGGGTATTAAAATTTGTTTAATGATCTGAAACATTTAAGTATGGCATATCAGTAAAAACATGGGAAATCTGGAAGGGGGCAAAGGGGTTTTCATGAGACCATGCGTGTCTGTGTGCCGACCAGAGACCCGTTGCTGATAATATGCACATATGTCATATTTAAAACATTAGAATATGCATTTCTAAGAAGCTTGTTTTTCAGATTAAAAGCATTTTTTGGGAAAAAAACAACAACCTTTAAGCAGGTATTAAACATGTCCCCATTTCTGCATGAAAAGTTTTGCTTTTTTATTGGTCTGATAAAATATTCCAATCTTAAATGCTGTGTTTTTATTAAATGGAGGTGGAAAAAACTCATAATTAACAGAAATAAAGGCTTAAAAATATCATCTGTCTGTTTTAATGTTTTCCTGGTGAATTGAGTTACTAAAATAAATAAATTTTTCAATAATATTCTGATTTATCGAATATGACTATGTTTCATCTCTTTTTAAGAAATTCCACATCAATTGAAACTCACATCAATAACTTTTAAAACCCATAGCATATGTGCAGTTGTCTCTGTAGAGGAGTCAGCTGCAGAGAGGCAGTGAGTCCAACTCTAGGTTTGCCGAGAAAACCAAAGGAATAACGCTGCGATCAGCCACATCTGACTTTTAAGTCAGTCCGTCGTGCAGGTACAGATTGCTGAAGTAACAGCACAGATGTCGATTTTTATTTAAGGCAAGAGAAGATTTTGTCAGCTGATGTGCTTAAACTGAATCACGATTGATTACAACAGACTTTACTGTCATTTAACTCCACCTTCACAACGTACATTTGAGCAAAGACAAAAGAGAAAAATTAAAGAGGCCTACTGAACTCTTAATGGATCGAAACGTGCCATCACTACAGATAACAAGAATATTTTAGATTATTTTACTTTCTGCAAATTGGAGAAAAAAAAATATAGATAGATAGATAGATAGATAGATAGATAGATAGATAGATAGATAGATAGATAGATAGATAGATAGATAGATAGATAGATAGATAGATAGATAGATAGATAGATAGATAGATAGATAGATAGATAGATAGATAGAAATATATACATATATATACATATATATATATATATATACATATATATATATATATATATATATATATATATATATATATAGGGGTAGTAATTTTGTAGTTTTAAACAACATGTGTGCAAATAATTTGTGTTCTCTTGAATAAAAAGGCAACTTGAGATGGTTGTTGTTGTGTCTCCAGAAGTTTTTTCAGTTTTTCTTCTCTTATTGAACGTTTTATTGGGAAAGACTTTTCCGACGAGAGTTTGGAGTGATGATGTGGTTGAAGATGCCCCCTCAGGTTTTTAACGTGTTAAACTGGGCTTGTCCTAAAGTAAGTGCTGGTAGTTTGCGTCTCTGAATCCTTAGATGCCACCGATACGGCTGTTCTATCCCCTCTGATGTTTGAAGGTCACCGGTGTTGACGGCTGTCGACCGAACAACCCTTCACCAGAGCTCTCTTTGAGGCTGATCTGCCTGGCTGTGAGCCGGCCGCACCACATTTCGCCTCACCGTGTAACTATGCCGACAGGATTGGGCCGGGGTCCAGGAAGACAGTCGGCTCTGGAAGCTGTCAGCAGCCGCTCCGTTTGACACCATGCAAATATATGCAAATGAAGAGGTCCAGCCATGACACCTGCACACAGGAGGAATGGACTGTGCCCTTCCCAACAGAGGACTCAGGATGGTGGATACACCGTTCAACACACATAGATCCAAACACACACACACACACACACACACACACACACACACACACACACACACACACACACTCAGCGATCCTTCACAGCCTGTAAGTCTTTGCTTTTTTGGTGCCTGTTTTACATTTTTTTTTCTCAAAAAACTGCAACCATGCTTGAACATATTAAATCCAACAAATAAACCTGTTTAAGGTGGAAAATGTTTTTTGTTATGTTTAATTACACTTGCTCCTCTGCACAAAACAACACAAGAACGAAGTAAGAACTCCAGAGAAAAGGGGCAAAAATATTAAATTATGAAGGCATGAAAAGATAAAAACCTAATCAATTGTTGCAATCCATCACGATAAAACAAAATCTGAAGTGAGACAGGTGGATGTGATTTGAAATCTTTGTGACTGTTCTGATTTCTAGAACTGCCCTAACGTTTTATAGATTCAACAAGGTGTTGGAAACATGCCTCACAGGTGTCGATGTGACACATTCAGCTGCTGCAGATTTATGAGGTGACCGTCTTTGATGGGAACTTTCTCTTCCTCTGCATCCCAAACATGACTTTGTAAAGTGCCTTGAGATGACATGTTTCATGAAATGGCGCTATATAAATAAAATTTTATTGAATTGCATTGAACTGGTGTGACGGAATAAGGTCTGGGGACTGAGGAGACCACTGGGAAACTTTGTGACAGGGTATGTTATCCTCTCTATAGTAGCCAACAGCAATTTGGAAAAACGGTGGTTACAAAAGGACTGACATGGTCAACAACAATACTCGGATACACTTTGGATGTTAAATAATTATGAGCTGGTTCTGAGCCCAAAAAGTGCCAACACGATATTCCTCATACTATTGCACCACCAGCAGCCTGAACTGCTGATATCATGCAGGATTGATCCATGTTTTCGTGTCTCTCCCGCTGAAATTGAGACACATGCGGGACTTTACAGTCTTTTTCTGTCCAGTAATTGTAAACCTGTGCTAAGCCTAGGTTTCCCTGTTCTTAGCTGACATGATGTGCATGGTGCAGTCTTCAGCTGCTGTGGCCCACCAGCATTCAGAAATGGTTTCCTCTTACTGTGGTTTGAACGGGTGGTTATTTGAGCTGCTGTTGCCTTTTTATCGTCTTAAATAAATCTGAAGGGCAAATGAGAAACATAACGTAAGGATGAAAGGCACTATATAGACATAGATAATTGTTATCCAGGCCATTAGGTAAAGATTTCAGGTCTTGGTTGAAGCGGTTTAACTAAATAGTGGAAGGTGAACAAATTAAGGATTTAGAAATATCCACTAATTTGTTAATCAAATCAAGCTCACCCTCATATCGCAGAACTAGTAAAGTTCAGCTATAAATTTGAAGGAACCATTGCCTGCATGGCAAACGTCTTATTTTGGATGTGCACAACAAGACGTAGATGCAATTTGTAAAACTGAGGTAGATTTTTGCAAAATCATTGTCGCTATTTATTAGCTGTACACATCTGCCCAGGTTCTGGGGATTTTTTTTTTCCACTCACTTATTATTTTGGAACCCTTTAAAGTTTCTTCGAAATAAATGAGAAAGGTTTTCTCTTATTCTGACCGGAAAACTGATTTGTCGTTGCGGTCACACGACTAAAACTCATTATATCTTCCCCTCAAATCTTGTGACAGCAGAGGAACGCACCGGCTGCCATTCCACTCAGATAAGAACTGGGAAGTACGGCTGGAATTCACACAGAATTCACAGAAATGGAAAACTGGCAGATAGGAAAGCGATCGCCGGGTCCACTGAGACTAAATGTTAGCTATACGGGTGGGACAACATGAAAACATGGATCCATCCCACTTTGAATCAACGGTTCAGGCTGCTGGCATGTGTGATGTTTCTTGGAACATTATGGCTCCTTCAGTAGCAGCTGAGCATTGTTTAAACACCACAGCTTACCTGGGAATTGTTCGTTACCAGTGGCCGTAATTATTTCAGTGTGATTTCAATTTAAAACGCTGCTTATTAGAACCTGCAGGCTCAGTACCACCGACTCCAAATTATTTTCATCCTCTGCCGCAACAAATATGACCCACCTTTTAACTTATGTTGGGTGTTTTTTTTTTTTTTTTAGCTTTCAAACTGAAGTCAGTTTAGTTTACTGTTCAGCGAGTCACAAACATGTAACGGTGTGATAAAAATGCACAACGCCGCTTGCCCTCTTCTCGTTCCTCTGAAGTGTTTTGACTCCTCAGTTGACCCTGCCGGCTGGTTTTGGCATTCCAGCAGGCTGGAGCAGAGGAGAATAGAGCCATGGCCCCCAGAAACCCCAGCAGGCCCCCACCAAACACCCCCCCACCCCCCACCCCATCCACACACACACACACACAGACACACACACGCTGTCCTTGGGATGAGGTATTAAGGGTTTCTGCTGGTCAGCAGAATGGGAACGGCTGTGTGTGTGTGTGTGTGTGTGTGTGTGTGTGTGTGTGTGTGTGTGTGTGTGTGTGTGTGTGTGTGTGTGTGTGTGTGTGTGTTTTTTAGGGAAGGAGGGGAGGATGTAGCTGTCAGAGCAACCTTAAGGGTGTGTATAGGTGTGTGTTTGTGAGTGCATCTGTGAGATTTAAAAGTGAGGAAAGGTAAAGCAGCCTTTGGGAGTAAGTTGAAATCTTGTGGCTCTGGTCCAGACCTTGTATCATGTAAACTGACTCACACGGTTCCCCCTTTGAAAAACAATTCTAACGCGCGGACACACACACACACCCCAAGATGCCCCTTTGCCCTTGTCTGTGTGCTTTGGCATGCACGTGTACGAGCAGATGGAAAGGTTCGTGGACTCTACTGGTACGCCTCAAAGTGTTCTTCCAAAGGTCCCAAAAGGAAAAAAAAACATGCAAAACAAGAAGAGTAAGGAGCAACTGTAGCACCCAACTGGTTTATGTTGCATTCATTTTACTATTTATCTTGCTGTGTGTTAACACTGTTGGATTTCTTTCATCATTTTTGACCCTCTGTTCGCCATCAGTCTTGGTTTGAATTTCAAGGAGGATTCAGACATAACACAAAAAGGCAGTAATGGCAATAAAGTTCTCCTCTAAGATTTGTAATTACTTTTTAAATGTAAACCAAGTGTGTACAGTAGATGACGAAACGTCCTCTTTTACTTTGGACATGTCCCTTTTTCCCGTTCTGTCAGGTGCATGGGGGGGGGGGTGACTCATAGACTGGTGAATATGTCCGTTTTTTATCGTTTGCTGTCTGACCAACAGGTATGCACTGATGATGCATTTCCTGCATGTGACATCATCCATGAGCCTCTGCCTTGTGGGTAATTCTTTTTCCACTCACGGACAGAACAGTGGGGCCGTTCTGGTAGCGCTGCTGCATGTGTGATCAGTGGATCCTGGCTTCATCCGTTTCATGAAGGCATAATCAATCTCAGGAGGTGAGACAATAAGCATCCATCGGAGCACTAACGATCAATTGGTAGTCTGATGGTCCTCTTTTCAACAAAGAAGAACCCGTCTAGATCAACTTATCCAATTCCCTTTTCTATTGTATATTTCTACCTCGATTAATGAGATGCATCAGGATAATTCAGGTTAATGTGCACCCGCAACTCTCCTCAACAGACCATGTGGTTGATCACAGATTCACTGACGCTACAATGGATAAGCTGCGTGAGCCATACTTCACAACAAACAAGCACCATCTTTTGATGGAGGTTTATCAAGAATTGAAGCAAATCATACTATAGAAAGGAAACACTGACGCTATTATGAAGGAGATAAAAAGGCATGGCAAACAATAGCGGATCGACTGCATGCGTAAGTAGCCTAAAATATACATTTCCTAACCACTATTGTTATCTGGAAAAACTCATAATCATACCATTCGAAGAGTTAATTGTCATTAGCTCAAATTAACTTTACATTTAAAGATGAACAGTTGAAGTCAATAGAGTAATGTGTGAATCTGATCAATCTGATTTATTTATGTTTTGTTAAAAATGTTATCAATACAGAAATGTGAACAGAACAAACATGACTGGACCAAAGAAGACCTGGCAACAGCTCAATATTAAATATAAGAACATTTTGCAGACTGGTAAGTATCTGGATAAAACATTGACTATGATGTACAAATGTCTCGGACTAATGCCTTAGAAGGTGTCTGCTCATATATTTCATTATCTTATTTATTTTAGCCATTAAAAAATGGACGCTCATATGTTTGGTACAGGGGGTGACCCACCATCCCCAGAATTCACACCAGCAGAAGAGCTGGCCCTTGATAAAAACAAAGGGAGGCCTGTTTTAGAAGGGACCCATGGGGGGACACCCACTGACTCTGCCCCACCCATAGAAACTGCTCCCTTCATACATGGTACATCATTCCACTATCCCATTTTCAACATAATCAAACATTTATGTAGTACGATGTGGACTGACTGACGACTTCCACTATCAGCCAACACACTTTCTCTTGTGGAGCTACTAGAGGATAAGATTAATCCAGTGAGTGTTATTTGTTAAAGGAATACAGGCGTTAGACACCTTTCAACACTGGTTTAATATGAGTTTGGTCAATGATGCAGGGTGAGAAAACTTCTGATGAAGACAAGAAGAGTCTTTGTGAGCTGAAGAATGCTGGAGGTATCATATCAATCTGTGGAGATGCTTTAATTTAATCCATAATGGAAAAGAATTCACTGATGTGATGCTTGTAGAAAATGTCACGTTTATAGCGGGATCGATGATGATTACTGTTTGATAATGTTTATTGCTTTAATGGAAAGTGGAACAAATGAGTTCTTATAGCGCTTCAGTCTACAGGCAGGGACTCTAAGACGTCGACCTGAAGGAAGAAACTGATCCTCTGAATACAGGATGTGAGTGGGGTCTGAGATGATGTTCTGGGCCTGCCTGGTTATTGTTTCATTGAAGATGGTCTGAAGTGAGGGGTGCTGCTTGACTCATATAAACTTCATAGCTCTTTGAGTCAGCCAAGTAAGTTTGGCCTTTATTTGGACAGACAGGTTACCAAACCAGGCAGAAATGCCGTACCTAATGATGCTCTCTATTATAGCACGATAAAAAAGCAGCATAACTTTCTGACTGACACCAAAGGCCCTCAACATGCGCAGATCTATATATCTATCTATCTATCTATCTATCTATAGATAGATAGATAGATAGATAGATAGATAGATAGATAGATAGATAGATAGATAGATAGATATAGATCTATATCTATATATAGATATAGATATTATACCCTGTATTAAGACCAAGGTCTGAGAAGGCTCTGTAATCTGTTAGACACTTTTTATTCCTCCACATTCGTACCCTTCCTGTTGTTTTTGTTTTGTTTTAGTTCATGATGTGTTTCAGCATCAGGACCAAGGCTAACAGAACCACCTTTCTTTCTTCCCTCTGAAAGGTAGTTGAAGTACCCTAACCCCCCTAGTGGCTTGCTAAGAAGGCCAAATGTCATTTCTATGCGGGCCCTTGTTCCTGCATGGGTTAGGTGTGTTGTGATCCTGTTGGGGGTCTGCGAATGGAGTAAGTAAAATGTCTGCCAGACATAACCCTAGTCCCCCAGCAGCACACCAGAGAGTTTGCCTGAGAGTACAAAAGGTAATGGTTACATCTACAGAGAGCAAAGCGTTTGACAATACCAGGATTGTTAATACCTTTGCTGTGTGTGGTTAAAAACAATAGTTAAGCAACAAACTTCAGATGGCCATTCATCTGTCAACAAGTAGAAACATGACATTTCTGAAATTAAATAAGGATGGAAATAATATCTCTTCTGTATTAGAAAATGTTTCATGACTGGGTCAAGTGTCCGCTTTTTTGCAAATCAAAATGTTGTCCCCCTAAAGTTTATCTTGTCTGCATAATAATGATTGTATGATTGTTATAGAAGTTTATGTCCTCATTTTGTCCACTATTTAGGTAAGCTCTCTCCTCACTACTCCAAACATGTTTCCACCTTAGGAGCACTCTTTAGGCCTATGATGCTTTATGAATAACTTTTATCTTGCGGAGGTAAAATTCTAAGAACATTTTTAGAATTTGGGAAATTTCAAGATTTTTCCTAAAATGGCGTCCCTAAAAACTACTTTTTCTTTGGATTTTTTTGTGGATATGGGCACAGAAGTCTTAAAAATTTATTTTTAAGACTTTTTTTTTTATTTTAAAGTTTATTTTAACCTTGTTTTCTTCTTTCACATTGTGAGTAAATTGGATTATTTTCAAAAGAACCAGCTTTCTCCTTGATTAGAATTTCCTGGTTCATATGTTTAGTTTCCAAAACAGCAGCCAAGATTAAGAGAAAGAAAGAAACAATGACTGACAATAGAAGAAAATACTTGTTTTCAAATTGTTAAAGGAATGCCCTGTGAGTTTCCTGTAACGAGGAAAAAGGAGCAGAGAACAAGAGAGTCTGTACCGCTTATTATAATTCAGAAGAGATCTTAATCACAGCTTCTGATCTGGTGCTAAATTAAAGAAGTTGTTCACTTTATGTAGGGACTCTATAGTTTAACATCTAAATGGATTTGACCAAGCGAACCTGGTCTGGATTACAGAATGCCTTTAAAACCTAAAATTAATAAAAACTTTATTCCTTGACCTATTTAAAAATAGGTTTAATCTCTTGCTTAAAACTTAAAACAGTTACCGGTTACTGAATACCTCTGCACTAAACAGATATTTATCAAAGGAGTTTAAAGTATATTATTTAGTATATTTAATACGTAATTCTAAAAAGTTTTTTTTTTTGCATTATGACAGCCTTAGAACTAGGCAAGCATAGAAACCA